>NC_064839.1:39886377-40511377 GCF_024166365.1 Elephas maximus indicus | reverse complement strand
TTTTGGTTTTTAATAGCACTTCATTCTATTTTGCATGGGGTCTCCATGAGTTGGGGGCTAACTTGATGACAGCTAACAACAATAGAGGAAAAAATGGTCTCTTTAATTTGTATTTCTTTAATTACAATGCTTATTAATCATTTATTTTCTGTAAGCTGTTTATATCCTTTCTTTGTTTTCCTACTTTTTTTTCCCCTCACTGATTCATATAAGCTAAATATTTTATAGCTACTTGAGTTAACAGTGAATGTGTAACAAACCTACTGTTCCCCGTTGTTGGTTATCTGAGTAGTTGCCAGCTTTTTGGTTTTTTTTGGTGGTGGGGGCAGGGGGTTTGTTTTTGATACGTTTGTACAGGTAGCTACTTTTCTTCATCCGAGTGAAGAAAAAATATCCAAGAATTTCATAAGATCAAAAAGTAGTAGTTTTTAATGGCTTTTATTATATTTTGCCAGATTGCCTTCCAGAAAAAATGACAAGTGATTCATAGGTGTTGCAGTTTTTTCTGTAGCTTTTTCTCTTGTGTGATCATTTTTCTATGCTTTTGTTAATTTAATAGGGTGGCAGATCCTCTTCAAGACTGACTTTACATCTTCTCTAATTTCAATGTATTTTGGTATCTATGTTGCAGTTTCCCCAAAAATCCAACCCTCTTCTCCCTTCCGAGCCTATGGATGAGGAAGACACTTGCACCATATGTTTGGAGCAGTGGACCAATGCTGGGGACCACCGGGTCTCAGCATTACGCTGCGGGCATCTCTTTGGGTATGGATGCATTTCTAAGTGGCTCAAAGGACAGGCACGAAAGTGTCCCCAGGTAAGAACTGTATGTAAGGGCTGTGCATGTTCATAGTCAACATACTAAGTCAGGAGGTGGGATGATTCCTAGAACCACACTAATTATGTCCTATTGGACTCTTCAGTGCAACAAGAAAGCCAAGCACAGTGACATCGTTGTCCTCTATACTCGAACCCTGAGAGCTTTGGACACTAGTGAACAGGAACGCATGAAAAGGTAGGTGCTGAGTGTCTGCCTAGCTGGAATGTTTCCTTTTGATTCTTTGTAGGAACATCTGAGAAAAGGAGGTAGAAATCATCCTTAGTGGTTCTAAGGTTTACTTGGACTGTAACTTGGAATCTGTGGGTATCACTAACAGCCTGTCTCACGTTATCGTTATAATACACGTTCTAGTCAGTCTTCGAAAGGGGTCTACATGATTTGCTCTCCATATTATGGCATTAAAGATGAGGATCTGACTCCCTACTTAAAGATCTCCATTTGTGATTCTTGTGTCGCTAAGCCCTCCTACAGTAGCTCTTTACACAGAAGACTAATAAGTGAAGCTTTGCACATGCAGTGCAATGTAAGAAATTATCAGGATTTTGAAAGTTCATGAAAGGTTGCTAATAACACAACTTAAAACATGCTTTAAGAACATTAAAAAATAAAAATATTTGCTGTTGCGCTGTTGAGAGAGTGCAGAGACATGGATCCTCTCACCATACTGGTGAGAATGTCCACAGGCACAACCATTTAGAGAGACCCTTTGGCAGTGTTTGAAAAGCCTTTAAAAGCCTTTGGTCTAGTAATTCTACATCAGGTATTTATTCTAAAGAAGTGGCTAAGGATGTGTGCAACAATTTATTTATGAGAGTTTTCATTTAGCATTGTTAATGATCCAAGCCAAGCCAAGCCATTAATTGGTTGAGTATATTGTGGTGAATCCATGTGATGAAATACTCTACGTTCGCTAAAACTGATGTTGTAGAAGAGCACATAATATATTGTTGTGTGCAAGCACGTTATTAGACAAACCAAACCTACTGCCGTCGAGTCAATTCCGACTCATAGCAACCCTATAGGACAGAGTAGAACTGCCCCATAGAGTTTCCAAGGAGCGCCTGGTGGATTTGAACTGCGACCTCTTGGTTAGCAGTCGTAGCACTTAACCACTACGCCACCACATTATTAGACAGGAGGACTACAGTTGTGTGAACTAGGGGAAGAAAACACCACAGGTAGTCACTGAGGAGTGGGATTACAGGTTAATTTTTTTTCTCCTTTTTTTTCCTCATTTGCTTCAACCAATATTTGTAGTATTTTTAAATGGCAGATAGGAGGGAAACTTCCTTGGAAAACATAGGTGTGACTGTCAATGGGTGATTATACTAACAAATCACTAATTATAATACTATGACCAATCACCGTATGTCTTAGCCTTCTTGGAAAAAGGAAATATTCTAAAATGACGTTAAATGCAGAGACTAATGAAAAGGAACATCTTGTACCCAACTTTATAAAATCTTAACATTTTGCCATGTTTGCTTTGGGTCTTTTTTTTTTAAAAAAATAATTTTTATTGTGCTTTAAGTGAAAGTTTACAAATCAAGTCAGTCTTTCACATATAAACCTTACTACATGCTCCCACTTACTCTCCCCCAATGAGTCAGCCGCTCCCTCTGTCCAGACTCTCCTTTCATGACCGTTTTGCCAGTTTCTAACCCCCTCTACCCTCCCATCTCCCCTCCAGACAGGAGATGCCAACATAGTCTCAAGTGTTCACCTGATGCAAGTAGCACATTCCTCATCAGCATCTCTCCAACCCATTGTCCAGTCCAGTCAATGTCTGATGAGTTGGCTTCGGGAATGGTTCCTGTCCTGGGCCCATAGAAGGTTTGGGGACCATGACTGCTGGGCTTCTTCTAGTCTTAGTTGGACCATTAAGTCTGGTCTTTCTATGAGAATTTGGGGTTTGCATCCCACTATTCTCCTGCTCCCTCAGGGGTTCTCTGTTGTCAGGGCAGTCATCGGTTGTGGCCGGGCACCATCTAGTTCTTCTGGTCTCAGGACGATGTAGTCTCTAGCTCATGTAGCCCTTTCTGTCTCTTGGGCTCATAATTACCTTGTGACCTTGGTGTTCTTCAATCTCCTTTGATTCAGGTGGGTTGAGACTCATTGATGGATCTTAGATGGCTGCTTGCTAGCGTTTAAGACCCCAGATGCCACACTTCAAAGTGGGATGCAGAATGCTTTAATAGAATTTATTTTGCCAGTTGACTTAGATGTCCCCTGAAGCTCTATAGTCCCCAAACTCCCACCCCTGCTCCGCTGACCTTCAAAGCATTCAGTTTATTCAGGAAACTTCTTTGCTTTTGGTCTAGTCCAGTTGTGCTGACCTCCCCTGTATTGAGTGTTGTCCTTCCCTTCACCTAAAGTAGTTCTTATCTACTGTCTAATCGGTAAATAACCCTCTCCCACCTTCCCTCCCTCCCCCCGTCTTGTAACCACGAAAGAATGTGTTCTTCTCAGTTTAAACTATTTCTCAAGATCTTATAATAGTGGTCTCATATAATATTTGTCCTTCTGCATCTGACTAATTTCACTCAGCATAATGGCTTTGGGTCTTTTTTAAAAGAAATAAATCATTATAGGAATAGTAAAAACTTTTCTTGTGAACTAAATTATCTTTAATTCTCTTTCCCCAGAGATAATCACTTTCCTAAATTAGTTGTTCATTATTCCAAAGAATGATTATATATTTGACTAATATGTATCCATAAATGTATGATTTAAAAAGTTTTTACACTTTATGCAAATGTTACCATGCTGGATTATGTTTTTCCTTTTCTAGCCTGCATTTTTGTTTGATATTGTGTTTTGGGAACCTGTCTACGTTAATATATGTATCTCTAGTTCATTCATTTCAGTTGGGGAATGTAACTGACCTAATTTTCTTGATATTGATTTTAGCAACCTTGCTGAACTCTGTAGAGTCTCTTCAGTATTCCATGAAGATAAATAAGGATAGCTTTATTCCTTTGTTTCCAATTATTGTACCATTTATTTCTTTACCCTATTTCATTGGACTGTAAATCTGTCTTTGTATTTCATGTTATGAAGCTGTTTTTAGATGGATGTGAACTTCACGATTGTTAAATCTTCTTGGTGACCGCATCCTTGCATTATGCTGTGTTCCTCTTTACGCGTGTATATTCATGCTTTTTGTTTTCATTCTAATGGGTCTTTTGGTTCGCATTTGCCTAGTGAATACTTCCTATTTAATTTCAGCCTCTTCTTTGTGGTGGTGTTTGAGTATCAGATGCACAATGGACAGCTTGATTATTATTTTTTAACCTAACAGATAACCTTAGTCTTTCAATGTCAGTTTAATCTTTTATAATTTGGCCTTAGCTTTAAGCAGTGAGCTTGGCTCTGTTACCTCATATTGCCTATAGCATTTTTAGTCCCCATTGACCAGTAGGGGCCAAATTGCTGGCCATCACTGCCTGCTTTAACACTAGAGCCCAGTAGGATCAGGAATTCAGCCCAGTGTGCTACATTTCTGTAGTATTCTGGACTTCAGAAATTTTTTTCTTGTTTTTATTTCATTCACTATCGTGAAATGTTTACAGCAAAGTGTGTGTATCACAACATAATCTTACTGTACCTTCCTGGTGGTAAGTCTTCCGTAACCTTCCTAATCCTACCACTTATTTCTGGTTTCTCCCCTCTAGTTCTTTACTGAAGGAACAGATGATAAGGAAGCAGGCCGAGTTAGAATCGGCACAGTGTCGCCTCCAACTTCAGGTCCTCACTGAAGAATGCACTAAGCTTCATGGTCGTGTCCAGGTGAGCTTGCCCTTGCTTATCTAAGGAACTTTTGAACTAGGAATTAAAGAGGAATCTGAATGTATTAGGGTCATCTCAGATACAAATAGGATTTGCAAAGTGTTTTGGAAGTAAGCATGACCAGTTCGCTGTTTTATTTCTGATTAGATCATTATACTCTATGTGATGAATTCTACTGTAATTGGAGTTTAAGAAATTAGAGAGTTGATAATTTTGAACTGGCTTAAGTCATCTACCTGAATGTACCCGTGAAATGAGAGTTTTAGGCAGAATGACCATTAAGGACTTTCATCCTAACGTTTTATGATTTCTGTGCTCTCCTTATTTCAGTTACTTGTTAAAATATTGTGAAAACTACAGTAGCTTTCTAGGATTTATGTTAAAATTTCCATATAATGGGTAAGGAACTTCCATGTATCAGATCAAGGAGTTGTGCTAGAAGGTAAATACCAAATCAAAAAGCTTTTCTTTTATGAAAACTTTTTCATTTTAGGAATTGCAAAAACTTATTGTACAGCATCGGGATCAGATTTTGCGGCACCCCAGGAGCTGCCAAGCACATTTCCTAGGCTGCCTGTCCTCCAGCCAGAGCCAGCACAAGTATTGTTTCCAGAAGACCTTCACGGTGTCTCATACAGGGAACTGCCGAATCATGGCATACTGTGATTCCATGAGCTGCCTGGTGGTGTCACAGCCTTCTCCTCAGGCCTCTTTCTTGCCAGGTAAACAGTCTAGAACCTCAGCTTTCATGCTCAGTATCTGGCTCCGTTCATTTTTCTCTTTTTCTTTTTTGAAGGATCCAGGTCTCAATAGTGGATGAACACTAAACACAGCCTACCACATCACCTTTTCCTATCAGTTCCCTGTTAATGAATGTACTCTAAGGTGTGGCAAAGATATTTCTGGTGTCTATTTTGTAAATTCGTTCACCAGGAGGGTAGAAATACTGATAATATGATAAAGCGAGCAAAGATGAGGTATTTGGAAGTATGGGTTACTGGTATAGCCCAAAGAGAAGGACGTCAATTCCTATATGTCCTATTAAACTTACAGATTCAGTTTAGACTGGCAAAGTTTGATAAAACACTACTTCAAGGGCTATTTCAAGTTGAAACAAGATTTAACACCTTTTTTCAGTAGAGTTTAAATTTGCAAATTCAAAACTAAAAAATTGATTATTTGATTAGGGTAGCCCTGGTGGTGCGGTGATTAAGCTTTCAGCTGCTAACTGAAAGGTTGGTGGTTCAAATCCAACAACTGCTGTGCAGGAAAAAGATGTGGCAGTCTGCTTCTGTGAAGATTTACAGCCTGGGAAACCATGTGGGGCAGTTCTACCCTGTCCTATACAGTTTCTATGAGTCAGAGTCAACTCAGTGGCAATGAGTATAGTAATTTTTCTCTTTTAATGTATTTTGTGCATTTTTAAAATAATATTTTTGGTGAATGTTGCACAGCAAAATAGGCTCCCATTTGACAGTTTCTATGCAGTTGTTCAGTGACATTAATTACATTTTTTACAATGAGTCAGTGTTCTCTGTAGTTGTGTTCTGGTTGTTCTGTTTCCGGTGCTCTAATTTCCCTGCCTCCTTATCTTCTTATCTTTGCTTTGGAGTAATTGCTGACCTTTTAGTCTCATAGAGATGGTTTTTTAATGGAACATCATACTCACGGGTAGTGTCCTTTATTTTGTGCGCCAATCTGTTTTTTCACTATAAAGTGACCTTGGGATAGATTTCGTTCAAGGTTTAAAGAATATCTCAGGGTGGTAAGTCTCAGGAAGTCCTCTAGTTTCAGCTGGTCCAGAAAGTATGTTCCTTTTAAGAATTTGTGTTCTGTTACATGTTTTTCTCCTTTTCTATCAGAGTCTATCTATTGTGGCCCTGACGAGAATGGTCAGCAGTGGTAGCTGGGCACTGTTCAGTTCTTTCTGGTCTCAGGGTAGATGAGGTTGTGAATCATGTAGGCCGTTAGCCCTATTTTGTGCATTTTAAGCTTAGTTTTAGATTGTCTTACTGTTGAAAACCAAATCTTCCCATATGCTTAATTAAATCATTTGTATATGTTGCAGATGTTTTTTCCTGTTGTCTTCAGCATACGGTTTCTGCCAACAGTCAGGCCCCTTTGCTTTAGCCTGGTTTCCTGTTTCCCCACTTAGAAGTTCCATTCAAATATTTAAAAACCATGTCCCTAAAACTTCAGTACATATGGGGTTGGGAGTGGAATCCCTAGATTATTGTATATTTCTGTATTCACTGGCATTAGCTATGAGTCCAGAGGCTATCAGAGGCTCCAAAGGAGGAGAAAGTAAACAGGATTGTTTTCTATCTCCTGCACCCTTTCCCTTGGATCAGAGAAGGGGCAGTAGGCCTGTGGAAAGGGAGATGCCTATATTTACTTCCCTTGTCATTAATTGGAAACCCTGGTGGCGTAGTGGTTAAGTGCTACGACTGCTAACCGAAGGGTCAGCAGTTTGAATCCGCCAGGCGCTCCTTGGAAACTCTATGGGGCAGTTCTACTCTGTTCTATAGGGTTGCTATGAGTCGGAACCGACTCCACGGCACTGGGTTTGGTTTTTTTTTTTTTGGTTTGTCATTAGTTGCCGTCGAGTTGATTCCAACTCATGGTGACTCTGTGTGCAGAGTAGAACTGTTCCTTGGGCTTTCCAAGCCTGTGACCTTTTGGAAGCAGACCACCAGGCCTGTCTTCAGGGGTGCCTTAGATGGGTTTGAACCACAAACCTTTCAGGTAATAGCCAGGTGCTCAACTGTTTGCATCACCCAGGAAC
The DNA here is from genome assembly GCF_024166365.1 of Elephas maximus indicus. Lineage (NCBI taxonomy): Eukaryota > Metazoa > Chordata > Mammalia > Proboscidea > Elephantidae > Elephas > Elephas maximus. The sequence continues at coordinate 40,503,962 of NC_064839.1, read as the reverse complement.
TCTGTAAACTGGATTGTTTATACAGAATGTGCCTATCAAATAAAGCCTTCTCCACAAATTAGAAAATATTATGTTTTGTATGCTCTATTTTCTCCAGTTGTTCTCCAAATTGAATATATTCTGTTTCTTTTTTCTTAATGTGTCTGTTTCACTCTGCACAGCTATCTCTGCTTAACAGCCTGCTGGTGCTAATTTGTCCTTATTCCTTGATTAACTAAGCAGGTACTCATGTTCCTTCGTTGATTTAAGGCCTGTAGTGTCCCTGTTTTTGTCTTTCTGGCTCTTCTGATTCTGTCAGGGGAAAATGCAATAAACTTTCGCCCACTTGGTTCCCTGGAGAAGCTGACGTATGATTCGAGGCAACCTTGAATTTAGAATTGGACAAATTCTGTTTTTGTATAACTAGGATAATAATAGGCATTTAATAAAAATAAATCTGTCATCATCTTATTAAGAAGACAGAGTAACAAATGTAAAAGGACTTCTTGTTTTTTCCCTTCAGGAACAATATGCCTTGATTAAGATACTTGAGATGCCATCTGTTTCATTCCATTCCAGACAGACAGATGTAGCATGTCATGATCACCTGACATAGAAATTACTTATCTCCACCCTTTATTTTTTCTGTTTGAATGTTTGTAATTCGGGAGGAATGTTCACTCTCTTTTTAACTTCTTTATTGACAGATAATTGACATACAAAAAACCTTTTATTTATATACTTCGATGAGCTTTGACACATGTACACACCCCTGAAACAATCACACAATCAAGATAATTAAAACCTCCATCACCCTGAAAGTCCCTTCTGCTTGTCTGTTCCTATCACCACCTCTTCATCCCCAGGCAACCATTGATCTCTTTTCTTTTGCTCTAGATCTATAAAAAAAAAAAAGATCTATAGATTGTTGTTATTGTTACTAGGTGCTGTCTAGTCGGTTCCGACTCATACTGTGTACAACAAAACAAAACACTACCCGGTCCTGTGCCATCCTCACAATCATTGTTATGCTTGACGCCATTGTTGCAGTCACTGTGTCAATCCATCTTGTTGAGGGTCTTCCTTCTTTCCTGACCCTCTGCTTTACCAAGCATGATGTCCTTCTGCAGGGACTGATCTCTCCTGATGACGTGTTCAAAGTATGTGAGACATCATCACACCATCCTTGCTTCTAAGGAGCATTCTGGCTGTACTTCCAAGACAGATTTGTTCATTCTTTTGGTAGCCTATGGTATATTCAATATTCTTCATCAACACCACAATTCAAAGGCGGCAATTCTTATTTGTAGTCTTCCTTATTCATTGTCCAGCTTTCGAACGCATACGAGGTGATTGAAAACATCCTGGCTTGGGTCAGGGACACCTTAGTCTTCAAGGTGACATCTTTGTTTTCCAACACTTTAAAAAGGTCTTTCACAGCAGATTTGCCCAAGGCAACAGGTCTTTTGATTTCTTGACTGCTGCTTCCATGGGTGTTGATGGTGTATCCAAGTAGAATGAAATCCTTGACAACTTCAGTCTTTTCTCCATTTATCGTGATGTTGCTTACTGGTCCAGTTGGGAGAATTTTTGTTTTATGTTGAGGTATAATCCATACTGATAGCTATAGACTTTGATCTTTATCAGTAAGTGTTTCAAGTCCTCTTCACTTTTAGCAAGCAGAGTTGTGTCATCTGCATACCTCAGGTTGTTAATGAGCCTTCCACCAATCCTGATGCCTCATTCTTCATATAGCTGAGCTTCTCAGATTATTGGCTCAGCATACAGGTTGAATAAATATGGCGAAAGGATACAACCCTGATGCACACCTTTCCTGACTTCAAACCATGCAGTATTCACTTGTACTATTTGAGTGGCTGCCTCTTGATCTCCGTGCAGGTTCCTCATGAGCACAATTAATTGTTCTGGAATTCCTAGTCTTTGCAATGTTATCCATAATTTGTTATGATCTACCCAGTCGAATGCCTTTACATAATCAATCAAACACAGGTAAACATCTATCTGGCGTTCTCTGCTTTCAGCCAGGATCCATCTGACATCAGTAATGATACCCCTGGTTACACATCCTCTTCTGAATCCAGTTGAATTTCTGGCAGTTTCTGTCGATAATACTGCTGCAGCTGCTTTTGAATGATCTTCAGCAAAATTTTACTTGCACGTGATACGAATAATATTGTTCGATAATTCCTGCATTCAGTTGGATCACCTTTCTTTGAAATAGGCATAAATATGGATCTCTTCCAGTTGGTTGGCCAGGTAGCTTGCTGTCTTCCCAATTTCTTGCATACATGAGCGAGTACTTCCAGTACTACATCCGTTTGTTGAAACATCTCAGTTGGGGTTCTGTCAGTTCCTATAGCCTTGTTTTTTTGCCGGTGCCTTCAGTGCAGGGTGGACTTCTCCCTTCAGTAGCATTGGTTCTTCATCATGTGCTACCTCCTGAACATGGACCAATTCTTTTTGGTATATTGACTCTCTGTTCCTTCCATCTTTTTTGATGCTTCCTGCATCGCTTAATATTTTCCCTATGGAATCCTTCACTACTGCAACTCAAGGCTTGAATTTTTTAAGTTCTTTCAGTTTGAGAAATGCTGAGCATGTTCTTCCCTTTTGGTTTTCTATCTCCAGGTCTTTGCACATTTTGTTATAATACATTTTCTTCTCGAACTGCTGCTTGAAATCTTCTGTTCAGCTTTTCTACTTCATCATTTCTTCCTTTCACTTTAGCTTCTCGACATTCAGGAGCAAGTTTCAGAGTCTCTTCTAACGTTGTTTTTGGTCTTTTCTTTCTTTCCTGTCTTTTTAGTGACCTCTTGGTTTCTTTCTGTCTGATGTCCTTGATGTCATTATATGATTCATTTGGTGTTCCGTCATTAATGTTCAACGTGTCAAATATATTGAGATGGTCTCTAAATTCAGGTGGGATGTACTCAAGGTCGTACTATAATCTGTAGATTAGTTTGTGGCTTTTAGAATTTTATGTAAATGAAATCATACAGTGTATAATTTTTTGTCTAGCTTCTTTTTCTCGTAACTTGTTTTTTGATTCATCCATATTGTGTATATTAATTTATTCCTTTTTATTGCTGAGTAGTATTCCATTTTACATGTATATACAGTGGATTTGTTTATCCAGTGACCTGTTGATGGTCGTTGAGAATGTACTTTTTAAATAAATTATTATAACCCTGGGAAATTTTTGTTTTCTTTATTTAACCAGCTGTTTCCCAGAGACTTAATTCCAAGAAAGGTGAGCAAAGGAGCTACATGAAAAGGTAGTTAACTTTGCCCTAAATTGACTTCCAGTGACCTATTTTACACTCTTATTTTTGCAGGCTTTGGTGTTAAGATGTTGAGTACTGCCAACATGAAGAGCAGTCAGTACATTCCAATGCATGGCAAGCAGATTCGAGGACTGGCTTTCAGCAGTCGGTCCAAAGGCTTGCTACTCTCTGCCTCCTTGGACAGCACTCTTAAACTGACCAGGTGAGTGCTTCAGGGAGGGAGAATGGGGCCTGAGCTTCTTGGGGTTGAGCAGCATGGAATTAGGATCCTGGGGATGATGGCCTTAGCTCTCTTTTTTGGTCCGAGCCATTCTCTTCTGAGATTCAGGCTCACTGAATTTAAAATATATATATTTTAAAAGTGACTACATCAGGTTACAGAAGAGTTTGTTACTTTAAAAATAAGTATTCCAAAATGGGCCATGTGGATGAGGGCAGCACCCTAGGGGTGGTGGAGTAACAACATGTAGGTAGCCTTGCTACCTTACACCATGGAGCCATGCCAGCTCAGGACTGCTTATTCCTGGCCTTTTACTTCTGTAATTCTGCCTGACAGAAGTACTCCCCAGGTACTTGCTCTTGCTGGGTTCCATGAATAGCTTCTTTCATACCCTCAGTTATGGCATTTTGTCCTCCGTATACTCTGAATATGAGCCAGATCTGCGTATGCTCGGTGCCTTTCTTTTTTTCTGTCTTTATTGTGATGAAAACATACACAGCAAAACTTCTGGGACTAGAGCTTCTGCATTTACAACTCAGTGAGGTTGATTACATTTTTCATGTGTCACCATTATTGCTGTCCTTATCCAAAACATTCCACCCCCCTTAACATTAAGTCATTGTCCCCCAAACAAGAGCTCTCCGCTCCCCCTTCCCTCCCACTCCTGGTAACTATTAATAATCTTTGGTTTCTACATATTTGCTTATTTCATGTAAGTGAGATCATACAGTATTCTTTTGTGACTGAGTTATTTCCTTCGGCATAATGTTTTCAAGTTCGTCCATGTTGCGACGTGCATCAGAAGTTCATTTCTCTGTACAGTTGCGTAATATTCCATTATATATTTATATACATATGTATATATATGCTACATTTTGTTTATCCATTCATCTTTTAATGGACATTTTGGTTGTTCCCACCATTTGGCTATTGTGTAAAGTGCTGCACTGAACATTGGTGTACAGGCCTTTATCTTTTAGGAAGTAGTTCTGACCAGATATCTGATATTTGACTTCCTATCTAGTTTCTGCAGCTAAATCTAGGGAAATCCTGATAGCATTACCAGTTTCGATAAGCCTTTTGACTTTATAAGAATGCTTCAGCTTAATTTTGGCCAAAACCTCACTGTGACATTTTGTATTTTTTTTTTTTTTTGAAGTATCATTTAAAAAGAAACTGAAAAAAAGGTTAAACATTAAAGTGTTAGTAGTGACAATCTCTGGATATTTGAATTATAGTTTACTTTTTTTTTCTTATATGTATTTTTTAATTTTTGTACACCGAATATTGATTGCCTATGTAATAGGTAACTGTGCAGAAAGTAGTAGGGGTAGGATGATGAATGTGTACTCTCTGTATGTACCTCTTCAATATCTTTTAACTTCCTGACAGCTCAAGAGGAAAACCTATGGTCCCCAAAATACAAATATTTTAGAATTAAAAGAGGTTATCTGGGGCAGTCCCTGGAGGAAATTAAGAATCCACATGGTCTAGGTGTGTTGGTGTGTTCTTAATGAGGATTATTAATCTTTAAATGATAGTTCTTACATCTTTGTCAGATATTATTGTTTTTACTACATAGTTGTCAAAGTCTTTTGTAACACCACAGCCTGGAGACAAATACTGTGGTCCAAACCTACAATGCTGGACGTCCTGTCTGGAGCTGCTGCTGGTGTCTTGATGAGAACAATTACATCTATGCTGGACTGGTCAATGGTTCAATTCTTGTCTATGACCTGCGAAACACAAGCTGTCATGTCCAGGAGCTAGTTCCTCAGAAAGCCAGGTAGGGAGCAGCTCACTTCCTCCCTATAGGTAGTAGCTTCCTCTTGGACTGTTACTGCTGTTGGCGCTGTCAGCATGGGGTCTTCCATGGTTGGTCAGAAATCTTCATGAAGGGTCATTTCTTTGTTATTGGCTGATCTAGTCTCACTTTAGAGTCGTTTAGATGCTTGCAGCTTGTGTTCGTGATACTTCACATGGTGGAAAGCTCTGGTTCCTAGTATGCCCAGGCTTGTGGAGTCCCTCATCACTCAACACGGTAAAATGAAGTTAGATCTCTGTTCAAAACCCAGCTCCACTACTCACTAGCTGTGTGACCTTGTTCGTGTTTCTTGGCCTCTTGTGGGCCTCGTCTGTAAAATGTAGGTAGCAGAACCAACCACATAGACTTGCTTTAAAAGCAATGTGTGTGGTATACAGTAAGAGATCAGTAAAGGATAATCCAAAAAAAAAAAAAAAAAAAGACTTTAAAAACTTTCCTAATCCAGAACCAAACCAACTTGGTCTGCAGACACCGTATTACTGTTATTTATAACAGAGTTTATAGAGTTAGGAGGTTTGTAAAGTCAACCCAAGGTCCGAAGATGGGTGGCCACCAGTATCACTGTGACTCCTCGGAATGTGTTGAGCGTCACTTGGGCATAATACTGTCCTGGGGTCACAAAGTTCTGAAAGGGGGGTGGGTGAGGATTGTGACCTGGATCAAAATGAAAAGTACCTTAAGAAAAATTCTCATTTTCAATTTCAGTATGTATGAAAAAGGGGAAAGAAGACAGCTAAACATAAAGATGATAAATATAGTAAAAATTATTTACTGAAGTCTAGACTCAACATGTTGGGGTCTTCTTTTCATCTGTGGGGGAGTGTGGGTGGAATCATGTTTCAGTGACGTGCTTCGTGGTCCCAAAGATGATGGATGTAAACTTACACAAATGTGAATTCCATGCAGACTAGGTAACTGCTGTTGATGTGGTGGGGTCCACATAGACAATAAAAGTAGATGGTAAGTTTTAAATAGCAAGGAAAAAACGTTTGCATGTATTATTTTTATTTTAGGTTGCTTTGGTTGGCTTAATTGTCATAGGAAAGATGAAATAAAACAGGCAGAGTGGTAGCTTTTGGCAGCTTCAGCAGAAGTTCATAGGAACGTAGTCTGTAGACTGCTGTTTCTGACAGGATTCTTAGTGTATAATCCTGATCGTGTGCTTGCAGAAAGAGATTTAGAGAGATTTCTTAATCCTGTTTTTGAATTAAAATGTAGTTGCTTGAGGCTGTATTTTGAATGAGGGGGTCTGTCACCTACAGCTTAGAAGCTTTATTAGATGTAAGCTATGTTTCCCTACTGGTTTTTCTTATGTATGGGCTAGCCCTGTTACCAGATGCTTCATACCAGTCAAGCCTCTTTGTAATTTGTGATCTCGTATCTATTAAATTTCCTAGTTGATTTTTACTGCTTTTAGACACCTGGCATCTTCCGTGAAATTACATGTAAAATATTGTGTATGTGCCCTTTTGTTCCTACAGAAAGAATTGGTAGTTTTTACCAGATGCCAGAGGATAGTGACCCACTGAAGGTTTTTAACCTCTTCTGTAGAGGTGGGGGGTCCTAAGGATTCCTTAGGTATCTGGAACAGTCCAAGTATCAGAACGTTGAGTATTATTCCTTTTCTTTCTCAACAGATGCCCTCTGGTATCCCTGTCATACTTACCTAGAGCTGCCTCGGCTGTATTTCCTTATGGTGGGGTGTTGGCTGGAACCTTGGAGAGTGCTTCCTTCTGGGAGCTAAAAATGGGCTTTTCTCATTGGCCTCATGTCCTGCCCTTGGAGCCAGGAGGCTGCACGGACTTTCAGACGGAGAGTACCACTCGGCACTGTCTTGTGACCTACAGGCCCGGTGAGTGTTGGGGTGTTTTCATGGGGCCTCCTGTGGTTTGTTTGGGAGTGAATTGGTAGAAGGGAGGAAAAGAGAGGTTGGCCCTACCCTTTGGACGGCACTGGTAAGCCCTTCATAGGCTAAAGCCCCTGGTTATGTTGCAGCTCTTGATAGAACAGTGAGGGTAGTAACTTCAAGTTCCTCCATAGAGCCTGCCTCCCTGCTCCTCACTTGTGTGAACTGGGACATATCCTGCCAGGTGTTCGCTGGAAGTGAGTTAGCCACTTTACAAGCCTCTGCAGTATAAAATGGTAGTGGAATCAGGAGGCCTGATGGGATGGCCATTGAGCCACTCTCAGATCAGTTTCATGTCTTCTGCTTGCCCCTCACTTCACCTAAGAGAAAGGCAGATGAAGGCAATCAAATAGGGCCCAGACTAGGGTGTTGGCTAGTAACTCATTTGAGGCAAGTGAAAGTAAGTAGAGAGAAGATGGACAACCAGGGTTATGTGGCCTAGCCAGGTGGACTTCACTGCCTCCTGAACCAGAGGTAGAACCCCTGACAGTCAGCAGACTCCAAATGGATCGAAATTCCTGATGAACCATATTGATAGTTAGGCAGATATTTGGTCAAAGATAGTCATTAAATTGGCCATGCTGCTGCTAGTTGTGGGTAGATGTAACGTTTTAAGTTTTGTTAGGACTGGAAACCTGTCTCAGCAGACTCTTCTGACTTTCTGGTTTTTAGTCATCCCATAAGTCCTCTAGTTCCAGGACCGAATTTCTGTGACTTGTATGGAAAGCTTGAGAACCCATTTTATTCCCTAGCTTTTGTTCGTTGTTAGGTGCTGTCAAGTCAATTCCAACTCATAGTCACCCGGTGTGACAGTAGAACTAGGCTGTGACCTTTACCTGAGCAGATCGCCAGCGCTTTCTCCCTTTGAGCCACTGGGTGGATTTGAAGCACTGACCTTTCAATTAGCAGCCGAGCACCTAACCCTTGTACCACTTTTTTAATAACATGCTTTCATTTTATAGAAGTGCACAATTCCAGGAGCTCTTGAAGTCCTCTCAGGTAAAGGGAAGTAAAAAGGCCTTTTATTCGGAACTCTGAACAATAAATCCGCAGACAGAGGTCTGGTGGAATACAGTGATTTTACTAAAAAAGGATAGCTCATGCTCAGAATTGTTTTTCTCGTGGGCAAAAACCTATTGTAGATAGCTTGCTTCATCCTACCCTAGGGCTTCTGAATTTCATTTGTGTTGTATTATTTCATTTTTGTTATTATGTTTGCTTTGTAGTTATTCTTGGTGGCTTAATACTCTCGGCTTTTTTACCCAGCTGAGTTATAAGTGAACTTGGTGTTTTTTTTTTTTTTGTATCATCCCCATGGGGCAACACTGATTCTCTGTCCTGTAGATAAAAACCACAACACCTTACGAAGTGTGCTGATGGCGATGTCCTACAGCCTGAATGACACTGGAGAACCAGTCTGCTCATGCCGTCCCATACAAACATTTTTTGGGGGACCCACTTGCAAGCTGCTGACCAAAAGTGCCATTTTCCGAAGCCCAAAGAATGATGGCAGCCTCCTGGTGTGTTCTGGGGATGAATCATCAAATTCTGCCCTGGTAAGCCTATTATTTTTTATTCACATAAAAGTAGTTTTGTATAAAGCGTTTTATAGACAAAAACACAAAAATTCGTATGTACAGTGGTGTCACTAGAGGGGTGTGGACTACACTGGGTGACGCTGTCAGAGGGCGTGACACCAAAATGACTGCCTATAAAAATATCCCTGCAGTTAGTTATAACAATAAAAACATTTTTTGTTAGCCCAGCTTATTTGTATCAATATACCTACAAGGCTAAAACCGTGTGCTTGTTTATTTTTTTAATATTCTAATGCACTGTGGTCAGAGCTATCATTATTACTCAATTACAATGATGCGTCACATCATGTATTTTTGTCTGCAGAAACTACAAGTATGTGCTGGTGTTTTTATAGTCGCTGATTTTGTCAATTTTTCTGGTGTTTTGCTACAATATTGTGGTAATTAGTATTTATGAATCTATCAATAACTTTTTTGAGAATAAAATAGTAGTAATTAAATGAAAAGGAGTGTTATATGGGAATCACGATTTATGAGTAACATTAGTACAGAAAACATTACTAAAGATTGTGTATGGTGTGGTATAGGAGGAGGTCCAAGGAGGGGGTGATACCATGAGTTACTACACTGGGTGACACCAACCCTAGTGACACCACTCTTTATATACAAACATCTTACATATGAGTATATAAATCAGAAAGTCAAAGTTCTTCTCCATAATCACGGTAAGTTAGTTAGCCAAAATTAATGTGCCTCTTTGATGTAATGCAGTGTGAAGCACCCGGCACATCCTACGAGATATCCTTGAACCTATTCTAATCAGGCCTATACCAGTGCTGTCCATTTAAGTTACGCTAGCCAGTTGAGAACTTGAAATGTGATTATTCTGACTGAAGAACTTAATTTTTTAATTTAATTTAAATTATTTTAAATGTATAACCATATGTACTAGTAGGCCTCCATAATGGGCAGCACCACTCTAGATTCTAGCACTTTCATTTACTGGAATTGCAGGGGATTGAGGAGCAAGTTACTGGTAGCACAGAAAGCAAACAGACAAACCTAGAATGTGGGCATTTTATACAAGAAACCAGCTTCTGCAACAAGTCAATGGCAGAAAAAAAGTGGGAGGTTGGATCTGCTCTAGATTCAGAGAGTTATTAAGGTTTATAACTGCCAAATGTAATGTGATCCTTGCTTGAATAGTGCTTTGAACCAGCCAAACAAAAAACTATCAGAAAATTTTGATTATGCACTAGGTGGTAGATAATACTAGGGAATTATTGTTCATTTTGTTCTATGTGATGACCTTGAGGTGTAAGAAAATGTCTTTTTTTTAGAGTAAAAATGACTTGAAGTCAGCAAAGAAAAAAATGAGATGGATAAAGCAAATATGGTAAAAGCTTAATTGTTTAATCTGAATGTTCTATTCTTTCCATTTTTGAGTGTTGAACTTTTTTTTTCATAATAAAACGTTTTTTAAAAGGGAAAGAAATCACCAATTAGAAGGTAGGTTCTATGAGGCTAGGGACAGGAACTTTGTCTTTTTGACCCTTCTGTCCCCCGGCCCTTAGAAGAGTGCCTGGCACATAGATTGAAGGAATGAGTGTTAGCCTTGCTTTTCAGATCAGTTTACAGGGGACTACTCACTGGTTACAGCATGTGAGACCATACCTGAACCACGTCAAACGTGTTGGCTTTGCTTTGTGAAGGTTATAGACTATCTGCTTTTCTTCCAGGCAGTGTTCTTTATGCAGCTCAGTCAGAGCTGTCTGATGATTTGAAAAAGCAAGTCCTGCAACGTATTTAACTGACTCCTAACCTTCTTCTCTGCTTGTCCTCTTTAGCTGTGGGATGCTAGCAGTGGCTCCTTGCTGCAGAAACTGCAGACTGATCAGCCTGTCTTGGACGTCTGCCCATTTGAAGTGAGCCATGACAACTACTTGGCTACCTTAACAGAGAAGATGGTCCACATCTATAGGTGGGAGTGACCATGGTCTTGAAGCCAGTCAGACATGCTGCTGGTTAATGTTAAAATGTTTTGCCAGCACCTAGCAGCCCTGCATATCACCTGCAACCCGGAACTATTGGGATCATGGTTCATTTGGATTAGTATGATTCTAGGACTTCAGGTCACTGAGACACTACAAATTGTGTCTGCTATGTCCATCAAGAAAATGCATGACTGGTAGTCCATCACATTCTCCTCTTGGCTTAAAAGCCTTCCTCGGTCTTTGTTGTTGGGTTGGAGTATGTTTATATTTGGTCTAATTTTCTGCTGGACCTCAGAGAGGGTCCTTGCAGCAGTTATTTAGGGTAGGCGTACACACCAAGCATTTTCTGGGATATGTATACTCTGAGTGGTCTTGTCACTTGGGCCGTTTGGCTTGGGGAAATGCCCCTGAAGAGATTAACCATCTTCTTGACGTTGCTTGGTGAATGTACAAGAGTCGTTCTTGAGCTGAACACAAGAGGGTGCTATAACACCTTGAGTAGGGTTTGATTTGTTTTTGGTGTCCGAGACTGACCACATTTTAGCACCTTGGTCTCTCATCCTCACAGAAGGTGTGACAAGACATATGGTGTGCTTTGTGGCAGTAACAGTTATGTTCCAGCATGTAGTGCGGGGAAGTTGGCAAGCCCAGTGGTGGAGGGGGCCGATGAGCCATAGATGCTCTCCTAATGCTAAGTGCGTTAAGGTCAACACATTGTGAGAGCTAATCAAAGAGACCAGTTGTTGAGCATTTGAGAAGAATCATTTTTTTTCTAGACAGCCTAGAATCTCAGGATTGGTTTTACTTAAGCTCCTGCTTTGAAGACCAGTTTTTCCCTCTCTAGGAAAAGATGAACCATACGTCAAAACTCTTACTTCAGTCTTCTGCAGGAACAGAGATAAGGAAGAAAGCGCTAAGAGAGGGCTTCCAACAGAGAAGCTGCTCAAACTGCTGTTGAGAACAGGAGAAGGATTTTTCCCTTCGTTTTGGAAAGAATTTATATCTGAATAAAGCCCTGGGAGTAAGGAGCTATTCTTGAGCATGTTTATAATTCCCAGATAAAGTCTTCCCTTGTGAAACTGATGTTTGATTCCATGTTCCTCTGATTTCCCTCCTTTTGTAACTTTTCTAAATGTTTTGCTAGTAAAATGGTTGTTCTCAGGAACATAATAGCAGTTGAAGGCCTGTAGATGGTGGGGAGATGCCCCCCACCTTCCATTTCAACCCTAGATTGTCCAAAATTGGGGGCTTTATTTTTTTCCCAACAGAGGGCTCAGTTTATATTTGTTTCTTTTTGGTAGCAAAGATCCACTGCCTAAGGCTATGCTGCTAAGCCACTCTCCACAACAGAACATGCCTCAAGGCTGGGCAGGTCAGTGCCCTGTTCTTGGGAACACAAAGGCTAACAGTATGCTTTTCTTAAATAATTGTGATAGAGATGTTACTATTATTTTTCTTATAAAACAGTTATGACCTGTGAATTCCTGAACTATTTCCAGAATCTTTCTCACCGGTTAGGGTTCTTGGGGTAGATTTCCCCAGAGTTCCAAGTTCCGGTTGTGCCTATTAGGGGGCCCTTATATTGGACACGTCTCCTTGAATTACTCCTTTTGCGTATTCCAAGACATTTTCCCCAAAACCAGCTTCCACGCCTGGGAAAAGAGCCTCTCAAAGGAGATAACCCTTTTTTAATATGTTGGTGATTAAGAGTGGCTGCCCAGGCCTGGGGTCCCAGTGGCCGGACAGGATCTGAATTAAAAAAACAGAACTCATCTGGTGTCAGCAGACTATCACAGAGAGGATGCAGGTGGTTAGGCCCTGGCTGCCTTTGTCTTTGGGCTGGGGCAGGGTAGGATTTGACTTGGTTTACCCCTGGCATCTCCGTGGGTGTGGGGTCAGAATACCTTGCTTTGAAGTACACTCATCTGTGATTATTGATTTTCCCTAAGTGTAGGAATCAGGGGACTTAATTGCCAGTGAAGTTCGGCGAATCTCAAGTCTTTCCAATCCTTGAATTCCTACAATAAATTTGGATGTTTTGGAAGCAGATTCATGTGGCTATGACTGATTTCTCCAAGGAAATCCCCCTTTTTGCCCCCACAGGAGCTTGCATCTGTAGACTAGGTTCTAGTCTCCCCTGCACCACCAGACTCTGCACCACCACATTCCCTTACCCATTTCTAAGGTTATTTTCTCATTTGAAGTTTGTGGTTCAGTGAGCTCAAAATACCTTCACATTTTATATATCTTTGTGCCTGCTTTGAAAACAGGACAACGGGATCTCTGTGTTCTATCTTTTAAAATTATATAAAAATAAAGAATTTGCCATGTGTTACAGCTTTTTTGTCTGTTTGTCTTTTGTCTGTTTGACCACCAGAGGAAGGAACACACCTGCCATCCTGGTAGATTTCTCTGTCTCGTGCAGTACTATCTATGTCTGAGCTATACGGCATGATCCCTCTGACGTGAACATCTTTAGCTGGCAGTTATATGTGACTGTTGCTCATGGGAAGCTGTGTGCCTCTTAAGAACCCCCCATACTGATCTTTTGTCTACTCTTAGACCTCAGAGTCTGGTGCAAACTACATTTTCCAGACTACTGACTTTCAGTTAATTTCTTTGAATGGGCAGTACTAGCAGGACACGGCAAATGGAAGGAAGAGAGAGGAGAAGACTATTTTATTTCTTGTAGTCTTTGGCAGCACTTCTGGCAATGGTGGCAGCAGGGAGCAAGTGTGGGCTCCTTGGTTCCTGCTCAGACAAGCACACTTCCAGCCACTTGCCTCAGTTTCTTTGTTCTGTTTGAGTTCAGGAATTTCTGTTGTTATGAGTCATGGTGTCCTGGGATTAGGCTGGAAAGGTTGAAAATATTTTCCAGCTGAACAGCAAGTGGAGTATACTAGATTCCAAGAGGGCTGAATCTATAGGTGTAAGCTTGCTACTGTAATGATAGTGGCCTTGTGGTATATTTGGTAAACCCCAAATTACTAAGAAACCCAACACTATTGTTTTCTCTCCCTCGGTGTTCTTCCTTTTGCCTCCCATCTCATTTTGGCTGTGTGTGAAATTCTGAAAATAGATGTTTTTGTGTCCTTGTCCTTTAATCAGTCAACTTGTGTTTGTTACTAACAGCCTCTGCTGCTTATTTATCCCTTGATAGTTTATGAAACCCCTTTCTATACATTAATTCATCCGTAAACAATGTTGTGGAATAAGTATTGTTATTCTGTTTTACAGAAGAAGAAACAGGTTAAAAATCTTAATGAAAAATGACATTTAGATGGTATTTAAAATTTGCATGTCCTGGTCTTTCTATTCTTGTAAAAGGGCTTACCAAGAGGCTGGACAGGGGTCATATTAATATAGAACTGGATTTGGATTAAAGGAAGTGTGGGACATTGAGGAGAAGGAAGCTCAGAACATGACTTAACAGATGTCTGGATAAAAAAGACCTGGAAGTTTTGCTACCTAAACTGAGCTGTGTAAGCTGCTGACAGTTGGATAGACTGTTGGTTAACAAAAGTTACAGGTGGGAGCTTACACGTGTTCGTGGAATAAGGGAGAGGATTTATTATGCCTTCAAAGCCTTTCCAACTCTGAGCTTTGTATCATGCCCATAGTCCCTGCTGTTTAAAACACCACCATGAGGTTAAAGGAGTGCTCCAGAAGGGCCCTGAAAAGTTCTTGGTTTTGAGCTCTGGTGGTACATTGATTGTTAGGTTAGCTAGCTGTTTCCTTAGGGAACAGATAGGAAGGAATGAGGGTCTTACATAAGAATTGGTGATACAGTGAGGGAAAGATAAGTTGAGACCTCTCTGAGAGGAATCACTGGAATCTAATCCCCGTGGGGTCTCGACACCTGACTTGTATCCCAGTGGAAGCTCTAAGATTGGCCATGACCCCTGTTCCTCTCATGAAGGGGTGATATTCTTACTGATGAGGTGAAATAAGTGATAGTACTTTGAATCCCTAGCCAAACAAAATGTCCCTGCCCTCAGCTTAGGTGAATCACTTGGCACATGAGTCAAGGACAGGAAACAAATATATTATCAGATATTAACATTTCTTTTCCTGATTAAGACCCAAAAGACATGAAATTTCCTTTAGGGTAGGGACCATGACCTGAGCTGCTTGGTAAATTGTCATAATGGAGGTAGGACAACCAAACCCCAGTTCCAGCTCTGCCTACACATATCCCTCCTTCTGGGTCTTAGATTCTTGGACTAGACAGTCACTGAGGTTTCTGTGAGACAGACAAGTTCAGGTCCTTTAGCTGGATCACTTGGGGCTGCCTGGAAGTATGTTATCCCGTCTTCATCCCTTGAGTCTTACTGACACTAAATCACTAATGCCTTTCTGGCTCAGTAGTCTATATAGAACTTTTTTTCTTCTAAGAAAAAATAGTGTATTTTAGATTGACATTTATGTAGTAGCTACATTTACTGAGGGTTTATTATGTGCCTGATGCCGTTGTGTGCTGTCAAGTCGGTTCTAACTCATAGTGGCCCTATATGATGGGGTAGAACTGCCCCATAGGGCTTTCTAGGCTGTAGTCTTAACAGGAGCAGATCACCAGGTCTTTTCTCTCATGGAGGAGTTAGTGGGTTCGAACCGCTGACCTTTTAGCTAGCAGCCAAGCGCTTAACCATTGCACCACCAGAGCTCCTTCCTAGTGTACTGTCCCTTTTATATGAAGGGGACTCTCAGATTGAAGAACTTTCCCAGGTATGATGCCCATGAAAGTTCACATCTCAGATCTCTGCCTGTGGGGAGCATAATTGACTGCTGTTCCAGCTGCTGAGCTCTGAAGCCATATACTGCATCCTTACCAAGGCCACGCTTCCCCAGGGTTGCTCCCAGCCAGTGACTGAGCATGACAGGGATACTAAGGCAGACCCATTCCTACAAGACATTGAATTCTGACTAACCCACCAGGATATCACAGCAAGCAAATAGTGGAGTAGATCATGGAACCCAGGTAGTCTAGGCTGGTTGTTAAAACCACAACACAGTCTCTAGAGCAGGTAATACATAGGTTCTTGGAAAGTAATGGCTGAATAAATGAATGATATAAAAATGATAGGTGGGTAAGGGATTAATTTTCCCTGGGGAAGCTTCAGAAGGGTTGAAACTTGAGAATGGCATTAAAGGCGAAAAATTTAAGATGAAGGTGTTAGAACTTCCTGGGCCAATGTTGCTTTTATTTGATCTTGAAATCAAGACTGGCAGGGACCAGTTCTGGGTTAGTTGTTGGGGCAAGCATATTCCTGGTTACCATAATCAGAAATTTTTGAAAGTTGTTCCAGGTGACTCAGCTGCACAGTCAAGTTCGGGAAAGCAGTCCTGTACTTTAAAAAGCTGCATTGTCCTCAAATGGGAAGAATTATAAGAAGTGAGATGAGAAAAATTGCTCTGCCTAATCACTTCTTTTCACCTTCCTTGCCCAAATAGTGGTGAGGAGGACTACTGGAGAGCTTCAGGAAAGTAAGAGCCTTTCAGCCATGTAGCAATAGGAGGCAGCAGCTTGACCAATTCAGTGTCTTCACTGATGGCACTTTGTATCCAAACAACACCATGCTGAGCACTGTGGGGGAATGAGTAGTTGAAGGCCCTACCTGTGCTAGCTCTTGTTTGAGGATTATATCATACCCTTGCTGAAAACCCTCTCAAGGATTCCCGTTACATTTAGGTTTGTCTTAGACCTTACTGCAACTGTTTTCTGTTTATCCCGTCTGTTCCTTATTACTTTATTTCCCCCTCCCCCTTTTGCCTTTTGGATTAATCAAGTGCATTTTTTTCCAGTTTTTTTCTCTCTTCTATTAGCTTTCCACTTCTACATTCTTGTATTATTCTTTTTGTTTACCCTTGACTCTAGGGCCTAGAGTTACAGTATGCATCCTTAGTTATATGCTATGGGAGTCATATGTTTTACATGTGTTATAAATCTCTTATTGTTTAAAACAGTTCATATTAAAAGGTCCATTATTTACTCTGCACTGCTCTTTGTTCCTGCAGTCCTATGCTTCCATATGGGATCATTTTCTTCAGCCTGAGGTTGTGCAGGTCTGCTAGCAGTGAACGATCTCAGCTTTTGTCTGTCTGAAGATGTCTTTAGTTCACCCTTTTTTATGGATGTAATTGTATTTTTTTTTTAATTTTTATTGAAATGAAATTCACCATCTTAACCATTTTTAAGTGGCTTTTAGTATAGTCACAGTATTGAGCAACCGTCATTACTAATTGCAGAATATTTTTACCACTCCAGAAAGCAACCCCATACCTCCAATTCTTCTCCCTGCCCTGGCAAGTATTAATCTACTTTCTGTCTCTTTTGCCTATTTTGGATATTTAATATGAATGGAATCATACAATATGGGGCCTTTTTTGTCTTGTTTCTTTCACTTAATATTTTCAAGGTTTATCCATGTAACATGTATCAGTACTTCATTCCTTTAAATGGCTGAATAATACTCCATTGCATGGATATACCACATTCTGTTTATCCATTTGTCAGTTGATGGACATGTGGGTTGTTTCTACTTTCTGATTATTATGAATCATGCTGCTGTGAACATTTTTGTGCAAGTTTTTGTGTGAACATATTTTCAGTTTCCCTGAGTATACACTGAGTAGTGGAATTGCTGGGTCATATGATTACTCTGTGTTTAACTTTTTGAGGAACTGCCAAACTTTTCCATAATGGGTACACCATTTTACATCCTTACCAGCAGCATATGAAGTTTCCAGTTTCTCCACATTTTTGCCAACATGTGTTAGCTGTTTTTTTTTTCCCCCCAGCCATCCTAATAGGTATGAAATGAGTCCTGGTGGCACAATGGTTAAGTCCTTGGCAGCTAACTGAGAGGTCAATGGTTCAAACCTCCCAGCCGCTCCGAGGGAGAAAGATGTGGCAGCCTGCTTCCATAAAAATTTACGGCCTTGGAAAAGTCATAGTGGTTATGATTTGCATTTCCCTAATGTTATGGATTGAATTGTGTCACCTCCACCAAAAATGTGTGTCAACTTGTCTAGTCCATGATTCACCGTATTGTGTGATTGTTTTCCGTTTTGTCATCTGATGTGATTTTCCCATGTGTTATAAATCCTATCTCTATGATGTTAATGAGGTGGGATTAGTGGCAGTTATGTTGATGAGGCAGGACTCAATCTACAAGATTAGGTTGTATCTTAAGTCAATCTCCTGAGATATGAAAGAGAGAATTGAGCCGAGAGACTGCCAACCACCAAGAAAGCAAAGCCAGGAGCATAGAGTGTCCTTTGGACCTGCAGTCCCTGTGCTGAGAAGCTCCTACACCAGGGGAAGATTGATGACAAGGCCCTTCCCCCAGAGTCAACAGAGAGAGAAAGCCTGCCCCTGGAGCTGGCAGTCTGAATTTGGACTTCAGTATCCTAGACCGTGAGAAAATAAATTTCTCTTTGTTGAAGTCATACACTTGTGATATTTCTGTTATAGCAGCATTAGATAACTAAGACACCTAATGACTAATGTTAATTTAAGTGAATTTCCTGGGCTTTTTGGCCCTTTTGTATATATTCTTTGGAGAAATGTCTGTTCAAGCCCTCTGTCCAGTTTGGGCTATTTGTAAGTTATTTGTAGGTGTTTTTTATATATCCTGGGTGCTAGACCCTTATCAGTGAGCCCTGGTGGCAAAATGATTAAGTACTCAGCTGCTAACCTAAAGGTTGGCAGTTAGAACCCACCAGCTAGCTGCTCCATAGGAGAAAAGACGTGGCTATCTGCTCCTGTAAAGATTACGGCCTAGAAAACTATGTGGCAGTTCTGTTCTGTCCTACGGGATCAATAGGAGTCAAAATCAACTTGATGGTACGAAACAACAAACATAGACCCTTATCAGATATTACTTTAAAGTATTTTCTTCTATTCTGTGGGCTGTCTTCTGACTTTGTTGATAGTATCCTTTGATACACTAAAGTTTTAAGTTTTGATGCAGTCCAACTGATCTTTTTTTTTTTTTCCTTTTATTACTTACGGTTTTGGTGTTATATTACCTTCATTTTTGACATACATTTCTCCTGGGTATAGAACTCTAGATTGGCAAGGGGGTTTTGTGTGTGTTTTTTGTTTGTTCTGTTTTCAATATTTCAGTGATGTTACTTCATTGTTTTCTGGATTCCATAGTTTCTGTTGAAAAGTATCTATTGGTCTTATTGCTTCTCTGAAGATGATATGTCCTTTTTTCTCTCTGTCTGCTTTTATGATTTTCTCTTTATCTTTTTTATTTTAAGCAATTTGGCTGTGATATGCCGAGATGGGGTTTTTTTTTTTTTTTAATGCTGCTCGGGATTCACTGAACTATTTTCATCTGTAGGTTGATATTGTTCATCAGTTTTAGGAAATTCATGGCCATTGTCTCTTCAGTTATTGATCCTGCCCCATCCTCTTTTTCTTTTGGGACTCTAATATGTATGTTAGACTTTTTTTTTTAATTGTGCTTTAAGTGAAAGTTTACAGTTCAAGTCAGTTTCTCATACAAAAACTTAAACACACATTGTTATGTGACCCTAGTCGCTCTCCCTACAATGTGATAGATCACTCCTTCTCTCCACCCTATATTTCCTTTGTCCATTCAGCCAGCTCCTGTCCGTCTCTGCCTTCTCATCTCAGCTCCAGACAGGAGCTGCCCACATAGTCTCATGTGTCTATTTGAGCTAAGAAGCACACTCCTCACCAGTATCATTTTGTCTTATACCCCAGTCTAATCTTTGTCTGAAGAGTTGGTTTCGGGAATGGTCCGGGGACCCTGACCTCTGGGGTCCCTCCAGTCTCAGTCAGACCATTAAGTCAGGTTTTTTTTCCTAGAATTTGAGGTCTGCATCCCACTTTTCTCCTGCTCTATCAGGGATTTTCTCTTGCATTTCCTGTTGGGGCAGTCCTCGGTGGTAGCCAGGCATCATCTAGTTCTTCCGATCTCAGGCTGATGGAGTCTCTGGCTTATGTGGCCGTTTCTATCTCTTGGGCTCATATTTTCCTGTCTTTGGTGTTCTTTATTCTCCTTTGCTCCAGGTGGGTTGAGACCAATTGATGCATCTTAGATGGCCACTTGCTAGCTTTTAAGACCCCAGACACCACTCACCAAAGTGGGATACAGAACATTTTCTTAATACACTTTGTTATGCCAGTTGACCTAGATGTCCCCTGAAACCATGGTCCCCAGACCCCCGCCCCTGCTATTTTGTCCCTCGAAGTGTTTGGTTGTATTCAGAAAACTTCTTAGCTTTTAGTTTAGTTCAGCTGTGCTGACTTCCCCTGTATTGTGTGTTGTATATGTTAGACTTTTTAATTGTGTCTTATATATCTCTTATATTCTGCTCTATTGTTTTCATTCTTTGCTTCCTTTTGGATATTTTCTATTGACCTGTTTCTAGTTCACTAACTCTGTCTTCTTCTGCCACACCCAGGCTGCTGTTAAAGTCATCTAAAGAATTTTTAATTAAGTTCTATAATGCCCATTTGATTATTTTTATAGATTCTGGTTTTCTGTTGAGATTCTCTATTTTTGATGTATTTTATTTTTTATTTTCTTTAACATATTAATTGCAGTTAGTTTAAAGTCCCCATCTGGCAAGTTCAATATCTCAATCGTATATGGTTTGTTTTTGTGGCCTTTTTTCTTTTGGGTTTTGGTTTTTGAGTTTTAAATTAAATTTAGCTGTGTTTTTAGCATGCCTCATCGTTTTTTATTCATGTTGGACTATGTGGATAAAAAATTATAGAGGCTGTGGATAATGTAGCAAGTTAAGGTTTCTTCCTGTTCACAGGGTACCGGTGGATCACTTTGTCCCATTGAGGCATGTTTTAGAGTTTATCAGGGTTGGTCTGTTGCAGTTTTGCCCTTTCTTCTGCGATGAGGCCATCACTCCTAGGGTGTTATCCTTTCTCCTTGGGTGTGGGCTTTACTTCTAAGATCTCAACTGAAAACGTGGAGTGTTTACCAAGGCTTCTATACCTCAGCAGAGTTTAAACTCTAACTTCTATTTCCCCAGCATTTATGGGGCTGTTGTAATCTCTGTTGAGTTTATTACTCTCTCAGCTGTTGTTTCCTTCTGGGTTTGTGTGCACAGCTTAAGAGTCGGCCAGCGACTTGAGAGAAATTTGTTTGCAGGTTTTTGCATTTTTCTCTGCATGTTCCTTTCTCTGCTATTTTGGGCCTTAAGTCTCAGTCACTTTGGGAGCTCTGAACTAGCTGTGTATCCTTAGCTCAGTCAGACTGCTGCTTTTTTACATGGGCTCTAGTCCTCCAAGCCACGGTTTGGACAGTAATACACTTGAGAAAAATTGGCTGCAGCTCCCCTATGTCCTTCCCTTTTCTCAAGGATTGTAACCCCTCATTTCCTGACTACAGTGGTTGCTTTCTGATCCCTTCCAAAAGATGTTTTATATATTTTATCTAGCTTTTATAGTCCCTCCTGCCCCAGTGGAAATACAAGCTCTTAGTCATGGTTGGAACCAGAAGTCTTCCCAATTACATATATATGGGGCTTCCTACAGGGTCCTGTATGGTCTGGCCCCTGGCTAGTTCTCTAGCACCTTCTTCTTCCCTCATATCAGTTCAGCCACACAGGCCTTCATTCTGAATGCTGAACATGCCTAGCTTATATCCACTTAAGGACCTTGAACTTGTTTTTAATCTCTGCCTGGAACACTTTAGATCCAGTTCTTTACATGGATGTCATCTTTATGCCAATTGGCTGTTAGCTCAGTTATGACTCAGAGATCCTTTCCCTAGCTGCCTTTATAGAAAAGCCCCTCCCCACTCCAGTCACAACCATATCTTTTATTTTTTTCATAGTACTTAGACTATCTGAAATTATCTTTTTGTTTACTCTCTTGTTCTTTATCTCTTATATAAGTTAGGTCTTGAACAATGCCTAGCATACTAAAAGAAAAAAAATAAAAACCAAATACCTACTGAGTGAATGAATTGGGAAAGTGAATATAAGGAACCAAGGGGTATAATAAAGGTTAAAATGAATTCCTAGTTTGTGAGAGAGAGAGTATGTTTTATTGAAAATTCAGTGAGGCCAGGAGACCTGGGTTAGGTCAGCCATCTTCCCACTGGCCTGGGGCTTGTATAAAGTCTAGATTTGCCTGACAGCCTGAGCTAGCCAGCTTTCCAGATTTCTCTTGGCTTCTTGCTTCTTGGTCACTGTGATTTCACGATAGGCACATATACTCCTTCTTATCTCCAGAGGCAATCTGTGGCTGGGTATAGGGTTTCCTCAATGCAGAGTGAGAGATAAGCAACTGCTGGCTTCTCTGAGCAGATTGTTGCTGTCTCTAGTCTGCCTGACTGAGTCTTATCTGTGCCATGTGTCTGCTGATGAGCATGTACATCTATCTGGTCTACGTTGGACTGCTTTAGTAATACTCAAGATTGGCAGTAGCCTCAGAACTATTTTTTTGGCAGTAAGCCTGAATGACTGTTAGTGGAGATGCCAGCATGCCCTCAGCCACAGTGGGCAGGTTGTGTCTCCAGAATATTCTCAGTTTAGGGTTTCCTTTTGGGGGTCCCTGAAACCCCATGAGACTTCTCAGGGTCTAGTTATATTTGATCTGGCCATGACTGTTCATCTGTGGGTCGGGAGAGCAGAAGCTACAGCTTTGAACATGGATGACTGATAGGGATCACACATTCCAAACTGCCCTCAGTACAGCCTGAGTTCTATGTGGGAAGGTGCTGCATTGGCATAGTGTGATAAAAGTGTACCAGAAAGGACAATGGGAAGACCCAGTAATTCTGGTCCCAGGCTCTCTACTAGCTGGCAGAAATTTAACCTCTCTGCAGAGCTGTTAACATCACTGCCCCTTTCCTGTTAAATTAGAAACCAGTCCAACCAAGGCTGAAATGACAATGGATATGAAGACACTCTGGGAAGATGTCATCTCTCCTAGGAAGACTAGTCACTAGTGTGTGGTGAAAAGAACCAAACTTGCCGGGAGGTGCTGCTGAAAAGATGCTGCATGCAGAACAGCAGGAACAGTTAGGGACATGCAGACTTAACCAGAGTCCCTAAACAAGCATTTTGCTATTTTCGTCTTTTAAACATGAGTTTAACTTCTAGCTTAGAATCAGGACTTTGATGCACAGTTTCACAGTTTATTAATAATACTGGCTATAACTTTTTTAGGTCCCTGTGGGTATTGTAAGCTAAGGGTTGCTAGGATTTGGAATCCACTAGATGGCAATGGGTTAACAGGTATTGTAAACCCTGGTGGCACAGTGGTTAAAGGACTGGGCTGCTAAGCAGAAAGTTGGCAGTTCAAACCCACCAGCTGTTTGTTGGAAAAGGATGTGGCAGTCTGCTTCCATAAAGATTATAGCCTGGGAAACCCTATGGTGCAGTTCTCTGCCCTATTGGGTCACTGAGTGGGAATTGACCCTACAGCGCTTTTTTTAAAATTGTGGGCCAGGGTCTCTAGGTGGTGCAAAAGGGTTTGTGCTCTATTGCTAACCTAAAGGTTGGTGATTCTAACCCACGCAGTGCTATGCAGAAGAAAAGGCCTGGTGATCTGCTTCATTAAGATCACAGCCAGAAAACCCTGTGGAACAGTTCTACTCTTTAACACATGGCAGTCGCCATGAGTCGGAATTGACTTGAAGACAACATTCTGGGTCACCACTTTTCTTATTTCCATACTTCGCAATTACATGTTAAATAGAGCTTCTCCTCGTCTTTTTTCAGATAAGAAAATGAAGTTCAGAGAAGTTAAAAAGACTTGTCTGGTCTGCCGAAACTCAAGGATTATAACCCAGGTCTTTTGTGGCTCCGGAATTTGTGCTTTTTTATTCAGTACTGTTTTGCTCTTTGGGTAAGAAAGGCTTTTGAAGCAGATGGAAGGGAAGGAGAGATGCAAGAGAGGCTCTTCGTTTCTAGAATACTGGTTGTGTAAAGTTCACCTCTACATACATAAAGTTACCTTTTTTCCCCCAAAAAATCATTGAACCGGCTACATATTTCACCGGCCATCTTGGTTGTGGCAACCCCAATTTCTTTTTATTTTTCTGTGATGACAACCAACGGAATTAGGCAAAGCTGCCCTACCCAGGCTTTTTACGGAGCGCCAGCAACTCCCCGAGTAAAGAGCGCCTTTGGAGGCCCGCGGAAGTCCAGGGCGTGGGCTTCTGGAGCCTAGCCACCTCCCTCGCTGTGCTCCCATCCCACAGGTCGGCGCCGGCCTGGGCGGGGCTTTGTGGGCTACGCCGGCCCACGCCCCGACGCCCCGCCCACTATTTAAATACGCGGCGCCGGCGTGTGCGTCGAGATCGCCGCGGATCCAAGATGGCGGCGTGTGGACGTGTACGGAGGATGTTCGGCTTGTCGGCGGCGCTGCAGCTGCTGCTGATCGCCGCGGCCGGGGCCCAGAAAGTCCAGGGCCAGGGCGGCCACGGCCAGGGCCAGGGCCCGGGGGCCAACTTTGTGTCCTTCGTAGGGCAGGGTGGAGGCGCCGTGTCGGCGGTTCAGCAGCTGCCTCAGTCACCTCAGCTCCAGCAGCCTCAGCAGCAGCAACCGCCTCAGCCGCCGCAGCCGGCGTTCCCGGCGGGTGGGCCTTCGGCCCGGCGCGGAGGAGCGGGGGCTGGCGGGGGCTGGAAGCTGGCAGAGGAAGAGTCCTGCAGGGAGGACGTGACCCGTGTGTGCCCCAAGCACACCTGGAGCAACAACCTGGCGGTGCTGGAGTGCCTGCAGGATGTGAGGGAGGTGAGGAGGCGGGACGGGACCGGGAGGGCCTGGCCTGGTGCAGGCCCGAGGGTGTCGCCGGCCTTGGAAGGCGCTGACGCTGGTCTGCTGCTGCTTCGCTTCCTCCTTGCCGCGCTCGATCCTTTCCTCCCTGCCTCTCACTCCCTGGCGCATTTGGGCAAGAGGATCCCACCCCACCCCTCCGTTCCTTGGCTCCTTTTTCCCTTCCTGGTGCCGGGGTCTGGAACGTAGATCCCAACTCGCCTCGATCGGCGAAGGCCCAGAGCGTGTTTGTTTGCTCCTGTCTTTTGTGTGATGCTCAGTGCAGAGTGGCTCTTTGCCGAAGACCGGCTTAGGATTTTGCCATTCCGTTTAGACTTGGGCAATTCGCAGCAATACGTTTATACCTGAAAAATGGTTGGCGTACTTAAACTGTTAAAGAATGATCGGCTGCTTGTTGGCAGTGGATAAGGTTTTTTAGGTAACTTCGGTTCTGTTCTGATGTGTGTTGTAGTCAGCAGGAGGATTTACTGTCTTTACCCCATTCTTCACCCCGTGTTTATTTCTCTGGTGCTGAAACTAATGTATGCCTTTTGTGCTTCACTTCTTTTGGTCAGCTTGTAGTGAATCTATGTTTAAGCTATTACGCCAAGTGACTTGGAACCCTAAAGCGTGAAAGGTTGGGGCAGCATTTGAAGCTGTAATACTACACAGTATTTGTGATTGGGCCTTGGGGGCTTGCCTTTCTGACGTCTGAATATGATTTTAACGGTAACTCTTAATGAGATCTAGATTTGCTATTGTTTGATGTGATTCGGCTTAGTGACATTTGAAATTATTTTTCTAGATTTATTGCTACAGACATAAGCATGTGTTTGACAGTTCTCAAAACTGGGGAGCAGGTCTGATAGGGATACTTTTTCAAAAGATGATGTTGCTAGTTGCCTGTGAGTGGATTCAGACTAGTGGTGACCCACCCCACGTGTGCAGCGTAGAACTGCTCTATATGGTTTTCAAGGCTGTAACATTTTGAGAAGCAGATTACCAGGCCTTACTTCTGAGGCATCTCTGGGGGAATTTGAACCGCAAGCCTTTCTGCTAGTAGTCCGGTGCTTAAACATACATTATTAGCCCCAGAGATTGACAAATAGAATAAAGCTGTTGCTTGGTACGGTTTCATTTAGAAAATTGTGTCACCAGAATTGTCCAAGGTATTCGAGGCCACAGGAAGACCACAGGTTTGTAGAAAATTGCTACTCTTGGCAGTTTCGTCCACTTCATCCCATTGTGAGAGTTGCTGTATGCAGAATAATTCAAAAATAATTCAGAAAAGACACAGATAATCAGGAGACAGAGAGGGAGGAAGTTTCCAGAACCACTAGAAATAGGGGCCTTAGATGACTTCTCATCTACAGCTCAAAGACTAAAAGGCTAATCCCTTGCCATTCTTTATACTTGAGTTGCTCTTCTAGAAGCTACAAGATTCTTAACTCTACCAGGCTTTTTGGAATTTTCTGTTTGGTCTTTGAGGATACAGAAGTTGCTTCCTTAACGTAGGGTAATAATATTGGTGACCAAAGGCCTCAGTGGCTTCTAGAAGAAACAGGACATTATTAGAGAAAGTGCCAAAATGTGGCCCATTCAAGGAATGCATGTCCCTTCCTTTGAGCACATTAGGGACGTTGGAAACATCCAGCAGGCTTCCACAGTGTTACATGTGGAAGTGAGTAGCCGTATACATTATCTGTAAATAACTTAGATTTGACTAATTTTGGAGCCTGTTTAATTTATTGGGTACTTTAGTGTTCTTTTTTTTTTTTTTTTAAAGAACCTGGTCTGGAAATTTAGTCCTAGCTCTGCCATTGATTGTAAAATTCCCAGCAAGGACATCATTTCAGTAACAGCATTTTTCTTCCTTTATGGGGATGATATAGCAACTCGTTAACGGTAGGTACTAGGGTAAAAAACCCATTGCCCTCAAGTCTATTCCGACTCATAATGACCCTGTAGGACAGAGTAGAACTACCTTTCCAAGGAGCACCTGGTGGATTCAAACTATTGACCTTTTGGTTAGCAGCTGTAGGTCTTAACCACTAGGCCACCAGGGTTTCCAGTACTAGGGTCCAAACCAAAAACCAAATCTGCTGGCATCGAGTGGATTGACTTATAGTGACCCTATAGGACAGAGTAGAACTGCCCCCGTAGAGTTTCCAAGGAGCCCCTGGTGGATTCGAACTGTCCAACTTTTAGGTTAGCAGCTGTAGCACTTAACCGCTACGCTACCAGGGTTTCTGTTACTAGGGTAGGTACTGTATTTCCTTTATCACTTTCCCGAGTACCAAATGTAGTGCTTTCCACCGATTAGAGACTCAATATAAAATGTAGAGTGACTTAGGGAAGTAAGCTAATAGAGGCAGTTTTATACTCCAGGGGAAAAAAAAACCAAACCCTTTGCCGTCAAGTTGATTCCGGCTCATAGTGACCCTATTTAAAAAAACAAAACAAAAACATTGCTATTTAGCTGATTCCGACTCAGTGACCCTAAAGTATTGGGTAAATTAGAAGTGAAAGTATTTCTTTCGGTAGGGGTGTCCAAAATTTCCAATTTAATGAATTTCTATTCAATTTTATATACAGAAAAATTGAAAGAAGAGTACAATAAACACCTGTGTGTATTCTTCAGGAGGTGACTTTATTTTTATTTTTTAATAATTTTTATTGAGCTTTAAGTGAACGCTTACAAATCAAGTCAGTCTGTCACATATAAGTTTATATACACCTTACTCCATACTCCCAGTTACACTCCCCCTAATGAGTCAGCCCTTCCAGTCTCTCCTTTTGTGACAATTTTGCCAGTTTCTAACCCTCTCTACCCTCCCATCTCCCCTCCAGACAGGAGATGCCAACACAGTCTCAAGTGTCCACCTGATACAAGTAGCTCACTCTTCATCAGCATCTCTCTCCAACACATTGTCCAGTCTCTTCCATGTCTGATGAGTTGTCTTCGGAAATGGTTCCTATCCTGGGCCAACAGAAGGTTTGGGGACCATGACCGCTGGGATTCCTCTAGTCTCAGTCAGACCATTAAGTCTGATCTTTTTATGAGAATTTGGGGTCTGCATCCCACTGTTCTGCTGCCTTAGGGGCTCTCTGTTGTGCTCCCTGTCAGGGCAGTCATTGGTTGTGGCTGGACACCATCTAGTTCTTCTGGTCTCAGGATGATGTAAGTCTCTGGTTCATGTGGCCCTTCCTGTCTCTTGGGCTCATAGTTATCCTGTGACCTTGGTGTTCTTCCTTCTCCTTTGATGCAGGTGGGTTGAGACCAATTGATGCATCTTAGATGGCCGCTTGTTAGCATTTAAGACCCCAGACACCACATTTCAAAGTGGGATGCAGAATGTTTTATAATAGTATTATTTTGCCAATTGGCTTAGAAGTCCCCTTAAGCCATAGTCCCCAAACCCCTGCCCTTGCTCCGATGACCTTTGAAGCCTTCAGTTTATCCTGGAAACTTCTTTGCTTTTGGTCCAGTCCAGTTGAGCTGACCTTCTGTGTATTGAGTATTGTCCTTCCCTTCACCTAAAGTAGTTCTTATCTACTAACTAATCAGTAAATAACCCTCTCGCACCCTCCCACCCTCCCTCCCTCCCCACCTTGTAACCACAAAAGTATGTGTTCTTCTCAGTTTATACTGTTTCTCAAGATCTTATAATAGTGGTCTTATACAATATTTGTCCTTTTGCCTCTGACTAATTTCGCTCAGCATAATGCCTTTCAGGTTCCTCCATGTTATGAAATGTTTCACAGGTTCGTCACTGTTCTTTATCGATGCGTAGTATTCCATTGTGTGAATATACCACAATTTATTTAACCATTCCTCCGTTGATGGACACCTTGGTTGCTTCCAGCTTTCTGCTACTGTAAACAGAGCTGCAATAAACATGGGTGTGCATATATCTGTTCGTGTAAAGGCTCTTCTCTAGGGTATATTCCGAGGAGTGGGATTTCTGGGTTGTATGGTAGTTCTATTTCTAACTTTTTAAGAGAACCCCAGATAGATTTCCAAAGTGGTTGTACCATTTTACATTCCCACCAGCAGTGTATAAGAGTTCCAATGTCTCTGCAGCCTCTCCAACATTTATTATTTTGTGTTTTTTGGATTAATGCCAGCCTTGTTGGAGTGAGATGGAATCTCATCTGTAGTTTCAGTTTGCATTTCTCTAATAGCTAATGATCGAGAGCATTTTCTCATGTATCTTTTAGCTGCCTGAATATCTTCTTTAGTGAAGTACGTGTTCATATCTTTTGCCCACTTTTTGATTGGGTTGTTTGTCTTTTTGTGGTTGAGTTTTAACAGAATCATATAGATTTTAGAGATCAGGCGCTGGTCGGAGATGTCATAGCAGAAAATTCTTTCCCAATCTGTAGGTGGTCTTTTTACTGTTTTGGTGAAGTCTTTAGATGAGCATAGGTGTTTGATTTTTAGGAGCTCCCAGTTATCTGGTTTCTCTTTGTCATTTTTGGTAATATTTTGTATTCTGTTTATGCCTTGTATTAGGGCTCCCAACGTCCCTATTTTTTCTTCCATGATCTTTATCATTTTAGTCTTTATGTTTAGGTCTTTGATCCACTTGGAGTTAGTTTTTGTGCATGGTGTGAGGTGTGGGTCCTGTTTCATTTTTTTGCAAATGGACATCCAGTTATGCTGGCACCATTTATTAAAAAGACTATCTTTTCCCCAATTAACTGACACTGGGCCTTTGTCAAATATCAGCTGCTCATATGTGAATGGATTTATATCGGGGTTCTCAATTCTGTTCCATTGGTCTATGTGTCTGTTGTTGTACCAGTATCAGGCTGTTTTGACTACTGTGGGTGTGCAATAGGTTCTAAAATCAGGTAGAGTGAGGCCTCCCACTTTCTTCTTCTTTTTCAGTAATGCTTTACTTATCTGGGGCTTCTTTCCCTTCCATATGAAGTTGGTGATTTGTTTCTCCATCACATTAAAAAATGTCATTGGAATTTGGATCGGAAGTGCATTGTATGTATAGATGGCTTTTGGTGGAATAGACATTTTTACTATGTTTAGTCTTCCTCTCCATGAGCAAGGTATGTTTTTCCACTTAAGTAGGTCCTTTTTAGTTTCTTGCACTAGTGTTTTGTAGTTTTCTTTGTATACGTCTTTTACATCTTTGGTAAGATTTATTCCTAAGTATTTTATCTTCTTGGGGGCTACTGTGAATGGTATTGATTTGGTGATTTCCTCTTTGATGTTCTTTTTGTTGATGTAGAGGAATCCAAGTGATTTTTGTATGTTTATCTTATAACCTGAGACTCTGCCAAACTCTTCTATTAGTTTCAGTAGTTTTCTGGAGGATTCCTTAGGGTTTTCTGTGTATAAGATCATGTCATCTGCGAATAGAGATAATTTTACTTCCTCCTTGCCAATCTGGATGCCTTTTATTTCTTTGTCTAGCCTAATTGCTCTGGCTAGGACCTCTAGCACAATGTTGAATAAGAGCGGTGATAAAGGGCATCCAGGAGGTGACTTTATTTTTAAACCTTTTTTTCTTTAAAGACTGCAAAATAAAATTTTATTCCACTTAGTTTGAGAATTAAGCCTGATTTTTGTATTTGAAGTAGCATCACATAATTAAAGAATTTAGCTAGACACATTTGAGGAGAAATGTATCTAATAAATTTTGTGCTTACTGTTCGATATATAGGACTATTCGATAGGGAAGTCGATAGTGTGCTTTTTTATTCTTTTGAATACAAATTCAAGGAAGATTGTTCTCTGTACTTGCTGTTAGAATTATGACAAGGCAGAGCATGTGAATATTTACATGGCAGCATACTAAACCACATTTTTATTTAGAAACAGTGTGGGTGCATATAGTGTTAGGTTAAATCTTAAGGTTAAATCTTTCAAGGTTCACTCTACCGTGGTGGTCAAATTTGTATAGTAATTCACTCACAAAATTTACTTAAAGATATTTATGATTACTTTTGAGTAATTTCAACAGATATTTTCAATTTATCTAATACATCATATGTGAACCAACTAAAAATCTGTATATAAGTTGTAACATAAACTGCATGTAGGCTATAGATCACAGCTTTTCCTTGGTCGTTTTGGTCATTATTTTGAAGGTATGTGTTGTGTGTGGGATTCTTCTTTTTTTAACCTTCTCAGATGAGTCATGCTTTTAAAAAGGACTAGTATACACAATGGCCCACTATTAATAGTAGTTCTAATAGCAGTAATGGTGCGGTAGTAGTGCTGGTTATTTTATTTTTTATATAAACCCAGTATTTTGTATATATATGTGTGTATATATATATATGTATACATATATATAGTAGTTCTAGTTATATGAAAGATATAATTAGAAAACAGGAGAGAAAGGAAAAATATTCCCCAGGCTGTTCTATGTTCTACCAGGCGAAGGTGTAGAAACACCCCCAAAAAAGAAGATACTGCTCTCTAAAATGTTATAAAAAGATAAAGACGTTTTATATTGAGGATAATTTTAAAATACTTTATGTATTCTTGGCTGAAATAGCCAGTAGTATTTAGTACTTAGAAGTTTTAGATGGAGACAGTTGATTTCCTAGAAGTTTATTTGTGATGTTTATAGTTTTCCTTAGGTTTCTTGTTAAAGAAATAAAAAAAAAAAAAACAAAACTTTTCGATATAGAAATTTTCAAACATAGGCAGGAGTACAATGGTATAATATGAATCCCCAAGTTTACATCACCCAGCTTCTTCAGCTATCCCTACCACTTTATTTATTTATTTCGGTGCAGGGTTTCGGAAGCTGGAATATTTTAAAGCAAACCCTAGATGCCATGTCATTTCACTCAAAAGTATGTCAATATATGTCTCTGATAAGAACGTAAAAGAAAAACAAAAACCTAGAATCTAACTGTTCTTTCATAGTACTTATTTATAAGCATCATGAAATATTTCTTCTGAATTTCTTGGTACCCTCTCTTGGCATGTTATTGTCAGATTTTAACTTTAAGGATCACTAAGTACTATGCACAGAGTGACTGTTTTGTAAATATTTAAGATGGGCTATCTTATGTATTGAAAAGGAATTAACATTTCAGTATTACAAGCGTAAACCTACTTTCAACTCATAGGTGAATATTTTCCTTTTTCTATTTCTGATCTTTCTCTTAATTGTATATCTGAGATAGTGTACAATACTATCTTTGTCATCTCTTTTAATACTCTTGATAGTCCTGTGAAATGGATAGTATTATTTTACTTCAGTTGAGAAACAAGCTTAAAGAGATGAAGTAATTTGTCCAAGATTATATTCTAAGTGATAGAGCTGGTATTCAGCAAATTCTCCTTGACTTTAATGTCTATACCCTTTCCATATGGATGGTTACAGCTAGGGAAATATGTGACTGCTGAGAATGTCAGGGGTTTGTAAAATGGACACAAAACAAGAAGAGTCACCTGAAAATAGGATCCTTTTTTCTTCACTACCAGGAACAATCGAGTGGCAACAACTCTTTCCCCCCGCCCCGCCCCCGTTGGTACAGTTAAAAGTAATTTATTTTATAAGTGGCAACTTTTGTCTTCTTTTTTTTCTGTTTATATTTTTATTGTGCTTTAAGTGAAAGTTTACAAATCAAGTCAGTCTCTCATATAAAACCTTATATAAAAACCAAAACCAAACCCACTGCCGTCGAGTCAAATCTGACTCATAGCAACCCTATAGGGGACAGAGTAGAACTGCCTGATAGAGTTTCCAAGGAGCACCTGGCGGAAAAACCTTATATACACCTTGCTATATACTCCTAGTTGCTCTCCCCCAATGAGAAAGCACATTTCTTCCCTCCACCCCGTGTTTATTCAGCCAGCTTCTTTTCCCCTAGGCCTTCACATCTTCGCTTCAGAGTGGAGCTCCACACATAGTCTCATGTGTCTTCTTGATCCAAGAAGCCCACTCCTCACCAGTATCATTTTCTGTCTTATAGTCCAGTCCAATCCCTGTCTGAAGAGTTGGCTTCAGGAATGGTTCCTGTCTTGGGCTAACAGAAGGTCTGGAGACCATGACCTCTGGGGTTCCTCTGGTCACAGTCAGACCATTGAGTCTGGTCTTTTTACGAGAATTTGGGGTCTACATCCCACTGCTCTCCTGCTCCTTCAGGGATTCTCCGTTGTGTTCCCTGTCATGGCAGTCATCGGTTATAGCCAGGCACCATCTAGTTCTTCTGGTCTCAGGCTGATGTAGTGTCTGATTTATGTGGCCCATTCTGACTCTTGGGCTCATATTTACCTTGTGTCTTTGGTGTTCTTCATTTTCCTTTGCTCCATGTGGGTTGAGAGCAATTGTTGCATCTTAGATGGTCCCTTGCAAGTGTTTAAGACCTCAGATGCCACCCTCCAAAATGAGATGCAGAATGTTTTCTTAATGGTTTTTATTATGCCAGTTGACCTGGATATCCTCTGAAACCAGGGTCCCCAAACCCCCGCCCCTGTTACGCTGGCCTTTGAAGCGTTTGGTTTATTCAGGAACTTCTTTGCTTTTGGTTTAGTCCAGTTGTGCTGACTTCTCCTGTACTGTGTGTTGTCCTTCCCTTCACCTAAATTGGTTCTTGTCTACTATCTAATTAGTGAATCCCACCTCCCTCCCTCCCTTCCTCCCCCTCTCGTAACCATCAAAGAATATTTTCTTCTCTGTTTAAACTGTTTCTTGACTTCTTATAATAGTGGTCTCATAGAATATTTGTCCTTTTGCAACTGACTAATTTCACTCAGCATAATGCCTTTCAGATTCCTCCATGGAATGAAATGTTTCACAGATTCATCGTTGTTCTTTATAGATGCATAATATTCCATTGCGTGAATATACCATAATTTATTTACCCATTCATCCATTGATGGGCACCTTGGTTGCTTCCATCTTTTTGCTGTTGTAAATAGTGCTGTTTTGAACATGGGTGTGGCTATATCTGTTGGTGTAATAGCCCTTACTTCTCTAGGATATATTCCAAGGAGTGGGATTGCTGGATCATATGGTAGTTCTATTTCTCCGTTTTTGAGGAAGTGCCAAATCAATTTCCAAAGTGGTTGTACCATTTTACATTCCCACCAGCAGTGTATAAGTGTTCTAGTCTCTCCACAACCTCTCCAACATTTATTATTTTGTGTTTTTTGGATTAATGCCAACCTTGTTGGAGTGAGATGGAATCTCATTGTAGTTTTGATTTGCATTTCTCTAATGGCTAATGATCTTGAGCGTTTCCTCACGTATCTGTTAGCTACCTGAATGTCTTTAGTGAAGTGCCTGTTCATATCTTTTGCCCACTTTTTAAATGGGTTATTTGTCTTTTTGTAGTGGAGTTTTTGTAGTAACATGTAGATTTTAGAGATCAGCCGCTCATCGAAAATGTCATAGCTAAAAACTCTTTCCCAATCTGTAGGTAATTTTTTTACTCTTTTAGTGAAATCTTTGGATGAGCATAGGTGTTTGACTTTTAGGAGCTCCCAGTTATCTAATTTCTCTTTGGCTGTTTGTGCATTTCTAGTAACGTTTCATATACTGTTTCTGCCATGTATTAGGGCTCGTAGCGTTGTTCCTATTTTTTCTTCCATGAACTTTATTGTTTTAGATTTTATATTTAGGTCTTTGATCCATTTTGAGTTAGTTTGTATGCATGGTGTGAGGTATGGGTCTTGTTTCATTTTTTTGCACATGGATATCCAGTTATGCTAGCACCATTTGTTAAAGAGACTGTCTTTTCCCCATTTAACAGATTTTGGGCCTTTGTCAAATATCATCTGCTCATATGTAGATGGATTTATGTCTGGATTCTCCGTTCTGTTCCATTGGTCTATGTATCTGTTGTTGTACCAGTACCAAGCTGTTTTAACTACCGTGGTGGTATAATATGTTCTAAAATCAGGTAGTGTGAGGTCTCCCACTTTGTTCTTCTTTTTCAGTAATGCTTTACTTATTTGGGGCCTCTTTCCCTTCCATATGAAGTTGGTGGTTTGTTTCTCCATCTCATTAAAAAATGTCACGGGTATTTGGATTGGGATTGCGTTGTATCTATAGGTCACTTTGGGCAGAATGGACATTTTTACACTGTTGAGTTGTCCTATCCATGAGCAAGGTATGTTTTTGAGTGGCAACAACTCTTATGCATTGAAGTATCATGGATTTCTCAGGAAGACAGACCAGCATTATGAGACAAAACTAATTTAATTACTTGTCTGAGTCCATCAAGAGCAGAATTTCTGCTTAATGAAAAAATTTTCAAGTCCCAATTTACCTTAAACAGGATTTGTAGTAGTATAACGGGAAAATTTAGATATATTTCACTGCTCTTTGTATCGAATCCATAAAACAGCAGAAAGTGAACTGAGGTTAGAGCTGGCACTGCCATTAACTAATTGTATGACCATGGGCAAGTCATTTTACCATTCTGAGTCTCAGTTTCCTGATGTGTTAAATGAGAGGTATGTAAGAGTACAATTTATGAGGTACCTGTTATTTAACCTCTGTGAATTGTTTCCTGCATGTGTTCTCTATTTGTTTATATTGTATAGTTTGTGTGTACCCGTTTATGGGGGGGGGGGGAGGAGTGTGAATAATAATACCAAACAGCAATTAAAGCAATTTGGCTTTCAGATATAATTGTTTTGTTTGAGCCAATATGAAATTTCCTCCTATGCTAACTCTTAGTGGTTGGAGGCAATCTAACCACATAATCAAGCCATTATTGATCTCCTATTATGCACCTGGAGCCCTGGTGGCCCAGTGGCGCATAATAGGAGGACAATTTTTTTTTTTTAATTTGGTATTATGCACCTATCATTGTGGAAGAACACTAGTACTTTTAAGATACCACCATTACTTACAGTTGGTTTGATAAATGAGATTGTGATAAACAAACATTTGTATAAGAGAGTGTTAATCACTTGATATCATACAGGTAGTAAGTTCTTTAGAGCAGCAAAAAGAGCACAGGATTATGATTCCAAAGATCTGGCTGGAACCCAGTGCTGCTACTCTTAGCTTAAAAATCATATCACTTTTTTTCCGAAGTAGCAATTGTCTACTTCTAAGTGAGGCTATACATAAAATCATGAATTTGATGTGGTATACATTTCTCTAATGTACATTAAATATGTGATCACTAAAATATACAATATTAACAAATACTACTTCAGATAATCTCGCATGCCACCAGTGTTACATGCTTTGGAAAACACCCAAACTAATTATCTCTTAAGATCCTTCCAGGTCTGGTGATTTGGGACTCTGCGATCTGTGAGAATAGAGAGAATGTGCAAGGGAGGTGAAAAGGGAAGATGCTTTGAGGAGTTAAGGAGGCTATACTGACAGAAGTAGAGTTTGAGAGGTATTCCAGTTTCAGATCGTAAAGGGTCTTACATGCATCACTGGCTGGTTATACAAGCAAAACCCAGAAATGGAATGTGTTTTTAACCCAACCTGACATAAAAATTTTCCTGCAGATAATAATTGAGAATGTCCCGTAAAATGGAAACCCTGGTTGTACAGTGGTTAAGAACTGCATCTGCTAACCAAAAGGTCAGCAGTTCGAATGCACCAGGCACTCCTTCGAAACTCAGTGGCAGTTCTACTCTGTCCTATAGAGTTGCGATGAGTCGGAGTCGACTCGAAGGCAATAGGTTTTTTTTGTCCAGTAAAATAACACTGTCATTTACAGCAAATACTTTTTAAGAAGCTTCTTGCTAAGAGTGCTTTATAATATATAGTTGCTTAATAATTCATTGTTCTTTGGAAGGAAATAAAATACTTGAACATTCTAAAAGATGAAATGTTACATTTCTCTTTTGTCCATTTTTTCTAATGCGTTCAAAACTAATTTAGTCAGCAGCAATCCAAAAAAAATCTTGTTTACATGAAATATTTATGTATTTTAAAAAGAAACAGTTAAAATGGCTTATAGACTGTCATGCAAATTAATTTTTCATCCTTCAACAAACATTTATTGAATACCTACTATACGCAAGACACTGTGCTTGGTGTTGGAGGATGCAAATATATGATAATAGTTAGCATTTATCAAGGGCTTTCTATGTGTCATTTCCTAAGGTGCCAGATGTATTCTAGGCATTATATCTCATTTAATCCCAAGAGATGTAAATGAGCAAACTGAGGTTAAGTAACTCAGAGCCACTAAGTAATAGAACTTATATTTGAAAGCAAGTCTGTTCAACTGTAAGATAACTTTGTCCCAATATTGTATGAGACCACTACTGTAAAAACTCATGAAAAGGTTTACACAAAAAAGAAAATCTTCGATGGTTATGAGAGAGGAGGGGTGGAGATGGAAAAACACTAAATACACAATAGATAAGTGGTAACTTTGGTGAAGGGGAAGACAATACACAGTACTGGGGAAGCCAGCACAGCTTTATAAGGCAAGGTCATAGAAGTTCCATAGACACATCTAAACTACTTGAGGGACCAAATTGCTGGGCTGAGAGCTGTGGAGACCATGGTCTCAGGGAACATCTAGCTCAATTGGCATAACATAGTTTATAAAGAAAATGTTCTACGTTCTACTTTGGTGAGTAGTATCTGGGGTCTTAAAAGCCTGTGAGGAGTCATCTAAGTTATTCCACTGGTCTCACCCCTTCGGGAGCAAGGGAGAATGAAGAAAACTAAAGATACAAGGGAAAGATGAGTCCAAAAGGCTAATGGACCACATTTGCCGTGGCTTCCACCAGACTGAGTCCAGTATAACTAGATGGTGCCCAGCTACCACCACTGACTGCTCTGACAGGGGTCACAATAGAGGGTCCCAGATAGAGCTGGAGAAAAATGTAGAACAAAATCTAACTCACAAAAAAAAGACTAGACTTCCTGGCCTGACAGACTGGAGAAACCGTGAGAGAATGTTCCCTGGGCACCCTTTTACCTCAGTAATGAACTCACTTCCAGGGGTCACCCCTCATCCAAAGATTAGATGGGCTCATAAAACAAAATGAGACTAAAGGGGCACACCAGCCCAGGGACAAGGACTAGAAGGCAGGATGGGACAGGAAAGCTGGTAAACCAATGTCATGAAACAATATGTATACTGTTTAATGAGAAACTAGTTTGCTCTGTAAACCTTCATCTAAAGTACCATTAAAAAAAAAAACAAAAAACTCTGCCCCCTCCTCCCCTCCGTAAGGCATTTATAATCTAGAACTGCATTTTTCATTGTGGTAGTCTTCAGCCATGTGTGGCTTTTGAGTATTCGAAACAGAGCTAGTCTGAATTGAGATGCGCTGAAAGTGTAAAATACGCACTTGACTTAGAATACTCAGTACAAAAAAAGGATGTACAATATAGTTTTAGATGATTAAATGACCATATTTTGGATATATTGGTTAAATAAGATAAATTATTTAAATTTTATTTTTTAATATAACTACTAGAAAACATAAAATTATGTATGTGGATCACATATTTCTTTTAGACTGCACTGATCTAGAAGAAGGAAAAGATATTTGTATTAAATCATAATACAAATGTTAAAGTATTAAGCGCCATTTAAAAAAAAAAAGCTCCAATGCTGTCAAGTTGATTCCAACTCCTACGACCCTATAGAACAGAGTAGAACTGCCCCATAGAGTTTCCAAAGAGCGCCTGGTGGATTTGAACTGCTGACCTTCTGATTAGCAGCCATAGTTTTACCCACTACGCCACCAGGGTTTCCGAGCACCGTAAGAGAGGGGTAAATTAAATGATATGGGCATATGGTGGAAACCCTGGTGGTGTAGTGTTTAAGTGCTATGGCTGCTAACCAAAAGGTCTTCAGTTTGAATCCATCAGGTGCTCCTTGGGAACTCTATGGGGCGATTCTACTCAGTCCCATAGAGTTGCTTTTGCAACAGGTTTGGGCATATGGTAAAGGAAATTGTTAGAAGGATCAGGAAAAAAAGGTCTTTAGTACCTTTCATTCTTCTCCTCCTAAATTGGTGGCTCATATCATGACCTTCTTAATTTGGCAACTTTAAGATGCCTCCCAACCTTGTTAACGGATGGATCTTCAGCGTGCCTAGTTTATGAGTGGTAAGGCATGCAGCGTGCCTAGTTTATGAGTGGTAAGGCATGCTGTAGTTCCATTAACTTGAGAGCAACAATACTCTGATAAAACTGGAAGTCAGTAGGTTGAGTTAGATAAATTTGAAACTTAAAAAAGAACCTCAGCGATGGCCCTGAGGACTGTGCCAGCACTAACCATTGTATCTGCATTAAAATAGAGTGTGGAGGAACAAGAAGTGTGGACTAGAATCTAAAAATAACGAATTAAGAGAATCAGTCATCTATTTTCATTCAGCTTTAATAATTTTACTGAAGTCAGAAAATTTTGTTAGATCAAATGTGTGGTATTTACAGCACTTTTAAATTCTCTTGTTGAAGTCTTGGTAACGTGTAACTATAGGAGGAGTCATAAGGAAAATGAGTACCAACTTGAATTCCTGGATCTGTAGACTTGTAAAATAGAACGTTTTTGTATTTCTTAAAAAAAAAAACAAAACTGTGATGTATATTTAAAATTATAAGCAAGATAAACAGTGGGGGGAAATGATAGGTGAGAAAAATTAACCAGGAGAATGTGGGTAAGTTCTAAATGAATTCAAGTGCAAAAGCCTAGTAAAAAAGCAAAATAAAAAATATAAAGAACAAAAGAAAAAGAAGCCAAAGAAAGTGCTTTGGTACCTTAAAAATCCAAAGAAAGTGCTTTGGTACCTAGGAAGTGTTCACTTATTATTTCACTTTAAACTAGAAAGATAGCCTTCAAGTCACTTAACAGAATTCCCAAAGTTCTTACACTGGCCAAATCAGCCCTGTAATGTGATAAAGAATGCGCAGTAGACAGTAACTTCATAGATGGAATTTATTAATCATGAACAAAATCTGTCGTGTTAATTAGTATCATCTAGTTAACACACTTATTACATGAAATAAAAATCAGAAAAATCCTATAGTCATGTGGAACCTGTGATAGGAGAAGCAATGTGGTAAAGGGAAAAATAGAATGGGCTTTGGTGGTAGGCAGCCCTGGATTCAAATATAGCTCACTTCAACCTTCAATTTCTTTCTTTCTAATGCAATAGTTAGGTATTTTTGTTAAAAACAAAAAAATAAAAAAATGTGTATGTGAAACAGTGATAATTTTAACTTATTCCTTGATTTATAGATAATGGCCGTATTTCCTACCCAGAAACTGTAACTAGTGTTATATATTTTAATAATTTTATTGTAAAATATATATAACAAAAATTTTGCCTATTTAATGATGTTTAATGTCCAGTGGCATTAATTACATTTACTGTGTTATGTAACCACTGTCCATTTCCAAAAGTTTTTCATCATCCCAAACAGAAACTCAGTACTCCTAAAGCAATAATTCCCCATTCTCCCCACCCCCCAGCCATGGTACCTGTTGCCACTTAAGTTGATTCAGATTCATAGCAACCCTACAGGACAGAGTAGAACTGCCCCATAGGGTTTCCAAGGCTATAATCTTTACAGAAGCAGACTGCCACACCTTTCTTCTGCAGAGCAGCTGGTAGGTTTGAAGCACCAACCTTTCGTTTAGCAGCCAGGCACTTTACCACTTCTCCACCAGGGCTCTTTCCAGCCTCTAGTAATCACTAATAAACTTTTGCCTCTATGGTTTGCCTATTCTAGATATCTCATATAAGTAGGATCATGAAATGTTTGTCCTTTTGTGTCGAATTTATTTAATTTAGCATGTTTTCAAGGTTCATCTTGTAGCATGTATCAGAACTTCATTTCTCTTTATGGCTAACTAATATTCCATTGTGTGGATATACCACATTTTGTTTACCTATTCCTCTGTTATGGAGAGCAAAGAGGAGTTGAAGCACTCACTGAGGAAAATCAAAGACTACAGCTTTCAGCATGGATTATACCTCAACATAAAGAAAATAAAAATCCTCATAACTGGGCCAGTAAGCAACATCATTATAAATGGAGAAAAGATTGAAGTTGCCAAGGATTTTGTTTTACTTGGATCCACAGTCAACGCCCATGGAAGCAGCAGTCGAGAAATCAAACTACATATTGCATTGGGCAAATCTGCTGCAAAAGACCTCTTTAAAGTGTTCAAAAACAAAGATGTCAGTTTGAGGACTAAGGTGCACCTGACCCAAGCCATAGTATTTTCATTCGCCTTATATACATGCAAAAGCTGGTCAGTGACTACGGAAGACTGAAGAAGAATTGATGCCTTTGAATTACGGCGCTGACAAAGAATATTGAATATACTATGGACTTCAGATAGAACGAGCAAAAGTGAAGATGGCGAGACTTTGTCTCATGTACTTTGGATGTGTTATCAGGAGGGACCAGCCCCTGGAGAAGAACATCATGCTTGTTAA
Source organism: Elephas maximus indicus (assembly GCF_024166365.1). Taxonomy (NCBI): domain Eukaryota; kingdom Metazoa; phylum Chordata; class Mammalia; order Proboscidea; family Elephantidae; genus Elephas; species Elephas maximus. The sequence continues at coordinate 40,463,056 of NC_064839.1, read as the reverse complement.
AGTAGAGGATCAGTGAAAGAGAGGAAGACATCAACAAGATGGATTGTCACAGTGGCTGCAACAATGGGCTCAAGCATAACAATGATTGTGAGGATGGCGCAGGACTGGGCAGTGTTTTGTTCTGTTGTACATAGAGTCACTGTGAGTTGGAAACAAGTCAACAGCACCTGAAAACAAAAACATCAACAACAACATTCATCTGTTGCTGTGTTTCCACCTTTTGCCTGTTCTGAATAATGCCGCAGTGAACGTTGGTGTACAAGTGTCTGTTTGATTCCCTGCTTTCAAGTCTTGAGTATATACCTACGAGTGGAATTGCTGGGTCGTATGGTCATTCATTCTATGTTTAACTTTTTGAGAAACTGCTTTACTGTTTTCTACAGTGACTGCACCATTTTACAGTCCCATGAACAGTGCATGAGGGCTCCAATTTCTCCACATCCTCACCAAAACTTGTTATTTTCCATTTTTTTGATCATAGCCATCCTAGTGAGTGTGAAGTGGTACCTGTTGTGGCTTTGGTTTGCATTTCCCTAATGGCTAATAACATTGAGTATCTTTTTATGTACTTATTGGTCATTTGTGTATCTTTTTTTGAGAAATGTCTATTCAAGTCCTTTGCTCATTTTTTAAATTGAGTTATTTGCCTTTTTGTTGAGTTGTTAGGAATTCTTTATATATACTTGATATTAAACTCATCAGATATAAGTATTTTCTCCCACTCAGTAGGTTGTCTCTTCACTTGGTTGGTAAAGTCCTTGTTGCAGCAAAGTAATTTTGAAGTCCTATTTATTTTTTCTTTCGTTGCTCATGCTTTTGGTGTTGTCACTTCACCTGTAATTCTCCATACTTTTTATATAATCCTTACAAGGCCCCTTCAATAAAACTTTGTAGTAAGGTCAAGAACATTTGTAGAGTCTTTACCAGATATTTAAAATGTGCACACTTTGAGATTATGGACTGCAAAAGGCTGAATACTTTGGGTTAAAGGAATTCAGTTTTGCCAAATGTTATTTAGTTCTTTTGGCCTCAGTGATGCCTAAATTTGAATTGTATGGTACTGCCTATCAGACAAAGGAAACTGAACTCTCATATTTAAAAAGAAAAAGAAAATTTTGTTCTGATAGTCTGACGAATTCATTTTTAAAAACAGATCCTCCCATCTTCATAGTGGAATGACTGGAAACATAGCTATCTTATCACCTGAGAAACCAAAGGCATTTTTACCCTCTGAAAAGCCAGATAATATTTTTTAAAAATCACTGAAATTTTCCTGAAAGTCGTCAACTTTTCAGAGGGAAAGTAGTATCTGAGGACTTTGCTCCTATTTTGCTCCAAGTTTGAAATATTTTCTCTTGGCTATGAAGTAGTCTATATTAAAGTATAAATAATAAATGTAATCATACTTTAAGGACAGTACAAAATATTCTTAGTATGTAAAGCTTCTTTTAGAGGTAATTAGACAGCAGAGTTAGTTTTAAATAGTTTTGAAACCCATAAAATTCTTCAAGCTTGTGTTAAAACTCTGATAGATTCATTTGGACCTGATTATTATGCATAAAGATAATAGCTTTTAGTGTGTGTGTTTCTTTTTATCAATATAAGAGATTTCAAGAATTTATACCATTACATATTTTGGTTTTCATCTTGAAGATATATCTGATTTAGGAGAAATTAGGGCAGTGAAAGCAGAAGTCAGAAGAAATTGGTGTGGTACCCTTCCTCTTCTGGAAACAGATTCACATTTTTTAGCCTGATGTTTTCAGCCTAACTTCTCCAGTCTTACTGCTCATTAGCTCTCTATATAACATTCTGATATCCCACACCTACAAATAGTGATACAGGTTTTTGGAGCATACTGGGTTACAGCTTTTGAGTTTACAGGGTTTATATGTAAATGTTGTTGTGTTCCAGAGTCGATTCCAACTCATAATGACCCTACAGAACAGAGTAAAACTGCTTCATAGGATTTCCTAGGCTATAGTCTTTACTGGAGCAAATCCCCAGGTCTTTTCTCCTGTGGAGCAGCTAGGGGAACCAGTGATCTTTGATATGCAGCCGAGTGCTTAACCATTGCACAACCAGGGCTCCTTGTGTAAGTGTTAGTTATTGGTAAAGATTTTATATTCAATGATTTGGGGATTTTCTGCGCCAAAGTATTGCCCAATACCCCTCTCTGCACCAACTCTCCTTTAAGCGTTGTTTTCTGGATTCATTGTTTTTATTAGATTGAACCATAAGAAATTAGCCATATTTGATCTTTTTGACTCTTAAAAACGGTTTCATACTGTTCAACCTAATTGTTCCTCTTGTTTATCTTTTGTGTAGAAGATACCTGCCTTTCTGACAATTTCATTGTTTTACTTTGTATCATCTTGAAACCTACAGTTAAAAAGGGAGAAGATATAATGAATTAGTTACTTTAGGGTAGGGCTCTCACCTTGTAAGTCTTCCTGAAAAAAAAAATTTTTTCCAGCTTCTCATTTGACTTCTTTGTCTCCAGGGCCAAATGAAGAGAACCACTGTAGATTATTTGCTGCTTTTACCCATTCATACAGAGCATTTACATATGGGTTGTTAATTAATAAACAAGATTACTACTTGGTGTGAAAAGTTACTTGGGAATTTTGTTTCATATGAAATAATGTGTCTGAAAAACTTAACTCTTACAATAGGGGAAATGTGGAACCAAACATAAATCTCACAGAGGAATTCATCAAATATTCTTGCTCTTTTAAAACTATAAGTCTAACAACCTTCTCCCTAAATACGTAAATATTCCCAGTTATTTCATGCAACATTTAGTCTATGAAATCCTTATCTCATTTGCTGCTCTTGGTAACCCTGTGAGGTAGATAGGACACACTCACTATACTCCAGTCCTGTTCCTCAAGAGAGTGACTCAAAATACAACCTAATCCTTTAGATTGAGTCCTGCCTCATTAACATAACTACCTCTAATCCTGCCTCATTAACATTGTAGAGGTTAGGATTTGTAACATATGGAATAATCACATCAGATCAGTAAAGGGTGGAGAACCTGGCAGTCGTGGCCTAGCTAAGTTGACATCTATTATTGGCAGATATTAAAAAAAACTCAAACCAAAACCACTGCGATCGAGTCGATTCTGACTCATAGTGAGCCTATAGATATAGTTCAATATATAACAGCTCTGTTCTTCTTTCCCTAAGCCCCCAGTGGTTTTTTTCTCTTTGTTTCAATGTTCAGTATTCATTATGTTTTCTTTTATATCCTTGAGTCAGCTTTTAATAGTGGTTTTAAGGTTCTCATCTACTAATTCCATCACCTCTGTCATTTTTAAGTCTTTTTCTAGTGATCAGTTTTTCTTCTGGTTATTGGTCATATTTTCCTGCTTCTTTGCATGTGTAGTAATTTATTACTGAATGTCGGCCATTGTGAATTTTAGATCTTTGAGTGCTGGATTTTGTTAAATTCCTTTAAAGAATGTTGGACTTTGTTCTGGCACATAAGTGCAAATCCGTTTGATCCTTTTGAGGCTTGCTTTTAAGCCTTGTTAGAGTAGGTAGGGTCCGTAGAATTCTTCAGTATTGCAAATTCAGGCTTGAAATTTTTCTCCAGTTCTTTCAGCCTGAGAAATGCCAAACATGTTCTTCCCTTTTGGCTTTCTAACTCCAGGTCTTTGCACACTTCATTATAATACTTCTTTCTTGAGCCTCCATTTCAAATCTTCTGTCCAGCCCTTTTACTTCATCATTTCTTCCATTCGCTTTAGCTCTTCTACGTTCAATAGTGAGTTTCAGACCCTGTTCTGACATCCATTTTGGTCTTTGCTTTCTTCACATACAATGTCCTTGATGTCATCCCACAACTCGTCTGGTCTTCGGTGATTAGTGTTCAGTGTGTCAAATCTATCCTTCAGATGGTCTTTAAATTTAGGTGGAATACACTGAAGGTTGTACTTTGGCTCTCGTGGACTTGTTTTAATTTTCTTCAGATTCAGTGTGAACTTACATATGAGCAGTTGATGGTCTGTTCTGCTTTCAGGACTTGGCCTTGTTCTGACGATAAAAAAATTCAGGCCTTGAGTTGCAATATTGAAGGGTTTTATGGGCAAAATATTAAATGACGCAGGGATCATCAAAATTAGATGGAAAGAATACATAGAGTTACTTTACCAAAAAGAATTGGTCGATGTTCAGCCATTTCAGGAGGTAGCTTATGATCAAGAACCAATGGTATTGAAGGAAGAAGTCCAAATGCAGTAAAGGCATTGACAAAAAACAAGGCTCCAGGAATTGACGGAATACCAGTTGAGATGTTTCAACAAACAGATGCAATGCTGGAAGTGTTCACTCATGTATGCCAAGAAATTTGGAAAACAGCTGCCTGACCAACTGACTGGAAGAGATCCATCCATATGTATATCCATTCCAAAGAAAGGTGATCCAATGGAAATTGTCAAACAGTACCATCAATATCACATGCAAGTAAAATTTTGCTGAAGATTATTGAAAAATGGTTGAAGCAACTACATTGACAGGGAACTGCCAGAAATTCAAGCTGTGGTAAAAAAGAGAATGTGGAACAAGGGATATAATTGCTAATGTCAGATGGGTGCTGGCTGAAAGCAGAGAACACCAGGAAGATGTTTACCTGTGTTTTTTTGACCGTGCAAAGGCATTCAACTAAACCGTGTGGATCATAACAAATTATGGATAATGCTGCCAAGAATGGGAATTCCAAAACACTTAATTTTGCTCATGTGGAGCCTGTACATAGACCAACAGGCAGTCATTCAAACAGAACAAGGGAACAGTGTATGATTTAAAATCAGGAAAGGTGTGTGTCAGGGTTGTATCCTTTTACCATACTTATTCAGTCTGCATGCTGAGCAAATAAATAATCTGAGAAGCTGGACTATATGAAGAAGAACACGGCATCAAGATGGGAGGAAGACTCATTAACAACCTGTGATATACAAATGACACAACCGTGCAAATGACACAACCGTGCGTGCTGAAAGCAAAGAGGACTTGAAGCACTTACTGATGGAGATCAAAGACTACAGCCTTCAGTATGGATTGCATCTCAGCATAAAACAAAAACTGGACACAACTGGATCAACAAGCAACATCATGATAAACAGAGAAAAGATTGAAGTTGTCAAGGATTTCATTTTACTTGGATCCATAATCAGCACCCACCCATGGAAGCCAAAAACCCAAACCCACTGCCATCGAGTTGATTCCAACTCATAGCAGCCCTATACAGCAGTCAAGAAATCAAACTACCCTGGAGGTCATGGTCTCCAGACCTTCTGTTAGCCCAAGACAGGAACCATTCCCAAAGCCAACTCTTCAGACAGGGATTGGACTGGAGTATAGGATAGAAAATGACTATAGGATAGAAAATGAGGAGTGAGCTTCTTTGGTCAAGGAGACACATGAGACTGTGTGGGCAGCTCCTGTCTGGAGGGGAGATAAGAGGGCAGAGGGGGTCAGAAGCTTGCCGAATGGGCATGAAAATAGAGAGTGGAAAGGAGTGTGCTGTCTCATTAGAGGGAGAGCAACTAGGAGCATATAGCAAGGTGTATATAAATTTTGTATGAGAGACTGACTTAATTTGTAAACTTCCACTTAAAGCACAATAAAAATTAAAAGAAAAAAAAATCAAACTACATACTGCATTGGACAGATCTGCTGCAAAAGACCTCTTTCAAGTATTACAAAGCAAAGATGTCACTTTGAGGACTAAGGTGTGCCTGACCCAAGCCATGATATTTTCATTCGCCTCATGTGTATGCAAAAACTGGACAATGAATAAAGAAGACTGAAGAAGAGTTGATGCCTTTGAATTATGGTGTTGGCGAAGAATATTGAATATACCATGGACTGCCCAGAAGAATAAACAAATCTGTCTTGGAAGAAGTACAGCCAGAGTGCTCCTTGAAAGTGAGGATGGTGAGACTTCATCTCACATACTTTGAACATGTTATCAGGAGAGACCAGTTCCTGGAGAAGAACATGCTTGGTAAAGTAGAGGGTCAGCAAAAAAGAAGACGACCCTCAAAGAGATGGATTGAGACTGGCTGCAACAATGGAATTGTGCAGGACTGGGCAACATTTCATTCTTTTGTATGTAGGGTTGCTGTGAATCAGAAGCAACTGGATGGCATCTAACAACAACAGGATAGTACCCAGAGCAGCCTTTAGGCTACACCTAATTTAATTCCATAGCTAAGGTGTGACTCTTCCGGGACTTTACCCAATGCCTTGTGTTATATGAGATCTCTCCATTTTGGCTAGTTAAAAAAAAAAAAACCCATTGCCTTTGAGTCAGTTCCGACTCAGAGCAACCCTATGGTAGGAACATAGTATTCCCTGCCTTATGCGAGCTTCTGAAATTATCTGGCCTGTTTGCTTTTTTTGGATCCCTGGTGGCGTAGTGGTCAAGAGTTCAGCTGCCAACCAAAAGGCTAGCAGTTCAAATCCACCAGCTACTCCATGGAAACCCTATGGGGCAGTTCTACTCTGTCCTGTAGGAACCTATATGAGTTGAAACTGACTCAACAGCTCCTAACAACACAATAACATTGTTTTTCAGTGGTTCTTCCCCTGTACTGATGTAGTTTTCCCCCACACATAAGCAGGTCAGTGCTCTCTACTCAAGGGTCCCATCTGCAGACCTCCTGAGCTCTTTTCTCTGTGCATTTCTCCTTTTTAGCACTCATCCTGCAAATTCTTGCTGCCTTGGCTCCCCCAAACTTCTGTTTTTCTCCTCTGTTCAGGAAGACAACCAGATCATATTTGGGTCCTTCTCCTTGTGCTGCATCCTGGAAACTGCCTCATCTTGCGCACCTCATTTGTTTCTCTTAGTGATCATTGTTCTATGTTGTCTGTTCTCCAATGACTGGAAATTATTTCATGTACTTTGGTCATTTACAGTGGGAGTAGGGGAGGGCAGTACCCACAGCAGTTAATCCCTCACGTCTGAACATGGAAATCATCGCTCCTTGAATTTTAAATTTTGACACCCTAAATGGCACTGTTTTTTTTTTTTTAATGGAAGTTAATGGGGGAGAGAATTTATTAAAAGGAGATTAAGAATTATTTATTAAAATTGCAATATATATTTGTATCCTTTGGTCCAACAGTTGTACTTCTGAAAATTTATTTAATTTACACATAAGAAGTATAACAAATGTAGAGGGTGTTTTTTTAAAGCATTTGTTGTAATAACAAATGGTTGGAAACAACCCAACATTCTCCAGTAACGGATTGAATAAATAAGTTACAGTGCTTCTATATAATGAACTATTGTATTGCTGTGAAAAAGAATGAAGCAGCTCTTTATGTCTGGTATGGAAAGATCTGCAAGATCTGTTATTAAATGAAGAAAGCAGAATTATAACTCCATCTGTCTGCTACCTTTTTTGTAATCAAGGAGGAAAATTAAGAATATTTGTACTTGCATTAAAATACTCTGGAAGGATACAAAAAAAAATGAAGTGCTTACCTTTGTGGGGAGGAGAACTTAGGCTAATGGAGGATAAAGATGGGTTGAAAACTTTCCACAGAATTATTTTTTAATATAAAAAAAATTTCAGCCATATGCATGAACTACTATTTAACATTTTTTAAAAATTAAGGTAAAAATCTTTTTTCCAGTGCCCCATATTGACTGACAAAACTGCTTTACCATGAGAAGTCCAAAGGTATGATTTCATTGTGTCAGGAGGGTCAACTTTTGTTGTAACTAGGTTCAGCCACGCCTTTTACTGATTTATAACAAAAGATTTCCTTTCAGTTAATGTTTTACTTAGGGCAAAGTTAACTGCTGTAACAAACCCAGAAGTATCAGTGGTTTAACAAAGAGAAGTATTTTCAATATTGGCATTCTTGGTCAGCGGTGGACTACCTAGAGATTCAGGAACTCTGGTTCCTACCATGTTGTGGTTCCATTTTCTAGGACTTTGGAGTCTTCTGCTTTTAGGCAGGAGAGTAAAGAAGTCCTGCCTGCTGCTTTTTCTTTTTTTGCCCCTTATTTCTTTTCTTTTTTAAACATTGAGATGTGATTCATATACTCTGAAATTTACCTTTTTAACCTAAACAGTTAAGTGCTGGGCTACTAATCGTAAGGTTGGTGGTTGAATCCACCCGTAGGCCTCAGAAGAAAGGCCTGGTGATCTGCTTCCAAAAGATCACAGCCATCAAAAAACCTTATAGAGCTCAGTTCTACTCTGCAACACATGGGGTCGCCAGGAGTTGGAATCCACTCGACAGCAACTGCTTTTGTTGTTGTTTTGTTTTTTAAAAAGCGCCATCCCCCAGGCAGTAACCTCTGCTTTTGTTCTCATATCTCCTGACTAGGCAGCAGCCTCCCAATTGACAGCTCCACACTATACTATGAAAAACTCATTGCCTCAAGTTGATTTCTACTTACAGTAACCCTATAGGACAGAGTAGAAGTGCCCCGTAGGGTTTCCAAGGAGCGCTGGTGGATTCGAACTGCTAACGTTTTGGTTAGCAGCCGAACGCTTAACCACTGGCGCCACCAGGGCTCCACATTATGAGAAAGGGGGCACAAAATTTTAGTGGATAGCAGGCTCTATCAAAGTTATGTTGAGCAAATGAGGTCAAGTTTATTTTTGTGCCAGCTCTTTTTTTTTTTTTTTTTTGTTATATCGAGATGTTTATGTTCCTTCCAGTTTTCTCGAGGAAGATGAACGTTGTTAAGCAATTAAGTTTTTCTTTTTTCTGCACTAAGTGTGCATAAAGGGCGATACTTCAGTTTTTAGACTTCAGGTTTTAGACTTCAGTTTTTAGTGTTATAATCTCTTTGATTTAAAGTATGGAAGCAATTTCAGCCTTGTGTGGTGATTTTATACTTGCTGCAGGGTCAAGACCTTGTGTCCTATCCCTGGTGATTAAGCCCTAAGCCTTAGGTTAGTGAGTCAGACTCTCTTCTTCCTTCCTCCCCTTCTTGATGCCTTAGTGGGTTTTTTTTTTTTTAATAATTTTTATTGTGCTTTAAGTGAACGTTTACAAATCAAGTCAGTCTGTCATACATAAGCTTATATACACCTTACTCCATACTCCCACCTACTCTCCCCCTAATGAGTCAGGCCGCTCCCTCCTTCCAGTCTCTCCTTTTATGACGATTTTGCCAGTTTCTAACCCTCTCTACCCTCCCATCTCCCCTCCAGACAGGAGATACTAACACAGTCTCAAGTGTCCACCTGATACAAGTAGCTCACTCTTCGTCAGCATCTCTTTCCAACCCATTGTCCAGTCCCTTCCATGTCTGATGAGTAGTCTTCAGGAATGGTTCCTGTCCTGGGCCAACAGAAGGTTTGGGGACCATGACCGCCGGGATTCCTCTAGTCTCAGTCAGACCATTAAGTCTGGTCTTTTTATGAGAATTTGGGGTCTGCATCCCACTGTTCTGCTGCCTTAGGTGTTCTCTGTTGTGCTCCCTGTGAGGGCAGTCATCGGTTGTGGCTGGACACCATCTAGTTCTTCTGGTCTCAGGATGATGTAAGTCTCTGGTTCATGTGGCCCTTTCTGTCTCTTGGGCTCTTAGTTATCGTGTGACCTTGGTGTTCTTCATTCTCCTTTGATCCAGGTGGGTTGAGATCAATTGATGCATCTAAGATGGCCGCTTGTTAGCATTTAAGACCCCAGACACCACATTTCAAAGTGGGATGCAGAATGTTTTCATAGTAGTAGTATTTTGCCAATTGACCTAGAAGTCGCCTTAAGCCATAGTCCCCAAACCCCCGCCTTTGCTCCGCTGACCTTTGAAGCCTTCAGTTTATCCTGGAAACTTCTTTGCTTTTGGTCCAGTCCAGTTGAGCTGACCTTCCCTGTATTGAGTGTTGTCCTTCCCTTTACCTAAAGTAGTTCTTATCTACTATCTAATCAGTAAATAACCCTCTCCCACCCTCCCCGCCTCCCCCATCTTGTAACCACAAAAGAATGTGTTCTTCTCAGTTTATACTATTTCTCAAGATCTTATAATAGTGGTCTTATCCAATATTTGTCCTTTTGCATCTGACTAATTTCACTCAGCATAATGCCTTCCAGATTCCTCCATGTTATGAAATGTTTCACAGATTCATCACTGTTCTTTATTGATGCATAGTATTCCATTGTGTGAATATACCATAATTTATTTATCCAATCATCCGTTGATGGACACCTTGGTTACTTCCAGCTTTTTGTTGTTGTAAACAGTGCTGCAATAAACATGGGTGTGCATATATCTGTTAGTGTAAGGGCTCTTATTTCTCTAGGATATATTCCAAGGAGTGGGATTTCTGGGTTGTATGGTAGTTCTATTTCTAACTTTTTAAGGAAACACCAGATAGATTTCCAAAGTGGTTGTACCATTTTACATTCCCACCAGCAGTGTATAAGAGTTCCAATGTCTCTGCAGCCTCTCCAACATTTATTATTTTGTGTTTTTTGGATTAATGCCAGCCTTGTTGGAGTGAGGTGGAATCTCATCTGTAGTTTTAATTTGCATTTCTCTAATTTAATGGCTAATGATCAAAAGCATTTTCTCATGTATCTGTTAGCTGCCTGAATATCTTCTTTAGTGAAGTGTGTGTTCATATCTTTTGCCCACTTTTTGATTGGGTTGTTTGTCTTTTTGTGGTTGAGTTTTAACAGAATCATATAGGTTTTAGAGATCAGGCACTGGTCGGAGATGTCATAGCTGAAAATTCTTTCCCAATCTGTAGGTGGTCTTTTTACTGTTTTGGTGAAGTCTTTAGATGAGCATGGGTGTTTGATTTTTAGGAGCTCCCAGTTATCTGGTTTCTCTTTGTCATTTTTGGTAATGTTTTATATTCTGTTTATGCCTTGTATTAGGGCTCCTAACGTTGTCCCTATTTTTTCTTCCGTGATCTTTATCGTTTTAGTCTTTATGTTTAGGTCTTTGATCCACTTGGAGTTAGTTTTTGTGCATGGTGTGAGGTCGGGGTCCTGTTTCATTTTTTTGCAAATGGATATCCAGTTATGCCAGCACCATTTGTTAAAAAGACTATCTTTTCCCCAATTAACTGACATTGGGCCTTTGTCAAATATCAGCTGCTCGTATGTGGATGGATTTATATCTGGGTTCTCAATTCGATGCCCTAGTTTTTAATCCATCCTTCCTTTTTTTCCTGACACCTAGGGCATTCTTTCTTTTTCTCTCCTGAGCTCATCTATACATTTAAAAGGAACTCTTAAGTTATTATAGTTGAAAGCTTTTCAGGTTATATTCTCTGCAGGATAAAAAGTTAAACATACATATTGCAGGAACCTGGAGTTCTTGGCTTTTGAGGCAGCCATTCTTCAGTCAACTAACCATTGTTCAAAAGGGACAAGGAGATAGGTTAACATTTATTGGACAGTTACTGTGTGCTTGTGTACATTATCTTATTTAATCACCACTGTCACTCTAAGGGAGTCCTGGTGGCACAGTGGTTAAGAGCTCAGCTGCTAGCCAGAAGGTTGGCAGTTTGAATCTACCAGCTGCACCTTGGAAACCCTATGGAGCTTTTCTGCTCTGTCCTGTAGGGTTGCTATGAGTCGGCATCAACTTGATGGCAGTGGGTTTGTTTGTTTTGGTCACTCTAGAGGAGCCCTGGTGGCACAGTGGTTAAGCACTCAGCTGCTAACTGAAAGGTTGGCGGTTCAAACCCACTGGGTACTCCGTGAGAGAAAGATGTGGCAGCCTGCTTCCATAAAGATTTACACCCTTGGAAACTATGAGGCAGTTCTACCCTGTCCTGTAGGGTTGCTTTGAGTTGGAATTGACTTGACGGCAACTTTTTTTTTTTTTTTTTTCAGTGAATGTGTGTCTACATTAGATTTGGGTTTGTTTTTGAGGAAATGTGGAAGTCATTGAAGATTTTTGAGTAGGAGAATGGCATAATTAAATAGCTAAGGAAATTGTTCTGGTGGCAATATGGGTTGAAGTAAGGAAAGTCTGAAGGAGCTTATTGGGTAAGCTGCTGTTGTAATTAAACCTTGAAGAAAAACCTGGATGATACTGTACCAGTAGCAGTGGAGATGGAAATGGAATTCATGGGAAACTCATTACCTCATTACTCTAATTACCCAGAAAAAATTTAGAATTCTTTTGTTCATTTGACAAATTTTGGACAAATATTATTTACTAGATGCAGAAACTAATCATAGGTGCTGGGAATTGGTGATTATCAGACTCCCTTACTTTCATCTAGACATGATCCTTATTCTTGTAGCTTACCAACTAGTGGAAGAGGTAGCCATTAAAGAATCACAAAATAAATGGAAAATTATAGTTAAGTGCATTGAAGGAGAGATACGTAGAATTTGGCTAATCCAGAGAGTCAGGAAATGTTTTTATGAGAAAATGGTGATTGAGCTTAAGGAATAGTAGAATTTAACCAAATCAAGAAAAGTCAAAGTTTAACTGTTAGGCTACCTCTAAAAATATGTAATTCTTAGCTTGTGTTGAGTTTGAAATGACAGCCAGGCATTTCAAGCAATTTCCAGTAAGAGGATATAAATTTAGAACTGAATCTAAATTTTAGAGTCATTCAGCTTAAAAGGATATAGTTGAGGCTATGAAAACGGTTGAGCCCTCTTAAAGAATGTATAAATAGAAAGTAGGATTCCAAGAACTGAGCCCTGGGGAACACTCACAAGTAAGGGTTGGAAAGAGGCATGTTGAGGGAATTACAGGAAACTGAAGGAGTTGTTGAGAGTTAAAAGAAGTTTTAGAGGAGTTGAGTTGTGAAAGAAGTGAGAGTAATCGCTAGGATAAATAGAATAACATAGGCATGGTCAATAACTGATAAGAGAGCATGGTTTTTGGTAAAACAGAGGTAGAACAGTTTCTGTAGAACCCAGATTTCAGCCTATTTTAGACTATTTGAGAAGTTTGATAGTGGAAAGAAGGTGAGAAACAGTATGATATCTAGAAGTGAGGACATCCCCCTTGTGTTGTAAAGATTTTTCAAGATTAAGGAAACCTATGCTAATTTAAAGACAAAGAGAAAAACTAGTAGAAGGTAAAAGATTGGAGAGATTGGAAAGTAAGAGGGTAGATGTTCATAAGGAAAGAAAGGGAGGTATCAGAAAACATGATTTGTAATTTTTTTAAGAACTTAAAGGCTAAAGCCCTTTTGAGTTTCATAAACTTTATCAGTTCCCAAGAGAATTGCTACCTCAGATTTACCCTATGACCCACAGAGTAAAGATTGGACTCTATGTTTTGGTTTTTCTTTCCTTAGAACCTTTTCACTCTGAAGGTAAATTTAAGCAAAACTAAATAGAGATGTTTAGCCCTGTTGACCACAATAATTGTGTAGCCACTTTCTAAATTGTCACCATGTTGATTAACATTGCAAGGCAGTTTTAGAGTGGAGTTAAACAGTTGGGGCTTTGTGCCCCACAAATATAGTGTTTAGTAAGCCTGGAAGGCTTCCAGGAAAGTAGAACAAAAATGGTTTAAATGCCATTCTGAAATAGATCCAGAACAGTTAGGAAAAGTACCATAAGTAGCTTCTGTAAAGAAGAATTATAACTTACATAGGCAGTTTTTAGGAATGCAAAATGTGAGGATCACGAAGTGTGAACAATCTGGCTCCAACTAGAAGTTTTTCAATAAATCACATAATGTCTAAACTGTATCAGTGTGTCGGCAGATTTTGGGTCTAAGCACCAGGCCTCTTAGACTCTGAATATATATGCATGCTTGCCTGCAACACAATGTTGTATTCCCAGCTCCTAGTCCAGTGCCTCCCATGTGTTCAACAAATATTTCTTGAAAAAAAGAAGGCAACTGTGTACTTGCTATGAGTAATTCCAAACTTAATGATTTTAAGTTTCATGGGCCACTAGTGCAAACAAAGAGTACCTGGCTTAATAGCTTGTTTTCATACTCCACATCCAGCCTACAGTTTGTTTTGTTTTGTTTTATCACAAAAATAACATATAACCAAAAACAACCCCAAATTTAGGCCATTTACTTTTTTTTTTTTACCTTGCTTTAAGTGAAAGTTTACAAACCAAGTCAGTCTCTCATACAAAAACTTATATACACCTTGCTATATACTCGTAGTTGTTCTCCGTCTAGTGACACAACACACTCCTTCCCTCTGCTCTCTGTTTTTGTGTCCATTCGGCCAGCTTCTGCCCCCCTCTGCCCTCTCATCTCTTCTCCAGACAGGAGCTACCCACATAGTTTCATGTGTCTACTTGGTCAAGGAGCTCACTCTTCACCAGTATCATTTTCTATCCCATAGTCCAGTCCAATCCCGGTCTGAAGAGTTGGCTTCAAGAATGGTTCCTGGCTTGGACTAACAGAAGGTCTGGGAACCATGACCTCTGGGGTCCTCCTAGTCTCAGTTGGACCATTAAGTCTGGTCTTTTTACAAGAATTTGGGGTCTCCATCCCACTGCTCTCCTGCTCCCTCAGGGGTTCTCTGTTGTGTTCCCTGTCAGGGCAGCCATGGGTTGTAGCCAGGCACCATCTAGTTCTTCTGGTTTCAGGCTGATGAAGTCTCTGGTTTATGTGGCCCATTCTGTCTCTTGGGCTTATAATTACCTTGTGTCTTTGGTGTTCTTCATTTTCCTTTGCTCCATGTGGGTTGAGACCAATTGATGCATCTTAGATGGCCGCTTACTAGCGTTTAAGACCCCAGACGCCACTCTCCAAAGTGGGATGCAGAATATTTTCTTAATAGATTTTATTATGCCAATTGATTTAGATATCCCCTGAAACCATGGTCCCCAAACCCCTGCCCCTGCTACGCTGGCCTTCGAAGCATTCAGTTTATTCAGGAAACTTCTTTGCTTTTGGTTTAGTCCAGTTGTGCTACCTCTCCTGTACTGTGTGTTGTCTTTCCCTTCCCTAAAATAGTTCTTACCTACTATCTAATTAGTAAAAACCCCCTCTCCCTCCCTTCCCCCTCTCGTAACCATCAAAGAATATTCTCTTCTCTGTTTAAACTATTTCTCAAATTCTTAAAATAGTGGCGTTATACAATATTTGTTCTTTTGCAGCTAATTTAACTCAGCTGTCCACTTTTAAGTATTTTATTTTGAAATACTTTCAGACTTCAGAAAAGTTGTAAAAACATTATAAAGAATTCCCATTTACTCCCCACCCCAAAATAAATGAATGAATGAAACCAAACCCATGGCTGATTTCTAACTCATAGCTACCCTATAGGACAGAGTAGAACTGCCCCATGAGGTTTCCAAGGCTGTAATCTTTATGCAGAGTGGCCGAGAGGTTCCAACGGCCGACCATTCTGTTAGCAGCCAAGTGCTTAGCCCCTGCGCCACCACATACTATTCACTCAGATTTCCTAAATGTTAATATTTTATCTCGTTTACTTTATCTCTGTGTGTGTCTGTCTTTTCTCCCTGTATGTCACACTCTCTCTGTGTCTATCTCTTCCTCTCACTCTCTTGGTGGCATGATTTATTATATTTCATTAGTTTATTTTCTGAAAAGGTTGAGAATAAGTTGCAGACATAATCCTCTAAAAAAAGGCAAGGATATTGTCAAACTAATTACAATACAGTTATTTCATCTCCTAAAAACAAGGATATTCATTCTCTAACTAACCACAGAACAAATGTAAAAATTAAAGTTAGCACTGATATATTATTGTCCCAAAAAAAAAAATTTTTTTTTTCCCCATTAGTGTCCACTATAGCAAAAGAAAAAAAATTCTGATGAGGATATGATCCAGGACCATATATTGCATTTAGTTATCTCTTTAGTTCCTACTCTAGAAAAATTCCTCAGTCTTTGTCTTTTATGATCTTGACATTTTTGAAGAGTACTGGCCATTTATTATGTAGAATGTCCTTCAGTTTGGGTTTATCTGATTATTTCATTTGATTAGTTTCAGATTATTTTTTTTTGACAGGAATACCACAAAAGTGGTGTTGTTTCCTTTTCAGTGCATCATGATGGCAGTTTTCCATTGTTGGTGATATTATCTTTGATCACATGATTTAGGTGGTGGTGTGTGCCAGGTTTCTCCACTGTAAAGTTACTGTTTCCCATTTGTAATTAATAAGTAATTTGTGGGAAGATATTTGGAGACTATGTAAATATCCTGTTTCTCATCAGACTTCTCCCTGCTGGTTTTTAAGCATTCATTGATGTTTTTTGCCTAAATCCATTATTGCTATGATGGTTATCAAATGATTTTCTAATTTTAATCCTGTTTTAGTCTATATTTTTTGTGGTTTTTTTTTCATATACAAGCTATTAGATACATGTATATTTTCTTATTTCACCTGCTTTCTTACCCACATGGTAACATACTGAATACTTTGTTGCACTTTACTTTTTTCTTTTAATATTATTTCCTGGAAATCACTTTGTATCAGTTCCTAGAGTTCTTCCTCATTCTTTGTTAGAGCTGCCTGGTACTCTGCTGGGTGGATGTAACAGTTTACTCAACCGCTCTCCTATGCTTGGACAATTAAGTTGTTTACACTATATTGCAGTTATAGAGAGTGCTGCAATGAATACCATTGTAATTTTACAGTTTCACATGGTTGGAAGTAATATTCCTAGAAGTGGGATTGCTTGCATTTTGTTAGTTTTTATTATTGAACCAGCCACATATAAAAAGTCAAAAGCAAATCAAAAACATTTGAGGTTTTGTGCAATTTCTTGTTCACAAGCATTTGTTGATTTTTAATAGCTATTAATAGTTGACTCCCCAAATATCTCTAATAGGTAATGTGACCTGGCAGGAAAATGCCACTGAACTGAATTGCTCTAAAAAGTAAACATGCTAAAGTGAAACAGGAAGCATCGCCTTATCTCAGTATAGCGCGTTCAAGTCAATAAACTACTCTCCTCTAAGTCACAAAATATGGCATAATATTTCATAGTTTTAAGCTTAATGTAGGAATTCTTCTGTGTATCTCTGCAAATAATGTGAAGTATAAGTCTGTTATTCTTTAGAAGGGAGAAAAACTAGAGATATATCAGCAAATTAAAAAAATTGACAGCTGATAGAATTTTAAAACTTCATGCATTTATTGTTAGTGTAGCTTGTGATGCTCAGGGACTTTCTATGATGTTACTTTTTGCTACCCAACTCTTTAAAATCTCCCATTTACCTGACAGGCCCAGAAAAGTCTCACCAGGATTGGTTCTTATTTCCAGTAGGAGCAACATTTTTAGTTCTTTGAGTTAGCATCTTCAATATTTAATAACCTTAAGGATTTAGACATGTGTTTTTTAAAACGGTGTAACATGAGACTCAGCTGTTTTAGAAAAGTTATGCTAATATCTTTCAATGAAGATCACTTGAATTTTAAAACACACTTAATGCATTTGACTTCCCGAATCCTGGCATGTTATTGCTATTTAACATTCCTGGTTCCGCCTTGAACCCTATGGTTCAGGATCCCAACCCATTTATATGGGTTATTGAGAGCTAGCTCTTAATAAATGCAGAACTTTCAGAACACATTTACCTATTTTCTGCTAAAGATTACTGAAATGCCTTGTAAGAGAAACATTGCCTCGGAGAAAAACATTGTTTCAAAGATCTTTTCTTAAATCCCCTTTTAACAGGATGACTCAAGATATTCTATGCAAATATATTGGGGGAGGCACACGACAGTATCTATACACCAGTTAACTTTTTTTGTGTACTGAAGCATAGCAAGTAGAATAGGAGTGTATGTTAAGGAAATACCCCTGTGGGCACCATTTATTCTGGCAAGCACATGGATGTAGTCTCTCCCCTTCCTTTTTTATTCAAGTAGTGCATGTATATAGTTGTAAAAGTCAGAGTGCTACCCAGTTTTTAATGAAAAGCTTCGCGTCCTATCTTATCTCTCCCCACTTTCAACACTTCTAGCTCTTTATTCTCGTATTTATCTCATTTTGAAATAGAATACATATGCCATTGTCTTGATTTTTTAATATTAGACATTATCTTTTGATTTCTTACACTTCACATTTAGTCTTCATAAAACACACTTGACGGTATTTACTCTGAAACTGAACTTTACAGAGAAGAAATCCTACATAGCTAAGGGATTAAATGAACTACGCTGCACCACAGACAGTGTTCAGAAAGTCAGTGGGTGTAGAATACAGCATCTATTGGCTGAGTTCTGCAGAAAGCACCTGCTTTAATGAAATCAATTTTCATCCATTTGGTCTTGTCTCAGTCTCATTCTTATTCATCAATCATGAGTCATCAATGTGTCATATAATAAACATATTTTTAAAAAGAGATCAAATTCACTGCTACCGAGGTCTAACTTGTTTAAAAATAAAATAAAATAAACCCAAAGTTGTGCCTTATTCATTCTTTTAGTTTCAGCAGAGAACAAGGAGCAAATCTAAGTTGTTTGAGTGTGAAGTAAGAATACTTAGAGTAAAACATGAGATTCGCTCTCCCACTTTACTATTTTGTATTTTTCATTGTTATATTTGGGATCCTTGTTACGGATTACAGTCCTTTAACTACGTTTCTTTTGCAATTCTGGGCCCCATTAGTCACAGCCTGTTTTAACTTTGAAGAGTTCTTTGTTTGAAAACATTTCTAGAATCTTCCTTTTGGTTGTTTTCTCAGTGACTCAGTTGATCAGAATAGGTTTACTTTACTTACTTGCATATGTCTGGGTTTTAAATTTGGAAATGTTTCCTTCTACCGTCAGTAGAGCTAAGGGTATATACCTGGGCATCTTGACAGATTTTCTTCTGAATTGGCATTAGTTTTTCAGTTTCTTTCAGTAGTCACTGAAAGTATGTCTATATAAAGCTCACCAGAAAAAAAAAAAAAAACTGTTGCCCGCGAGTTGATTCCAACTCATAGCGACCTTACAGGACACAGTAGAACTGCCCCGTAGGGTTGCCAGGGAGCAGCTGGTGGATTCCAGCAGCCGACCTTTTTGGTTAGCAGCCAGAGCTCTCAACCACTGTCACCAGGGCTCCATAAAGCTCACTGGTAAGTGTATTTCACCTTTTATTAAAGAAGTGCATATTAGGACAGCACAAATATAAAAGCTGTTGCCTTGATCTTCGCTTTTTGCTGGTCCAGAGGCTTACTTTTCTGTCTAGGTGGTTATCGTGGGGTGGATAGGTTCTTGCTGTTAGCATGAATGAATAGTATGATCCTTCGAGAATTATTTTTCATGTACTTAGGTTGAAGCCCAGATTTATGGGGGGGAGGGATGTCCCATGTATGAATTATAATAGAAGTCATTAGAAAAAAAAGGAATTTGACTATAATAAGATCTGAGTTTCTATCCTCCTAAAATCAGAATTCGTTAGAATTCACATACAGAGTATGCCATGTCCTTTAATAAGTAAAAATATTTCTTCAGCTGCACATTGAGGATCTTAGTAGTAAAGAAAATCTTGTTAAAAGTTATATTTCAAAGAAAGAGAATAAAAGAGAATTTCTTCAGTAAGCTTCATTGTTTTTTGGCCTAGCAGTTTTTGTTAAAACATCATAAAATACCTTTTAAAAAATCTGGAGGAGATCTGTTTTCTAATTTCTTCAGCGACCTTGTTTTATGAAGCACCTGTTTATGCCCACTTAAATCTTAGAACAGACAGAGGTTGGCAAACTACCGCTCACTGACCAAACCCAGCCTACAGCCGGTTTTTGCATAGCTTGGGAGGTAATAATGGTATTTGAAGGGTTGTTAAAAAAAAAAAAAAAAGAAAAGAAAATGATGCTGCAGAGATAGTTTGTGGGCCTTCACACCTAAAATAATTACTATTTATCTCTTCACAGAAAAAATTTACTGGTGCCTATCTTAGATTATAGTATATAATATACATGCACTGTAAGCCATCTGAATTGGCATTATCTTCACTTAAATGTTTTAGTGTATTCTCTTTTTGCATATTCTGCATTTTTATTTCTATTCACTGAAATTATCAGTCTTTATAGTTGGTATGACCTTTTATTAGTCAGCCAGATATGTATACATGACACCACAGACTTACATTAAACTGGTTTAAATTTCTGAGAGAGAGCCATTTGGCTTTGCATCTGGATGTGTATGTTTTCTTAATACTGCTTTACAGATGCTAATGAATTTGAGTATTGCCATTTCTCTTTGGAATCATTGATATCTTTTCTCATTGATATCTTTGCCTACAGCATGGAGAGAGAGTTACTTTGAGGCTGTATTTTGATGTTAAATTGGTTTGTATGGTTGGCTTGGTTAAGATTTTTAATACTGGTAGGCAACTTCCAGCAAATATCCCTGATTGCCTGGTTATAATGCGTTGTCATTTATCATATTTTATTGACTTTGTTGTTGTTAGGTCCTGTCAGGTTAGTTCCAACTCATAGCAACCCTACGTACAACAGAAAGAAACGCTGCGCAACTGCGCCATCCTTGGAATTGTTGCTGTGTTTGAACCCATTGTTGCAGCCACTGTGTCAGTCCATCTCCTTGAGAGTCTTCCTCTTTTTTGCCGACCCTCTACTTTATCAAGCATGATGTCCTTCTCCAGGGACTTCTCCCTCCTAATACCATGACCAAAGCACATGAGATGAAAGTCTTGCCATCCTTGCTTCTGAGGAACATACTTTTTTTCACCTTAACATCTTTGAAATCAGGATGCATCTTAAAATTTATGACATCTTATATTTGGCAGGGATCCCCTTCACCTAACAGTACATAAAAATAATGGTGCATCTTAAAATCAGTAAACTATGGTTCATATATTCTACTCATTTATATTACTTGTTAGGTGCATTGTTTTCTTGTTTCTTGTATTGATTCCACCCCTTACTACTTTTAACTTCCAGCCAAAATTTATATTGTGGAAATCTTTTATCATTTATGGGTTTGCTTTGGGGTTATTTCACTGTTGAGATTTGGATATTGAGTGAGATATCACTCACATCTAGTCAACAGAGCAACTTAGAAAAACAAACTATTAACATAAGGAAATGTGGCACAGTATTCTAATATGTTACTGTTCGTTAGTTAACAGATGGCCTATAGCCTGGTCTTTATATTTTGCTGAATATAGTACTGCAGAAGAACATTAACCAGAAAATCTGTTTAGCTTTAGCCTTAACTGAGATTTTCTTGGATGCTTGCAACTGGGAACACCCTGTGAATTTAAATAGTAATCCCCTGTTAACGGGACAATATTTGAAATTATGTAGTAATTGATTTTCAGACCTTTAGTATCTCCCAAGCTGAGCACTTTGTATCACAGAGACATTAAGTTTTTTGGCTTATTTCAAAGGAGTATCACTAGTCAGTAACTTCAAAGAAGGCAAGCCAAATAAAAGGAGAGATGGGGATAATGCTAACTTTAAATATATAAGCATAAGTTTTTAATTTAAATCAGTGGTTCTAAACCCTGGTTATACCTAGGGTGATTTTAAAAATATCAATGCCCAGGTTCTATCTCAGGCATAGTAAATCATAATGTTTGGAAGTAGGGTGCTGGCATTCATTGAAATCTTTTAATCCTTCAGGATACTATTATTTTTGTATTACAAAAATAATGATTATATGGATTTACCCACATATTTAACTCTTTGAGCCTCATACTTTCATATATCTCAGATCTTCTATCTGGGATCACTTTCCTTCTGCCTACAGTACATTCTTTAGAATTTCCTTTAGTGAGGATTCAGGAGGGTACCAAACACAGAGCTTCCAGTTGTTCTCTCCCCCCTGGAGTCAGGGCAGCATTACACTCCCAACATCAATGTGTGACAATATAGAGTATTGCCAACCAGGGAAGTTCTCATGAGCCTGTGTGTTCAGGGTTTTTATTGAGCTCCATCATGAAGGCATGATTAATTGCCCATGTGGCTAATCTCAGTCTCCAACTCCTCCAGAGATTAACGAATATCACATGACCCCCATCCTAAATCACATTTTTTTGGTCTTTCTGGTATGGCCAGCCCCTTCCCTAAGTAACTTTGCCAGACTATTCGGTGTGACCCAAGGTCCCCAGAGAAAGGAAAACATTCCTGTCAGGCATGTCATTCCAGGTGCTTAGATATTACCTCCCGGAAGCGGTAGACAAAGGCCAAACCTCTTTGTGGGCAAGGTCAAATTTTTTACTACATAGGTAGCCACCAGCACCTAAAAGTGCTTTGTCCAAATTGAGATGTGCTATAAGTGTAACGGAGCCCTGGCAGCACGGTGGTTAAGAGTTTGGCTGGTAACCAAAAGGTTGGCAGTTCAAATCCACCAGCTGCTTCTTGGAAAATGTATGGGGCAGTTCTACTCTGCCTATAGGGTCGCTGTGAGTCAGAATCAACTTGATGGCAATGGGTTTGTTTTTTGTTTTTAATAAGTATAATATACGCTCTAGATTTAGAAGAGTTAGAAAATATCTCAATTTTTTATATTGATTACATGTTGAAATAAGATTTTATTAATAAATAAATTAATTTTGTTAATATAATTTCTTAACTTATTTATTAAGAAATTATATTAATAAAATTAGTTCCACCTAAAACCAAAAAAATCCATTGTCATCGAGTTGATTCCGACTCATAGTGACCCTACAGGACAGACTAGAACTACCCCATAGAGTTTCCAAGGAGCGCCTGGTGGATTTGAACTGACAGCCTTTTGCTTAAGCAGTCTTAACCACTACACCAGCAGGGTTTCACCTGTGTCTTTTTAATGCAACTCCTAAGAAATGTAAAATTACATATATGACTCATTTCTATTGAACAGCACTGGTCTGTAATGATGATGCTGAAATTGATGTAGAAGCAATATTTCAGACTTCCTTTTCCGATGGCAATATTTTCAACAAATTTTCTCAAATTCAAAATTTAATGGATGAACAAATTATTTCTGAGGATAAAAATGAAATATTGTATTCTTATCCAATTACTTATCCAGCAGGAAGATCTTCATTGTGCACTGTGACAGGAATCTGTAACATCTTATTTTGCTAGGAAGATGTGTGTTACAGTGTTTTTATAATGTTTGTGCACCAAAATTTACTTGACAATTGGACAAATGTAGAAATGAAAAAGCTCATTGCATTTATTATTGTGACTGGTTTTTATTAACATGAAAATGTTTTGCAATTATGGAGCAAAGAAAAGGCAGTCCTCTTTTCAACAAAATTATGAGCCATCAGAATTTTCAAAAATATTGCATATTGATTAATGCAAGTACAAGAGGAAGAACGAGAAGTAAGGATAGGCTAGAAGAATTTAAAGATGCACTGGAAATTTGTAATCAGTATTTACAAGATGGATAAGTTCCAGGTTTGTGAATGATAGGCCATTGCTATGGTTCTTAGGTTTGAGGATTAATCGTCTCAAATTAGATGTGCCTTTTCTTGAACAGCAAAATGTTTTAGAGCAGTGTCAGAAGATATGACAGAAGGGGACTCAAATTGGTGTGATTGGTGTGAATGGATGCTTAAATAGCTGGTATGTGGTATTTTGTCTCTACTCATTAAATCTTGTACTTGAGAAAGGCAAAAGAAGAAATAAGTTGATGTAGTTTGCTATATGGAATGACATTTTAAGCTTCAAATGTGATTTGACAACAGTATATACCTTGTAACATGCTCATACAAAGTACTTTGTTATGCGTTAAAATCAACAGTGATGTTTACGTTTTGCACAACGAAGTATGACCAGAATATTGTCAGTAGAGATAGTTCCTGTAAAGTCAAATTGGAATTATTCCAAGCATTGAATAATGAAAAATGCTTTGAGTTGAAAATTGAACATGTTAGTATTTACCAGATTATAAACATTTACCACATTTTCACTTCAGTGGTCTAGCCCCATTGTTATTTTAAAAACGAGCACATTTTCTTCCTACACTACTCTTTGTAATAAATTTTTTCTCTCCTGACCCCTGCACCTTCATAGTAGTTGTAGCATCAACTACAACACACCAGCAGCTACAAAACCTTATTTTTTGGTAAACTCTTGAAAAACAAACGTGATTACTTCTTTCCAGAGCTACTTATATGTCATGAGTTTCAGTTTCTTGACCTTCCAGAGAGGCAGACATTTTATTTTTATAAGTTCCACAAAACTCTCATTTAAATTGTTCCGCTGTAAGACTGTCATGGTCTGTCTCCGCTTCAGTATTTCAACATGCTGTAGCTACAGCCAGTAATCTATTAATAGAATTTATTTAAAACTGAGATATAAACTTAGTAATTTACCACCAGTCTATTAAACAAATAGATGAGACTTCAAATAAACAGGTGAAAATTTAGTAACTCTTCTAGGCCTTATTGAAAATTTGATTGAGAAGGCTGACAAATCCCATTGAGAATTAAACAGAGGATATGAAAGTATGTCATGTTACTAGGCAGAAGTTGCTGTGAAATGTGCTTTGGAATTAAGTTTGTTAGCACAGTATAGTATAATTAGCTTTAATGTTGTAAAAATACTGTATGTTCCTTTTTCCCATATCCCTTTAAATTTGACTGTACAACTTAATTGCATTTAGCATATAATGTGCATAACACCGTTGGATCTCTTTTGAAAGAGGAAAAAAATTCTTTACCATGTTATCGTTACAATTTTAAGTAAACATGGACTGTATTAAAGAGTAAAATTATTCTAATTTTTTCTCAGCTTTGTTTTATCAGAGTGAGGTTTACGTAGAAAGTACTTGTTACTTATATCGGTTGGGAGTTATGACTCTTTCCTGGTAACAGGAAGTCCTTTCTAAGCTACTTTAAGCTAAAAAAAGAATTTAAAGATAAGGTGTAGCACTGACTTCAGGCTTAAATAGATATTGGGGCTCAACCTGTTAGCCGGACTGATTTCTCTTATCACCTGCTTCTGCGTTGGCTTCCTCCACACCCTGCACATGGTGACAAGATGGCCAAAGTGGCAAGATGGCCAAAGTAGCTCTTATCTCTGCATCCTCTAAAGTTTGTGTCCACCTAGAGAAAACTCCTCCGTCTGTGCCAGCCTTATTTGCAAATGTCTTACTGTTTCCTCATTGTCCTAGTCCCTGGACCAGGTAGGAATGTCATGTGTCTAGTCTTAGGTTGGAGTAATTTGTTCTACTTGTGTCTCAAGACTGAGGGTGAAGCACTTGGACTGAGAGTGGGGTGGGGTGTATGAATTCCCAGAAGAAAACCAGATAAGCTGGGAGACAGGGAATAGATGCTGGGGAGGCCAAAAACAAAAGTTCAGCATATATAGTAGGGTTTGTCTTTGGGAGTTTTACCTTTGAGGTGACTCAAATGAAGGAGAACAGTTCTGTGTCCTAGGAAACAATGTTTTGTATTCATTTCTTCCATTGGAATAAACAGTTACATCTCAATTTGCACATTTCAAATTGGCATTGCAAACTTCGCTGAAACCAGCATGAGCCACGCTAGAGCTGAGAGAGATGTTCACAACATAGATAATTGAACTTAATATGTTCTTCCCACCAAAAAAATAAAACACATACACATTTGGTGAAAAGCAGTCCAAGAGGCCAGTGCTCATGTTTCATTCTGAATTGTTGATCTCAGCTGTAATTCATTCCTCAACAATAATCTTGAGAACTTTATAAATGAAGATTAGGTGTTTTGCTGATTTAAACAGTTTTCTACCTGTATGCCATCATCTCGCCCTATATTAAAAATAATAATAATGGTAACTTTTAACCTTTGTCCATTTAGAAATTTGTTATTAGAATTCTACAAAGTCAAAGAAAAATAAACTAAGGTAAATGGCCTTTGGGGAATTCAAATTTTACTTCCTCCTCACAATGTATGTTTTGAGTTTTTGTTTTGTTTCATTTGTCATTTTCCTACAGTCCTTATTTTCATATGTTAAATAGCTGGAAAAGCAATACCACAGTGTTTACCTGTCATAGGTCAAGAGACAAGATCAGATCCCTGGGGTATAGGATGTAATTTTAGTCAAGGTTTCTTGCCTATAGAAAGTTCAAAAGCATCAGGTTTTAGGAGCAGCCTGAAAGTTTTCCTTAGATTCTTTTTCTGGGGAATAGGTATTTTCCTTTTCTTAGCTTCCTAGTTAGTTATAGTTCTGCAACATCTTAAACATTTTCTCCCCTGGCATTTACACTCTTCCAGTCATCATGTATACTTTTTATTCATGCCCTAGCAAACTGTTTTTATTTTTCTAGCATGGAGACTTAAACTGGAGAAAATTTTTATTGTATTTCCTACTTCTACAAGTATTTATTGTGTGCTTTCTACGTTCTAGGTCCCGATCTGGGATCTGAGATGTATTTTTTCCACGTTTTTTTTGTTGTTAGGTGCTATCAAGTCAGTTCCAATTCATAGCCGCCTAATGTACGACAGAACAAAACATTGCCCGGTCCTGGCCATCCTCACAATTATTGCTGTGTTTGAGCCTGTTCCAGCCATTGTGTCAACCCATCTCGTTGAAGGTCTTCCTCTTTTTCGTTGACCCCCTGCTTTACCAAGCATGATGTTCTTCTCCAGAGATTGGTTCCTGCTGATAACGTCCAAAGTACATGAGATGAAGTCTCACCATCCTTGCCTCTAAGGACCCTTCTGACTGTACTTCCTCCAAGACAGATAACTGTACTAAAACCATACTCTTGAAACTATAACAAGATTAATCCGACAGTATGACTGTATGATATGAAAGGCAGATTGGAGCAGAATGAGGCAGAGAGGGGAGGAAAAATTTGTCCATAGGTTAAGTCATTTAGACAATGAGGAAGGCCTGGATTAAAGTAATGACAGAGGGGAAAGAGATTAAACCTGAACAAAATTGAAAAAAGATGACTAGTTTCAGTGGCATCTGAGGTTGTTGCCTGTGGGAATGATGATGCCATGTTGATGCTATGGTAGAAAGGAGAATTTGCTTGAGAACAAAAAATAAAATACTGTTAAATAAATAAGTGGAGGAGAAAAGACAGATCTCCTGTATGGAAGAAACACAAATAATTTATGCAACTACTTCCCTAGGACATGGAGCTTAACTCCCCATCCTTCCCTGAGTGTGGGCTGATCTTAGTAAATTGCTTCCACAAACCCAAGCTGAGAGAGACATTCTGCAAAATACCTGACCAGGCTTCCTCAAAATTGTCAGGGTCATTAGAAACAAAGTCTGAGAAACTGTCACAGACCAGAGGTGAGGCCAGAGAAACATGATGACTAAGTGTAACACGGTATTCTGGATGGGATCCTGGAACAGAAAAGGTACATTAGAAAACATTAGTAAAATCTTAATAAAATGTGGAGTTTAATCAATAGCAGTGTAACATTGTTGATTCCTTAGTTGTGACAAATTATGTTACGTAGTAATGTAAGATGTTAACAGTAGGGCAAACTGGGAAAGGTATACGGGAACTCTGTTCTATCTTTGTAACTTTTCTGTTCATCTAAAGCTATTCTAAAACAAAAAGTTTATTTTTAAAAATAATACATTCAGAACAAAAGTAATTCTGTTTTACTACTGAAACTAATAGAAGAGTTCAGCAGAGTTTCTGGATATAAGATAAACATACAAAAATCACTTGGATTCCTCTACACCAACAAAAAGAACATTGAAGAAGAAATCACCAAATCAATACCATTTACAGTAGCCCCCAAGAAGATAAAATACTTAGGAATAAATCTTACCAGAGATGTAAAAGACCTATACAAAGAAAACTATAAGACAGTACTGGAAGAAACCAAAAGAGACCTACATAAGTGGAAAAACATACCTTGTTCATGGATAGGAAGACTCAATGTTGTAAAAATGTCTACTCTGTCACAAGCGATCTGTAGATTTAATGCAATTCCAATCCAAGTTCCAATGACATTTTTTAATGAGATGGAGAAAGAAATCACCATTTTCATATGGGAGGGAAAGAGGCCCCGTATAAGTAAAGCATTGCTGAAAAAGAAGAACAAAGTGGGAGCCCTCACTCCACCTGATTTTAGAACCTGTTATACAGCCACAGTAGTCAAAACAGCCTGGTACTGGTACAACAACAGATACATAGACCAATGGAACAGAATTGAGAATCCAGACATAAATCCATCCACATATGAGCAGCTGATATTTGACAAAGGCTAAAAGTCATTTCATTGGGGAAAAGACAGTCTTTTTAACAAATGGTGCTGGCATAACTGGATATCCATCTGCGAAAAAAAAAAAAAAGAAACAAGACCCATACCTCATACCATGCTCAAAAACTAACTCAAAATGGATCAAAGACCTAAATATAAAGTCTAAAATGATAAAGATCATGGAGAAAAAATAGGGACAACGTTAGGAGCCCTAATACATGGCATAAACACAATACAAAACATTACTAAAAATGCAGAAGAGAAACCAGATAACTGGGAACTCCTAAAAATCAAACACCTATGCTCATCCAAAGACTTCACCAAAAGAGACTGCCTACAGGCTGGGAAAAAGTTTTTAGCTATGACGTTTCCGATCGGCGCCTGGTCTCTCAAATTCTGCTAAAACTTAACCACAAAAAAACAACCCAATTAAAAAATGGACAAGGGATATGAACAGGCACTTCACTACAGAAGACATTCAGGCGGCTAACAGATACTTGAGGAAATGCTCACGATCATTAGCCATTAGAAAAAGCAAATCAAAACTACAATGAGATTCCATCTCACTCCAACAAGGCTGGCATTAATCCAAAAAACACATAATAATAAATGTTGCAGAGGTTGTGGAGAGACTGGAACACTTATATACAGCATAATTCAAAGGCATCAATTCTTCGGTCTTCCTTATTCATAGTCCAGCTTTCACATGCATAGGAGGCGATTGAAAATATCATGGCTTGGGTCCGGTGCGCCTTAGTCCTCAAAGTGACATCTTTGCTTTTGAACACTTTAAAGAGGTCTTTTGCAACAGATTTGCCCAATGCAATATGTCATTTGATATCTTGACTGCTGCTTCCATGGGTGTTCGTTGTGGATCCAAGTAAAATGAAATCCTTAATAAGTTCAAGCTTTTCTCCATTTATCATGATGTTGCTTATTGGTCCAGTTTTGAGGATTTTTTTTCTTTACTTTGGGGTGTAGTCCATACTGAAGGCTGTAGTCTTTGGTCTTCATCAATAAGTGCTTCAAGTCCTCTTCACTTTCAGCAAGAAAGGTTATGTCATCTGCATATTTCAGGTTGTTTTTGAGCCTTCCACCAATCTCAAGGCCACTTTTTTCTTAATTTGGTCCAGCTTCTCGAATTATTTGTTCAGCATACAAATTGAATAAGTATGGTGAAAGGACACAACCCTGAGGGACACGCTTCCTGATTTTTTAAACCAGACAGCATCCCCTTATTCAGTATATAATCTTAAATAACTAATATGTGTTCTAGAAAATGGACTCATTTTTCTTGATGAGAGAAAAGTGACTACTCAGGTTGGGAATTGCTGAAGTGCAGGCTCATTATTTTTATGCTAGAGATAAAAATTTAAAATCCTATTCCCAAGAATGATTCTGCACTAGAACTTGAAGATAGCTTTGGTGAATTATTTTAATAAAAACGAGAAATGAAGCTCTTTCACAATTTGTCAGAGTTAAGAGTTTGGCTTCATCTTCCAGAATCTTAATCATCGTCATCATCATTATCATAACTGATAAAATACCATTTACATTTTTTCATATAATCCTCACAGGAAGTCTGCAAGGTAAGGTTGTACTAATGAGGAAACAGAACATTGACAGTATAAATTAGCCTGTTAAAAGAGAACTTTATATTTTGGGGTCTCACATGCCCTATCTCCTGGGAGCAGAGGGGTACTTTTACTCCACAGGGTAAAACCTGCATGGAAAATGTGACATTGCCTATAAACACTGACAGTGAGTTATGGAAGAGCATAGCAGTTAACATTTACGAAGCTCTTACTATGTTCCAGACATTGTACATATTTTATGTAATTTTTATGAGATTGGTACTGTTAGTATTCCTGGTTCACATATGAGAAAACTTGGAAATTTGCTCAAAATCACACAGGCAGTAAGTGATAGAACAAGATTTAAACCTAGGCAGTCTGACCCAAGAATCTACATTACTATATGTTTAGTCATTGATAAATAGATGGAGAGAGAGAAAGATAGATATAAGGAGTTCCTAGGTGATGTAAACAGTTAACACGCTTGTCTGCCAACCAGAAAGTTGGAGATTTGCATTCACTTGGAAGTACCTCAAAAGAAAGGTCTGGTGATCTACTTCTGAAAAACCAGCCATTGAAAATCCTGTGGAGCGTAGTTATACTCCAATATACATGGGGTTGCCATGAGTTGGAATTGACTTGATGGCAACTGGTTTCTATGTGATACATGTATTTTTTTAATCTATTTTCCCTTCAGTATGGGGGAAGCTGATTAAAGGCCTGTTATGGATTGAATTGTGCACCCCAAAAATGTGTGTCAATTTGATTAGATTGTGATTCCCAGTATCGTGTGATTGTCTACCATTTTGTCATCTGATGTGATTTTCCTGTGTGTTATAAATCCTGCCTCTATTTTTTTTATGATGTTAATGAGGTGGGATTAGTGGCAGTTATGTTAATGAGGCAGAACTCAATGTACAAGATTAAGTTGTGTCTTAAATTAATCTCTTTTGAGATATAAGAGAGAAGTGAGCAGAGAGAGACATGGGGTCCTCATACCGCCAAAAAACGAGAGCCTGGAGAATAGCACAACCTTTGGACCTGGGATCCCTATGCTGAGAAGTCCTTGGCTAGGGGAAGATTGATGACAAAGACCTTCCCCCAGAGCCAAAGAGAGAGAAAGCCTTCTCTTGGAGCTAGAACCCTGAATTTTGACTTCTAGTGTCCTAGACTATGAGAGAATAAATTTTTCTTTGTTAAAGCCATCCACTTATGTTATTTCTGTTGTAGCAGCACTAGATAACTAAGACCAGCCCCCAACCAAACAAGCAAACTGAAAAAAAAAAAAAAAATTGTTGTTGTTAGTGCCATCAAGTTGGTTCCAACTGATAGCTACACTACGTACAACAGAATGAAACATTACCCAGTCTCACACCATCCTCATAATCTTTGCTGTGTTTGAGCCCATTGTTGCAGTTGCTGTGTCAGTCCATCTCATTGAGGGTCTTCCTCTTCTTCACTGACCTTCTACTTTACCAAGCATGATATCCCTCTCTAGGGACTGGTCCCTCCTGGTAACATGTCCAGAGTATGTGAGATGAAGTCTCACCATCTTTGCTTCTAAGGAGCATTCTGGCTGTACTTCTTCCAAAACAGATTTCTTCATTCTTCTGGCAGTCCATGATACATTCGATATTCTTCACCAACACCATAATTCAAAGGGATTGATTCTTCTTCAGTCTTCCTTATCCATTGTCTGGTTTTCGCATACATATGAGGCAATTAAAAATAACCGTGACCTTCATCAGGTGCACCTTACTCCTCAAGGTTACATCTTTGCTTGTCAACACTTTAAAGAGGTCTTTGCAGCAGATTTGCCCAATGCGATATACCTTTTGATTTCTTGACTGCTGCTTCCACAGACGTTGACTGTGGATCCAAGTAAAATGAAATCCTTGACAAATTCAATCTTTTCTCCATTTATCATGATGTTGCTTATTTGTTCAGTTGTGAGGATTTTTGTTTTTTTTTATTGAGGCGCAGTCCACACTGAAGGCTATAGTGTTTGATCTTTATCAGTAAGTACTTCAAGTGGTCTTCATTTTCAGCAAGCAAGATTGTGTTATCTGCATATCACAGTTTCTTAATGAGTCTTCCTCCAATCTCAGTGGCATGTTCTTCTTCGTATAGTCCAGTTTAATTATTTGTTCAGCACACGGATTGAATAAGTACAGTGAAAAGACACAACCTTGACGCACACCTTTCCTGATTTTAAACTATGCGGTATCCCTTATTCTGTTCGAAAGACTGTCTTTTGGTTATGTACGGATTAGGCATGAGCACAATTAAGTGTTTTGGAATTCACGTTCTTTGAAATGTTATCCATAATTTTTTCCCCTCCACATAGTCAACAAAACACAGGTAAACAGCTTTCTGGTATTCTCTGATTTCAGATCCATCTGACATCAATGTCCTCTCCTCAATGCGGCTTGGATTTCTGGCAGTTCCCTGTCAATGTATTGCTGCAACTGCTTTTGAATTATCTTCAGCAAAATTTTACTTCCTTGTGATACTAATGATATTGTTTGATAATTTCTACATTCTGTTGAATCACATTTCTTTGGAATGGGCACAAATATGGATCTCTTCCAGTCAGTTGGCCAGGTCTCTCTCTCCCATATTTCTTGGCATATATGAGTTAGCACCTTCAGTACTGCGTACGTTTGTTGAACCATCTCAGTTGGTATTCCATCAATTCCTGGAGCCTTGTTTTTCACCGGTGCCTTCAGTGCAACTTGGACTTCTTCCTTCAGTACCACCAGTTCTTAATTATAAAAAACCAGTTGTTTTTGGTACAGTGACTCTGTGTATTCCTTCCATCTTTTTTTGATGCTTCCCATGTTGTTTATTATTTTGCCCGTAGAATCAAGTATTGCAACTCAAGGCTTTGAGTTTTTCTTCAGTTCTTTCAGCTTGAGAAATGCCGAGTTTGTTCTTCCCTTTTGGTTTTCTAACTTCAGGTCTTTGCACATTTCATCATAATACTTTACTTTGTCTTCTCAAACCACCCTTTGAAATGTACTGTTCAGCTCTTTTACTTAATCATTTCTTCCTTTTGCTTTAGTTACTTTACATTCAAGAACAAGTTTTAGAGTCTCTCCTGACATCCATTTTGATCTTTTCTTTCTCTCCTGCCTTTTTAATGACCTTTTGCTTTCTTCATGTATGATATCCCTGTTTACACCTCACACCTCATCTGGTCTTTGGTCATTAGTGTTCAGTGCGTCAAATCTATTCTTCATATGGTCTCTAAATTCAGGTAGAATATACTCAAGGTCATATTTTGGCTCTTGTGGACTTGTTCTAATTTTCTTCTGTTTCAACTTGAACTTGCATAAGAGCAGTTGACGGTTCTGCAGTCGGCCCCTGGCCTCTATCTGCCTGATGATATTGAGCTTGTCCACAGATGTAGCCAATTTTATTCTTGTGTATTCCACCTGTCGAGTCCACGTGTATAGTCACTGCTTATGTTGTTGAAAAAAGGTATTTCCAATGAATAGGTCATTTCTCTTGCAAAATTCTGTCATGTGATGGTGTCGTTTTTTCAAGGCCATCCTTTCCACCTTCTTTTCTGATCCTTCTTTGCTTCCAGTTTTTGTATTCCAATCTACAGTAATTATCAATGCATCTGGATTGCATGTTAGATCAATTTCAGACTGCAGACATTGATAAAATTCTTCAGTTTCTTCGTCATTTGCATGAATGGCTGGTACATAAATTTGAATATTAGTCGTATTAATTGTTCTTCCTTGTAGGCATATGGATATTATCCTATCACTGACAGCGTTGTACTTCAGGATAGATCTTGAAATATTCTTTTTGACAATGAATGCAGTGCCATTCCTCTTCTATTTGTCATTCCTGGCATAGTAGACCATGTGATTGTCCATTCTAAATGGCCAGAACCTGTCCATTTCAAGTCACTAATGCCCAGGATATCTATTTTCAAGTGTTTCATTTTTTTTTTACAACTTCCAGTTTTCCTAGATTCATACTTTGTTCCAATTATTCATCCATGTTCCAATTATTAGTGGATGTTTGCAGATGTTTCTTCTTATTTTGAGTTGTGCCACATCAACAAATGAAGGTCCCAAAAGCTTTACTTCATTCACGTCATTATGTTTGATTCTACTTTGAGGAGGCAACTATTCCACAGTCATATCTTGAGTGCCTTCCAACCTCAGGGGCTCATCTTCTGGCACTGTACTAGGCAATGTTCTACTGCTATTCATAAGGCTTTCACTGCCCAGTTATTTTAGAAGTAGATCATCAGGTCCTTCTTACTGGTCTGTCTTAGTCGGGAAGCTCAGCTGAAACCTGTCTGCCATGGGTGACCCTGCTGGTATTTGAAATACTGGTGGCATAGCTTCCAGCATCACAGCAACACGCTAGCCACCACCGTATGACAAATTGATGAACAAGTGGTGGACATAGTAGAACTGCCCCATAGGATTTCTAAGGCTGTAAATCTTTGCGGAAACAGACTGCCACATATTTCTCCCATGGAGCAGCTGGTGGGTTCGAACTGCCAGACTTCCAGTTTTCAGCCGAGCACTTAACCACTGCACCACCAAGGCTCCCTAATTAGAGGCCCAGGCTCTTCAGAACCGGACAGTTTTTACCAGGGAACCAGGGTGGCTGCTTCCCAAATAGCTGCTTTTAGACTTTTTTTTTAGATATTTTCAGTATACTGTTTGATGACCATAGTCTTCAGCCTTTTTTGCTTCCTGTGTGTGCTCATTCTCAAAACTCCTGTCTTAGGTTTTTAGTCTGTTTTCCTATAGTCTCTAGACTTGAACTAGTGTCTCTGAGTTAACTACACCCAAAGTTTTAGTCTACCAAATCTGCAACTTTTATTCATCTCTGAGAGAGAGACAATGGATAAGTGGGAAGCCACGGTGCCTTTTATTTATAGTCGAGTCTCCAAGTCATATGCTATCATGTCTGCCTCATTCTTTTAGTTATAAGCAAGTCACTAGGTCTAGCCTACACTCACGGGGAAGAGAATTAAACTCTACTTCTTGAAACCAGGCGTATCAAAGTATTTGTGGACATATTTTTTAAATCGCCAGTGGTCTTTTGATTAGTATATGAAAATAGTTCATCTAGTTGGTATCTGTGAGTACAGTTATAACTGGGTTATTTTCTTCCATTCCACTATAAATACCTATAAAATAAACCAAAGGAAATCACATCTTTTTAATATTAGCATCTCATCTTTATTTGGACATCTAGCAGTAGGTCCACTGTTGGGCAAAGAGCTAAGCTTAAAGTGACAAACAATGATGTCATTGAATTTACAAGTTGAGGAAATGAATATAAATAAGATACATTGGTCAAAAAGTAATTTCATTCATGCATTTTTACCATAGTTCCTGTCCATGTCATAACTCTTTTCCTGACTGTTCATTTTCATCGGGATTTAATGAAGTACCGTCTGCTCAGCTTGAGTGACCAACTCATATTTAGCAGGAATATATTGAAAAAAGTGTAGGAGTCTCAGTGCGTTTGTTGAAGAAATGCTGTTCTTAAATCATTTTAAAATGAAGTAAGGTTTAAGTAAACAATACAGAGGAACTGTACAGATTTGTGTGTGTGTGTGTGTGTATGTTAACAATAATTCCCAGATACCTTCTGTAGATGACTATTTTGTGTTGTTTCTGATTCTTAGAGACTTCTACCACTGAGATTTACTTAGGCCATGTGGGGAATGTTGGATGCATATGTTTTGGATGAGGGTTTTTAATAATCCCATAGGAAATCTAGATTGTGATAAGTTGTATTTTGTTATATGTGAATAGTGCTATTATCAAATGGCTACCTCGACAAAAGAGCTGTGTTATAGGGAAGAAATATCACAAAGTTCAGTAAAGCAAAAAAGTTTTATTTGGCATATATTCAGAGAGGCAAAAGTAGGAAATGGACAGCGATGGTGCCGGAGCCATGTCTGCCTGAGTCCAAGGAAATAGTACAGGCAAAAGTGGGAAAATGGACAAGCCTGCTGCTGAAGAGAACCGTGTCTGCCAGAATCCAAAGAATATTACAGAATAGGCAAGAATGGGAGAACAGACAAGCATGCTGCCACAGCCAGGTCTGAGAGAATATACAGAATCTTTAGTATATATTTACATTACAAGTGGGCAAAACCATTGAAAGCTTCACATTTTCACAGATTGGCCAGAAACTGCTAAATCTCTGTAATCCTACATTTTGAATTGTCTTTCTTAACAATCATTGGTACAGGTTTCATTAACAGTCAGGAGGGTCTTCATTGGTCCAGCATATTTTCTATTCACTAACTGCTAATAGAAAAAGATAAGAGGGGAAAGTCTTTTGGGTTGTTTGATTGGCTTATGTGAAAGGTTCCATAAAAGATATTTTCCAGGATTATCCTAGTTATTGTCATTTTACCTCAGGCCCCAGTTGATGTGTCCTTGTGAGCCCTGCTCCAGCTGGGTCACATTCTCTATCCTCAAGGACAGAGACTAATGATTCCAGTATTATTTTCTGAATCAGCTGTTTACCATAAAAATTATGAAATTTGAATATGCAGTGAAAATATGGTGTTTCGAAGCCACAAAAAGGCAAAAATGATGACAGAGTGTAAGAACTGAAGTTGAAACTGCCATGGAGTCTCAATCTATTTTAAAGAATGTTCCAGAAAATTATCATTTGCCTAACTAATGACTGTTAAGTTAGAATCTGTCAGAAAAGTCACATTTTGAAGAAAGAGGTAAAATAAGGTCCTGTGACTCAACTGTGAACTTAAATACCAATTAATACGGAAAAATTCTCATAAAAACTTGAATTTGGAAAGAGAAAATGAAAGTTGGAGTCAGCTGAGTTAGTACTCTCTGAATCACAAGGGAATCCCAGCTATACTAAGGATGGTTACATTTGAGGTATGGTTGCTAGAGGCCACCCTCCTTCCTCTAGGCCCCCTCTCCCCATTGTGATTGAAATGACCCCAGGCTAATCTTGATTTTTAAAAGGCTGTTGTAGAGGCAACTGAATGATCTGCTTCATACACAACAACCACCCAAGCCCCACCGTGATGATTTTGTGGCCTATTTATGAGGAACCAAATCCTTGTCCCCATTTTTTATAAAGTTCTTTTTTTTTTTCGTATTTGTTTAGTAGATATTAAAATTTGAATTTAAAAATCTCAAAATAATAATAAATTTGCTGAAAGAAATTAAATCTCTAAATAAACAGGAAGATAACATGCTCGTGGATTTGGAAAACCTATAGATTCAGTGCAATCCCAATCAAAATCTCAGCAGGCTTTTTTTTTTTTTGATAGGAACTGACAAGCTGAGTCTAAAATGTATATGGAAATGCAAGGGACCTAGAATATTCAAAACAACTTTGAAAAAGAACAGAATTAGAGAACTTATACTACCTGTATTTCAGGACTTACTAGAGTTATGGTAAAATCAAGACATTTTGGTATTGTCAGGAAGGTAATAAAAAGATTAAGGATCTGCAGAGAGCCTTATAAATTGGGACACAGCCATACTTAATAGTTTACCTATCGCTTTTTACCTAAAACAGCAGCTGAGTGTGAGAGAGACCATATGGCCCCAAACCTAAAATATTTACTTTCTAGCCCCTTAATAGAAAGCTCAGAAATAGATCGTCACATGTATTATTAAATGATTTTCACAAAGGTGCCAATCAACAGGGAAAAAGATAGTCATTTTATCTCCTGAAGAGTTTGCTTCCACCCCTACCTCATACCCTCACAAAAATTAACTTGATCATAGACCTAAACTTAAAGGCTAAAACTATAAAAATTGTAGAAGAAAACATAGAATATTCTTCATTACTTTGGAGTAGGCAAAGATTCTTAGGATACAAAAGCACTAACCATAAAAGAAAAAAATTAATAAATTTGATTTCATAAAAATGAAAACACCTGCTCTTTAAAAGGCATCATCAAGAAAATGAAATGGCAGGCAACAAACTGGGAGAAAATGTTAGCAAAACATATATCAATAAAGGATGTATACCCAGAATATATCAAGAAGGCTTACAATTTAATAAGACAACTCAGTTTTAAAAATAGGCAGAGCAAAGGATTTGAACAGACACTTTACAAAAGATTTTAAACTGGCCAGTTAGCACATGTAAAAATTATATCATTAGACATCAAGAAAATGCAAACCAAAACAGTGAAATACCACTTAATATGAACTAGAATGGCTAAAATTAAAAATATTAGTAATAGCAAGTGCTGACAAGAATGTGGAACAACTAGAATTCCTGCATAGTTGGTGGGGGTCTAAATGGTGCAACCAATTTAGAAAACTGTTTAGGAGTTTCTTATACTTAAGCATATACTAACCATATGACTGACAAATTCCAGTCTTAGATGTTTACCCAATTGAAATGAAAATATATGCCCATAAAGACATGTTTGTGAATATTCAGAGCAGGTTTCTTCATAATAGCCGAAACTGGAAACAGTTCAACTGTCCATACATGGGTGAATTAATAAAAAATTCTGGTATATTTATGTAACAGAATACCATTCAGCAGCAAACAGGAACAAATTGCTGATATACACAATTATTGCTGTTGTGTGTGGTCGAGTCGATTCCGACTCATAGCTACCCCATTGACAGAGTAGAACTGCCCATAGTGTTTCCTAGCCAGTAATCTTTACCTGAGGAGCCCTGATGGTGCAGTGATTAAAAGCACTTGGCTGCTAACCAAAAGGTCGGCAATTTGAACCCACAAGTTGCCCCATGGGATAAAGATGTGGCAGTCTGCTTCCATAAAGATTTACTGCCTTGGAAACCTTATGGATCACTATTAAGTTAGAATCTACTCCAGGGCAGTGAGTTTAATCTTTACCTAGGAGCTGTGGTGGTACAGTGGTTAGAGCTTGTTAAGAGCTCAGCTGCTAACTGAAAGGTCATCTGCAGGGGTGGATTACCCAACAAGCAAGGTTACCACAGGTTTACTTGTGCTTACTTAATAATCTGTAGTGAACAGTTTCACAGTTTTTTACCTCATCAAAGACTCTGCTTCTCGATATGGCTGGCATCTGTTTCTCTCCCAACCCGACAGCACCTTCCTACAGAATCAAAGCCTCTTTTCAAATTTATAATGCCTGACAGGGACAGATTACCCAAATAAGCAAGGTAATGATGTGGTAAAAAAACTGTGTGTAACTGTTCACCACAAATTAGTAAGTAAGCACAAATAAGACTGTGCTTACCTTGATGTGGTGAAAACCATGTGAAACTGTTCACTACAGGTTAATGAATCAGCACAAATAAGGCCATGCTTACTTTGCTTATTAGGTAATCTGCCACTGGTTGGCGGTTCAAACCCACCAGCTGCTCCTCAGGAGAAAGATGTGGTAATTTGCTTCCGTAAAGATTTATAGTCTTGGAAAGCCTGTGGGGCAGTTCTGCCCTGTCCTGCCCGGTCACTCTGAGTCAGAATCAACTCGACAGCAATAGATAACCTTCACAGGAGCAGATTGCCAGGTCTTTTTTTCCCATGGAGCAGCTGATGGGTTTGAACCACTGACCTTCTGGTTAGCAGCCGAACACTTAACCATTGCGCTGGCAGGGCTCCTTGACATATGCAATAACTCTGCTGCTGTTGAATCAATTCTGACCAGTAACTGCCCCATAGGGTTTTCAGGGAGTGGTCAGTAGATTTTTGAACTGCCGACCTTTTGATTAGGAGCCACATGCTTAAGCACTGCACCAATACACAATAGCATTGATGAATTCCATGGACATTATGCTGAGTGAAAGTGGACAGACTCAAAAATAGTACACTGGTCATGAAAATTATTCCATTACTATCAAATTGTAGAATAGGCAAAATTCATTTATAGTAATAGAAAAACAAAGCAGTGGTTGTTGGGGCATGGATGGTGTCATGGATTGAATTATGTCCCCCAGAAATATCTATCAACTTGGCCAGGTCGTGATTTCCTTGTATGATTATATGATTGTCTACTATTTTATCATCTGATGTGATTTCCTTGTGTATTGTAAATCCCATCAATATGATGTAATAAAATGGATTAGCAGCAGTTATATTGATGAGGTCTACGAGATTAGATAGTGTCTTAAGCCAGTCTCTTTTGAGATATATGAGAGAAGTAAACAGGGAGATAAGGGGACCCCATACCATCAAGAAAGCAGTGCCGGGAGTAGAGTGCGTCCTTTGGACCTGAGGTTCCTGTGCTGAGATGCTCCCAGACCAAGGGAAGATTGATGACAAGGACCTTTCCCAGAGCCAACAGAGAGAGAAAGCCTTTACCTGGAGCCAGCACCCTGAATTTAGACTTCTAGCCTACTGGACTGTGAGAGAATAAACTCTTTGTTAAAGCCATCCACTTGTGGTATTTCTGTTATAGCAGCACTAGATGACTAAGACAGATGGGTAGCAGGAAGATTGAGTTTACGTAAAGTGGCACAAGTGAACTTTGGTAGGAAGGAAACGTTCTGTGTCTTGATTATAGTGACTACACCAAAAACCAAACCAGTTGTCCTCGAGTCGATTGCAACTCATAGCGACCCTACAGGACAGAATAGAACTGCCTCATGGGGTTTCCAGTGAGTGGCTGGTGGGTTCAAACTGCCATCCTTTTGGTTAGCAGATGAGGTCTTAACCACTGCACCACCAGGGCTCCTAACAATTACATAGGTCTATACATTTGTCAAAAGTAATCAGGCTGTACACTTAAAACGTGAATTTTATTATCATAAAGTATGCCTCCAAAAAACTTATTTTAAAAATTTTTATTAAAAAGTGATGAATAAACTATATTTCTATTACAAAAAGTAAATTGGGCCATGTCTCTCCTCTGCTTGAAACCCTTTACACTTTCTCATTGCATTTCAGGTAAAATCCAAACTCCTTCCTGACTTCCTTTTCTAATGCATTGTCTGCCACTTTCTTCCTTGCTCACTGGGCTCTGGCTATGCTTGCCTTCTTTCATTGGTACAACATCCATACTTTTCTAGTATGCTGTTCATTCTGCCTGGGACCCTCTTGATTCACCCGTTTCCCCCACCGCATTTTGTCATAGCTACATCCTCTCCCTTTAGATCTCAGCTTAAATGACATATCCACAAAGAAGCTATTCCTGTCCTTGCCACTATTACTCTGTGTTCCTTAGTTTGTTTTCTTCATGGAACAATGTACTGTTATTTTAGGCATCTGCCTATTCTTCGTTTATCTCTCTACCCCAAATGTAAGGTCCATGAGGAAGTTCTCATGGCGGTCTCATTCAACACTCTATCCCCAGCACTTACCCTAGAGTCACCTATGCTTTTTGGAGGAATGGATATTGTTTCCTGAGCCTGAAATCTCCATTCCTTCTCATCTATTCAAATTCTCCCTCATCCTTCAAAGCCCAGCTCAAGTGACAGCTATTCTTCAGTCTTCTTCAACTACCCTACTTAATTCTCCTGGGAGTGAATTTGTTTATAAGCTAGCATGAATGTTTCGAAACTGGTGAAGGCAATCAGAAACAAAGCACAGGTTCAGCATTTGTTGAAGCAAAAGGACCTGTAACTTAATGGAGTTCTTAACTTCCAAAGTCGAATCATGACTGTCATGGATTGAATTAAGTCCCCCGCCAAATGGGTGTATCAACTTGGTTAGGCCATGATTCCTAGTATTCTGTGGGTGTTCTCCATTTTGTGATTGTAATTTTATGTTAAAGAGGATTAGGGTGGGATTGTAACACCCTTAACCAGGTCACATCCCTGATCCAACGTAAAGTAAGTTTCCCTGGGGTGTGGCCTGCACCATCTTTTGTTCTCTCAAGAGATGAAAGGGAAACGAGCAGAGAGTTGGGGACTTCATACCACCAAGAAAATAGCACTGGGAGCAGAGCGCATCCTTTGGACTTGGAGTTCCTGCGCAGAGAGCTCCTAGTTCGAGGGAAGATTGATGAGAAGGCCAACAGAGAGAAAGCCTCCCCCTGGAGCTGAGTTTGAACGTCTAGCCTACTTTAGTTTGAGGAAATAAATTTCTCTTTGTTAAAGCCGTCCACTTGTGGTATTTCTGTTATAGCAGCATTAGATGACTAAGACGAAGACATTTGGAGAAAAAGCTGGTAATCCATCCTATACGAAACAGTATTGAGTCTCAAGTAAATACTGAATAGGCTTTTGATTGCTCAAGAAAATTTTTATACATCCTATTTTCCATCCTCAAACTGGGTCATGCAAACGTCAAGCTTCTTTGATGAAACTTCTCTCTTAATTCAGAAAGGTGAAGGATTGGTAGAAAAAGAAAAACTATAAAAGTATTTGTTTTTTTCCAGTTCTTCTAATTTTCTACTCTAGGCTAGCTTCTGTGGTGTCTACTTGAACTAATGGGTGAGATTTGTAAGAGCCTGCAGATGAAAAAAGGCTTAACGTTGCCTTCCTCTTCCTTCTTCACTCCCCTTCCCCAGTAATTCTCCTGGTACATTATTCGCCTGGTACGTTTGAAATTAGCTGTATAATATCATTATAGCCTCTAGAAATGACACCTAAAGGTAACCTCTCCTGCTCCCCGCCCCGCACACACATTCTGCACATGAATCAACTGACACTTTAAAGTTGTATTTTCTTTTATTAAAAAAAAAAAAAAAGAAGTTGACATTGAAGGAATAAGAAAATATAATTCTGTAAAACCTAAGTGTTTCTCAGTTCCTCCTGTCATAGGCCTGTGATTAATTTGTAACTTCTAGGCATTAGTATTTTAACAGAATTACAGCAGAAAGTATCTTTTTGACAGAACAAACCAAAGTTTGTTAAATCGCTTTTCAGCAATATTGATCAACGTTCTGGTGTACCTTAGCCTTTTTACACCAAAAGCCCACTAATACTCTTACCTCATTGGTTCTTAAACTTGAGCATACATCAAATCACCTGGAGACCAGGTTAAAACAAATTGCTGGACTCTACCTCCGGAGTCTCAAATTCAGTAGGTCTGGGGTGAGGTCCAAGAATTTGAATTTCTGACAAGTGTTGCTAGTACTGATGATGTGGTCTCGCTCTGGAAACTGTGAGAATCACTGTAGCTTTTATGAACGTTTTTGCATTTTTGTGTTGGCCAGACCAAGGCCCTCTTTAGGTGAATGTTAGAGTTTGCAATTCACCTTGCTCCATGTGATTTGTTTATTGTTCTTCAAGGTGTTAGATAGGCAGAAAACTGGAATTTTCACTTGCAATTTTAGATTCAATCTAATCCTTATCATAGGAAGTTCTTGCCTTAAAAAGCAGTTCATAAAACCCATTTTGCCAGCACAGGGCAAACGAAAAATCTGTTTTTACTACCTATGATTAACCTAATTCAAGAAGAAGGAGCAGGCTTAGGGGAAAGGCTAGTATTAAAACAGTAAGTGTGGGAGCTTAAAAATTATTTTCTTGCAATTAATATTACAGTCTCAATATAGCATTTGAAATTGTTTTTAGAATCCTGGACCTAGTTATTCACATTTAGGGCTCAGTTTGCAAGGATTAAATAATATGTGTACTGAGTATTTTTAAGGTTGCTCCAACTTCCGACATTAGAACAGGTTGTTTGAGCGGCAGGAGGTGTGTGTTTGTGCAAAAATTTGCAGAAATGCTAGAGAGATATAGATTCTATCCCACTGATATACCATCTTCCAACTTAACCTCACATCTATTGCCTTTGTTTGGTGTTATCAAAATGTAGTATTCCAAAAGATGTTTCTGTACATGGTACTTTTATTGCATAACTAAAAAGCAGTTGGTTTCATTTAAATCTTTAAAAAAAAATTTTTTTTAGAAAATTGCTGCCAAGTTTATTCTCCATCTCTTGATACTTGTTTGAGTTTTTGTTATAGTTCAAAGATTGAGCTGTTACTCAATTAAGCCTTGAATTATAAAAATATTATATTTTTGAAATCTTAAATTAATTTTTTTTAAGTTTTTATGTTTTTAATTTGAGGTTTATCACGTTTCGTGGCTCAAAATAGCACATTCAGTTTTTGGCATCTTCTGCCTGTGCCAGTGAAAGCAGAACCATATGGTGTGACTGCTGTTATGCTAGGAAACCCACACACTGTAGAGACATTGCCTGGCATGAAGCAGAACCACTGCTCCCATATGCTTATCTTTTTAATGCCAACATGTTGACCAAGATATGTTAGGGTTTCCGGACATCACAGATCCTCTCCATTGAGTCTTCCAGATCTTTCTCCTACCAGCATCAACATTTGCTCACATTATTAAAACAAATACTCAAAACTTCATGGAATCTTTTACCCAACTTCATAAAGAAGTTTTGACTGAGACTATTACAAGTAATACAATCAATAAGTATTTTAGTGCCCCTTAAGCTCTTTTTTTTTTTTTAAGCTCTAGTACCCCTCC
This sequence comes from Elephas maximus indicus, assembly GCF_024166365.1. Lineage (NCBI taxonomy): Eukaryota > Metazoa > Chordata > Mammalia > Proboscidea > Elephantidae > Elephas > Elephas maximus. The sequence continues at coordinate 40,419,113 of NC_064839.1, read as the reverse complement.
ACCTCTGTGCCCTCTCTTGAGTAATAAACTCTTCCTCTCTACTCACCTTCCTCTCCTGACCAAATATCCAGAAGGAAGGAAAAAAAAAAAAATCCATTGCTGTCGAGTCAGTCCCAACTCATAGCGACCCTATAGGATAGAGTAGAACTGCCCCATGGAGTTTCCAGAGAGCACCTAGTGGATTCGAACTGCTGACCTTTTGGTTAGCAGCCGTATCTCTTAACCAGTATACCACCAGGGTTTCCAAAAGGAAGCGTATTTGCAAATATTGATCTTAAGTGTTGGTGTAAGTGTGGGAAGATGGCTGAGATTTGTAGTTTTAGGTGATGGGATGAGTTTAAAACATGACAAATAGAATGTACTAATTGCTATTTTTCTCTCACTTCTGTGTTTTGTCCTTTGTTAAATAGTTGTAATATGATTTCCATATGACTACCCTTAAGTCTGCCCTTGATTTGTCTGTTTTGTGCTAGAGCAGTCATGTAGTTCATTGTGATCTTCATGCAAACATTTCTCAATCTTCTAAGATTACTGTTAAGGTTTTCCAGTATAAATTTAGCTAGTTCCTCTGAAAATAAAGACAGGTACGGATAGGTTTTGTTCACCATAAAGATTTTTTTACTAGTTTTCAATAACCTTGTATAATTATTCTTGTTTTAAATATTATTTTATTTTTGGTGAAAATATACTCAGCAGATTATATACACATTCAGTGGTTTCTACACGTACAATTCAGTGACATTGTTTATATGCTTCACATTGTATCATTATTCTCGCTATCTTTCTCTATATTGTTTCACCACTGTTGATTTAGACTCAGTGCCCCATAAACTACTAATATGTGCTTTAGAGTTACTGTTGTCGATTTCATCTAATTACGGATAATTCTTTAGAAGAGCACAGCGCTCAAGGTGACCATTCTTTACCAATTCAGCTAAGCTGTTGTTTAGTTTGAAGATTACTTCAGGAGATAGTTTTGGTTCAAGGTTCAAAAATTTTCTCAGGGCACCTTTCCTAAATGTGTGCTTTTGAGACAGAAATGAAGCAGAATTTACCAAGATTTCACATGATATTGATTTCTCAAGCAGAAATTTACCTAAGGCCTATGTTGTAACCAGCGATATATCACTGTAATATTTAGAAATTCTTAAGAGAATCATTTGGGGGAAGAAGGCTTAGTGAGATAAAATTGTCATTATGAGATAACTAGGTTATAATGTCATTCAGAAAGAAAAAATTTTTTCCAGGTATAATCCATTGGTGTTTGTTCATATGGGTTTTTTTTTTTTTTCTTGGTCATTTCTAAAGGCTTCATTTGAAGGATGAACAGTTTCCCTGGGAGAATTGGATTTAAATAAATAATAGTGATGAGTCCCTTACAGGTGTACAGGTTAACTCCAAAAATGTAATTCTCGATAACCCTATTCTTCCCCAACCCAGTGCTTTTCCATCAAGGAAACTATATAGTGGACTTAATTTTCTGAGAATAACACTAATTTAAAAGTGTTTTTGATATCTTAATTAAGTAACTTCCTCTCCTGTCCAGTTTGAATTCATCACATAGTATAGGTCTTGGATTGGGATTATGTTAGATGATTGAAGTTAAATTGAAAGAAGCCTGAAAAATAGAGCAGAAAGGAAGAAGGTGTTTATATCAGTTTGACCCTAACCAAAAAAACCAAACCCACTGCCGTCGAGTCGAGTCGATTTGATAGCGACCCTGTAGGACAGAGTAGAACTGCCCCATAGAGTTTCCAAGGAGTGCCTGGCGAATTTGAACTGCCGACATCTTGGTTTGACCCTAGTGACTAACAATTTGCCTTTGGAAGCCTATAGGTCAGATGGAATTTCTGTCAACCAAACATGCCAGTGTGCCTAGTATTATGGTAGTCCCAGATGTGAATAATGCCGCCAAGGAACTTTGTTAAATGTAAGTACCTGGACTGTTACTTTAAGAAAAAAATTTGTGCGAGAGATTCCAGCAGATTTTGTGATGAACCAAAAATTTGTTTTATGGGGATTCTGATATTTTCAGGAAGGATTTCAAGATATATATAACTTGGAGCCAAATTTATGCCAGCAAAACCATTTGTGCCTTTTGCCTGCTCTGTGACGTTATGGTTACACTAGTAAAAATTAGAACATAGTCTTGAAATTCTCATTATCTTAGTGTCCTGTGGCAGATATTTTTAGAATGGGGGAGGGAGCAGCTAGAGGGCTTACTGTGAGTCAGGTTCTCATGTAGAAACAGATACTGAATATTGTACTTTAAAACTTTGAATTTTTCTTTTTGAATGAATTCCTCTTCTATTCTGAAAATGCTAGTTGAAGCCATTGTGAATGGCTTAGAATACACAGAGAAAGTGGATTCAAAGACAATTGAAATGATCCTTTTATTTTGGAGTGAAATTTTTTCACAGATGTTAACAGTTGTGAGTTGGAAATAATACTGGCCAAGTTGTCAGAGGGTATTAGAAAGGTATGACTCTAATTTTTAAGGGGGAAGGATTTGAAAAAAATTCCTTTTCTCTTTTCACCATAGGCCAGATTCAAAGCGTTCTTACGGTAGAGGATGAAATTACTGTTTAGCTTCTCCCGAATTATAGCACTAATTAACTGGTAGAATAAAAATTGGAATTAACCGTTTCATAGTCTTGCCCAGTGAGTTGCTTTCCTCACTATCCAAAGAAACCTAAATACCTAAGAAAAACTTACTGAATTTTGTCATAAATGAAAACTGTAGCCTTAAGCCAGTACACAGATGCAAGACACTTGTGTCTGATCTATTTTGGTGGCAATTAATTACGTAAGGTATATCTGCTTCATCTTAAATTCTAAGGCGAATGTGATGAGTCATCTTTGGAATCTGCTGTTCCTTTTTTTCCTGTTTTTGTTTTTCTGAGACTTTAGAGTGGATAGAGAGGATAAGCTATTGACGAAATAGAAGGAAAAGGGTTAAGGAGGTAACTTAATTTATGGGAGATTTGTTTTTGCTTTTGTTGTTTTTAATTGAAATACTACCACCTCCAAGGAGTTGGGCGAACAAAACAAAACCAGAAAAATTTTGGGATTTTTATCGATCTCATGGCTTACAATAAGAGACTGTTCTAAACCAGCGAAGTCGACTTCTAGTCTTATGCACTGGTTTTTTGTTCTGAAAGGAGGGGCAATTTTAGTAGTCAGATGAATACATTATTTTGGTAAGTCATAAACGTTGAGGTCCTTTTTTCAGTGCCAAGGGCTTTTGGAAAGAAAGGATTAACGCATTCACTTCTCTATCTTTTCAAACTGCATTAACTTCTAGTGTTAGGTCGAAATTATTCCATGTTATTTTATATTTGAGAATCGGGGTTATGTATTTTATACTTTTGTGAAAAGGTTTGAAAAAGTAAATTCTGGCTAACAGTTTTTAGTGAATTAAGTAGATAAAATATTCTAAAATATCTTAGTGTGAGTTATGTCCGTAATTTTAATTTTACAATCTATCATGAATTCCATATGCTTCTGAGTTCTGTATGTAACAGCATACCTAGCCACCAACATTCATAACGTTGTAGGGTTGTTAACCCAACAAATGGCTCAGGGAAAACACATAGGAGTGTACAGTATTATTTATAACCATAATGTGTATTTTAAATAAGAAATCTTAGAATATATTTTGTGGATTTTATTCAGTATATATTAAAGTCTCGTTTAAATGCATGAAGCTAGGTAGAAGATTGTTGTTGTTAGTTGCCATTGAGTCGATGGCAACTCACGGTGACCCCATGTGTGCAGAGTAGAACTGCTCCCTAGGGTCGTCAAGGCTGAGACCTTTTGGAAGGAGAACGCAACCCTGTCTTCCAAGGCGCCTCTGGATGGGCTTTAACCGCCAAGCTTTCGGTCAGTAGTCAAGTGCTTAACCATTTGCACCACCTAGGTAAAATGCACTGAAAACAAAGTTTTTACAGATAAATCCAAGATTGACTTTCTACTATCCTCCCTTCAGCCTTTTCTTTTCTTTTTTTTATATTGAAACAAAAATGTTTTTGGTAATTAGATATCAACTCGTACTTCTGAGTAGATACAGTAATGCAGAGAGCCTTTTCCCATCAAGTTCTGTGATATAGATTATTTAGGACTCCCAGCTTTCTGTGGCTCAGTTATGTTATTTGGTCTGTCCTCTTTCTATGGCCCATGAGGCATTTCATTTGCATCACAGTCAGAATTTAAAATATTATCTTTGAAATAGCAAACTTTCCTCTAGTCATGGATCCTTATCATCTCTATTTCTGGTGTAGACTTAAGGATTTCAAGGCTTTAAGACAGGGCCTCGTATTTTATATATTAGATTTCCCAATATTCTTCTGAAGATAATAATTATGAAGATGAAAACTTTTAAGAGACCATTGTAAGGTCCCGTATTTGAAAGAATTATAGCAGTATAGCTTTGGACTTTTATTTGCACTGCATTGTACTGCCTGTTCACAGGTAACTCTCAGGTGATTTAAAGTAACAAACCCAGACAAAGGCATGATATGTACACTGAATTGTCATTGATCTTGCTTAATAAAGTTGATCAATTTGCCTTCATAAAATGAATCAACTTAAGTTTAATTTGGTGAGAGAAGTACATTGACTGCCAACTGTGGGCTAGAACCATTCCCAGTAAAATTTAGAAAAGGAATTATCTACAGACTAATACCCTTGTTTGGTTACATTTTTAAAGATAGCTACATCTAAACAGTTGAGCATAGCTTAAATAGGAAGACTTTTGGAGCCTTAAAACATCCAAAAAAAGAAACCAAACCCAGTGCCGTCGAGTCGATTCCGACTCAGCGACCTTACAGGACAGGTAGAACTGCCCCATAGAGTTTCCGAGGAGCACCTGGCAGATTCAAACTGCCAACCCTTTGGTTAGCATCCATACCACTTAACCACTATGCCACCAGGGTTTCCCCCTTAAAGCATATGTGTGAGCAAAACCAAAACCATTTAATTTTCAGATATTTACTTAGAAATAAAAATCTAAATGAAATCCAAAATAGCTATCTGGAATCTGGATTTGTGTATGAATATTAGATTGAGATTCGGGGGTGGGGCACACAGAAATGACACATACACTTATCTGCTAAGAAAATTTGGCGGACTGATTTAAAGCCTGTCCTTTTGTAAGGTAAAAAGTTAACTTTACCCAAAGAATTTTGGTTTTTTTGTCCTTGGTTTCATACAGGTAACCTTTGAACTTTGTCCAATGATTGAAGTGTTTTTGATGAGGACTCCAGACCACAGCTAAGGGTTCATGACTCAGGTTGATGGGTAATGACTGTGCCAGAAAGACCCACCACATGATGTGATATCAACCTTGTGATATTCACTGATCTCAGGAGAGAAGGATTGGAGTTTGAATTTGAAAATGAGACCCCAAATAAAAGCTCTGGACACTGAAGCACTGTGGGCTTCCTAGTTGATAAAAGATATCAGTGCACATGGGAGGGTGGCACATCTCTTTTTGGAACTCTGCACTCGGAACCCTCCCAGATCTCAACCCGTGCGTTTCTTCGTTTGTGCCCTTTTGGCTATAATAAAACTGTAATCATAAGTATAGTGCTTTCCATGAGTTCTGTGAGTCGTTCTAGCAAATTATCAAACCCCACGGAATAATGGGAGCTAGCAGGTCAGAAGTGAAGGGGGTTCCTGGGAACTCTGAGCTTACAGCTAGTATCCTGAGAAGGGTAGAGGGAACCCCCAAATTTGTGGTCAAGAGGTCAGAAGTTATTGTGCCTTGACATTTGACAAAGTTCAACACCTATTCCTAATAAAAACTCTAAGCAAAATAGGAATATATGGGAAATTCCTCTACACAATAAAGGGCATTTATACAAAGCCAACGACCAGCATCATTCTAAACGGAAAGAGACTAAAAGCATTCTTGAGAATGAGAACCAGACAAGGATGCCCTTTACCACCACTCTTAGTCAACATTGTGCTGGAGGTCCTAGCCAGAGCAATAAAGCAAGAAAAAGGAATAAAGGTCATCCAGATTGATAAAGAAGAAGTAAAAGTATCCCTATTTGCAGATGATATGATCTTATACACAGAAAACCCCAAAGAATCCACAAGAAAATCACTGGAACTACTAAAAAGATTTCAGCACAGTATCAGGATATGAGATAAACATACAAAAATCAGTTGGGTTCCTCTACACCAACAAAGAGAACTTTGAAAAGGGAATCACCAAATCGATACTGTTCACGGTAGCCCCCAAGAAGATAAAGTACTTAGGAATAAATCTAACCAGAGACCTATACAAAGAAAACTACAAAACACTACTGTAAGAAACCAAAAGAGACCTAGATAAGTGGAAAAACATACCATGCTCATGGATAGGAAGACTCAACATTGTGAAAATGTCACTTCTACCCAAAGCAATCTACAGAAACAATGCAATCCCGATCCAGATTCCAATGGCACTTTTTAAGGAGATGGAGAAACAAATCACCAACTTCATATGGAAAGGGAAGAGGTCCCAGATAAAAGTAATTCATTATTAAAGAAGAAGAACAAAGTGAGAGGCCTCACACTACCTGGTTTTAGAACCTATTATACTGCCACAGTAGTCAGAACAGCCTGGTGCTAGTACAACAACAGATAACGTAGACCAATGGAACAGAATTGAGAACCCAGACATATCAAATCACCTATGAGCAGCTGATATTTGACAAAGGCCCAAAGTCCATTAAATAGGCAAAAGACATTCTCATTAACAAATGATGCTGGCATAACTAGATATCCATCTGCAAAAAAATGAAACAGGACCCATACCTCACACCACACACAAAAACTAACTCAAAAAGGATCAAAGGCCTAAATATAAAATCTAGAACAATATAGATCATGGAAGGAAAAATAGGGATAATGCTGTTTTTATTGTTGTTAGGTGCCTTCCAGATGGTTCTAACTCATAGCAACCCCATGCAACAACAGAACAAAACACTGTCCAGTCCTGTGCCATCTTCACAACTGTTGCTGAGCTTGAACCAATTGTTGCAGCCACTGTGTCAGTCCATCTCGTTGAGGGTCTTCCTCTTTTTCACTGACCCTCTACTTTACCAAGCATAATGTCCTTCTCTAGGGACTGATCCCCCCCGATAACATGTCCAAAATAGGTAAGACATAGTCTCACCATCCTTGCTTCTAAGGAGCATTCTGGCTGTACTTCTTCCAAAACAGATTTGTTCATTCTTCTGGCAGTCCGTGGTATATTCAATATTCTTCACCAACACCATAATTCAAAGGTGTCAATTCTTCTTCGGTCTTCCTTATTCATCCTCCAGCTTTCGCATGCATATGAGGCGATTGGAAACATCATGGCTTGGGTCAGGCGCACCTGAATCCTCAAGGTGACAACTTTGCTGTTCAACACTTTAAAGAGGTCTTTTGTAGCAGATTTCCCAATGCAATGCGTCTTTTGATTTCTTGACTACTGCTTTCGTGGGTGTTGATTATAGATCCAAGTAAAAGGAAATCTTGGATAACTTCAGTCTTTTCTCCATTTATCATGATGTTGTTTATTGGTCCAGTTGTGCAGATTTTTGTTTTCTTTATGTTGAGGTGTAATCCATACTGAAAGCTGTGGTCTTTGATCTTCATCAGTAAGTGCTTCAAGTCCTCTTCACTTTCAGCAAGCAAGGTTGTGTCATCTGCATAATGCAGGTTGTTAATGAGTCTTCCTCCAATCCTGATGCCCTGTTCTTCTTCATACAGTCCAGCTCCTTGGATTATTTGCTAAACATACAGATTCAATAGGTATGGTGAAAGGATACAACCCCGATGCACACCTTTCCTAATTTTAAGCCATGCAGTATCCCCTTGTTCTGTTCAAACAACTGCCTCTTGATCCATGTACAGGTTCCTCATGAGCACAATTAAGTGTTCCAGAATTCACATTGTTTGCAGTGTTATCTATAATTTGGTATGATCCACACAGTTGCATGCCTTTGCGTAATCAATAAAACAGAGGTAAACATCTTTCTGGTGTTCTCTGCTTTCAGCCAGGATCCATCTGACATCAGCAATTATATCCCTGGTGCCACGTCCTCTTCTGAATCCAGCTTGAATTTCTGCCAGTTCCCTGTTGATACACTGCTGCAGCCACTTTTTTTTCTTAATTTTATTGTGCTCTAAGTGAAAGTTTATAAATCAAGTCAGTCTCTCATACAAAACCTTGTATACACCTTGCTATATACTCCTAGTTGTTCTCCCCCTAATGAGACAGCACACTCCTCTCCACCCTGTATTTCCGTGTCCATTCAGCCAGCCTCTGTGCCCCCTCAGCCTCCACATCTCTCCTCCAGACAGGAGTTGCACGCATAGTCCCATGTATCTACTTGATCCAAGAAGCTTACTCCTCACTGGTATCATTTTTTGTCTTACAGAACAGTCCAGTCCCTGTCTGAAGAGTTGGCTTTGGGAATGGTTCCTGTCTTGGGCTAACAGAAGGTCTGGGGAGCATGACTTCCAGGGTCCTTTTAGTCTCTGTCAGACCAGTAAGTCTGGTCTTTTTACGAGAATTTGAGGTCTGCATCCCACTGCTGTCCTGCTCCTTCAGGGATTCTCTGTTGTGTTCCCTGTCATGGCTGTCATCAGCTGTAGCCGGGTACTGTCTAGTTCTTCTGGTCTCAGGCTGATGCAGTGTCTGATTTATGTGGCCCATTCTGACTCTTGGGCTCATACTTACCTTGTGTCTTTGGTGTTCTTCATTCTCCTTTGCTCCGGGCGGGTTGAGACCAATTGTTGCATCTTAGATGGTCACGTGCTAGCATTTAAGACCCCAAAACCAAAAAAAAAAAAAAAAAAAAACCCAAACCCAGTGCCTTCGAGTTGATTCCGACTCACAGCGACCCTGTAGGACCGAGTAGAAGTGCCCCATAGAGTTTCCAAGGAGTGCCTGGTGGATTCGAACTGCCGACCTTTTGGTTAGCAGCCATAGCACGTAACCTCTATGCCACCACGGTTTCCATTTAAGACCCCAGACGCCCAAAATGGGATGCAGAATGTTTTCTTAATAGATTTTATTATGTCAGTTGACCTAGATGTCCCTTGAAACTGCAGCCACTTTTGAATGATCTTCAGCAAAATTTTGCTTGCATGTGATATTAATGATATTGTTCGATTATTTCCGCATTCGGTTGGATCACCTTTCTTGGGAATAGGCATAAATATGGATCTCTTCCAGTCAGTTGGCCAGGTAGCTGTCTTCCAAATTTCCTGGCATACATGAGTGAGCACTTCCAGTGCTACATCCATTTGTTGAAACCTCTCAACTGGTATTCCATCAATTCCTAGAGCTTGTTTTTTGCCAATGCCTTCAGTGCAGTTTGGACTTCTTCCTTCAGTACCGTCAGTTCCTGATCATGTGCTACCTGCTAAAACGGTTGAACATTGACCATCTTTTTGGTAGAGTGGCTCTGTGTATTCCTTCCATCTTCTTTTGATGCTTCTTGCATCATTTAATATTTTCCCTGTAGAATCCTTCAGTATTTCAACTTGAGACTTGAATTTTTTTCTTCAGTTCTTTCAGCTTAAGAAATGCTGACCACTTTCTTCCCTTTTGGTTTTCTATCTCCAGGTTTGCACTTGTTATCATAATACTTTACTTTGCCTTTCCGAGCCGCCCTTTGAAATCTTCTGTTCAGCCCTTTTACTTCATCATTTTTTCCTTTTGCTTTAAGACAGTGTTCCACTGCTATTCATAAAGCTTTCACTGGCTAATTCTTTTCAGAAATGGACCACCAGGTTCTTCTTCCTAGTCTCTCATAGTCTGGAGGCTCAACTGAAACCTGTCTCCATGGGTGACCCTGCTGGTATTTGAATATCAGTGGCATAGCTTCCAACATCATGGCAACACATAAACCCCCACAGTACGACAAACTGACAAACGCGTGGGAGCCCTAATAAATGGCATAAATAGGATACAAACCATAACTACAATGCACAGATACCAGAAGATAAACTAAATAACTGGGAGCTCCTAAAAAATCAAATACATATGCTCATCAAAAGAGTAAAAAGAGGACCTATAGACTGGGAAAAAAAATTCTGGCTATGATATATCTGATAAGGGTCTAATCTCTAAAATCTGCAAGATACTGCAACAGCTCAGCAACAAAAAGACAACCCAATTAAAAAATGGGCAAAGGATATGAACATACTTCACTAAAGAAGACATTCAGGCAGTTTTCGGACACATGAGGAAATACGATCATTAACCATTAGAGAAATGCAAATCAAAACTAAATGAGATACCATAAAACACAAAATAATAAATGTTGGTGAGGTTTTGGTGAGATTGGAACACTTATGCAGTGCTGATAGGAATATAGAATTGTACAACCATTTTAGAAAACTATTTGGCTTTTCCTTCAAAAGCTAGAAATAGAAGTATATGATCCAGCAGTCCCACTCCTAAGAATATATTCTAGAGAAATAAGAGCCATCACATGAATAGACATATGCACACCCATGTTCATTGCAGCATTGCTCACAATAGCAAAAAGATGGGAATAACCTCGGTGCCCATTAACAGACAAATGTATTAACAAATTATGGTGCTACACACAATGGAATACAACGATAAAGAACAATGATGAATCAGAAAAACAGCTCACAACATGAATGAATCTGGTGGACATTATGCTGAGTGAAGTTAGTCAATCACAAAAGGACAAATATTGTATGAGAACACTATTATAAGAACTCAAGGAAAGGTTTAAACACAGAAAAAAGAATTTTTTGATGGTCACAAGGGTGGGGAGGAGAGTTCACTAATTAGATAGTAGACAAGGAGCAACTTTTGGTGAAGGGAAGGACAACACACAATACAGGGGAAGTCAGCACAACTGGACCAAAGCAAAAGCTAAGAAGTTTCCTGGACACATCTAAACGCTTTGCAGGACAAAGTAGCTGGGGCTGGGGCCTGGGGACCATGTTTTCAGGGGACATCTAGGTCAATTGGTATAACAAAGATTATTAAAATGTTCTGCATCCCACTTTGGCAGTAGTGCCTGGAATCTTAAAAGCTTACAACTGGCAATCTAAGAAGCATCAGTTGGTCCTGTCCCACTTGAAGCAAAGGAGAATGAAGAAAACCAAAGACACAAGGAAAATACTAGCCCGAAGAGACTAAAGGGCATATGAACCAGAGACTCCACCAGTCTGAGACCAGAAGAACTGGATGGTGCCAGGCTAATATCAATGATGTCCTGACAGGGAACACAACAGAGAGTCCCAGACGGAGCAGGGGTGCGGGGGAAGCGTGGAGCAGAACTCAAATTCACATAAAAAGACCAGACTTAATGCTCTGACCGAGACTGGAGGAACCCCTGAAATTATGGCCCCTGGACACTGTGTTAACCCGGAGCTGAAGCCATTCCCAAAGCCCACTCTTCAGACAAAGATTAGACAGGAATAGAAAAAAAAAAATAAAAAGTAATGCACATGAGGAGTGTGCTTCTTATTTCAGTCAGATACATGAGACCAAATGGGCAGCTTCTGTCCGGAGGCAGGATGAGAAGGCAAGAAGGGACAGGAACTGGTTGAATGAATACGGGAATCCAGGGTAGAAAAGGGGAGTGTGCTGTCACATTGTGGGGATTGCAGCTAATGTCACAAAACAATATGTGTATAAATTTTTGTATGAGAAATTAAAAAAAAAAAAAAAAATCAGAGGTCAAGCTCTTGGCTCCCAGCCCCCAAGACCAAGAGCCAACCACCAGAAAGAAAAAAAAAAGTTACTGTGCCTTGAGAACTTCAAGCTTGTGACTGGCATCGGTGGTCTTGGACAGATTCGGCAATCTGGAAGACTGCTCTTTAATTTGTGAAGCCTGACCTAGCCTAGCTCCAGCTGGTTAGGGTTATAGCAAAAAGTGCTGCATGTGCTGCTGGTGTCAGAATAGAAGTGGAACAGAGAGGAACAAAATTTATAATTTATTTGGATTGATCTTTACAGGTGTCAGAGAGTTGGGATTTGACATTTTTCCTACACAAATCCCTGTTAGTATAAGATTTTTTCCACCATAATTTCCTAAATTGATTTTTTTCCTTATTCTAGTTTTAATGTAATTGAACTAAATTCAAGGGAAGTTGCCTTCCTGTAGCAAAGAATCTACATGTCTATAAACTTACTCCTAAAGGTGAGACTTAAAAAGAACGTTGCATTTTATTTCAGGGTTTTTTTTTGTTTGTTTGTTTGTTTTTTGAGGTTGAAGCAGTACAAAGTTAACACTCTTACAGAAGTGTATTATAAAAATTCTTTGCCCTCAAGTCAATTCCGACTCGTAGGGACCCTGTAGCACAGAGTAGAACTGGTCTATAGGGTTTCTAGGGCTATAAATCTTTGTGGAAGCAGACTGCTAGTCACATCTTTCTCCCACTAAGCGGCTAGCTGGTGGGTTTGAACTGCCCGCCTTTCAGTTAGCAGCCAAATGCTTAATCATTGCTCCATCGGGGCTTCTTATGTTATAAACCAAAACCAAACTAGTTGCTGTCGAGTCGATTCCAACTCATAGCGACCCTACAGGACAGAGTAGAACTGCCCCATAGAGTTTCCAAGGAGCGCCTGGTGGATTCGAACTGCCAACCTTGTGGTTAGCAGCCCTAGCTCTTAACCACTACACCACCAGGGTTTCCTATGTTATTATGAATGAGATAAAACATGTAAAGCACCTAGCACTGTGCTCGGTATAAGCATATAATAAATGCCATCTAACATGGAAACCCTGGTGGTGCTGTGGTTAAGTGCTAGGGCTGCTAACCGCAGGGTTGGCAGTTCACATCCGCCAGGCGCTCCTTGGAAACTCTATGGGGCATTTCTACTCCGTCCTGTAAGGTCTCTATGAGTTGGAATTGACTCGAAGGCAGTGGGTTTGGTTTTTTTTTAATAATAACAAATCTATAAATGGCATTTATTCAGTGCTTATACTGAGCACAGTGCTAGGTGCTTTACATGTTTTACCTCATTCATGCCTACATATAAAATAAATACTCTTGTTGTTCCCATTTATAGATAAGGAAATTTAGGCTTGAGGAAGTTAAACAGCTTGTCCAAGATCCCACAGCTAGTCACCAGAAGAGCTCAGGTTTGATCCCAAGTCTCTCTTTCCAAAGTCCCACAGACTATAATGAGTGCTTAGAAATACTTGGGAGGTCCTTTGTTTCCACTGTTGGAAGTGAGCATTCTTTACTAAAGAAGTAATGCATTTTTAAAACATTAACTTACTTCTGAAGTGTTTTAAGACAATAATAATGCTAAAAGGACCTGTAGCTGTTTTGCCTATTTCACTTCTCCCAAATACGCCTATAACAATATTTTCCCTTCCTCAAAAAGTTAGTTATCTGTTTTTGTGGACCCGTATTACATTTGCAACCAATTGGAGTCAAAATGTCTGGTTTTTTATTCACGTTCTCACCTGTTCTAACTCAAATATGAAGAATTGTCGTTTTGTTCAGGTCGTAGAGTGATCGTTGGCTCAGCTACAGTACCATCAAAGGACCCTTCTGGTCCTTTGTGCTTTGCAGTTTGGTTTCAAAATAAATTAATTTTGCGATAGAAAATTACCACTTCAAAAGGCACAGATGGTATTTGGAGATTATAGATGCTTCTTGTAAAATATTGCATCTTTATTAATGTTTACATTAATATTTCCCAAAGTAATTGTTTAATTTCTACCATTTGAGCATTTATAGTTTGATATAGTGGTAATTAATAACATGTGATTAATAGTACCTTTTCTGCCAACTGAAAAATGGTGTTATCTAAGCAATAAGAAATGTGAGGACCTTTTGAAGGTTTTATCAGATTTTGATACATTATTGGTATTTGTAAACAACCCCAGAAAATTCAGTTTTTTAAGTATAGCAGTTAAGTTTTTTCCACTTCAGTCCTAGCCTCGTTCGTTGAGCTAGATCTTAAAGGATCAATTGGCATGGACTCAAATGAACTCCCCCAAATATTTCCAGACAATCTATTAATAAAGCAAAGCTAAATATATTAGAACTACAGTAGTAAAGGAGAGCATGATCTTGACAGGAGGAGGTCAAAAGCAGGATATCTAAATGGCTTTGAAGTTTGGAGTCAAGTGGTTTTAAAGGGTCTTTCAGGAGGAGATTGGGGCTGGACAAAGTTTGTGATATAATAGTTTAGAATTGGTGGACATAGCGAGGCAAGGATCTTGAAACAGTTCTTTATCCGCAAACTCTTGTTTGATAAGCATGCTGTTTGCTCAAATGTAAAGACTCCCAAGCCCCCCACCCCAGTGCCTTCAAGTCCCCGGTAAATTGATCTGTAGGAATTCCCTTGACGGAAACAGCGAAGTTTACTTATTGATTTATAGTTTTATCTTTCTTTGGCAAAGATTTCTTGAAACAAACATGTCATATTTAACCTAAGTGATCTACAGTCTTATTTAAGTTGTATTGACAGAAATGGTCTCAGTTTTCCGTCCCCTCCACAGTCCTTCTTCAACCCAAGCTGGAGGATAGAACCTTATTATCTGGGTGCATGATCTACCTACTGTTTGAAGAGTGATTGCATATCTGGTTTCTGGTGGCAGTTATTTCATCCACTATGTACCTTAAGTTTTCCTGTTCTAATGGATGATCATTTATTTGTTGGGCTTGATCCATCATTTAAGACTCAAATCGGGCATTCGAACTCTACAGTTCAAATAAGAGGGATTATGATCAGAGTTTGCGGTCCACTAAGCCAGGAGCCAAGTGTGCCCAATTAAAACAAGAGAACAGATCTCATCCACAATCCAAAGAGCCTGCAGAACCAGATATGGGGCTATTAGCTAAATTACGCAATTTCATGATTTCTCTGCCTAGTTCCCATTTCAATCTCTGAACCATACCATGTAAGATTTTCCCAACTTTCTATGCCTGTTATAAAGTGTGTATGAAAAGATTGAGGACAGAAGAAAGCTGTCCATAATTCCCCTTAAGTGGTTAAGGTTTCAGATCTCAAACTAAGGCCCACTATTATTTTTTTAATTATGGTGAAACACTCATAACGTTAAATTTAACGTTTTAACCATTTTAATGTGTACAATTCAGTGCTGAGATCCACTTTTTCTTGAGTCAAATTATCTAACAGTCTCTTTTTCTGAGAGGGGAAAATAGTGGACCAGAATGGACCTGAGTGATATCAGGGACTATCCTGAAGACAAGCATCGGTTTACCAAGCTAATAAGCTCCTCTCCAGTTTGCTAGTGGTAGCCAGTTAGGCTTTCATGCCACAAATCCAATGCCAGTCATTAGGAGCTACCCAGTGACCTGTTCTAGACCAAAATATCCCTGTGGGGTTGCTAAATTTTAACATATAGTTTTGTTGCAGTTCAGAAATAGCTAGATGCCAGGTGGGAGAATATAAAGTGGAGACAACAAGTAGATGATAGGTTAGATCTGATAGGTAATCAGAAGATTAATCTACCTAGTAAGCCTTTTCAAAAGCTCTGTAAACATGAGACATGGGGACATTGGTGATTCAGTGGTAGAATTCTCACCTTCCATGTGGGAGACTGGGTTTGACTTCCTGCCAGTGCACCTTAAGCACAGCCACGACCCATCTGTCAGTGGAGGCTTTTTGTTGCTATCATGCTGAACAGGTTTCAGCGGAGCATTTAGACTGAGATGTACTAGGAAGAAAAGCCTGGCAATCTACCTCCAAAAATCAGCCACTGAAAACCCTATGGATCATAAGTCTGATCTGCAAGTGATCATGAGGATGGTGCAGGACCAGGTAGCATTTTGTTCAGTTGTGCATGGCATGCCATGAGTCAGGGACTGACTCAACGGCAGCTAACTGTAAACATGAGATGGGTATTAAATACATACCATCTGTTTCTGTGACAGTTTGGTTACAGACTTGCTCCTGAAAATGGTTTGAGTATTGTTTCAGTGAAGGCAGAAACCTCCTTTCCTAGGTATGAAATGATAGGAGGTTTTAGAATCAAGGTATAGGAGAAACAATGAGAAGATAGGGTTTTCTCTTGGGTTTGTGTTTTATACTGGGGTGCTGGTTATATTTTTGTTTTTTGAAGGATTATATTTGTTTTACAGCAGTGTTTTCAAATCTCTTAAAACAATGGTAAGGGATGCTAGATTTTCCGAGTTTAGTTTTCTATACTTCATACAGATTTAGTTCCGAGACTTGAGATCATCTTAATTGCCCCTATTTTGTTGCCTGGAGGCTGTTGATTTTTTTTATTCAACCAGTACTTGACTGTGACTTTGAGCAAATGACTTTCCCATTCTAGACTTAAGCGGAGGGGCAGGGTGGTGCTGGCTGATTGGCGACACGGTTTTTGACTATGTTAGTGGTGTTCTGTGGAGGTGCCTCAGGCTACCCTGGGAAGTTATGAAAACTATTTGCAGCTTTTCTACCACTTCTCAAGTTCATTTAATGGTCCTAAGGCACAAGATGTTCATCTTTCTCCACTCCAGCTTATCATTTCCCAGTACTCAAATGTGCTTGATCTCTCTCATCTAACCTAATTTTTGTCCTTCTGCTGGCACCTGCTTCAAAACTTGCTCATCCTTCAGAATTACACAATGTAGTGTTGTGTCTTAGTTTAGATGGAAGGCCAGTCCCTGAATCAAAGCAGCAGTAATTTAAACTGGGTTAGAAGCTTAGCCTAAGTTGCTTCGGCTTAGGATGGTTAAAGTAAACAGTGCACTAACTGGTCAGTATGGAGAAAATGGGGTATTTTTTTAGGTACCTGTGTTGGAAACCCTGGTGGGATGCTGGTTAAGAGCCACGGCTGCTAACCAAAAGGTCTGCAGTTCGAATCCACCAGGCGCTCCTTGGAAACTTTGTGGGGCGGTTCTATTCTGTCCTATAGGGTCACTGTGAGTTGGAATCGACTCAATGGCAGTGGGGTTTTTTGGGTGTATGGGGCATGAGAAAGTATACTTAATTTCAGGAAATTTTTTCAAAATTACAAAACAGATATGCCTCAACTGGGTTAGTGGTATTGAGCTGCATTGCCAGAATCATTCCAGATTTACTGGATATAAACATTCATGATAGTACTAGATGTCTGGAAATTTTCTGTTTTCACCTAGCTTCCTACTTTGCATTTAGCTATAGAAACTAGTGTCCTCATAAATTTTTGCCTGTATTCAGTTGTCTCAAATCATCTGAGAAGGTAAATAAATAAATAAAGAGAATAAAGGGTACTATATCAAAATTGATATTCTGTTGGTTAGTCATACAGTGCCTTTCAAAGAATTGCCTTCACCTCCCTTTAAAAAACTGCTACATAAAATTTGGCCAAACTGGGAAAACTGGACCATGACGTGGGTAGTGTGTTTTTCTTAGAGTAGGACTTCCAATCTAGCACTCTAAGAGGGCCAGATTGCTACTTGCCGTCTCCCAGAGGATGTAGATATGCCATATTCCCTCCCCATCAACACCCCTTTGAAATAGGCTGTGGAATGGAAATAGAAAAGCATGGGCTAGGAAGAGTGTATCATTGAACCCCTTGTTGTCCCAACCATGAAGGTGTATTTGAAATATTTTCCAGGGTGTCTGCATATATCTCCTTAAGCTGGAATTATCTTTCATTGATTTTTGTTTATTTGAGGGTTTTGGTTTTTTTTTTTTTTTTAATATGTGGTACAAAATTCAAAAAGTACAAAAGGGAAATAGTGAAAATAAATAGTTTTATGTATCCTTTTGCAGATAATCTATACACATACAATCAAATATATATGCCATATATTTTAAATTTTTATTCTTTGTAGGAGCTCTGATCTCCTGGATAGCAGATGTTGCTTTTGGCATTTAACATGATTAGGTTATATACAGAGAATGAATGGCTAATGGGACCTTATATTTGCAAGGCCTTTTGCAATTTTGAAAGGCCTTTTGCATAACTTTTCTCATAATGCTTATAATAGCCGTTGAGCTAGGTAAAACAGGGTTTATCTGTTTTACAGACATGAAATTTGAAGCGTAAAGAAATTATGTGACTTGATCAAAGTTGTTAGGTAACAAGCATGCAATGTAACTGGAACTAGAACTCAAGTCTTCTGGCTCCTAGTCCAGAATTCTTTCTACCTTGGTATGTTCAAGTATGTTACGCCTCAAACATGATGACATTGAGGGGATCTACTATACTGTGTCTGCTTTCGTGAACTATGAGAAATACTGTGAGTAGCTAATTTTAGAAGAAGTTGATGCTATATTTTGCTACTACCTCTGTAGCATGGCCTTTTGATGTTTTTCCTACAAAACAGTTGGTACATGTTAAACACTGTAGAATCAATTATAATGCTCTTGGTGCCCTTTTTTTTGTAACATGGACACCAAAACTGACTTTATCCAGTCAACTGGGCAGTGAAACAAGGCCTTTTATCCCTTTACAGCTATGTCCCTACCATGACTGGCAGCCAAGTTTATAGACCTGTCTAAGATTCTTTCCCTTGAGGCTGAAATAGAATCTGGCCAAGCATTTGGTAGAGTGCCTGACTTTGTTTCCTTTCCTCATAAATTAGGTGAAAATGCTCATCACCAGCACCAAATTGGATTCAAGATTTCTAAGTCATCTCCCAGGAAGGAAAAATGAGTGAAAATATGTGGTGAGAGGAAACTCCCCTACCTTTTTTGCTGATAGTAGGCTCCTATTTGTTGTTAGGTGCCATTGAGTCAGTTTCAACTCACAGAGACCATATTTACAACAGAACGAAACACTGCCAGGTCCTGTACCATCCTCACAATCATTGTTATGCTTGAGTCCATTGTTGCAGCTATTGTGTCAATCCATCTCATTGAAGGTCTTCCTCTTTTTCACTGACCCTCTACTTTACCAAGCACTATATCCTTCTCCAGGGACTGGTCCCTCCTGATAGCGTGTCCAAAGTAGGTGAGATATAGGCTCGACATGCTTGCTTCTAAGGAGCATTCTGGTTGTACTTCCTCCAAGACAGATTTGTTTGTTCTTTTGGCAGTCTGTGGTATATTCAGTATTCTTCGCCAACACCATAATTCAAAGGTGTCAGTTCTTCTTCAGTCTTCTTATTCATTGTCCAGCTTTCACATGCACATGAGGCAATGGAAAACACCATGGCTTGGGTCGGGTGCACACCTTAGTCTTCAAGGTGACATCTTTGCTTTTCAGCACTTAACAGAGGTCTTTTACAGCCGATTTGCCCAATGCAATGGGTCTTTTGATTTCTTGACTGTTGCTTCCATGGGCTTTGTCTGTGGATCCAAGTAAATGAAACCTTGACAACTGCAGTCTTTCTCCATTTATTATGATGTTGCTTATTGGTCCAGTTGTGAGGATTTTTGTATGTTGAAGTGTAATCCATACTGGAGGCTGTAGCCTTTGATTTTCATCAGTAAGGGCTTTAAGACTTCTTCACTTTCGGCAAGCAAGGTTGTGTCATCTGCATAACACAGGTTGTTAATTAGTCTTCCTCAGATCCTGATGCCCCATTCTTCTTTATGTAGTCCAGCTTCTCGAATTATATGCTCAGCATACAGATTGAATGAGTATGGTGAAAGGATACAACCCTGGTGCACTATGTCCTGATAGAAGTAACTGTACAGTATTTACCAGCTATTACCCCACAACTCATTGGGGGAGTATGTAAGTAATAAAAATAAATCACCACTCTGTACATGGAGTGTACACACATAACCTATTAATTTGGAATATGGGAAACCATTATTGGATTAGTGTTGGGATTTTTATTAAAGCTTTGTAGTTATGCTGTCCCATAATATATTCATAAACAGAGAAAAGATTGAAGTTGTCAAGGATTTCGTTTTACTTGGATCCACAATCAACGCCCATGGAAGCAACAGTCAAGAAATCAAAAGACAAATTGCATTGGACAAATCTGCTGCAAAATACCTCTTTAAAGTGTTGAAAAGCAAAGATGTCACCTTGAAGACTAAGGTGCGCCTGACTCAAGCCACGGTGTTTTCAATCGCTTCATATACATACAAAAGCTGGACAATGAATAAGGAAGACTGAAGAAGAATTGAAGCCTTTGAATTATGATGATGATGAAGAATACTGAGTATACCATGGAATGCCAAAAGAATAAACAAATCTGTGCTGGAGGAAGTACAAACAGAATGCTCCTTAGAACAAAGAATGTCAAGACTGTGTCTCACCTACTTTGGGTGTGTTATCGGGAGGGACTAGTCGCTGGAGAAGGACATCGTGCTTGGTAAAGTAGAGGGTCAGTGAAAAAGAGGAAGACCCTCAACGAGTGGATTGACACAGTGGCTGCAACAATGGGCTCAAGCATAACAATGATTGTGAGGGTGGCACGGGACCGGTCATTGTTTCGTTCTGTTGTATATAGGGTTGCTATGAGTCGGAACTGACTTGGTGGCACCTAGCAACAGCAAGAACAGTCACCACAGGGTTCCTCACTTCTCACTCAAGCCTCTGCTCTCTGCACTGAACGTGCCTTTCTGGCTCCTTCCCACACCCTGGTGTTTTGCCCTGTATATCCCTTCATTCGTCTTCTTCATCATATACATGGCATCACATAACCTCCTTTTAAGGCTCAATTCGAATATGCCCTCCTCCACATAAAACTCTCTGATTTCTATTCTATCCTTCTATTTGTGGGGGTGGTGCTAATTTTTTCCATCTTTAAAATGTCAGGCACTTTTTTTTCCCTGTGTTATGGTTAGGTGTGGCTCATGCTTTAGCCACACTAATTTACTTGAGAACCATCATCTGCATCTCACACCTTTTTTGTTTGTTTGTTTTTTAATCTCCCACTGGACCCATACAGTAAATCTTTTTGAAAGGATGGTTGAATGAATGTTAAAGAATCATACAAAAGCACCACTTTTTTTTCAACCAGAATATTGTCAGAGGGCATATAACCTATGGATAAGCAGTACCTAGCAGCTATCCCTGGGTACAAATAGGAAAAATAATTTCAATCCACCTATAGTCACCCGATCTTTGACAAAGGCCCATAGTCCATCAAATAGGGAAAAGACAGTACTTTCAACAAATGGTGCTGGAAAAACTGGATACCCATCTGCAAAAAAATGGAACAGGACCCATACCTCACACCATACACAAAAACTAATTCAAAATGGATCAAAGACCTAAATATAAAGCCAAAAACTATAAAGTTCATCGAAGAAAAAATAGGATCAATGCTACAGACCCTAATATATGGCATCAACAGGATACATACCATAACTAACAACACATAAACTCTAGAAGATATGCTAGATAACTGGAATCTTCTATAAATTAAACACTTAAGCTCATCAAAAAACTTCATGAAAGAGTAAAAAGAGCACCTACAGACTAGAAGAAAATTTTGGCTGTTACAAATCTAACAAAGGTCTAATCTCTAAAATCTAAAGGAAAATCCAACACTTCTACAACAAAAAGACAAATAATCCAATTAAAAAATGAGCAAAGGAAATTAACTGACACTTCACCAAAGAAGATATTCAAGTGGCTGACAAACACATGAAGAAAAGCTTTCCACTAGCCATTAGAGAAATGCAAATCAAAACCACAATGAGATACCATCTCACCCTGGACATTACTGGCATGAATCAAAAAAACAGAAAATAACAAATCTTGGAGAGGCTGCTGGTCAGAATGCAAAATGGTACAACCATTTTGGAAAATGATATGGTACTTTCTTAGAAAGCTAGAAATAGAAATACCATATGATCCAGCAATCCCACTCCTAAGAATAGATCCTAGAGAAATAAGAGCCATCACGCAAAAGATGTATGCACACCCAGGGTCATTGCAGCATTATTCACAATAGCAAAAAGATGGAAACAACCTAGATGCCCATTCAACAGATGAATGGATAAACAAACTGTGGTACATACACACAATGGAGTAGTACACAACGATAAAGAACAATGATGAATCTGCGAAGCATCTCACAACATGGATGAAGCTGGAGGGCATTATGCTGAGTGAAATAAGTCAATCACAAAAGGACAAATATTGTGTGAGACCACTATAAAAACTCATGAAAAGGTTTACACACAGAAGAAACAATCTTTGATGGTTACGAGGGAGGGGAGAGGTGGGGATGGAAAAAAACTAAATAGACAATAGATAAGTAGTACCTTTGGTGAAGGGTAAGACAGTGGAGAAGCCAGTGTAACTTGTCCAAGGCAAGGTCATGGAAGCTCCATATGATGTCCGGCTACCACCACTGACTGGCTTAGTGGAGAAGCCAGTGTAACTTGTCCAAGGCAAGGTCATGGAAGCTCCATATGATGTCCGGCTACCACCACTGACTGCTCTGACAGGGATCACAATAGAGGGTCCTGGGCAGAGCTGGAGAAAAATGTAGAACAAAATTCTAACTCACAAAAAAAGACCAAACTTACTGGCTTGACAGAGACTGGAGAAATCCCAAGAGTATGGCCCCTGGACATCCTTTTAGCTCAGTAATGAATTCACTCCTGAGGTTCATCCTTCATCCAAAAATTAGACAGGCCTATGAAACAAAACCAGACTAAAGGAGCACATCAGCCCAGGGGGAAAGGCTAGAAGGCAGGAGGGGACAGGAAAACTGGTAATAGGGAACCCAAGGTTGAGAAGGGAGGGTGTTGACGTGTCATAGGGTTGTTAACCAGTGTCATAAAACAATATGTGTACTAACTTTAATGAGAAGCTAGTTTTTTTTTTTTTTTTCTGTAAACCTTCATCTAAAGTACAATTAAAAAAAAAAAAAAGAATTTCAGTGTATGCCAGAGTAAACCACTAAGAGCAAAGTAGTTATGAACCACACTGGGAGTTAAGGTACAGTTTAGATGTGCTGAGGGAAACTTTGCAAAGACTAAAAACCTGGGTTTATCTAATCATTACCAGCTGCGTTATATTCAGTTTGCTTTTTTGTTGGGGGGACCCTTTGGGCCAAGTTAACAGATGAATTGTCCTTCTGATTGGGTATGTACTGGATTCTTAATAAACTCCCAGAAGAAGTATTTACTTACTGCTGCAGCAAAACGTTTTCTAATTAGGAGGCATCAGGCTGTTGCCCAACCTTCAGTTTTTTGCAAGGCCATAAAAGCACTGATACTAATGGAATTTTTTTTTTTTTTTCCTCTCAGGTGATTCATAAACAAAGTCTGTTGTCAATTAATTTAGTACCAGGTGCCCTATGAAAAGGAGCCTATTCATTTGTGTAATCTGGTGGGTAGCTCAACTTCAGCTGATGAAACTGTAGAATGTTTTATATATTAGGAACCAGCTGACTACCAAGCATTCGTGTTTCAGAAACTGGGACAACTTCCAAGTTAGTTTTTTGAATCCTTTAATCTCTCCTGCCAGACTCATTAACTCAGCCTGTTCACCTTTGGGAAATCATAGTTCCAGACTTATACTTTCTGTAAAAACCATGCCTCTAAGTGAATGTGATGGTTGATTGAGAGCATTCAGACTTAACCTTTTCAGTAGTTTATTCTGAAACCAATTTGTTGTGACTTTGACCAGGAGAGAATGGTTAAGATGAAGCAGTAGGTAGTATTCAAATTACCTGCATTAAAAGACTTGAATTCAAGGACACAAGGCAATTATGAGCCCAAGAGACAGAAAGGACCACATGAACCAGAGACTACATCATCCTGACACCAGAAGAACTAGATGGTGCCCAGCTACAACCAATGACTGCCCTGACAGGGAACACAACAGAGAACCCCTGAGGGCAGTGGGGTGCAGACCCCAAATTCTCGTAAGACCAGACTTAATGGTCTGACTGAGACTAGAAGGACCCCGGGGGTCATGGACCCCAGACCTTCTGTTGGCCCGGGACAGGAACCATTCCCGAAGCCAACTCTTCAGACACGGATTGGACTGGACAATGGGTTGGAGAGGGATGCTGGTGAGGAGTGAGCTTCTTGGATTAGGTGGACACTTGAGACTGTGTTGGCATCTCCTGCCTGGAGGGGAGATGAGAGAGTGGAGGGAGAGAGCGGGCTGTCTCATTAGGGGGAGAGTAATTGGGAGTGTGTAGCAAGGTGTATATGGGTTTTTGTGTGAGAGACTGACTTGATTTGTAAACTTTCACTTAAAGCACAATAAAAATTATATTAAGGAAAACACTTGGATTCAGTAAATCTATTTTTATATTCCACATCTCAGATTTTATAGAATCATAAAGATGGAAAGAGTCTCAACCATCTTAAGTCAATGTTTAATTTTTTCTTATGAATCTTTTTGAGATTATAGTGACAGCTGTGGCTTCTTTCCTCAGAAAAATACACTTACATACAAAAGTTTGCATTCAGTTTCTAGATGATCCTGAACTCTGGTTCATGGATACTAGAAAACTCCCTGTTCTAGTCCAAAGCGTGCCCTTGAGAGTCTAGAGAAGTGACATACTTAAAGAAACACACCTAGATAGAAGCTGAATACTTGTGACTCTTAGTCTGCTGATCTTTTTCCACCATCGTTTCCCTTTCCTTAAACCAAACTCTGAATTTGTACAGCTTAGAGGAAGGGCTAGAGGTTTTAGCCTTTAAGTCAACAATTTCAGCTTTGGGTTATCCAGGTAGAAGAGTAAAGTATAGTAATACCCAAAACAATTAAATCATTGATTTAGAGAAGTCAAATGAACTAAGCAGTTTTATAGCTTGTTCAAGGGCTGTCCGGATACCTGGCTACCTAATTGCTTCATCAGTAGCTTACGTAGACTGCCTGCATCTAAATTAAGCATATAGCTGCCAGACATATCTCCCTGGAACAGTAGTTTCATTTATTCATCCTGTCTGCCCTTTTTTTCTCCTCCTCCTCCTGAAGACATCCCATAATTGTTCCCAACCTGACCTGCCCAGCATTTTTTAGGTGGAATCAAGCTGAAAGCCTGACATTGCCTTAGCTGGCATTGATTATCGTTGTTTAAACCCCGGTTTCATCCTCTTGTAGCAGGGCACCTTCGGTCAGATTACTCGGCTTCTCTGCTTCAGTAACTTCATCTATAAAATTGGAAACAACACCTTTTATCTTGTAGCCAATCATATCGTAGGTTAGCCAGTAAGCAAGGTGTGCATGGGCTTTTACATTATGCAAGGTATACACGGTTTACTTACTAATCTGTAGTGCACAAAGACGTGGTGAAACCTAGGTGAAGTTGTGCACTACAGACTAGTAGGTAAACACAAGTAAGCCTCTACGTGCCTTGCTTAGTGCGTAACCCGTCCCTGCACCTAATTCAGTTTAAGTGGTAGCTTTTACTGTTTCTTGCTACTTTCTTCTCATTCTTTATTGGAGTTAGGCAGGTGTCTTCAAGTACTTGGTGCTTATGCTCTTTACTATGCTATTTATTGTCTTCATTCTCCACATCATTTGTTAAACATTAGCCAAGTTCCTTTTCTGTTTTAGTGATGGCTGTTGGAGTAGAGATGTACTATTTTCTCTTCTTTTTCCTGTATTCATAATAGTTTCCCTATTGATACTTTTATATGGAACTCTTCTACAAAATTTGATCATGAAATTACCAGAAAGCTATTTATGAGGCTTTTAAGAAAATTTTTCTTCTCACAGTTTCCCGTTGCCAGGTCAGTTATTTTATTTCCAATAAAATAAACACTTGAGATTGATAGTGGTAAAAGAGAACCTTCTTTGAAAATCCAGATTTCCATTGCCACAGTAGTAGGGATAATGTCGCAAAGCTCTGCTTACAATTTGGTACTTCCACGGGTTCAGAGCTAGTACTTTGCTTCTGATCTAAGGGGGTAGGAGAATGGGTGAAAAAACAGTTGCTGTCGAGTCAGCCCTGACTCATGACAACTACATTTGTGTCAGTAGGACTGTGTTCCATAGGGTTTTCAATGGCTGGTTTTTCAGAAGTAGATCGCCTTGTCTTTCTTCTGAGGCTCCTCTGGATAGACTCAAACCTCTAACCTTTTGGTTACCAGATGAACATGTTAACTGTTTGCTCTACGCAGGGACTTCTAGGAGAATGGTTAGGATTCCTAAATTGATTAGAAGAAGAATTTCAGCTCTTAATCCTCTATCTTGATCATGTTCCTCTTATATTTTGAGAAAATTACTATGCATAACCCCAGTAGATATATATTTATTCATAAAACATTAACTATTCTAATATTGTATACATTATGAAAACATGTAAAAATATAAGGGACGAGCTTTTTTAAAAAAATAATTCTGTTATTCCTGTGCCCCAGAGGATCATCTAACTTGATCATTCATCTTTGGAGATACTCTTTTATCTAATTCTTTTTATTCTTCAGACCTAACTCAAGTCTCTACTCTTGCTTAATTGTTTGATTTCACCATTTTATCTCTACAACTGGGCTGTTAACTCCCTGAGATTAGAGACTGTCTTATCTTTCTTTTGTGTCCTATAACAAAGTCTAGCACGATGATGATTATTCAATATGTACTTATATGTATTTGCTGATTCATTTCCTGGGGGTCATTTCAAAGTAATATTTCACTGATTACAAAATAATCACAAATGGGAAAAAAAAAATTTCATCATTATTCTCCCTTAGTAATTCTGGGTTTCATTCCTTGTGCTATTCATCTTCCAAGATTAAAGATAATCAAGTCTATCTGTACTTACAATTTTGCAAAAATAGATATACTGTATATGATAAAATGATTTGATTGAGACATCACAGGAACATTGCAGTCTGAGAACAAAATCTTTTCAGCACCCACATCTGTTTTTGTCCCTTGCAATTTCTGCCCTTTAATCCCTTATCAAATGCCTGAATTGTAAATCATAGCATTTTTTTTAATAACTTTTATTAAGCTTCAAGTGAACGTTTACAAATCCAGTCTGTCACATATAAGTTTACATACATCTCACTCCCTACTCCCACTTGCTCTCCCCCTCTTGAGTCAGCCCTTTCAGTCTCTCCTTTCTTGACAATTTTGCCTGCTTCCCTCTCTCTCTATCCTCCCATCCCCCCTCCAGACAAGAGTTGCCAACACAATCTCAAGTGTCCACCTGATATAATTAGCTCACTCTTCATCAGCGTCTCTCTCCCACCCGCTGACCAGTCCCTTTCATGTCTGATGAGTTGTCTTCGGGGATGGTTCCTGTCCTGTGTCAACAGAAGGTCTGGGGAGCATGGCCGCCGGGATTCCTCTAGTCTCAGTCAGACCATTAAGTTTGGTCTTTTTATGAGAATTTGGGGTCTGTATCCCACTGATCTCCTGCTCCCTCAGGGGTCCTCTGCTGTGCTCCCTGTCAGGGCAGTTATCAATTGTGGCCGGGCACCAACTAGTTCTTCTGGTCTCAGGATGATGTAGGTCTCTGGTTCATGTGGCCCTTTCTGTCTCTTGGGCTCTTAGTTGTTGTGTTCTTTTTATACTTTCTCTGGAGTTAATTTGTGCTGGAGTTGTTGGTGTACCCACTATTTGGAGACACTCTTTATATTTTACTTTGTATTTTATATTTTGTAGGTCTCTGTTTTGTTCCTCTGAACCACTACTGTGTTCTTTGATTCTAATGACCCTTTTAAATATCTGACATTAATTATTTGCAACGGCACTTAGAAATTCTTCACAGCTATTCAGTTCCGTGAATTTCAGAGGCCTAATGTCATAACCTTGCTCTTACACCATGCCTATATTGTCATCTCTTTCTGGCCAGAGAAGCTAGTATCTAGGAAGAAAAAAATAAGACCGATGTCTTAGGGTTCTCTAGAGAAACTTAACTAGTAAGGTGCACAGAAAGAGAAAGAGAGAGGTTGGTTTAATTTAAGAAATTGGCTCATGTGATTATAGGGGCTAGCAAGTCCAAAATTTGTAGCTCAGGCAAGAGCCTAGAGATCCCATCAGTATTGTGGCCTAAAATCCATAGGTCAGGTGACAGGCCAGAGACTCCTGCAGTCTTGTGTCCCAAAAAGAGTGGAGAAATTCTGGCAACATGTCTTTTTCTAGTCCGGAAGCAGAATATACCCTAGGGAAAACTCCCTTTTTACTCTTTGATTGATTGATTGAGGCCCATCCACATTATGGATGGAGGGTAATCTGCTTTACTTAAGGCCAACTGATTTAATCACATGTAGCAACTTCATAATAGAGCCTAGGTAGCGTTCGAACAAACAACTGGGTACCATAGCCAAGCTAAGTTGACACATAAAATTAACCATCACAACTGGTTTATAGTCAACTGGAAATCAATACAGCAAAAGACATGAAAACCAAAACACTGTTGTCCTAATTTGTAGTTCATTTGTTCTTCAGTGATTATGCCATTCCTTCATAAATGCAATACTCTGTACTTAATTATTCACTAATATTGGATCATAACCCAGTGCCCTCAAGTCAATTCCAACTCATAGCGACCCTATTGGATCATAGTTGTTACCAATTTCAATTTAAAGGTTTTAGAATTTTTATTATTCCATTTGCTTGATCAGTATGTTAGTCATTTTTGCTTCATAACACCCTCAAAATTTCAGAGTCTTATAATGACTAACATTTGTTTTTCTTACTCATGGCTATACTGGTCAGTTGGGATGGCTGTGCTTCAGCCTGCAGGTTGGATTTAGGTCTGCTCCACATGTCTCTCATCTCCTTGTACTAGTGGCCACCTGTACATGTTCTTTTCATGAGGACTGGCATGAACACAAGAGTTCAAGCCAAATCACTCAAGCACATATGAAGACTCTGCCCATATCACGTCTGCTAAAATTACATCAACCAAAGCAAGTCAGTGACCTAGCCCAATACCACTTGAGCAAGGTGTATACTATGCCCACAGTGGTAGGCAGCACAAAGTTACAGGACAAAAGAGCTAGACTTTAAATGCTGTTAAAGGGAAATAAAAAACTAGGAAAACACTCGGATCTACCACTGTAGGGAAGTAAGCCATTAAAACAATCATTAATTTCCCGATATAGGTCCTGTGGACTATAAACATGAGAATACTTTTCTTTCCATGGATAGCTTACATCTTATTTGACTACGTTATTTTGATACTTCTCCAAAGCTCTGAATTTCTCTCATTATCGCTTTAGCGTAAAATTGTTGTTTAGTATAATGAACACAAATAGAGAAGATGGTGATATTAATTGCCTTCAGTGCATTGTTTGCGAAAGAAGTAGAATTGCTGATTGATTAAGGAAAAAATTAAGGGGTAGGTTAAAAAGGGTATTATAAATTGAATTATTTCCCCCCAAAATATGTGTTGTAAATTGTAACCTCTATGCCTGTGGTTATAAACCCATTTGGGAATGGGTTGTCTTTGTTACGTTTATGAGGCAGGTTTAGTGTAAGATGTGTTTTGAGACAATCTTTTTTGAAATATAAAAGAGATTAAACAAGCAAGCAGAGAGAGATGGAGTAAGATAGATGCCAAGACAGGTGGAGATTTCCAAGGAACTAGGAAGCAGAAGCTGAAGAGAAAGCTCCAAGACAAGGCTTTCTCTCTCTGTCTCTAGAGCTGACAGGAAAAGCCTTCCCCTACAGCCAGTACCCTGAATTTGGACTTGTAGCCTCCTAAGCTGTGAGAAAATAAATTTATGTTTGTTAAAGCCACCCACTTGTGATATTTCTGTTATAGTAGCACTAGATAACTAAGGCAAGAGGCTAGGGTAGAAAGCCACCTAAATAAAATAAAGCATTCTTGCAAATAAATTACATTAACATATCTATTCTTACTTAATGCAAGAGAAAGTTCAAAAGTGGTGTTTTATAGTCATATGATTACCTAGCAACCTAATTAAAGTCAATTTTAATATAATGTTTTATAACTAAATATGAGAATGAGTTTGTATATTGGTGTTAATGCCTACTAAATTCTGCAATGTCATTAATAGTTTCCTGCAAACATTTTCTTCCTGAAATAATGATAGGTGCGGCTGCTTTCCTTTGTAATATTTAATATTTTCTTTATTGCCTTATCTTTATTCCTAAACAGAAAACATCTTTTTATTTTGAAATTATCACCTCAATTGGTAATATTTCATATAACGCACACAGAATTCACTTTGTTTGAACAGGTGAAATACTATGAAAACTCAAAGGGAATGGCTCTTGGTTATAGCATGTATTATTGCGGTTATACCTTCTTTAATGGTATGATCAAGAAAACTAAACAAGATATGTATTGCAGCCAAACCCAAAGCCAAACCCAGTGCCGTCAAGTCAATTCCAACTCATAGTGACCCTATAGGACAGAGTAGAACTGCCCCATAGAGTTTCCAAGGAGCGCCTGGTGGATTCAAACTGCCGACCTTTTAGTTAGCAGCCGCAGCACTTACCCACTATGCCACCAGGGTTTCCATGTATTGGAAGGCTATGCAATATTAGGCAAAACCTAGTCCACCTTTTTCATCACGGCCTTGAGAGTTTATCTCTGGTACGTGTGCCTGGCTTTATAAAACAAATGTATTCATTTTGCTACGTGTATGTTTGTGCATGTGTGTAATTTTCAACTGCTTTTTTAAACTTTTATTTTAAAATATACTCTCAGAAGAACTTGCAAAAATAGTACAGAGAAGTTCTTCATACCTATTTGCAGCTTCCCTCAATGACAACATTAGACTAAATTTTAAATAATTGAATGACCTTTTCTCTACTCTTTACTAAGCCTGTTTGTTTTAGAAATTTAAGTTTTTTTAAAGGCAGAATACCGGTAATGTGTCTGATCCTCTTTAATTTTCAGAATTATAAAGTGTCATTTAAATAGTCTTAGGTCATTATTGCTTTATCTGTTTAGTACATTCTTTGTCCATTCTCCCAATTTCCAGGTGGTACCATTGATTAGGAAGGGATAGGTCTCACCTACCTTTCTGGTACATTTCTCTCCAGCAACTTAAAAGATATGCAAGCCCCAATTTATTCTTATATTAAAGAAACACATTTGGTTGAATATTTAGATTTCTTGTTTTGCATTTATTTTTGTGATGTTTGAAAACTTTAAAAGTTTTTTTTTTTTAATATTGTCTCTTTTTTTTTTTTTCATTCCAGCCTGAAAATGAAATTTCTTCAGACTGCAATCATGTAAGTATGGCTGTTGTGTGCTTCACCATATGTGCTTTATATGTATCATGACAGATACTGGAATGCTTTTCCTGTTGGTCTGGGAAACATTATGTTTTCTTAGAGTCTCTTAATCTTAACATGAGGGTGATGAACTTTGTTAAACACCACGGTAAAATCTTCCAGTAACCCTCCACTGTAGGAACCAGCAGGTTCTGCGAGATAATATTTCTGTACTTAAGCTTAAATTTTTCTTCAGTTACAGCTACTGAATAAAAATAATTAGTTCTCTGCTTGTCAGGTTTATAATGTTAGAATGCTGTGTTTTAAAGTTCTTTCATTTAGTCATCAAACAATCATCTACTGTGTGCCAAGCACATAGTAGTAGAAATTAGAGACATACAAACACCTTGAAAAGATAGAGATAGATATTGGAGTTAAGAACTCCAAAAAATAATTATGATTGATAAAATATGTATAAATTGATATGTACATAGACCATATATTATAACTTACATATATTAGACCATACTATGTAAAGATCTTACATCCAGAGGAAGCTCATGTGAAATCAGATCTGTGCAGAAAGTAATAGGTATTTTGATAGAAGGTTTTATAGAGTACAGTGGATTTTTCTAGGTGAGTTGATGTCAGGAGACATGATACTTGAGCTGGGTCTTAAAAGAGGAATAGGTGTATACAGGCAGTCTCCAGGTTACGAATGAGACCTGTTCCTAAGTGTGTCTTTAAGAATTTGTAGGTAAGTTGGAATAGGTATTACTTAGCCTTACTTTAGTGCAAGAAAAGGCTCAAAGCCTTTTCAGTGATTTAAAGGCTATACGTGCAGCACGTGAAGATGATTGTGGTGAAGAATTTGTTGTGAGTAGAGATTGGTTCAGTTATTTCAAAATGAGGGCAAATTTACATAATATCAAAGGGCAAATACAAGTTGTCCCTAAATTAGATATTTGTAACACCGGGGATTTACTGTATCTGGCAGTACTAGAAGGAATCGCTTTATCAATAAGGTACAAGGTAGATTGGAGGGGAACTGAAAGAATAGAAAGGCAGGTTGGCTGTTTAATTTTAAAGAAGATCTAGGTAGGTCAGAGGTTAAACTACAAAATAAAACCTCAAAAGTACTGGAAGAAAACATGAACAGAGAGAAGCTTTTTTTAAACATGATACAATCCCCAATAGATGTAAAGAAAAAGATTTATAAATCTGACTGCATTAAAAATACTCTGGCTCCTACAAATATTACGTAAATTATGAAAAAATACTTGCAACACGATTGAAAAGGGCTGCAATCTTTAATAGAAAGTGTTGTTAATAAACGTAGACAACAGATATGAATAGACTGTTTACAGGGTATCATACATTGAATTGTGTCCCCCAAAAATGTGTATCAAGTTGGTTAGGACATGATTCCCAGTATTGTGTGGTTGGCCATCATTTTGTGATCTGATGTGATTTTCCTATGTGTTATAAATTCTACCTCTGTGATGTTAATAGGAAGCCCTGGTGGCGTAGTAGTTAAGATTTATGACTGCTAACCAAAAGGTCTGCAGTTTGAATCCACCAGGCGCTCCTTGGAAACTCGTATGAGGCAGTTCTACTCTGTCCTGTAGGGCTGCTATGAGTCAGAATCCACACCAGGGCAATGGGTTTGGCTTTTTGGTTTATGATGTTAATGGGGCAGGATTAGAGGCAGTTATGTTAATAAGGCAGGACTCCATCTACAGAATTAGGTTGTGTCTTAAGTCAATCTCTGTTGAGACATGAAAGAGAGAAGTGGGGGGGGGGGCGGGGGAGAGGGACTGCCAACCACCAGGAAAGCAAAGCCAGGAGCATAGGGCATCCTCTGGACTCGGGTCCCTGTGCTGAGACGCTCCTAGACCAGGGGAAGATTGATGACAAGGACTTGCCCCAAGAGCGACAGAGAGATAAAGCCTTCCTCTGGAGCTGGCACCCTGCATTTGGACTTCTAGCCTCCTAAACTGTGAGAGAATAAATTTCTCTTTGTTAACAAAGAGAAATACCACTTGTGGTATTTTTATTATAGCAGCACCAGATAACTAAGACACAAGGTAAGAAAAAGAGATGGCTGATTCTCCCTCATAATTAAAGATAAGTTTAAATTAAAAGAAAAATGAGTAAAATGTTTTCCTACATCCAACTAAAAAAAAAAGTAAATATAAAAAAATTTATAAATACACAATATTGATAACTGCAAAGGAATTTAAACATTCTCTAGCCCAGGAGTCAAGAAACTGACCCAAATCCGGCCCACCACCTGTTTTTATACATAACATTTCATTGAAACACGGCCATATCAATTCATTCGTATATGTTTGTGGCTTCTTTCGTGATACAACAGCAGAGTTGAGTAATTGCAGCAGTGAACATATGGCCCTCAAAGGAATGAATTAAAGGTAATGGTTTCTTAAATACGACACCTAAAGCACAAGCAACCAAAGGAAGAAATAGATAAATTGAATTTCATCAATATTAAAAACTTTTGTTCTGCAAAGGCTACTTCAAAGTTGGAAGACAACTCACAGAATGGGAGAAAATATTTGCAAATCATATATCTGATAACGGTCTAGTATGCAGAACATCTAAAGAACTCTTACAACTTAACAATTAAAATAAATAAACTAATATAAAAATGGGCAAAGAATTTGAATGGACATTTCTCTGAAGAAGATAATACAGATAACCAAGAAGCACATGAAAAGATGCTCAGTATAGTTTGTCATTAGGCAAATGAAAATCAAAACCACAGGTACCACTGCATATGCACTAGTATGGCTATAAACAAAATGATGAAAATAACAAACGTTGGTAAGGATGGGCGAAATCCTCATACATTGCTGGTGGGAATGTGAAATGGTGCAGCTTCTGTGGAAAACAGTCGGCAGACGTGATCCAGCAGTTCCACTCCTCGGTATATACCCAAGAGAACTGAAAACATATGTTCACACAAAAAAAGTATGCATGGATATTTATAGAAGCATTATTCATAATAGCTAAAAAACAGAAACAACTCAGATGCCCATCAACTGATGAATGGATAAATAAAAGTGTGACATAGCCATGCAATTATTCAGCAGTAAAAAGAATGAAGTACTAATACATGTTATAATATGGTTAAGCCTTGAAAACCCGACACAAAAAGGCCGCATATTGTATGATTCCATTTATATGAAAAGCCCAGACTAGGCAAGTCCATAAAGATAGAAAGTAGGTTAGTGGTTACCAGGGACTGAGTCGGGGAAGGAGGAGTGGGAGTGACTATGAGTGGAGATGTAGTTTCTTTTTGGAGTGATGAAAATGCTTTGAAATTAGAAAGTGGTGATGGTTGTACAGCCTTATGAATATACTGAAAACCACTTAATTGTACTTTTTTAAACAGTGAATTTTGTGGTATGAGAATTAGATCTCAATAAAAATATAAAAATAAATAAAAGAGGTATAATATTTAACATTTGAAGTTCTGTCATAGTTATTTGAGAGGAATCTTGTTCATAAAGAAATTTATACCTATCATCATAACAAGTAAGTTTCCAAATTAAAAGCTAAAGACATTCAAAAGATCTAAACGATAATCTAAATGGCTGTTGGCAAAAAATCTCTCTGGCCTAATCACAGGATGTCTGTTTTTGCATTAGATAAAAGTAAGGTAGTATTCTTAGGTTTGTGTTATAATTTTTCTGACATTTGTTAATGTTTAAACTTTTGAGCTACCAGATAACTTTTTGTTTTCCTCTTACTCCTTCTTGAAAGAAATGACAGTAGGTCAAGTAAAAGTCTTGCAGTAAAGAGGAAATATTTTCATCTAACTTTGGCTTTGATGTACATACAGAATTAGAATGTTCTAAATTAAAATTTTTAAAAATAATAAATAATAATGCTTTTATTTCAAAATAGAAAATTTTGTGTAGCTATGTAGTACTGACTTAATTCATAGATAACACTTATTTCATAGGAAAAATGTATTTATCTAAATTCTGACCTTATCTTTTGAATCATTGGATTCACCTCTACTTCTGAGGAGCAAGGAGGACCAAGATTCCTTTCATAAGAATGAAGCTTCTCTTATACTCATTCTCAATTTTGCTTTTATTTTGTCTACATATTTTTTCCTTTTTTCTATAAATGTGATGACATTTTATCTTAGTTTCTGTTTAACTGAAGTGTGTATATGCTTTATTAGACTGTACAATGGACTTTGTCATTTATAGTAACCACTGATAATTTTGTACAGTTCTAACTGGAGATTTTTTTCCTTTCTTTTTTTTGTACTTAGCTGTTATGGAACTATAAACTGAACCTAACTACAGATCCCAAATTTGAATCTGTGGCCAGAGAAGTTTGTAAATCTACTATATCAGAGGTAGGTTGTAAAATAATTTTGAGAGTATTTAATGTCTTAAAATATGAAATTACATCTGTTGACCAGACTAGTCATAAAAGAATGACTCAGTGACTTTACTTTTCTTGGAATTCACATCTGTATTGATTGAAAGAGGAAGGGAGATGTAATTTAAATGGCTTTAAAAAAAAAAAAAAATTCACCTTCACTTACAGTAGGATGCTATTGACAAGTTAGAAATCAGGCTCTGTTGGTCCCCAGAGGGTACAACTGTTTATGTCACTAGTGCATCTCTCTCTCCCATTTTACAGTCTGCAGATGTCTGAGGCATATCCAAATAGTGTTCCCCCCAGGAGGCTTATAAACATACTACATTTTTTGGCTGTGCAGTTGAATCAATTGAACCACAAAAGTATATTCTTCAAAAAATAGGAGTTAGTATTATAAAAGTTAAGAGTATGATTATGTATCTTGTTATAAATGGATATTGAATATAACGACAGTAATAACAAAAATATATAGCAGTGTACAAATGCTAATGAAAATTTTTTAATTGGTTCAGTGTCAGCAAATAATATTAGTGAAAATCATGGTATTTGCAGTTTCTTTTTGTTTTTTGTAATCAATAATAGGAATTACAGAAATTCAGAGATTTCTGTGTACTGAGTATGAGAATCACAGAGAAAACAGTTGCTATTTTTCTGCCTCAAAGTTAACAGTCATAGACCTAGCAAATATTAGCCTGTCCTCAGACTCACCCTACAGATGACTTAAATCAGGGTACTTTCTCTGTAGTCCTTAAGGAAGACCCTACCCCACCCAGATAAGCCCTCAGCTTGTCTCCTCACTTATGTCACTGTGCAGTCATGTAGAATCTTTTTGGTTTGTTTGTTTTTGTTTTTAGTCAGGTCTTCTGATATGAGATCAAATATATTTTATTCTTTGAAGCATTCACTCTTTTATATTTCCCATGGAATTTTAGAGTAGAATAGCATATCTTTGAAAGATTGATCTTCAGCTCCTAGCTTTAATATTCTGCATCTCTAACTTAAAAATAGAGGTGTTTACTTAACAAAAAGAAATAACAACAAAGAAATGATTCCTAGGCTGTTATGGTGGAGGTTGTATGTCAACTTGGCTAAGCCATGATTCTCAATGGTTTAACAGTTATGTAATGACATAATTTGGCAGTTTATGTAAGGATATAGTCATCCTTCATGATGTGATCAACCAGTCAGTTGTAGGGGACGTTTCTGCGGGGGTGTAGCTTGCATCCAATATGTATGTGGATGTTCTGGCCAAGCTTGCTTGCTTGCTCTGGATCCTGCATCTGGCTTGTCATCATCTGACCTCCATTTCTTGGGAGGAGCAAGCGGTCTGCCGTCTGATCTTGGGTTCATCAGTCCCTGAATCCATGTGAGTCAGGAGAAGCCTTCAACCTGACACCTGACCCATGGACTTGGGACTTGCCGGTGTCTACAACTGCATGAGCCATGTCCTTGATATATGTGTGTATGTATGTGTGTGTGTGTGTGTACATGTACACACACACGCTTCACTGGTTTTGCTTCTCTAGAGAACCCAACCTAAAACATTTGGTACCAGGAGTGGGGTCTAAGTGTCTAAATATTTGTGTACTTCCACTATATTGTGGAACTATCCAATTATAAGTACTAGCTTTTGGAGACATTGCAACGTATATGTACATATATACATGTGTTTGTTTTACCCCATTTTGTTTCAGCTGTTATATACCTACCAGGTTGATTGTCATGTGGAAATTTAGCTCATAATTTTTTATATGCGTACTTATCAGAACAATTTCATTCTTTGCATTAGGCTGGCTTCCTTACAATGTAAATATAATGATGGACCATTTGGAGTGTTCTGGCTTTAGAAAAGATTCAAGTAACAACGGAGATTATACTGGAGTCAGGAAAATTAAATATCAGTAAGAATCGTAAGAATATATAGTAAGAATATATAATATTTAGTAAGAATATAGTTGCCAACAAAACATTTTATTCTACCTCTCCTTCCTGTCTTCTTTCTTAATTTTGGAATCCTACCTCCAAGGACAAAAACAATATCAAAGAATACCTACAAACTACAAACCAAAATCCCATTTATTCTCCATGATTGAGCCAAATACTGCCTACTTTTCCTCCTGTCTCATGTCAAAAATAGTGACTACAGCATTTTTATAATGCTACCTTATGAAGATGCTCCCCAGCTACCCCAGAATTTACTCTCATTCTTAAATGTGTTGATGATTTAATACCGTTTTACTGTTAATCTTCAAAGTTTAATAAAAAATAAGGAAAAAATGCTATTCAGTGGAGTGGTTGGAAAAAAAAAAAACCTTCAAATACAAACACTATACCGTATTGTATTGGGTGGTAAACTGAAATACAAATAGATAGTACTGCATCTCTGTGTTTCAGTAAAATCTCAGATGACTAATTATATACATTTAATTTCTTACTGGGGCTGGAATTCAAGATATATTCTTGGTTTCTCTTCAGATTATTTAACTGGTCGCCGAGTATTAGAGCCTGTATGAATGTTTCTCTACCTCAGGCGTCTGCTACTCAAAACCCTCTGCCAGCGAGTCAATTCTGATTCATAGAAACTCTATAGGACAGAGCAGAACTGCTCCATAGCATTTCTAAGGCTGTAAATCTTTTTTTTTCCCTGTAAATTTTGTTTTATTGTTTTTGAGAATATACATGGCAAAACACACACGTACCATTTAGTGACATTGATTACATTCTTCAAGTTGTGCAACCATTCTCACTCTCCTTTTGAATTGTTCCTCCCTCAATAACATAAACTCACTGACCCCTAAGATCCCTATCTAATCTTTCTCAAGTTGCTATTGTTGATTTGATCCCATATAGGTAGTTCTTAAAAGAGAATAATGCTCAAGGCACACCTTTTTTACTAGTTAAGCTAAACTATTGCTGATTTTAAGATGACTTCAAGGGATATTTTTGGGTTAAGGTTTAAAGATTATCTCAGGACGGTAGTTTCAGGAGTTCTTCCACCATCCACGGCTCCGGGAAGTCTAGAGTCCATTAGAATTTGCAATTCTGTTCTACATTTTCTCCCTTTTGTTCAGGATTCTTTTATGGAATCTTTGATCAAAACATTCAGTAATGGTACCCAGGCACCATCCAGCTCTTCTGGTCTCAAGGCAAGGGAGGGAGTTAATCATGGAGGTAATTAGCCACACATTCCGTATCCTCCTTATATTCCTGCCTCCCCTTCTTCCTCTGTTGCTCCAGGTGAATAGAGACCAGTTGTTGTGCCTTAGATGGCTGCTTGCAAGCTTTTAACATCCCAGGCACTACACGATGAACTAGGAGGTAGAACAAAAACACTGAACATGTTATTAGGCCAATTAACTGGGATGTCCAGTGAAACCATGACGCTAAAACTCCGGACCAAGGAACCACATCCCATGAGGTATTTGGTTGTATGTAAGCAGCCTCAGCAGCTACTCTTTTTTTTTTTTTTTGTAAATATACCTATCACACAACTTTTGCCAAGGCTGTAAATCTTTATGAAAGCAGACTACTACATCCTTCTCCCATGAAGTGGCTGGTGGGTTTGAACCACTGACCATTTGTTTAGCAGCTGAACGCTTTAACCACTGAGCCACCAGGGCTTCTTGTCTGCTACTAGTCCTGTTTTTTTATACTGATTTTTTCTGTGTTTGAATCACAAATGCTGGGATTTTCAAGCGGTTTTTTGAAACTCATCTCTGTTGTGCTCAAAAAAAAACCTTTTCCTAGGAATATATTCCTAGCCCTCTTTTTAGACATCACAAGCAAAGCATTCAAGGTTAAACTGAGAGAATTTCATTCATCTTAAGTGTTGAAGATCTTTGCTGCTGCTGAAGCCTGTGTGAGACTATTTACTTAAAATCTCAGGTTTGCTTCTTTAAAAGTAAGCATGATTTTCTGTCTTGAACTGAGTTTTTGCATGGTCTGGATTTAATACTGGAGTTAGACATGAAAAGAAGAGACCTGGTTGCCCAAAGGATAATTTGTGTATGGCTGTGCACTTCACTCAGCACCTTTTGGAAAAGATTTTATTTTGTGTTGTGTGCATACTTGAGATAGTGTAGTAATGGAAAATTGTCTGTCTGTTGGTACTGAAGGAAGAAGTGCAAGCTGCACTGAAGGCATTGGCAAAAAACAAGGCTTCAGGAATTGACAGAGTATCAATTAAAATGTTTCAACAAACAGATGCAGTGTTGGAAGTGTTCACTTGTCTATGCCAAGAAATTTGGACGACAGCTACCTGGCCAACCAACTGGAAGAGATACATATTTGTGCCCATTCCAAAAGAAGGTGATCCACCACAACACAGAAATTATCAAACAATATCATTAATATTGCATGCAAGTAAAATTTTGCTGAGGATCATTCGACAACAGTTGCAACTGTACATCGACGGGGAA
Source organism: Elephas maximus indicus (assembly GCF_024166365.1). Lineage (NCBI taxonomy): Eukaryota > Metazoa > Chordata > Mammalia > Proboscidea > Elephantidae > Elephas > Elephas maximus. The sequence continues at coordinate 40,379,296 of NC_064839.1, read as the reverse complement.
CTGCCAGAAATTCAAGACAGATTCAGAAGAGAATGTGGAATGAGGGATATCATTCCTGAAGTCTTATGGGTCTTGGCTGAAAACAGAGAATACCAGAAAGATGTTTACCTGTGCTTTATTGACTATACAAAGGCATGTGACTATGTGGATCATAACAAATTATGGATAAGAATGGGAATTCCAGAACACTTAATTGTGCTCATGCAGAACCTGTACATAAACCAAGAGACAGTCTTTTGAACAGAACAAGGGGATACTGTGTGGTTTTAAATCAGAAAAGGTGTGTGTCAGGGTTGTATCCTTTCACCATGCTTATTCAATATGTATGCTGAACAGATAATCTGAAAAGCTGGTCTATATGCAGAACGCGGCATCAGGATTGCAGGAAGACTTATTAACAACCTGTGATATGCAGATGACGCGACCTTGCTTGCTGAAAGTGAAGAGGACTTGAAGCACTTACTGATGAAGATCAAAGACTACAGCCTTCAGTATGGATTATACCTAAATGTAAAGAAAACAAAAATCTTCACAACTGGACCAATAAGCAACATCATGATAAACAGAGAAAAGATTGAAGTTGGCAAGGATTTCATTTTACTTGGATCTACAATCAACACCCATAGAAGCAGTAGCCAAGAAATCAAACAATGTATTGCATTGGAAAATGTGCTGTAGAAGACCTCTTTAAAGTTTTGAAAAGCAGATGTCACTTTGAAGACTAAGGTGTACCTAACCCACGTCATGGTATTTTCGATTGCCTGAGATGCATGCAAAAGCTGGACAATGAATAAGAAGACCAAAGAAGAATTGATGCCCTTGAATTATGGTGTTGGCAAGGAATATTGAATATATATGATGGACTGCCAGTAGAATTAACAAATCTGTCTTGGAAGAAGTACAGCCAGAATGCTCCTTGGAAGCAAGGATGGTAAGACTTTGCCTCACATACTTTGAACGTGTTATCAGGAAGATCCAGTTCCTGGAGAAGGACATCATGCTTGGTAAAGTAGAGGGTCAGTGAAAGAGAAGACCCTCAACGAGATGGATTGACACAGTGGCTGCACAATGGGCTCAAACATAGCAATGATTGTGAGGATAGTGCAGGACCGGGCAGTGTTTCATTCTGTTGTACATAGGGTTGCGAAAAAAATAAAACACTCCTTTCTCATTTATATTCAGAATAAACATTTATACCTGGCTCGTTGCTCATGTTAAAACTGCCCTTTTTGTTTGCTTTTAGTTGTCCCAAGTGCAGTAGACTTTTTTCAAACAAGCTTCTCTGCTTTATATTTCAAGCTTATAACCCTATAGGTACATTTCACATTTTTATGCCTGAACTTCAGCTGTTTTGGAGTTATTTTGGCGGGGGCAGGGGGGTCTAGTTTGCTTAATTAGTATTTGTGGTTTCGAATGCACTTTGAAGGAACAGTAACTATGTGGAACCACTCTGCTTGATCTCCTAGATCATGTGTCTGAACCACCCAAATTCGGTTTGCAGTGGACTTCCTCTTCCCAAACTCTTGCCAGACTCACTGAACATCATTTTAAACATGTTTCTGTTCCAGACCACAGTGGTTAAACTTGGTTTCTGCTAAGTTCAAAAATGCATGTTCATATGATTAGTTAATTCAGAATACACTGATATCATGTCAAGAAGCAATATAATGCCTTACCTCATGCCCTCCTCTTAGCCTAGAGGTTTGCTGGTATAGTTTGGCTTGAGATATGCACCTAAACTTCAGTTCTGCACCTGTTTCCCATGCCTTCTCCCTAAATTCATCTCCTCACTGTTCGCATGCATTCTTTGCATGGTTGTTTAAAGGAACCATCCCAAAGCTGTGGATGTTAAAAGCTCTTTTTACTCCATTTAGAAATGAGTTACATTTGGGTATGTATTTTCTTGCAAAACATGTCAGTCAGGTATTTCCTAGGCACAACAATCTGAGTACATATGACACACTATTTTTCATTAAAACAATTATATTTCTAATAGTATAAACTGAGAAGAACACATACTTTTGTGGTTACGAGGGGGGGAGGGAGGGAGGGAGGGAGAGGGTTTTTTACTGATTAGTTAGTAGATACGAACTACTTTAGGTGAAGGGAAAGACAATACTCAATACATGGAAGGTCAGCTCAACTGGACTGGACCAAAAGCAAAGAAGTTTCCGGGATAAACTGAATGCTTCAAAGGTCAGCGGAGCAAGGACGGGGGTTTGGGGACCATGGTTTAAGGGGACTTCTAAGTCAATTGGCAAAATAATTCTATTATGAAAACATTCTGCATCCCACTTTGAAATGTGGCATCTGGGGTCTTAAATGCTAACAAGCGGCCATCTAAGATGCATCAACTGGTCTCAACCCACCTGGATCAAAGGAGAATGAAGAACACCAAGGTCACAGGATAACTATGAGCCCAAGAGACAGAAAGGGCCACATGAACCAGAGACTTACATCATCCTGAGACCAGAAGAACTAGTTGGTGCCCGGCCACAATCGATGACTGCCCTGACAGGGAGCACAACAGAGAACCCCTGAGGGAGCAGGAGATCAGTGGGATGCAGACCCCAAATTCTCATAAAAAGACCATACTTAATGGTCTGACTGAGACTAGAGGAATCCTGGTGGTCATGGTCCCCAAACCTTCTGTTGGCCCAGGACAGGAACCATTCCCGAAGACAACTCATCAGACATGGAAGGGACTGGACAGTGGGTAGGAGAGAGATGCTGATGAAGAGTGAGCTATTTATATCAGGTGGACACTTGAGACTGTGTTGGCATCTCCTGTCTGGAGGTGGGATGGGAGGGTAGAGAGAGTTGGAAGCTGGCAAAATTGTCACAAAAGGAGAGACTGGAAGGGCTGACTCATTAGGGGGAGAGCAAGTGGGAGTATGGAGTAAGGTGTATATAAACTTATATGTGACAGACTGACTTGATTTGTAAACATTCACTTGAAGCTCAATAAAAATTTAAAAAAAATTATATTTCTAAATGTTTTCCTTTTCAAATAGCCATTCTTATTTATTTATTTTACTCTTTCTAGTATTGTGTTCTGTCTTATTCAAAGTTAAATAGCCCTTTTTTTTTTCTCCCAAATAGAGAGATGGAAAGTCATAAAAGTTGCATGATGATGTGAGCATGGAATATTTAACACCACCATTTTGTTTTGAGCAGATTAAAGAATGTGCTGATGAAACAGTTGGAAAAGGTTACTTGGTTTCCTGCTTGGTGGATCACAGAGGCAACATCACCGAGTATCAGTGTCACCAATACATCACCAAGATGACAGCCATCATTTTCAGTGATTACCGTCTAATTTGTGGTTTCATGGATGACTGCAAAAATGACATCAACACTCTGAAATGTGGCAGCATTCGACTTGGAGAAAAGGTATCTACCACATTGGTTTCACCAAAGGGGTATTAAGAACTTGAATGAAAGCTTCGTATGACCTGCATGGAAAGAACACAGGACAAGAGATAACCTTAAAGTTGAAATTAAAGAAATTATTACCCAACAGCCCCAAATCTGAGGCTAGTTGACCTGTGGATGCATTTCATCTATTTATTTGTAACAAAATGTGTCACTCCTGTGTAGGGAAGTAGAAGAATTAATATCTTTTTTTAAGAGTAATATTATCTTCAAAATATTAGACCAGTTGATGGTTACCTATAATGTTCCCCTGATAAAGCATTTTAGTCTTATGGGAAACAAACTTGGATTTGGAGAGACCCAAGTTCTATAATCTTTTTCTGTTTATGTCTTACTGTAGCTGTGTGCTGTCAAGTCGATTCCAACTCATGGTGAACTCTACATGATAGAATAGAACTGCCCCATAGGGTTTCCTAGGCTGTAATCCTTAGGGGAGCCCTTGTGGGTCAGTGGTTAAGAGTTTCGCTGCTAATGAAAAGGTCAGCAGTTCAAATCTACCAGCCACTCCCTGGAAACCCTATGGAGCAGTTCTGCTCTGTTCTATAGGGTTGCTATGAGTTGGAGTCGACTTGATGGCAATGAGTTTGGTTTTTTAGGTTTAATTTTTATGGGAGAAGATTGCCAGGTCTTTTCTCCCACAGAGTGGCTGGTGAGTTCAAACCCTTGACCTTTCGGTTAACAGCCAAGCACTTAACCATTGTGTCACCACGGTGCTACTTAACTATTACCATAAAAAAATTACTTAGCAAACACACTGGTTGCTCTGCACCTATAAAAGGAGGTATTTAAATTTTAAGATACGTGAAGGTACTTTAAGCTTTTCAGATTAAAGGAACTCTGTAAATGTGATATATTATTATCTTCATCTCAGAAGAACTGGTTTTAGTAAAGGCAGAAAAGAAAATAACTACCTCTCTAGCTTCTATATCTGATTTTTTTTTTTTTTTTTTTGACTTATTAGTATGGTGTCCAGAAGGTAACAGTGGAAGTTTGGTCTGGTTTATTCCTAATTTGTTTGCTCAGCAAAAATGAAAGAAATTCCAGAAAAGTAATGGGTGCCAGTGGGAGAAGTAATCCGAGACTTGACTTGTGGCATCAGAGATTAAATGCTACTGCTCATTGATCCACTATTCCAGAAATATGTCATAAAATAAAACCCATTGGTTGTTTTGCCCTCTGTATGTTCATTGTAACATTGTTTGTAGGCTTCTGTCACAGACAAAAGGGGCATGGTGTTAGGGTTTGGGAGTTGAGCACCCCAGTTCAAATGAAGGGTTTATTGCTCGTTATCATCTGGCCTGATTCTCTCTCCTTCATATGAGCACAGGGCTCCATCCCTTTTCACAGGGCACCTCTTAGTCAGTCTCGAGAGCTTTGTGAGCTTGGTATAAAGCTTTCAGGTAGCTAAATAATGGCAAGTCCTAAAAAAAAAAAAAAAAAAAAGGACAGATTTTTCCTTCTCAGCTGACATGAGAGGTGGCACAAAAATCATTTAGGATGATTCTTAGACTTTATCTAGGGTGTTAGAAATTATACCCAATTCAAAACCATACCCTTTTAAAATCTCCACTTTAGTGTAGCAGACACACTTTTCAAGGACCAGGGGTGACACTTTGACATTTCTAATCAGTGGTCCATGGTGTAGAGTAGAGCATTTACAAATGCCCTGACTTTGTAGCAGGCCTTCCCTATTGACCACTAAGGTAGTAACTAATTAGCTTCCCCCTCGCTATCTGAATTGTCAGTATAAAACCTGTATTTACCTGTATATCCAAGTCACTAGGAAACCCTGGTGGCATAGTGGTTAAGTACTATGGCTGCTAACCAAAAGGTCAGTGATAAAGTGATGTAACTACTAAATGAAAAGTACAAAAATAATAATAATGTGGCACATGTCCACAATTAAGTTCCTTTACTGAATGCCAGGTGCTCCTTGGAAACTCTATGGAAAGTTCTACTCTGTCCTATAGGGTCGCTATGAGTCAGAATCGACTCGATGGCAACGGGTTCAAGTTATCCGAGTCACTAAGACTGCAGTGACTGAAATGATTTGCAGTACTATTTGGAGCATTTAGATGGATTCATGCGTGTAATTCTGAAAAACCATGTTCTTTTCCGTATAATCTACTTTCGTGCTGCAGCTGAGTTTAAAAATGAGGGAGGTAGGTGTTTAGCTTTTCTATTTAGATCCAGTAGAGTTTCCAAGGAGCACCTGGCATTCAGTAAAGGAACTTAATTGTGGACATGTGCCACATTATTATTATTTTTGTACTTTTCATTTAGTAGTTACATCACTTTATCACTCCCTGATTTTAACCAATTACCTGGAGTAATCGAGACATACTTTTTCTTCCTTTATCTAGTGAGTTAGATCACAGAAGACATCATTTGCCAAGTGTAGAAACTTTGAAATGGAAAATGGCTTATAGCAAAGATAAAAACTGAGTTTTTACCTACTATCATGAGATTAGTGTTATCCTTCTGTGTTCTTTAAAAAAAAAAAAAAGGACAACAAATAGGGGAAGAAACCTACTGAATTGCTAAAAATTGATTGGACCACTGGTGAAATTTTTTTTTTATTAATTTTTTTATTGTACCTTACATGAAGGTTTACAGAACAAACTAGTTTCTCATGAAACAGTACACATTTTGTTTTTTTCTGACATTGGTTAACAGTCCATGACATGTCAACACTCTCCCTTCTCAACTTTGGGTTCCCTATTACCAGCTTGCCTGTTCCCTCCTGCCTTCTAGTCCTTGCCCCTGGCCAGGTGTGCCCCTTTATTCTCCAACTGGCAATAGTTTTAAGGAAGACATTTATCTTATCCCAGTGGAGATTATACACAACCATTGTAAGTCCATTTATGTAATCATTTGTTATATGTCCAACCTATGTGTTAGTAACTTCTTTAAGCTAAGTAATTTTATTGTCTCATAGATAGTATACAGGCGTGTAGTAGTTACCTCCTTTGCTTTCATTCATTTTTAGTAGTTAGCCATACAGTTTTTTAATATGCTTTAGGTCAAAGTTTACAGTGCAAATTAGTTTTTCATTCAAAAATGTATACACAAATTGTTTTGTGACATTGGTTGCAATCCCCACTATGTATCGGCACTCTTCCACTTTTCCCTTTTCATCCCAGGTTTACCGTGTTCATTCATTCAGTCTTACTGTCTCTTCCTGCCTTCTGGTCTTTACTTTTGGGCAGATGTTGCCCATTTGGTCTTGTAGACTTGGTTGAACGAAGAAGTACATTTCTTATGTGTGTTATTGTTTGCTTTATAGGCCTGTCTAATCTTCGGCTGAAAGGTGGACTTCAGGAGTGGCTTCAGTTCTGAGTTAGCAGGGTGTCTGGGAGCCATAGTCTCAGAGGTTCCTCTGGTTTCTGTCAGACCAGTAAGTCTGGTCTTTGTGTATGTGTGTGTGAATTTCTCCCTCTTTGCCTGGAACCCTCTATTGTGATCCCTGTCAGAGCAATTGGTGGTGGTAGCCAGGCACCATGTAGTTCTTCTAGGCTCAGGCTGGGGGAGGCTGTGGTTCATGTGGCTCATGTGGTTCATTAGTCCTTTGTACTAATATTTTCCGTGGTCCCCAGCCCTCAGCCCCAGTAACTTGGTCGCTGAAGGTGTTTGAATGAGTCTCCCAGTAACTTGGTCACTCAAGGTGTTTGAATGAGTCTAGGAAGCTTCTATGACTTTGCCTTGATCAAGCTTTTCTGACTTCCACTATAGTGTGTTGTCTTTCCCTTCACCAAAGTTACCACTTGTCTACTGTCTAGTTAGCGATTTGCTCTCTCCACCCCTCCCCTCCCTTGTAACCATCAAAGATCGTTTTTTTCCATGCATAAACCTTTTCTTGGTTTTTTATAATAGTGGTCTCATACAATGTTTGTCATTTTTATGATTGACTGACTTCACTCAGCATAACGTCCTCCAGATTCATCCATGTTGTGAGATGTTTCACAGGTTCATCATTGTTCTTTATCATTGAGTAGTATTCCATTGTGTCCATGTACCATAATTTGTTTATCCATTCATCTGTTGATGAGCGCTTAGGTTGTTTCCATCTTTTTTGCTATTGTGAATAATGCTGCAGTGAACATGGGTGTGCATATGTCTGTTCATGTGACGGCTCTTATTTCTCTAGGAAATATTCCTAATAGCGGGATTGCTGAACTGTATGGTATTTCTATTTCTGGCTTTTTAAGGAGGTGCCATATCTTTTTCCATAGTGATTTGACTGTGTTACACTTCCCACCAGCAGTGCGTAAGAGTTCCAATCCCCCGGCAACCTCTCCAGCATTTGTTATTTTCTTTTTTTAATTAGTGCCTGTAATGTTAGGGAGAGATGGTGTCTCATTGTAGTTTTAATTTGCATTTCTCTAATGGCTGATGATTTTGAGCATTTCCACATATGTCTGTTAGTCGACTGAATGTCACCTTTGGTGAAGTGTCTGTTCATATCTTTTGCCTATTTTTAATTGGATTATTTGTCTTTTTGTTGTTGAAGCATTCTATAGATTTTAGAGATTAGACCCTTGTTGGATATGTCATAGCCAAAAAAATTCTTTCCAGTCTGTAGGTTCTGTTTTTACTCTTTTGGTGAAGAATTTGAAGAGTCTAAGTGTTTCATTTTTAGGAGCTCCCAGTTATCTAGTTTATCTTCTGGTGTTTGTACATTGTTAGTTATGGTTTGTATTCTATTTATGCCATGTATTAGGGCCCTTAGCATTGTCCCTATTTTTTCTTCAATGATCTTTACCGTTTTAGGTTTTATATTTAGGTCTTTAATCCATTTTGGTGTTAGTGTGTGTGTGTGGTATGAGGTATGAGTCCTGTTTTCATTTTTTTGCAGATGGATATCCAGTTTTGCAGCACTGTTTGTTAAAAAGACTATCTTTTCCCCATTTTAATGGTCTTTGGCCCTTTGTCAAAGATCAGCTGACCGCAAGTGGATGGATTTACATTTGGGTTTTCAATTCTATTCCATTGGTATGTGTCTGTCAGTGTACCAGTACCAGGCTGTTTTGACTACCATGGCTGTATAGTAGGCTCTGAGATCAGGTAGTGTGAGGCCGCCTTTATTTTTTTTTCCCCCCCAATAATGCTTTGGTTATCCAGGGCTGCTTTCCTTTCCAGATAAAGTTGGTGATTGGTTTTTCTATCTCGTTAAAGGGCGTGGCTGGTATTTGGATCGGGATTGCATTATATTTGTAGATTGCTTTGGGCAGAGTTGACATTTTCAGTGTTGAGTCTTCTATTCATGAGCATGGTATGTATTTCCATTTTTATGTAGATCTCTCTTAGTTTCTTGTAGTAGTGTTTTGTAGTTTTCTTTGTATAGGTTTTTTACATCCCTGGTTAGATTTATTCCCAAGTATTTTATCATCTTTCTAGGGGCTGTTATAAATGATATTATTTTCCTGATTTCATTTGCAAAGTTCTTTTTGTTGGTATTCAGGAATTCAACTAATTTTTGTGTGTTGATCTTGTATCCTGCTAATCTGCTGAATCTTTCTATTAGTTCCAATAGTATGCCATACAGTCTTTATTGTCAAATATTTGCATATATTTCAGCTGTGTAACTCAAATGGACTAAACTTAAAAGTTCAGAAGACTCTAGGGACTGAGAAGAATTCCTGAAGTTTCTTTATTTGAAGAAATTATCTATGTGAAAGTTAGACTGAATGAAAACACCTGATGGAAGTGATGTTATGACTAACATCAATATGTGATGCCACAATTGCTGTAATTAAAATTAAATCAGGTTCCTTAGAGGGTTCTCAAAGCATGATGCTGCTGCCTTAAATCTAATAAGCAAATGGAGCCATTAAGAAATATAATAGCCCTAAATACTTAATCTTACTGGTGGCATGTTTAAAACAATTATAAGCCCTAAATATACAGGGAAACACTTAGCCGACTCATTACATGGAATCATTTTTTTTTACCATCTAATGCCAGGATTAAAGTCTGAATCTAAACCAAGAGTTGTTTATCATGGTCTTCCTTTAATCCTCTTTCTGATCTTTGAGAACAGTGATTCTCAAAGTATGGTCCACTGTCCATCAGATCCTCTGATCAAAAAAATGCAAGTCCTTTCTTTGATTCTTAATAGGCAAATGTATGGCCTTATAGACTTTGATTTTTATATATGATTAAAAGCTAATTGCTACTGGCTACCTCTGTTATTACAGGCTACTAAAATTTGGTATAGGACATTGTTTTATAACAAAATCATGCTTACCATAATCTCATATGATAAGTAACTGATACGTTTCTTTAAAAATCTTTGTTATCATAGATTTGCATTTCCTTTGGAAAGTGGAAGTGGGTTGACCTTGCCTAAGTGGACCAAAGTCAGGAAAACTTGAGGGTGGAAGAAAAAAAAGAAACCTTACTCTGAATTTCTGAGATTTGTGTCTACTTTCCTTGGACCTTTTTATTTGTTCAGAATTACTCTCCCCAAAATCCTTTTGGTCATTCCAAGTTTCTAAGCGTTGAATAGAATCCTACAGCTAGTGAAAAAGGTCAAAGTACAAATAGAGAATAGGAAGGTACAGGAATCTGGTAATAAAGTGTGATTCTTAGTCTTTTTTGGGTCTCTTTTACTCATTTTTTGCATGTATTTCCAATATATCTTTATACAAATACAGATATATTTTCTTATGCCCTATCCCTTTTTTTCATAAAAGGTATCATGTTTTATGTATACTATCCTATACGTTTTCTTTTTACTTAGTATGATGGCGGTTTTTCCATATCAGAAATAAAAATAAAGTAGAAAGAAAGCTGCTTTATTTCTCTGTTTCTTTCTTCCTTTTGTTCACGGTATTCTGATGTATATATGAACTATAGCAACACAGTTTTTTTTATGATGAGTATGTGTGACTTAGGCAAATAGGCAGGCTTTTTTCATATTGTACTGCATCCTTGCCTTTGGCCCAAGATTATATTTACATTTGAAGTCTGTTTTTCTTGAAACCCAATCCCTCAGAGTATAACAGGCTTCCTTCTGCAGCATCTGGGAATCTACAGATTTTTAGAAAGAACCTCTCTCAAGTTGTTGAAGCATTTTTTTCTGAATATAGAACTTCAGGACTATTAAATAGAAAATATTTAGGGAAAGTTTCTCATTTTGGATGAATGAATGCTTGTAGTTGCTATGGGGATGATGCAATATACAATTAAAGATAATTGGATGTCTTTAAGAAAATTCCCAAAAGTAGTTTGTGTGAATGGTGGTAATCTTGTTAAATCCGTTAAGATCAATCTAAAATATTAAAGTGAGTATTACACTACAGATTGTACATGTTGAGCTATTTTTGGACAGTACAGAGTAGAAAATGGAGAAAGAGGGGTCTGTATAACACCATTTTTCAGTGGATTTTGTGGCTTGGTTGGTTGTTTTTAAACTTGGCTATTATTTGGGAAATGCCTACCACTTAGAGATAAATGAACAGAGATTTCTGCAATGTTGTTTCAGTGTTGACACAAACTGTGATCAGAACATTGGGCTGATTTCATTTCTTAAAATTTTCCTTATATTCTAAGCTTTAAAATACTCAACTTCTAATGTTGACTACATATACTTGATTTTCCCAGGATCCCTGTTTTCGTTTGTAGTATGCAAATGAAAGATTATTGAGAGCATTTTTTTTTTTTTTATTTCCACAGGTGATTGGTTCCCACTTGATCTTTCAACAGAGCATCAATAAGCTAACTATGTATTGCAGGCTTTTTCAACCTTTTTGTTGATTTTTTTTTTTTAAACCAAGTTAATGTTTTTCTGAAACTCTTTGTGGTGAATGTTTTTTGTTATTTTAGGATGCACATTCACAGGGTGAGGTGGTATCATGCTTGGAGAAAGGTCTGGTAAAGGAAGCAGAAGAAAGAGATCCCAAGATTCAAGTCTCTGAACTCTGCAAGAAAGCCATTCTCCGGGTGGCGGAGCTGTCTTCAGATGACTTTCATTTAGATCGGCATTTGTATTTTGCTTGCCGAGATGATCGGGAACGTTTCTGTGAAAATGTGAGTCAGCTCAGAAGCCGTTAGCTGTTGCCTCCTTTTTAAAAATATTTTCTATACTATATTCCAAAATGAAATAAACTACCGCAAACCCTCACATATAGAAAAGCCTCTAAAGTGGAAAGTGGAGTTGGTCTCAGGGTAACAGAAAATATTAGGTATTCAGCCTTGATGACTTAACCTAGTTGATATTTGACTTCTGACAGTCTCCACACATAATTTTTTCTACTCTCATCTTATTTCTCAGTTTCAGTTCCTGAAAGTCTATTTTATCTCAGGACTCTGATTTTACCATGGAATCTCACTTGCATCTATTCCGTGTCTAAAACTTTGCTACATTTACATACATACACAGACTTACACAAGCACACATATTTATGGAGCCCTGGTAGCATAGTGGTCGAAAGCTCGGCCACTAACCAAAAGTTCGGCAGTTTGAATCCACCAGCTGCTCCTTGAAAATTTTATGGGGCAGTTCTACTCTGTCCTATAGGGTCGCTATGAGTCCGAATCTACTCAACAGCAACGGGTTTGGTTTTTTTTTTAATACGTGTTTGTGTGTTTTGGCTAAGGTGAAGAATACAGCAGCTGGCTAACTTTTAATGCTTAATCCCTGATTACTACCTGCAAATCTTATAGGACAGCTTTCTCACTCTTTAAATAGAATATTCTCCATCCTTCTAGCAAAGAGAGTTAACTTGTATACACTTCTGCTCTCCCTCTGTTTTGAATTAACTGCTCTAACCATCAGAGCCACTGATTATATTAGAAGAGTTTTCTTAACCCTAGCATAAAATTACAAGAAGGGAGACTTATTCTGATGCTTCTCTCAGTTTCCTAATACAATATATCTGGGAACAAATTGCCGAAGATTATGAGGAAAAAGTTTTCATCTTTACTGCAATCACTTGTCTTTCAGAAGTTGCTAAATTTTTTAAGCGGCTGAGTCGTTTATCCAAAGACTCAGCTCTACTGTATGAGATTGTGGATAATACCCAGCATAACTCTTGGCTAATAATGATGTTGGTGTTCTATCTTATAGACACAAGCTGGTGAAGGCAGAGTGTATAAGTGTCTCTTTAACCATAAGTTTGAAGAATCCATGAGTGAAAAAGTAAGTATTATTTTGAAACAAACCAATATTTTTTCATTCCTCAAAAGCTTTTGCAAAACCTCTCAGACAATATTTTTATAAACTCATACCAGAAATGACTGATGTCCTTACCCTTTTCAGATGTGATATGTTTGGATTTTAGTATTGAACCAAAGCATATTTGGCTTGAACCAAGAAAACGAAACTCTTATTTTGACATTGTGACATTAGGTAGCCTATTTTGAGAGTAAAATTGGAGAATTTTATATCAGAATCATAGTGAGGCCAGCTCTACATACTCAGGAAGTTGATGGTAACCAAAGTAATGTGTTTCTTAGATAACTAGCCATTTAATTTTTCAACTACTGTCTCATTATTGTTAGTCCTCTGTCCCTGGATGAATGCAAAAATCTTTTCTAACTTTTAAAAGTAATTATTTTTGATTTTGCTGTCTTGCAGTTACTTTCCTGTGCAGCTAAAGAAGTATTTTTCATTTCAGTTTCTTTTGTTGTTACTGTTGATTAATAGTATTTAAAAAGTATAAAATGGAACTTCCAAACTGTTAGGCCAGTTGCCACCCATTTACTCCAACCTCTTGCCACATTAGTTTAGCACACTTTTGCTGAATTTTAACCAAACTTAAAGATAGGCATTTTGATAACAGCCTTAGTTTCGGACATCTGCCATGTGCTCGGCTATAAGTCTCTGTGCTTTGCTTGAAGATACATATGAACAGCTGAGCCACACTAGTGGCCTTGCTACTCTCTTGCTTCATTCTTTCCTCAGTGTCGAGAAGCACTAACGACCCGCCAAAAGCTGATTGCCCAGGATTATAAAGTCAGTTATTCATTGGCCAAATCGTGTAAGAGTGACTTGAAGAAATACCGCTGCAATGTGGAGAACCTTCCTCGGTCCCGGGAAGCCAGGCTATCCTACCTTCTAATGTGTCTGGAGTCAGCTGTACACAGAGGTAAGAGTTCATTTCTTTTTATCCTTTTTGCTTCTTTTTAGATTCCCACTCTAAAGCCTTTCGTACTTATAAATGTTAGTTTCCTCCTATATTGGCTTTTTTGAGTATACCTATACCTTCTTACCAAAGAGCCTTTCTTTGTAACCACAGCTCTAGGAACTGAAGACTTGGTATCTGTAAGTCTTGTTGAAGGATGTTCGTCTTAGCTCAGCAATCCCCAGTTCCATTTTTCTTTCTAGCTTAAAAAAAAAAAGTCTATTATTGAAATCCAAGTATTTTAATTTTTTGAATGCATATTGTGCAACATTTTTAGGAGAGTCAGGGTAGCATAATGATTTAACAAGTGGCTTTGGGTCAGAGAGACATGGGTTCAAATTATGGCTCTATCACTACACTAACTGGTTGGATGACCATTGTTTACATTTCTTAATCTCTCCAAACCTCGTTTTCCTATTTATAAAACAGAAATAATATTACCTACATTGAAGAGCTTTAAGGGTTGAGTGAGGTTAATTAAACAGTGATGGTATTAAGAAATTAAACAGTAATGGAAGAAAGAATTGCCCCCACAGAGTCAGACCCATGGTCTGTTTACCCAGAAGTCAGTCTCTGACAGAAGAGCCAAAAAAGATGCATAGTAGAAGCTCAGAGTCATCTTTCTTAATATCAGCTGCAGACTGCTAAGATGAAATTCCTAGCTTTTATTGAATAAATGGTGCTGGAACAATTGACTAGTGATTAAAAGGTTAACTGGGGGAAAAAAATCAACTTAAAACTCAGAATTTTTTGGTGAAATTTTTTTTCATATTTGGATAAACAAACCCAAACCCAGTGCCATCGAGTCGATTCCGACTCATAGCTACCCTATAGGACAGAGTAGAACTGCCCCATAGAGTTTCCATGGAGCGCCTGGGGGATGTGAACTGCCGACCCTTTGGTTAGCAGCCATAGCACTTAACCACTACGCCACCAGGGTTTCCTCATATTTGGATAGAGAAACTTAAATAGTGATGGAACAGCAACTAGAGACAATGCATGGTCTTGAATTGAATACCCGAAAAAAGGACATTTTGGAGGCAATTTGAAAATTTTGATTATGGCCTGGGTGTTAAATGAAAATTTTCTGAAATGGAAAAGTGAAGATTATTGATTGGTAAAAGCATGTTATAAAACAGTATGCAAAGTGGGAGGCCTCACTCTACCTGATTTCAGAACCTATTATACAGCCACAGTAGTCAAAACAGCCTGGTACTGGTACAACAACAGGCACATAGACCAATGGAACAGAATTGAGAACCCAGATATAAATCCATCCATGTATGAGCAGCTGATATTTGACAAAGGACCAGTGTCAGTTAATTGGGGAAATGATAGTCTTTTTAACAAATGGTGCTGGCATAACTGGATATCCATTTGCAAAAGAATGAAACAGGACCCATACTTCACACCATGCACAAAAACTAACTCCAAGTGGATCAAAGACCTAAACATAAAGACTAAAACGATAAAGATCATGGAAGAAAAAATAGGGACAACCCTAGGAGCCCTAATACAGGGCATAAACAGAATACAAAACATTACCAAAAATGATGAAGAGAAACCCGATAACTGGGAGCTCCTAAAAATCAAACACCTATGCTCATCTAAAGACTTCACCAAAAGAGTAAAAAGACCACCTACAGACTGGGAAAGAATATTCAGCTATGACATCTCAGACCAGCGCCTGATCTCTAAAATCTACATGATTCTGTCAAAACTCAACCACAAAAAGACAAACAACCCAATCAAGAAGTGGGCAAAGGATATGAACACACATTTCACTAAAGAAGATATTCAGGCAGCCAACAGATACATGAGAAAATGCTCCCGATCATTAGCCATTAGAGAAATGCAAATTAAAACTACGATGAGATTCCATCTCACACCAACTAGACTGGCATTAATCCAAAAAACACAAAATAATAAATGTTGGAGAGGCCGCGGAGAGATTGGAACTCTCATACACTGCTAGTGGGAATGTAAAATGGTACAACCACTTTGGAAATCCATCTGGCGTTATCTTAAACAGTTAGAGATAGAACTACCATACAACCCAGAAATTCCACTCCTCGGAATATACCCTAAAGATACAAGAGCCTTCACACAAACAGATATATGCACACCCATGTTTATTGCAGCTCTGTTTACAATAGCAAAAAGCTGGAAGCAACCAAGGTGTCCGTCAACGGATGAATGGGTAAATAAATTGTGGTATAGTCACACAATGGAATACTACGCATGGATAAAGAACAGTGATGAATCTCTGAAACATTTCATAACATGGAGGAATCTGGAAGGCATTATGCTGAGCGAAATGAGTCAGAGGCAAAAGGACAAATATTGTATAAGACCACTATTATAAGATCTTGAGAAATAGAAAAAACTGAGAAGAGCACATACTTTTGTGGTTACGAAGGGGGGAGGGAGGGAGGGAGGGAGAGGGTTTTTTATTGATCAATCAGTAGATAAGAACTGCTTTAGGTGAAGGGAAAGACAACACTCAATACAAGGAAGGTCAGCCCAATTGGACTGGACTAAAAGCAAAGAGGTTTCCGGGCTAAAATGAATGCTTCAAAGGTCAGCGGAGCAGGGGCTGGGGTCTGGGGAACATGGTTTGAGGGGACTTCTAAGTCAATTGGCAAAATAATTCTATTATGAAAACATTCTGCATCCCACTTTGAAATGTGGCGCCTGGGGTCCTAAATGCTAACAAGCGGCCATCTAAGATACATCAGTTGGTCTCAACCCACCTGGAGCAAAGGAAAATGAAGAACACCAAGGTCACACAACAACTAAGAACCCAAGAGACAGAAAGGGCCACATGAATCAGAGACCTACATCATCCTGGGACCAGAAGAACTAGTTGGTGCCCGGCCAAAATCGATGACTGCCCTGTCAGGGAACACAGCAGAGAACTCCCGAGGGAGCAGGAGATCAGTGGGATACAGACCCCAAATTCTCATAAAAAGACCATGCTTAATGGTCTGACTGCGACTAGAGGAATCCCGGCGGCAATACTCCCCAGACCCTCTGTTGGCACAGGACAGGAACCATCCTCGAAGACAACTCATCAGACATGAAAGGGACTGGTCAGCGGGGGGGGAGAGAGATGCTGATGAAGAGTGAGCTAATTAAATCAGGTGGACACTGGAGAGTGTGTTGGCAACTCTTGACTGGTGGGGGGATGGGAAGATAGAGAGGGAAGACGGCAAAATTGGCATGAAACGAGAGACTGAAAGGGCTGACTCAATAGGGGGAGAGCAAGTGGGAGAAGGGAGTAAGATGTATGTAAACTTACATGTGACAGACTGATTGGAATTGTAAATGTTCACTTGAAGCTTAATAAAAGTTAATTAAAAAAAAAAAACAGTATGCATAATATAACCTCATCTTGGTACTTAAAATATGTCCTTAATCTACAAACTAACAAGAAACACAAGGAGACTCAAAAAATAAATGTGCAGGGTATATGGATATATAATTCAGAAAAGATATATAGATTGCTCAATTAAATATTAAAAAGGTGGACTGTACCAATTATTGGTAAGGATATGGAGGGACCGAAACTATCATATGCTGCTGAAGGGAGTTTAAAATGGTAAAACCACTTTGGAAAACAATTGCTAGTTTCTTAGAAAGTTAAACATATATCTACCATATGACCCAGCCATACAATCCTAGGTATTTACCCAAGAGAAATGAAAGCATGTATTTATACAAACTCTTTTTTTTTTTTTTTTTCTTGTCCATGAATGCTCATGGTGCTTTATTTTTAGTAACTCAAAACTGGAAATAACCCAAATGTCCACCAATAGGTCAATGGTTAAACAAATTGTAGTATAACCATATCATGGAGTAATATTACTAAGCAATAAAAAGAAATGAACTGATACATGGATGAATGTCAAAGTAGTTATGTTGAATGAAAGTAATCAGACAAAAAAGACTATACTGTACGATTCCATTTATATAAACTTATTTAAAAAAAGACAAAATGGCAAGCTAATCTATAGTCACAGAAAGCAGATCAGTGGTTGCCCAGAGATGGGCTGGAGGGAGCGGAGAGGAGCAGAAGAGAGAGATTCTAAAGGGGTATGAGGAAACTTGTGGAGTTGATAAATATATTCAGTATCTTGATTATGGTGATGATTTCACCAATGTACATACATATATCAAAAGTTACTAAATTTTATTTTAAACATGGGCAGTTTATTAGATGTTAATATTACCTTAGTAAAGCTGTTTTTAAAAATTTATTTTCTTCATTTTTCTCAGCTAGCATTTATAGCTCAAGGAAAGGGGTGTATGTGAGGGGAGTGTGGGGGTTGGTAATGAATATTTGAACGGCAGTCTTTTCCACAAGCTTTAACTATGTGGACCAGCAGGGATTGTTCTTTGACTTTCATTTTTATCCCAATAGTTATCTTATTGATAAGATTTCCACTGGCAAAGCATTTGTATTATTAGTTCCACAGTATAAAGTCTGTGTAGTGCACTGAAAAGGCAATTGATTTGTTACGTATGTATTTACTACAATAAAAAAATAACAATAATACAATGACAGGATAAACCATAGTCTCTAGAGCCTAAGCCCATTTTTTGCTTCTAAGTTTTTTTTTTTTTTTTAAGTTGTGGGTTTTTTTTTTTCTTTCTCTTTTTTTTTTTTTTAATTTTTATTAAGCTTCAAGTGAACATTTACCATTCCAATCAGTCTGTCACATGTAGGTTTACATACATCTTACTCCCTTCTCCCACTTGCTCTCCCCCTATTGAGTCAGCCCTTACAGTCTCTCATTTCGTGCCAATTTTGCCATCTTCCCTCTCTCTCTATCTTCCCATCCCCCCTCCAGTCAAGAGTTGCCTACACACTCTCCCGTGTCCACCTGATTTAATTAGCTCACTCTTCATCAGCATCTCTCTCCCCCCTCCACTGACCAGTCCTTTTCATGCCTGATGATTTGTCTTCGGGGATGGTTCCTGTCCTGTGCCATCAGAAGTTCTGGGGAGCATTGTCTCTGGGATTCCTTTAGTCGCAATCATACCGGTGTGGTCTTTTAGTGAGAATTTGGGGTCTGTATCCCATTGGTCTCCTGCTCCCTCAGGAGTTGTCTGTTGTGCTCCCTGACAGGACAGACATCGATTGTGGCTGGGCACCAACTAGTTCTTCTGGTCTCAGGATAATGTAGGTCTCTGGTTCATATGGCCCTGTCTGTCTCTTGGGTTCTTAGTTGTCGTGTGACCTTGGTGTTCTTCCTTTGCCTTTGCTCCAGGTGGGTTGAGACCAATTAATGTATTTTAGATGGCCGCTTGTTGGCATTTAGGACCCCAGGCGCCACAATTCAAAGTGGGATGCAGAGTGTTTTCATAATAGAATTGTTTTGCCCATTGACTTAGAAGTCCCCTCAAACCAAGTTCCCCAGACCCCAGCCCCTGCTTCGCTGACCTTTGAAGCTTTCATTTTATCCCGGAAACCTCTTTACTTTTAATCCAGTCCAATTAGGCTGACCTTCCTTGTTTTGAGTGTTGTCTTTCCCTTCACCCAAAGCAGTTCTTATCTACAGATTGATCTATAAAAAGCCCTCTCCCTCCCTCCCTCCCTCCCTCCTTCCCTCCCCCCCCATGTAACCACAAAAGTATGTGTTCTTTTCCGTTTTTTCTATTTCTCAAGATCTTATAATAGTGGTCTTATACAATATTTGTCCTTTTGCAACTGACTCATTTCACTCAGCATAATGCCTTCCAGATTCCTCCATGTTATGAAATGTTTCAGAGATTCGTCACTGTTCTTTATCGATGCGTAGTATTCCATTGTGTGAATATACCACAATTTATTTACCCATTCGTCCGTTGATGGACATCTTGGTTGCTTCCAGCTTTTTGCTATTGTAAACAGAGCTGCAATAAACATGGGTGTGCATATATCTGTTTGTGTGAAGGCTCTTGTATCTTTAGGGTATATTCCGAGGAGTGGGATTTCTGGGTTGTATGGTAGTTCTATTTCTAACTGTTTAAGATAACGCCAGATGGATTTCCAAAGTGGTTGTACCATTTTACAATCCCACCAGCAGTGTATGAGAGTTCCAATCTCTCAGCAGCCTCTCCAACATTTATTATTTTGTGTTTTTTGAATTAATGCCAGTCTAGTTGGTGTGAGATGGAATCTCATCTGCTTCTAAGTTTTTTACCAAGTTCTAATTCTAAGCTTTTCAGTCTAGAGGATAGCAAGACTGGTATATTCTCATCCAGGCAGAAACATGTACTTTTTTTTTTTTTTTTTTTTTTTGTGGTAAAATATATATAGAAAACATTTGCCATTTCAACCATTTTTACATGTACTGTTCAGTGACATTAATTACATTCACCATGTTGTGCAACCATCACCACTATCCATTTCCAAAAAATTTTTTTCATCACCCTGAATAGAAACTCAGTACTTCTTAAGCAATAACTCCGAATTTTCCCCTCCCGCTACCCCCACCCCCCATAACCACTAATAAACTTTGGTCTCTGTGCATTTGTCTGTTACAGGTGTTTCATAAAATTGGGATCATACGATATTTGTCCTTTTGTATCCGACGTTTCACTCAGCATAGTATTTTCAGGGTTTATCCATGTTGTAGCACGTATCAGAACTTCATTTCTCTTTATGACTCAGTAAGAAACATGTTCTTGTTTGTCGTACTTTGGTGGCCCGAGTGTTGCTGTGATGCTGGAAGCTATGCCACTGGTATTTCAAATGCTAACAGGGTTACCCATGTTATGCATTGAATTATGTCCCCTAGAAAATGTATGTATTAACTTGGTTAAGCCATGTGTGGTTGTCCTCCATTTTGTGATTTTCCTATGTGTTATAAATCATAATCTCTGCCTGTGGTTAAAAAGGATTAGGGTGGTTTTGTAACACCCTTACCAGGGCACATCCCTGATCCAGTATAAAGGGAGATTCCCTGGGGTGTGGCCTGCACCACCTTTTATCTCTCAAGAGATGAAAGGGACGTAAGCAGAGTTGGGAACTTCATACCACCAAGAACGCAGCACCAGGAGCAGAGCATATCCTTTGGACCTGAGGTTCCTGCACTGAGATGTTCCCAAACCAATGGAAGATGGATGATAAGGGCCTTTGTCCAGAGCCAACAGAGAAAGAAAGCCTTCCCCCTGGAGCCGGCGCCCTGAATTTGGATTTATAGCCTATTAGACTGTGAGAAAATAAATTTCTCTTTGTTGAAACCATCCACTTGTGGTATTTCTGTTATAGCAGCACTAGATGACTAAGACACCCATGATGGACGGGTTTCAAAAGAGCTTCCAGACTAAGACAGACTACGAAGGAAGCCCTGTCTGTCTACTTCCAAAAATTAGCCAGTGAAAACCCTATGGGTCACAACAGAATATTGTCCAGTACAGTGCTGGAAGATGAGCCTTCTAGGTTGGATGGCACTCAGAATACAGTGGCGCAACAACAGACTCAAGCATACCAACGATTGTAAAGATGGCGTAAAACCAGGCAACGTTTCATTCTGTTTTACATGGGGTTCCTATGAGTTGGAGCCAACTCAATGGCAGTTAACAGCAACAACTTTTAATATGTAGTGATTCTAATCCTAATGCTCACTCTCCCTAATATTATGACTTATCTCCTAACTTAGGGCGACAAGTGAGCAGTGAGTGCCAGGGGGAGATGTTAGATTACCGACGCATGTTGATGGAAGACTTTTCTCTGAGCCCTGAGATCATCTTGAGCTGTCGAGGGGAAATTGAACACCACTGTTCTGGATTACATCGAAAGGGACGAACCCTCCACTGTCTGATGAAAGTAGTTCGGGGGGAAAAGGGGAACCTTGGAATGAACTGCCAACAGGCGGTAAGGAGAGATTTTTCTACTGCCATTCATAATGTTGTATTTTATCAGCTGATGAACCTCTTCCTGATAGTGTCTCACCTTGTTTTATGTAGGACACTTTTGACATCACAGTGAACATAGGTACTAAGAACCAACACAAAGAATATTGTTTCTTCAGGTATATCTTAGTAAGAATGTAGAATTTGCTGCAGAGTAAAAGTTGGAACTCACGACTAATAAAAAGAGCTACATACTTACATAGATGAAATGTGTTGTTGCTAGAGTTTTTAAAGAAAGGGTAACTTCCTAGATTTGATTTTCTGAACTCTAAATCAAGGCAAACAGATTCTTATAAATCAGGAAAGGTCCTCCACCATAAGAGGATTTGCCTATCTTAATGGGTTTGATTAAGTTGCAGTTAAAAGAGAGCTGACATAAGTTGAAATTTTCTAAGAGTTTTTTTTATTACTGTTGTGCAATGTAGCATGAATCATGAGAGCATGAAGGATCATGAGAGTGTGTCGTTGTCAAAATTGCATCATCTTTTCTTATTAGCCTATGGCAACTGCATAGAAGGGACATACCCCTTCCTCCACCCCCAGACTTTACATTCAGTTTTAGAAAAATAGTGGGAAAAAATCATTGTACTTTGCTTGGAAAGGTAAAGTTATTCTTGATCCAGGGTTCTTAAACAACTGAATAACTGCAGAAGAGGTACATAATATGAAGGTCAGAAAATACTATAGACACAGTGCATCTGTTTCATTACCATTGTCCATGTTTATTACCCTTTACTGGATAAGAGTCTTTGAACAATTGAAAATATCAGATGCAACAGTGCTACCCTATAAAATGAACAAGTTTGGTATCCTAAATTAGAAAGGTGAGGCTCTCTCATCAGTGAAACTTCAGAAAACCATAGTTAGTCTTTTATATGTCACACACATGTATATGTATGTATGTATACACACACATATACATATATCCATGGTGGGAAAAACAGACAAATGTAGCCTCTTCTCCAAAATATCAAGCCAGATTAGAAGGAAGGCTCCTGGAATCTACTATGGTGTGAGTTCGGCACATGTATGAGTTGGAGTCAACTCAATGGCTTACAAGTACCTCAAGAGCAGCCATTGCTGGTGATTGCCCTAGGAAAGCTCTGTGCCAATACATGTGTCTGGGGCCCAGCACTAGAATATATCACAAGACATCCTATATTTATGTTTCATCCTTAATCCGGCACAGAAAGGGGAGGGGAGAGCATCAGGAAAAAACCTATCTTTATTTTATAGAGTCTATAGTTCTTTCTGGTACCAAAGTATACAGGGAAAAAAAAAAAAAGGTTTCACTTTATTTTGAGGCATCTAGTTTACTATGTTTATAAGGTCGCTATGAGTTGGAATCGACTCAAGGGTAATGAGTTTTGGTTTGCTTTTAGCTTACCATGAGTTGGAATCGACTCAAGGGTAATGAGTTTTGGTTTGCTTTTAGCTTACCATGAGTTGGAATCAACTCAAAGGCAATGGATTTTAGTTTACCTTCAGGGCTTTTTGAAATTCAGATTATTAAAAGTGTTAGTGACTCAACTTGAAAGATAAATACCACCCACTTTACCCTTCATATCCAGAAGAAAAGTGCTTTCCAAACTTAGAGAAAAAAAGAATTGCCATTGAGTCGATTCCAACTCATAGTGACCCTATAGGACAGAGTAGAACAGCCCTGTGTAGGGTTTCCAGGGACTGGCTGGTGGATTCAAACTGCTGACCTTTTGGCCAGCAGCCAAGCTCTTAACCACTGTACCACCAGGGCTCCCCAAATTTAGAAGGTAGCCTCAAATAGTGAAATCTGTGGTTTTGCCCACATTAGGTTCAGCCAAGGGAAAAGAAACACTTTATTTTGATACTTATGGACCTGTCATTTTTAGCCCTTGCTCACAAAAGTTGAAAGCATAAATAATCCAAGGAGAAAAAAATTTTCCTCCGTCTTCTAGTATATTACCCATCCTCAATCAAATGGAGAAATGTTTTGAAATAATTTATTTTGAGTGGGTTTCTCCCTCACTTTCTTTTTTTTCAGATTTCCTCCTTAGTACAGCGACTTAGGTACCAATAGTTCACCATTAGTTTTTCTAGTCTTCCAAATACATCGTAATCATGAGTACTTATTAAATTCTCTTCAGTTATGGCTGAATGAGCTTGGGCCTATACTCTCCCAGGCTAAAGATGAATGCCTAGAATATTCTCTAGACTACTCATTTCTCTGAAGCATTTTCCCAGATTTTTCCTTAGCATGTCAGGGACTGGAATGGATATACAATCACATAGCCATTCACGATCTTAGTGCTTATTTTCCATACTGCTATCACTGAGTCTCAGAGTGGGAATAGTCCTTTGAGCCCTTAGCCTACTAGGCTCTGTAGGGCATTCATTTTCTCCTTTTAATAGCTGCAGTCTGCTGTGGTGCATTCATTCTGAATTCTCGAAGCTTGCTTGTCGGTCATAAAAAAAAAAAAAAATTTTTTTTTTTTTTTCAGTTCTTAGAAAAATTCCAGACTCCCGTGATGCATATAACTTCCTTCAGAAAAGGATATAAATATTTTGGCCTTTGTCTGCAAATATCATAACTAAAATTGGTAGTTGTTTGATAGTTTCATGTTCCTGTCAACTAACCACGGCATTTTGTAGCTTCTGTAAGCTATTACCAAGATCAGTATACCTTCCATCCCAGAGTACTGGAAATCTGTCGTATTTCTCTCTTCTTCATTATCGGCTTCTCTTTAGAGAGAGAGAATTGGGTTGGGTGTTTTTTGTTTGCTTTTTCTCCTTATTTCCTTTTGATCTGTGTTCTCTGATAATTACATGATGGGGTCAGTGCTTTCATATGAGCACATGTGGGATCATAAGTCAAGCGGATAAGGGTCAGAGAAGGCTTCTGCAGAGGTTAAATCAGTGACACAGAAAGGGTTCTGATTCTTTAACTTGGGAAAAAGGAACCCAAGCCAGTAAGGGAGTCTAGTTTTCAAATTTTCTTTCTGTTATTTAAGATTCCCACACCAAAACAACAACTGTAGTAATAATGAGCTTTTACATCTGTAAAATGCTCTGCAACCTTCTCTATGTATTATTATCCCCTAAAATCCTCTGCTGCTAACCAAAAGGTTGGTGGTTCGAAACTACCAGCGGCTTTGAGAAAGATGTGGCAGTCTCTTTCTGTAGAGATTTACGGCCTTGGAAACCCTATGGTGTCTCTCTGAATCAGAATCGACTCGATGGCAGTGGGTTTAGTTTGGTATAATCCTCTGCATTTAAGGAAACAGGCTTAGAGGTTAATCAACTTGCCTGTGTTTTCAAAGCTAATATCTAGCAGAACCAAAACTTTTAATAGAACTCAGATCTTCTGATTTAGAGTTATTCCTTCTGTGACCCACCTGCCTTCTCAAAGACAGGAAAAAAGAATCTGAAGCACTATTCTTGTGCCTTCACTGTATACCATGACAAGCATTGGACCAAGCGTAAGCAAATGTTAAAGAACATATTCACATTTTCAACTGTGTAATACTGAATACTTAAAGTGAACAAGCTCTGGTTTACCTCTTGGTTGTGTAAAACAGTTGATGAAAATAGGAAATTATGAGTATTCCTGTTTTTTTGTAATTGGTATTTCTGCAAGTTAAGTGAAATTTCATATCTGCTTTTATAAAGGAGAGTACACTTGATTTAATACCAATGTCTTTGCAACAAAATTCAAGTTCTAGATGCTTATGACCAGATTGGGTCTCTAACTGGAGATGCCTTCTAAAGGCATCCCTCAGAGATATTGTAGGTTCAGTTCCAGATCACTGCAATATAGTGAATATTGCAATAAAGCGAGTCACACGAACTTTTTGGTTTCCCAGTGTGTATAAAAGCTATGCTTACACAATACTGTAGTCTCTTAAGTATGCAATAGCATCACGTCTTAAAAAATGTACATACTTTAATTAAAAAACACTTTATTGCTAAAAAATGCTGACCATTATCTGAGCTTTCAGTGAGTTTTAATCTTTTGCTGGTAGAGGGTCTTGCCTCGATGTTGATGACTGCTGGCTGATTGGGTGGCTGCTGAAGATTGGAGTGGCTGTGGCAATTTCTTAAAATAAGACAACAATGAAGTTTGCTGCATCGATTGACTCTTTCTTTCACTAAAGGTTTTTCTATAGCATACAAATGCTGTTTGGTACCATTTTACCCACAGCAGAACTTTCAAAATTGAAGTCAGTCCTTTCTGAACCCTAGCGCTGCTTTGTCAACTAAGTTTATGTAATATTCTAAATCCTTGGTTGTCATTTCAACAGCATTCATAACATTTTCACCAGGAGTAGATTCCATCTCAAGAGACCACTTTCTCTGCTCATCCATAAGAAGCAACTCCCCATCTGTTCAAGTTTTATCATGAGATTGCAGCAATACAGTCACATCTTCAGGCTCCACTTCTAATTCTAGTCCTTTTGCTATTTCCATTACATCTGCAGTTACTTTCTTCACTGAAGTCTTGAACCCCTCAAAGTCATCCATGAGGGTTAGAATCAACTTCTTCCAAACTCCTGTTAATGTTGATATTTTGACCTCCCTCCGTGGATCACGAATGTTCTTAATGGCATCTAGAGTGGTGATTCCTTTCCAGAAGGTTTTCAGTTTACTTTGCCCAGGGCCATCAGAGGAATCACTATCAATGGCAGCTATAGCCTTACAAAATGAATTTCTTAAACAATAAGACTTAAAAGTTGAAATTGCTCCTTGATCCATGAGCTGCAGAATGGATGTTATGTTAGCAGGCATTAATCTCCTTGTACATCTCCATCAGAGATCTTGGGTGACCAGGTGCATTGTCAATGAGCAGTAATATTTTGAAAGGAATCTTTTTTTCTGAGCAGTAGGTGTCAACGGTGGGCTTAAAATATTCAGTAAACAATGTTGTAAACAGATGTGCTATCATCCAGGTTTTGCCATTTCGTTTATAGAGCACAGGCAGAGTAAATTTAGCTTAATTCTTAAGAGTTCTAGGATTTTCAGAATGGTAAATGCGTATTGACTTCAATTTAAAGTCACCAGCTGCATTAGCCCCTAACAAGAGAGTTAGCCTGTCCTTTGAAGTTTTGAAGCCAGGCATTGACTTCTCTTCTCTAGTTATAAAAGTTCTAGATGGCATCTTTTCCCAATATAAGACTATTTCGTCTGCATTGAAAATCTGTTGTTTAACGTAGCCGCCTTCATTGATTATCTTAGCTAGATCATCTGGATAACTTCTATAGCTCCTACATCAACACTTGCTACTTCAGCTTGCACTTTTATGTTGTGGAGATAGCTTCTTTCCTTAAACCTCATTAGCCAACCTTAGCTAGCTTTAAGCTGTTTTTCTGCAGCTTCCTCACCTCTCTCAGCCTTCATAAAATTGAAGTTAGGTCCTTACTCTAGATAAGGCTTTGGCTTAAGGCAGTGTTGTGGCTGGTTTGACCTTCTCTACAGACCACTAAAACTTTCTCTGTATCACCAATAAGGCTGTTTCACTTTCTTACCATTCATGTGTTCACTGGAGTAGCACTTTTTATTTCCTTCAAGAACATTTTCTTTGCATTCACAACTTGGCCAACTGTTTGGCACAAGAGGCCTAGTTTTCGGCCTGTCTTGGCTTTCAATATGCCTTCCTCACTAAGCTTAATCATTTCTAGCTTTTGATTTAAAGTGAGAGATGTGTGACCCTTCCTTTACTTGAACATTTTGAGGCCATTGTAGGTTTTTTTGTCTGTTCGTTCGTAGGTTATTAATTGGCCTAATTTCAATATTGTGATGTGTCAGAAAATAGGGAGGCCAGAGGAAAGGGAGAGAGATGGGGAACAGCCAGTCAGTGGAGCCATCAGAACACACACAACATTTATCTATTAAGTTTCACCATCTTATATGGGTGCAATTCATGGCACCCTAAAACAATTATAATAGCAACATCAAAGATCACTGATCACAGATCATCATAATGAATATAATAATAATGAAAATGTTGGAAATATTGAGAGAATTACCAAAATGTGACACAGAGACATGAAGTGAGCACATACTGTTCGAAAAATAGTACTGATACACTTGCTAGATGCAGCGTTGCCACAAACCTTCCATTTGTAAAAAAACTCAGTATCAGGAAAGGGCAATACAACAAGGTATGTCTGTATTTACTCTCTTCCACTCAATTCTGGATTGGCCCCGACTGTCAGGTTTAGTAATCTGATTAACAAATAGGCAGATACGCGGAAAAAGGCAGCCTTCAAATTGTAAAGGTCTTTTGTTTTGCAAATGTCCGGGAATGGTTCAAAACTGGTGGACAAGCAATCCTTAGCTTAAACAGAAAAACTTGCAATCAAGGTAGAGAAACTAAGTCGTAAGGTATCCGGCTGGAGCTGTTGAGCTTGGCTGTTGAGCTTGTCCATTGTCAATTGTATTACCTAGTTAGAGAACACTATGATATACTAGACTGAATAACTGATTGTGTGGAGAGATGACATTACGCTTCCTTGATGCTCACGTGACTTTATTTCTTCTTCCTTACATTTTTTTAATCCAGCTTCAAACACTGATTCAGGAGACTGACCCTGGTGCAGATTATCGCATTGATAGAGCTTTGAATGAAGCATGTGAATCTGTAATACAGACAGCCTGCAAACACATAAGATCCGGAGACCCAATGTAGGTTGTCCTATTTGTTGTATTTGTCCATATCATATTTGGCAGCGCAGCCCAGGGAACATGACTTTTGGGTGGTTTAACATCTTAACTGAAATTTTTTTGAACAGGAGCACATACCAGCTTTTACGACTAGTAGTGGAATTGAGACTTTGGCTGTGCCTCATTCATCATGTAGACACCTATACCCAGCACTGATGATGTTTGTTGGCAGTACACAGACCTGTGCATTAGGTTACTTAATGGTCAAATAAAAATGGTAGAAACACTGAGGCTAAAGTGGCACATGCCTTGGCTCTAGACTTCTCATGGTATTTGTTCATTGACTCATTGTGTACTTTGGCTATTTGATAATCATTACAAAGTGGTTAATTATCATTAAAATAGAAGGCAAAATGTAATGGTTGGAGAGGGTTGTGATGGCTCCAGAATGAAGGCTGGAGTTGCATCCAAGATCTAGGAAGGCTGCATAAATGCTAAAAGAAAGTGTGGGATTGTGCACATTAGTTTTGCTCCATATGATGTGAAAACAGCTCTTAAAACCTGGCTGTAATTAAGACAGGTTCCCCATTTGGCAAATATCATTATACCCTGCAGCTGGCAGTAACCAACAATGAAACGAATGTAGTCCATGTTTATCGTCATTCTGCCATGCACAAACTCCTGCTGTCTGTGCTGTGGTATGGGATTTAAAGTGGGGTGCTTCCTTATAGCTTTGTGTGGTTCAGAAGACAGACAAACACACTTAAGACTAATTAAGAATATTTATCAATATGAAAACAACTGCATCCAGCAAAAAAGGGGGCAGGGGAGAGGGAGGGAGGAGGAACTAGTACAGATTTAAGAGACATATCAATCAGATACAATATGTGGACTTTTTTCTGAGTTCTCATTCAAACAAACGTGAAAAGACATGAGATAACTGAGAAAATTTGGAAACCGACAAGATATTAAGTAATATTAAGGAAATTTTATTAATTTCTTTCAGTGTGATAATGGTATTATGTTCTCAAATGAAATTGTATGATTTCTAGAATTTTCTTTAAAATAGAAGCAAGTAGATTAAAACAAAATTGACCATTGGTAGATAAAGCAGGGGAGGGGAGGTTATTGTATGACTCTCTGTTATTATACGTATTGGAAATTTTTCCTAATAAAAATTTTAAAGCAGCTGTGCACAGATCTCATCAAGCTGAGTCTGTAAGTGCAGAGTGGCTCTGAAGTTAATATAAGGCATATTTGCTGCCAGTTCAGTTAATTTGAGAGACTCAGAAAAAAGGAAATAGTGATGTTGTGAGTTCTGGGTATGTCATCAGAGCTCTTCTTGCTTTGCTAAAATTTCACTCCTGTTCCATGGCCAGGATCCTCTCATGCCTGATGGAACACTTATACACAGAGAAAATGGTAGAAGATTGTGAACACCGTCTCTTAGAGCTACAGTATTTCATCTCCAGAGATTGGAAGTGAGTATTTTAAGCCCTAGTAAGTTTAATTGCCTCAGTCTACTCTCCTGCATATGTCAGTATCAACTGTATGTCTTGAAATAATCAGTAGGAAAATATTTTTGTTAGTTTCTGAGATGGCTAACATACTCTGATTAGAGTGTGAAAAACATTCTTCACTTGCTTCCAGAACAGTGTCTAAAAGCAGAGTCAGCCCACTGCCCTTCAACTACCAAGCATCTCTGTTCAACACTACTTTAGAAGCCAGGGTTACGACTCTGAAACAACAACCATCTATCCAGAAAGATCTCTGGCACCTCTGGGGACAGAAAAAGCATTTGCTTTTTTCAAATATGTCTCTAAGAACGTTATCATGCATTTTTATTTTTACTGATTTGCACTGGGTATGGAAGTTTGCTTTTATTTCTTTCACTATTCAAAGTTATTGAATTTATTCTGCCTTAAAAGGTTTTTTTCAATAAATGATAACTTGATTTTCTTAATTCATTTCTCATCCTGCTACCAGAAATAGAGAGGGGGGTGAACTTAGGGCAGGATCTGTATTACAGTATATAGTTTTTTGGCTACTATTTCTCTCCTTTTTTCTTGTGTGTTTTCCCTTCCCACCTCCAAAGCAGCCAGTAATGGCTGAGAAGATGGCTGCTCCTCCTGCTTGCCAAGTTCAGCTGCTTCCTGATTCAGTTGTATGAACCAATGTTTAGGTCATTAACTTTTTTTCTGGTGATTAAGACATGTTTACCCACATTCTTTACTAGAAAGAGATTACTTAAAGATTCCGTGTGTTTTAATTTCTTTTCCCTGAAAAAAGCTCGAAAAGAACTACAGAAAGCTGAGTAAGAATTTCCCTGTGCTTACTCAGGCCATTGAAACCAAAATAACAAAGAGTTTACTGAGTAACTGCCTTCATTGAAATCATGGGGTTTCTTTTCCCCCCTCTTCTTTAATCCTTTCCCCTGTGATTAAAAAGTGCTTCACAGTCCTAAAAGCTACTCATTAAATACTGGCTTCTCTACTCCCATTACATAGCCCTCCCTCAAAACTGACAGCATAATGTGGCCAGAATTGATCATCCCTTGATACAGTTTGGACAAACAGCAGACTCTTTGCCTAATCCCTTGTCCCCAGGTTCAAAGTTAAATGTCAGGTTTTTGTTTTTGTTTTTAATTGACAAGCATATCCAAATAACCTAAAAACTGCAACTGCCTAAAATGTTATAAGACCTTACATTGCATGGGAAAAAAGAAGAGGAGCAGTTTTACTGTAGAGGAAGTTCAGTGGGAGATTCTGTTTATCTTGCCATTTCTTGCTCTTGTTGAATCTAGTATATCAAGTAGGATTGAACTTCATTCATGCTTGGAAAAAAGTATTTACTGAATAAAAAGTTACGAATTGACTGGTGGTAGCTACAACCCAAGTTTTCTCATTTCAGCCACGGCACGGTTGTTCTGAGTCTCCTATTGTAATTGTTGCCAGGTGAAAACCCCAGGTTCTGCTTGACTGGACTCGTCTCAGCCAATAAATAAGAGACTGAAGAGTCTCTCAACCTTCATTTCGTTGCACAAGGAAGGGAATAGTCAGGGCTGCTGTCGCCAAGACTGCTCAGCACGGGCAAGGAAGAAGGTTACTTTTAAGGCATTTACAAGTAGGAAGTTCATACAAGTTACCTCAGCAACATTCTTAATCATACTATGCAGGTGCAATGGGGTTTACATATAACTTCATGCATAGAATGTTCAGAAAATGGCAGTTAAACTCTGCCCAGAGGCGGGAAGTTACTATGTGTGAGGTACTTTAATGAACTAAAAGGTTATCCTGAATGTCAATATGGTGCCTAAACCAGTTTCCACCAATTTCCTCTAGTTTTGGGCAGCAGTTAAGGAAAGAGGAATGAGGATTTTAATGTAAAACCAGGGGATGTGTCAAGCAAAGAAACCAAGATTTTAATGTAAAGCTATGGAATGTGCCAAGCAAGGTGCTGAGGCAGTGAAATTTTCAGCAGCCTGGGGACCTCTGTCTTATAACGTTAGGTATTTTACATAGCCAAAATAACATCTTTGAGGTAGGACTTAAATCCTCTGTAATAAGTTTAAAGTTCTAAAGGTTTACCACTGTGTGTTGCTTAAGAACAAAATTCGGGACTATGCTTTCATATATCTGCTGTCTCCACTACCCTGGAGATGATTGTCAATGAGTACACATTGTAAAAACTCTTTAGCATGTGTTAGAAGGAAAAATACAGTAAGTAGTGGTTATCTTTTAACTCTTAACTTTACAGGCTGGACCCTGTCTTATACCGCAAGTGTCAGGGAGATGCTTCTCGTCTTTGCCACACCCATGGTTGGAATGAGACCAGTGACCTTATGATGACTCCTGGAGCTGTGTTCTCTTGCTTATATAGACATGCCTACCGCACTGAGGAACAGGGAAGGAGGGTATGCAATCAACACTGACTTTATTTCTTCCTATTGTCATTTATTTTTTAATTAGTTTGCTATATAATTTTCCGATTTCTCTCTTTTTAATTTATCTGGTAGGGAGGGGTGTGCTGTACTACTAGAAACATTTTCATTCAGTGAGTATATGAAGAGTTGCTCCACCAGCTTCTTTCTGCCTGATTTTGTTTTTAACAAACTGAGTGGGGAAAGAGTCCCAGTTTTTCTTCTTGAGCTAGCAAAATCTAAATCACAAATGGACAGTTAAACTCTGCTGCCTTAACTTTATTTAGCTGTAAAGATCCATTAGAAGCTTTTAGCCAGGACACAAATGGTTCCTTAGGCTGCTGTCCCTGGCAGCAGAAAACGTAATGCCTATATAAAAAGAGGCGTCTTTGACAGTGCACTAGTTGGAGCAGAAACCTCCATACCTCAGTCTCTTGGTATTTGTTTGCCCTCATCAATACCTTCTGTTGGGACATTATGTGTGCTTGGCCCTCAGGCAACATTTGCTGCCATCTGGTGCCACAGTGACATGTGGCTTGCTCTTCAGGGTAACCTTTCCAAGGCTTCTGAGATCCTTTATTGCATTTCAGTTCTTCATTTGTTACAGGAAATAGAGATGAAATTATTTCACCTTCATGTTTACAAATACTCCTCCTGAGCTTAATGCAAAAGTCAGATTGTTTAGGATTCTGAATCAGGAGACCAAAATGGAAAGAAATATTATACTTCAGCTACTGCTATCTTAGCCCAGTTTTTGTACTGCTCTGCAGGAGAATATGGGGATTTGTTGTTACTTTTTTCATCATATAATGAGCCTCTCATTAACCACAGGGGCTCCTAAACCCTAGGATCTTGCCACTCACTACAGTAGGAGTTCCTTCTCTTGTAAATGGTCAAGAGAGAAAGGATGGCCCAAGGAACTAGATGATGCTCAGCTATCACCACTGACTGCTGTAACAGGGATCACAATAGAGGGTCCCAGACAGAGCAGGAGAAAAATTAGAACAAAATTCAAAGCCCCAAAAAAAGACAAGACTTACTGGTTTGACAATGACTGGAGGAACCCCCAAGACTATGGCCCCTGGACACCGTGCTTACTCAGAACTGAAACCGCTCCCAAAGTCCACCCTTCACCCAAAGATTAGACAGGCATATCAAACAATAATACACACATGAGGAACACACTTCTTGGTTCAATCAAGTATACAAGACCAAATGGGCAATGCCTGCCCACGATCAAAACAAGAAGGCAGGAAGGGACAGGAAAACAGAATGAATGGACACCGAGAACCCAGGGTGGAAAGGGGGAGAGTGCTGACACATTGCAGGGATTACAACTAATATCACAAAACACTTTGTGTATAAAATTTTTGAATGAAAAACTCATTTGCGTTGTGAGTTTTTACCTAAAACTCAGTAAAATTTAAGATGCTATTAAAAAAAAAAAAAAAGGGCAGAATGTTGGTGTGCTCCCTGTTTTAGTAAGGGATACTGATTATACCTGTCAATGACAACTCTCTCCGAGCCTTTCCAAAAATATTAGTTTCCACCTGTGTTACTTTCTGCTAATTCTACATAACCCACCTAGAAGAGCCTGGTCCTGACTTGTAGTAACTGTTGCTTCTACTGTTCCCTGCTTATTCTTTCTGAATTTAGATAAATTTGAACTATGTTCTCCTCAACCGAGTGTATTTTCTGTTGTGAACTGGATCCAGCTTTCTACTCTACATGAATAAAACTCCCTAGCAAACCTAATCTGAATGAATCCAGTTTACTTTTATGTGGATACTCTCAGGAAAGAATGTGTTTTCCTATAGTATAATAGAAAATGCTGGCTCTATAATTGCATTCCGAGAAATAGAGGCTTTTCAGAATCCTCCTTTTTAGGAGGAGTCAATTCTTACTCTGTAAGAGACTCAAGGTATAAAGTTTAGGAGGTATAAAGTTTGTAGTTACAAACTATAAAGTTACTTGTTAGTTGCCTGACAACAGGTTTGCTCTTTCCAGTGTTATTTTGTTTTTCACCTTTTAAGGTATTTTGCTTGTTTTTCTCACATAGCTCTCACGGGAGTGCCGAGCTGAAGTCCAAAGGATCTTGCACCAGCGTGCCCTGGATGTGAAGCTGGACCCTGCCCTCCAGGATAAGTGCCTAATTGACCTGGGGAAGTGGTGTAGTGAAAAAACAGAGACTGGACAGGTAGGGGACTTAGCTACCTGTGTGTCTTACAATATTATTGTTAATGATTAACATTTTATATAGAGTACAGACATCATGAAATCCATCTCTGTGTTTACTCCATGGGTGTGATTTATTACATTATTCAGTGTTCACTTCTGTAAAAATGGCTTGTGGGTGGTATCTGACCTCTTTCAACCCCACAAGGGGGAAGGAGAACCAAGATCAATGGCACAAGGCTGACTCCATGAGCTGGAGGCCAGACAAGCCTCCTCTCTCCACCATCTGTACTAACTCTGACTCCAGCCATTCCTCACACAGCACCCTCTACTTCCCTGCTGGGTTCGATAGTTCATTGCAATGGCCACACAGAACTCACAGACTATATCCACAATTATGGGGTTTATTAGGGAAGTAACAGTTACAACTTAGGCTCAGGAACACTCAGGATACAATTCTTCCATCAGGACAGCCTCTTCCCAACTGTGCTTGCAGGCAGGCTTCTCGCCGGCCCTAGGCCTCTCCCCAAAGGTGCTCAGCATTTGCTGTGGGCCAGGAAGCCCACTGCACCATCTCCTGCCACTCTGTCTTTTCTGCCACCACCTCTCACCATCTTCAGGGTTGCAGCTTGCGTTCTCTCTCTCTCTCTCTGTTGGGCATGAAAGTATTTCGGTATTCTGCTTCCTGAGCCTGCTACAGTTTTGTTGGGTTTATTATTTGAAAATGCCAATAGTTTAGCTTCCTGTTGCCTTTCTCCAGTGAAACACAGGATGTGATGGCATGGAATCATAGGGAAGTTTCTTTTTCTTCCTACTGTCTGGTAACCATTTAGAAAGCTGCACTACATTGCATCCGTTGCTGAGAAGCTAAATTTAAGAAAAGATTCAATAAATAGGATTTTTTTTCCTTAGCCATTTATTTTTTACTCCATAGCATTTTTCCCTGTGGCTCCCCCGCCCCACCGCCCACCCCCTTTCTGGCTGTTGTGTAATTCCTGCAACCCTTCTTTTCCCTTCCCATTCTAATTCTGAAACAAAGAGATTCTTGCAGAGTAACCAGTAAGTTAAACTTGATCCTTAACATAGCACTTGGCTGAGCAAATGGCTGTTGATAGGCTTTGGGAAGGTGAGCTGATGTTATACTTAAAACGTCTAAAAGAAATAGTAATAAACTGGTACTGGAAGGTGGCCCCAAACTGAGTTTCCAAAGCCCGGACAAAATAGCTTTTAGATACCCAAACTCTGGTGTGATCACTTGTTTTGGTGGAATTTCCCTCAGAGGATCCTTTGATGTGGATTAGGGTTAGAATCTCAGGTTTGACTTGCAGAACCATGAACTCTGTGCTGTGTTCCAGACACTGGGCCCTGACCTCCTTTGCACATGTGGTCTTAAGTTAATCCATTTCTTTCACTGTGAATTTTTTGTCAAATTGTCATTATCAAAGTGCAGCTTTAAAATGGGAGGTAAGGACTATCTAAACAGAGATTAACAATGGAATAGCAGGGTGTTAATGAAGTGAAAATAAAGGCCTGATGAGATTTTTGGACTCTGAGCATACCTGAAAGTCAACTCTTGGTAGACTTGGTAGAGCTTTGACATTCTGGGGGCTTTTTACTTGAAAAGAAAAGGAGAACCACTCGAAAGGAAGTAGACACTGGTGTCTCAGCTTCCCTTGATCATTTATGGAACTCACAAATGCCAAGGGATTGCTTTTTTATTTGCAGGAGCTTGAGTGCCTCCAGGATCATCTCGATGACTTGGCTGTGGAATGCAGAGATATAGTCGGCAACCTCACAGAGTTAGAATCAGAGGTAAGCAGTTTGCAGCTCATAGAAAGAAAGTGCCCTGTGAACAGCCTTTCCTTCGTTCTTAGTTACACTGTTTCTAAACTCTTGAGAGTGCACGTTCTCTGTGAAACAAAAGAAGTCATAGTCTCCTCACTTGCTCTAGAGAAGTATATATTACGTTGCTTCCTGAATCCTTTCCCTTGTATCTCTAGAAAAACGTCCTATACACTAGCCCTTTGGTTTTCTTCATAAATTAGAGTTATCGCTGTGGTTAGCCTGCCTTTTTTCCCCCTTTAGAAAAGATAGCAGTTATGCTTCCGTTTAAGAAAGATAACAATACTTCAGATCTCTTACTCCCATTCAAGAATAGTCCAAGCATTTCTGTTTTCTTATCCTCAGCTCTTTAATCAGGTCATTTGGTAATGTTTGTATGTTTAATAAAATAAAAACCTGGGACTTCCAGTTAAACATGGAAGATTTGAATACATGTGTCCATCTCTGTTCCATCTTAAAATACACTAAAATACTTAAAATGGATCTTAAAAACTCATAAGCTTAGAAAGACAGTAAGAATGGGAGAGGAGATGACAGAAGATAAGAGAAGGCAACGAGACCAGAAGAACTAGATGGTGCCCGGCTGCTACAGCCGATGACTGCCCTGACAGGGAACACAACAGAGAACCCCTGAGGGAGCAGGAGAACAGTGTAATGCAGACCACAAATTCTCGTAAAAAGACCTGACTTAATGGTCTGACTGACACTAGAAGGACCCCGGTGGTCATGGCCCCCAGACCTTCTGTTGGTCCAGGACAGGAACCATTCCCAAAGCCAACTCTTCAGACATGGATTGGACTGGACAATGGGTTGGAGAGGGATGCTGGTGAGGAGTGAGCTTCTTGGATCATGTGGACACTTGAGACTATGTTAGCATCTCCTGTCTCGAGGGGAGATGAAAGGGTAGAGGGGGTTAGAAGCTGGCAAAATGGACACAAAAAGAGAGAGTGGAGGGAGAGAGTGGGCACTCTCATTAGGGAGAGAGTAATTGGGAGTGTGTAGCAAGGTGTATATGGGTTTTTGTGTGAGAGACTGACTTGATTTGTAAACTTTCACTTAAAGCACAATAAAAATTAAAAAAAAGAGAGAGAAGGCAACAAACTTTTGAAAACTAGAAAGCAAAAAAAAAAAAAAAAAAAATGGACTGCTTGAAGAACTGATTATGAAAGAAGCCGACCTCAAGATGCATTTTTCCAGTATGTGCAGCTACTCCCCATCCTTAACAGAAGAGGTTTCCTTTCTGAAGAGGTTGATAGAGGGATTCTGAATGATGCACCAGTGGAGGGCAGGGGACATACTTTGAAAACAGTAAGATTTATGGAATGAACTATTTGAATTGTCAAAATCAGCAATACATGAAATTGCACTGGCAGTGTGTAACTCTTTGCAGGAAGGTGTTATTTTATCAGCTCGTGCCATACAGGGATTACTCTGCCAAACGCATTTCATATCTATTCCCCAGAGGTAGCAGTTTGTCATCTGATGTGAGGGCAGTGATCTGTATCTGGTTTATAAGCTTATAAACGAAAGATAGATGTCAGTTAACCCTGTTTGCCTTTTGAACTGCTTAGCATTTTGGAAAAATTTCAAAGGCTTTACATTCTCTGTTACCATTAAGTGTTTCACACGCCACCTTTTCTCAGTTCTGCTTTCTCTTTTGTTCAGGCACAAGGGGAATCTGCCTCTAGAACATTTGCCTTTCAAAATACAATGTGGGACCAATTCTATCTGTCCAGGGGCTGACTATTTAATTTAAATATCAGAGTAGTTTCCAAATGTATATATTAGATTATTTACCCATCAGATGCTACTGATTCAGAAAAAAGAAACTGTTCTTTCTCCTCTCATCCCCACCCCTCTGGCCTTGACTCTTTCTAAAGCAGAATTATTAATATATTTAAACTTTTGCAGGATATTCAAATAGAAGCCTTGCTGATGAGAGCCTGTGAGCCCATAATTCAAAATTTCTGCCACGTAAGTGATCTTTAGAAAAACAA
Organism: Elephas maximus indicus; assembly: GCF_024166365.1. NCBI lineage: Eukaryota > Metazoa > Chordata > Mammalia > Proboscidea > Elephantidae > Elephas > Elephas maximus. Next base: position 40,341,263 of record NC_064839.1, on the reverse strand, counting down.
GGGTTATGGACAGAACCAAATTCATTGAGACTCACCTTCAAGTGTGTTGGACCCATCTCAGTCTTCAGCATACATTACTCTTGAGTGATAGCCAGCTTTGATAAGTTAAAGTTGAAAATGAAAACAAAATCAAGAGAGAGGCACCACCATCCTGAGCCAACCTTGTTTGATTATCCTTTGTAGGTGGCCAGGTATGTAGTTAGCAGCAGTTGTCGAGATGCCCTTTATAAGAACAGGTGGAACAGGGAAATCCCTATTAGTCTGGCTGAGTTGTTTCTGATACATCAATCTAGAATTTGTTGCTAGTAATAGTGGCTTCCCCTTCCAACTGTCTCATCACACCTCAATATTGAGTGAATACCTGTGTTTTGTTACTTTATTCACGTGTTGAATTACCTAAATTGTGGGAGTGAGATACATTGTGAATCCTAAGGATCTGACAGTCAGGAGGCTATGTAAGATATTATCCCAAAAACCAGCTGCTGGTGTCATCTAAGGAGAGGAATCCAGGCACTGCAAAGTACATATTCTTGTTGGAGTTTCATGCAGAGTAAATTGCGATGTAAATTTTATTCTACGCAGTGTTTATCCCAGTCTTATTTTAAAACAACTTATGATGTATATTGTTTGCCAGGGCCTCTAGAATTAGTCCAGTTTGCATTGCCCATGGATTTGGGTCCAGGTTTTGTTCATTAACTGTTACAAATGAGTGGAAATGTGTATTGCCTTCCTCAGGATGTGGCAGATAACCAAATAGACTCTGGAGACTTGATGGAGTGCCTGATACAAAACAAGCACCAGAAGGATATGAATGAGAAGTGTGCCATTGGAGTCACCCACTTCCAGCTGGTCAGTAACACCTGACTGTCGGCTTCCTGTGTTGGCTGCTCAGATGGTTACTGAATACCTTCCCTTTCAGAACATCATAGCACCTCTTCTGTGAGAAGTCATTTTTCTAAACATAGATCCTTTTGATTCTGTTCTTAGCAAATGTTGGGTTTTTTCTACTGTGACCATGTACTTTGTTAAAACCCATTGTCCCATAGGGTTTCCAAGGAGTGGCTGGTGGATTCAAATTTCTGACCCTTTGGTTAACAGCTGAGCTTTTAACCACTGTGCCACCAGGGCTCCACATTCTTTGTTAAACCAACCCAAATCAAACCCACTGCCGAGTCGATTCTGACTCATAGCAACCCTATAGGACAGACTAGAACTGCCCGGTAGAGTTTCCAGGGAGCGCCTGGTCGATTCGAACTGCCAACCTTTTGGTTAGCAGCTGTAGCACTTAACCACTAAGCCACCAGGGTTTCCGATATCCTTTGTTAGGCTCCTGGAAATGCAATGACAAATAGGACATAGTCTGTACCCTTATGAAGTATATAATCCAGTGGGGATAGAGATAAGGAAAATGGCCATTTCCTTCTTCAGTCACATTGCTTGCTTTCATGAGATATTTTGTCATCTCTGTTTACAGTTAGTGGGGTCTGTTATTTTGTGTTACTGGTCAGTGCAGTAGAACAAATGTGTGTCAACACACTGTATGCTAAGCCTTTTTTTTTTTTTTTTTTCTTTTAAATCATACTACCCAGATCTAGCATTTGAGTGAGAAGTCAGACCATACTCTTCTATCATATTTCTAAAGGAAGTATTTCTGGTATAGCAAGTGCTTCCTTCCCAGGAAGCCGAAATCCAGTCATATTTGTTAAGTTCACATCTTGGGACTTGTAGCATTCCTGACTGCCTTCAACAGTTTATTGTGCATTCATCAAATGTTACTGAGTGTTTTCCAAGTGGTGGTAAAACAGATAAAACCCCTGTCCTCATAGACTTCATGTTCTAGTAAGAGAAAGACATAAAATACAAGGTTACAAGTAGATAGACAATCTAAGGTCATTCTATGAAGAAACATAAAGCAGAGTAAAAGAGTGCAGGGTGAAGGAGAAAGAGGGCTTTAAAAAAAGGAGGCATTTGAGTAGAAACCTCAAAGAAGCAAGGGAGTAAACCTTGTGAAGATCTGGGAGAAAAGTGTTTCAGCTAGAGGGAACAGTTACATGTGTGATTGGAATAGAAGAGAAGCAAGGTAGTGCCTAGTGAGGGTATTACAGAGAGACAGAAGGGTAATGACATCAGAGAGACAGAAGGCAAGTCATGCAGGGTCTTGTAAGCAGTCTTCTGAAAACTATATGAATAAAATGCCACCCACCACTGCTGACTAAAACTCACCACAGAGCTGATTTTCTTTCTTATCTTTCAGGTTCAGATGAAGGATTTTCGATTTTCTTACAAGTTTAAAATGGCCTGTAAGGAGGACGTATTGAAACTTTGCCCCAACATAAAAAAGAAGTATGTAACTTCTAGTTGATTGTCCTATTTCTCCCAAGACGCTCTTAGCTACTGAATAAATCTCCAGGATATCCGACAACCTCCTATTGTCTAGCAGGATTAGCCCTGGAGACCTGCCTGTATTATCTCTTCGGTAGTGTGGCCATATACTTGAATTGTCTGGGCAGATAATCTTTATAGCTGCCTAGAGGCACAACACAACTGATGATAGTTCTTATATGGAGAGCCCATAGGCTAAAGGAACGTTTTGAATTTCTCCAGGCTCAGGCAATCTAACTGATAGTTTGTGTACTTAGAGGAGCAAATTGCAGTGTGAGTGAAAGATGTTAATTGACTTCCTCCTGGCATCATTACATTATGTCATTTTCACAAAGCAGCAAAGGCTTGTACTGAGTTATCTAGTGAACAAACAAAAAGTTTATTCATTTAAGAATTAGTCTTAAAGAGGAGAGCGAGAAGCTTTTATGGCATGGCTGCCCAAATTCTTCCATGCTGGCCTTTGAAAAGACATGTCTGTAGAACACATTTTCCCTCATATAAACCAAGTTACCATTTTGCTCAGGTTTCTGTACCTTTCAGGAATGCGTTTCACAGTATGTCAAGGAGACACGGTCCCAAAGATAAGACCAGCATTCCTCTGTAGTCACTTGTTTTTAACAAAGCAAGTGTTGAACTCTTCCTTGCACACATGTCCCTTTCTGGCCTCCCCTCCAGTCAAGAGTGTAGTCAGCATTGAGGCTGCTGTGTGAGTTTTAGGACATACACAGTCAAATAATTGCTGCTTTTAGCACTCTAAAAAACAGTGAGAATTACAGGGAAAGGCATTCAAAAACACGGTAAAGTGCGTCATGAATTCAGGACAAATGGTGTGGCTCCTGCCCCAGTCCAGCCAGTCTCAAGCCTTCTCCTTTCCTTGGCAGGGTGGACGTGGTGATCTGCCTGAGCACCACTGTGCGCAATGACACCCTACAGGAAGCCAAGGAGCACAGGGTGTCCCTGAAGTGCCGCAAGCAGCTCCGGGTGGAGGAGCTAGAGATGGTAATGCCTCACAGCTTCCATTCCAAGAAACCACAGAACAGGGTTTTTAGGAAGTTGGATGAGGGACTAGGGCAAATTGGAAGACATTAGCCACTATTCGGATGATTAAGACTTGAAGCCATATGCTAAAATTTAACCACATGTCAATTAGTTTCTTGATTCACTTTTTTTTTTTAAGCATGTGGTACAATCATTGGCTCAATAATTCCTCAAGGATGGGGGTTCTTTCTCTTTCTCCACTCTGCTATCTTGGCATCAGCTTCATCCTAAGGCTGGTTTCCTTCATGGTTACAAGATGGCTGCCTTTAACAGTTGGGCCACCTGCTCCATTATTCATATCAAGCAAGGAAAAGAAAGATGGAAAGAAACGTTCTCCCACAATGAAATAAAGGTGCATTCCTTCAGTTTGATTGGGAAGGGTCAGCTTTGGATTTGTGCCTGCTCGCTGACCAGTAACAGTCTCTAAGGAATGTCCTGCACTGATCAGCTTACTGATCATTAAGGTGAACTGGATAATGGGTAGGTAATCACAATAGGCACTATAGGAGGAAACTTCTTGCTTTACTTTTGAGGTTAAACCCGTGTTAGGAAGAAGTCTAAGAAATATTCTTAATATGGTTTGTACTGCGGATCATATTTGTTTCACCTCAGTGTGAACAAAAACTAGTAATGAAAACCAAACAAAATTAATTTCTCAAAAGTTGCATTATCTGATTTTCATATATAATGGCAGTGATTCAGTGATAATTCTGTTTAAGTGGAGCTGACCTAATTGTTCTGTTATATAGACTTGTTTCAAGCTGGAAGCTTTTGGTCCCTAGCTTATGTGCTCACCTCTTTCTGTAAAATAATAATACTAACAGTGACAGTAGAACCCTGTATTTACATGGTTGTTTTAAATACTAAGTGGTTTCCATATATATTATCTTATTTCATCTCACAGCAGTCCTGCGAAGAGGTCCAGGTAAGTCGTAGCATTTCATTTGGCAAACAAGGTCCAAGCCACTGTAGTTATTTAGTGGCAGAACTGTGAGAATTACAGTTGAGTCTACTGGACAACCCTACTGCCATTTTGCTGTATAGAAGTGGTAGTCACTAGGCAAGATCCAGTCAACAGATAAGTATGTAGAACATTCGACAACTCTAGCTTAAAATAAACTCTGTTTTCCATGCTGGCTCCCTCTCATGCAGACAGAAGACATCCGTCTGGAACCAGATCTGTATGAAGCCTGCAAGAGTGACATCAAAAACTACTGTTCCACTGTGCAGTACGGCAATGCTCAGGTAACTTTGGTTTTGTTTTTATTTTTTAATTATAAAAGTATTGTGAAAATAACATTTTAATGATTAATTCTTCACTGGTGGGAGAAGCTCCATCACATCCTACCTGCAATCCCCTCTTAAGCCAAACCAGACTACTTTTCAGTCCCCAACAAAGTTCCTTACCTGCCCTCCCTTTGTCTCTTACTCATTTCCTTCCCCGTTTCATGTTGCCCTTCCCCATCGTGTCTGCCTAATAAACTCCTAATCATCCTTCAAATGCCTCCTCTTCTCTGTAGTTTTCCCAACACTCTGTTCCCATTGCACAGAACTTCTTAACTAGAGATCACATAAGAATTCACCTATGGAATTTTTTTTTTTTTTTTTAAATACAGAGAACAGGGTCCTACCCATAATCTCCGAGAATGAAGGGCAAGCAAATGATTTTTGTTTTTGTTGTTAATTTCTCCTGGTAACTCAGGTACTCCTTCTAGTTAAGGTCATTGCCATGGTGCTTTAGCTTTTGAGATAATTTCTTCGTTGGCTTGTTGTATCTAATACTGCTGATGCAAAGTCTGATGTCATTCAGATTCTCATTATCTGCAAAGAATCCTATAATTTCGCCGTGGTGTGATTAAGTCTGGATTTTGTTTTCTTTATCCTGATTGGCCTTTTCAATCTCAGAATTTCTCCATTTCTGGGACATTATTGATCATTATTCATTCAAATATTGTCTTTCTTTCTTTTTTGGAACTCTTATTAGCTGGATCATGTGAATCTGTCCCCCGTGTCTCTTAACTTTTTCTTTCATGTTTCCATTTCTTTGTCTCTTTGTTCTTCGCTGAGGTTTGTCAGTTACAGTTCCCAGACTGAAAGCTTTTTTTTTTTTTCAGCTTTGTCCATTCTGCTCTTCAGAGAGACCACCAATTAATTGAGTTTTTAATTTCAACAATTACATTTTTTGGTTCTAAGATCACTAATTGGTTCTTTTCATGACTACCTGTTCTTGATTCTTCCTTACCATTTTCTCCAGTATTGCTCAAACCAAAAAAAAAACCAAACCCACTGCCATCGAGTCGATTCCGACTCATAGCGACCCTATAGGACAGAGTAGAACTGTCCCGTATAGTTTCCAAGGAGCGCCTGGCAGATTCAAACTGCCGACCTTTTGGTTAACAGCTGTAGCACTTAACCACTACGCCACCAGGGTTTCCGTATTGCTCAAAGGATGTTAAATATATTTTTGAATTCTCATTTTAATTGTTCTGTTGCCTCTTTCCCCTCAATTTTGTGTCCTTGCTTTATCTCATTTATAACCTTATGGCATTGTTGTTGTTATTAGCTGCTGTTGAGTCAGTTCCAACTCATAGCAACCATATGTAAAACAGAACGAAACACTGCCCAATCCTGAGCCGTCCTCAGAATTGTTGCAGCCACCAAGTCAGTCCATCTCACCAAAGGCCTTCCTGTTTTTGGCTAACCCTCTAACAAGAATGATGTCGTTCTCCAGGGACTCATCCCTCCTGATAACATGTCCAAAGTATGTGAGACGTAGTCTTGCCATCCTTGCTTCTAAGGAGCATTCTGGCTGTACTTCTTCCAAGACAGATTTGTTCGTTGTTTTGGCAGTCCGTGGTATATTCAGTATTCTTCACCAACACCATAATTCAAAGGCATTAATTATTCTTCGGTCTTCCTTATTCATCATCCAGCTTTTGCTTGCATAGGAGGTGATTGAAAACACCATGGCTTGGGTCAGGTGCACCTTAGTCTCCAAAGTGACATCATAGCTTTTCAACACTTTAAAGAGGTCTTTTGCAGCACATTTGCCCAATGTAATATGTCTTTTGATTTCTTGACTGGTACTTCCATGGGTGTTGATTGTGAATACAAGTAAAATGAAATCCTTGACAACTTCAGTCTTTTCTCCGTTTATCATGATGTTGCTTATTGGTCCAGTTGTAAGGATTTTTGTTTTCTTTATGTTGAGGTGTAATCCATACTGTAGTCTTTGATCTTCACCAGTAAGTGCTTCAAGTCCTCTTTACTTTCAGCAAGCAAATTTGTGTCATCTGTATAACCGGGTAGTTAATGAGTCTTCCTTCACTCCTGATACCCCATTCTTCATATAGTCCAGCTTCTTGGATTATTTGGTGAACTATTGGTGATTTTTCTTGTGCCTTGAGAATTTCATTGAAGTCCCATGACTTTAGACTACAGTCCTCACTGCTGCAACTTATCATCTGCTTTCCTTCTTCATCTTTTTTATAATACTTAAAAGTTTGGTGTAGGAAAGGGGAGACTTCAGGATATACTTTATTTGCTATCTTAAAATCCATTCCATGGCACTTTATGCTTTTATGTTAGTGTTCATCTTTTTTTAATTATAGCTATCTACTTATATAAGTTTGTCCAGTGAGATTATGTATTTGTCAAGGGTAAGGATTGGGTCTGATTCATAGCATCTAAGACAGTCTATCCTCACGTGATAAACAATCAGTAATTGCGGAATTAGGTTGAACCTCCTGACTTTTGCCTACTACCTAGTCAGAGTTCTTGATCCAGGAATATGCAGAGAGCCTAATGTATGCTCCAAAAGGAGACTTGAAAAGGAGCAGCTCTAGAGGGCAGAAGAAACCAGGAATGCCAAGTGGCTTTCCTTCCCTTTGGACTCCAGTACAGCCTGCTACTCATCCTTAATTTGTATACAGTTTGGTTTGTTATTAGCCCTAAGCTTGTGGGTTTATGATTCTCCTTGGAGTGGAAATCTTGATTCCCATTGCCTGAGAATTAGAAACAAAAGGTACTTAGATAGAAAAATGGAGGGCACACTAAGAGAACTGATGCTTCACAGTTAGAATACGTGGATTGCCAATCCCTGACACACTTCTCAACTTGACCATAATTCTTATGCCATAGATTATTGAATGTCTGAAAGAAAACAAGAAGCAGCTAAGTACCCGTTGCCACCAGAAAGTATTTAAGCTGCAGGAGACAGAGATGATGGACCCAGAACTAGACTATACACTTATGAGAGTCTGCAAGCAAATGATAAAGGTAAGGAATCCAAAACCAAGGGCTCAGTAAGTAAGGGTAAATCAAATGACAATGATAACATTAACTTCTTTAAATTTCAGAGACTATTCATATAATTTTCTAATATTAGCGTCTTTTGTACAGCTAAGACAGTGTTTCTCAGAGTGTGATCCCTATACCAGCATCGTCATGATCACCTGGGAACTTACAGATTCTTGGGTCCCATTCAGATCTACTGAATCAGAAACTCTGGGAATAGAGCAGACAGTCTGTTTAAGGAGCCCTCCAGGTGATTCTGATGCATGCTCAAGTTTGAGAATCACTGAGCTGAGATGACTTTGGCCTGAGGTACAAATAAATGTATGCCCAATAAATACAAGATTGGTTTTGAAGGAGGTTAATGGTAGGTATACTGAGAACACCACTATTGAACTTCCTGATCATCCATCTACACAAAAGCTTTTTTTAATCCTGCAGGTTGCTTTGTTTCATTTACTTCTCCAGTGGATGTTCTCTTGCATCAGGGCTGACTTGAGTACCCGGATTTAAGTTCCATGATCTGTCCACATATACACAGAGAAATCTATGGTTCTAACCCCTTACTTCAGCTTTCCGTTAAAACAAAATGCTACTTTTCACCCTATCAAATAAATTCTGAAGATGATTTTGAAAGTTAGAAATGTCAGGCTCTGCTTTGAGAGAGCTCTGTAAGAATTTGATACCTTTTATAAAAATCAGCAATGCAAGTTCCCACATTAAGATGTCAATAGATAATAATCACTTACATATTAGAGAACTAGAAATGGAGCTCTGGGAAGGGAGGCTTGATGCTCAAGGGTCTCCTCCAGAGTTTTCAGACACTGTGACACTTAAAGACTTGTAGTTTAGCAAGTAGAGACGAGCTTATTACAACTAGTCTAAAATGAATCTCTACCTTAAAGGACAATAACAAGTACACAGGGGCTAGCTCCACAGTGTCCGGTAGGCTCATAGCCCCTGGAGTTAAGAGGTGAACCAGACTGGGTCGTTACCCCACATGCTTTTTCACATTGGTTGGTGGGTAATACTTGGGTTTTTCCACTGGGATTGGGTAGATAAGTCTTGAGGGCTACATGGTCACCTGGTACAATGTTATGCTTAAACAGTATTTAAGCTCATAAGATGCCATGTAATTTACCAAAGCCATATAGGTAGAGGATCAACCCCATGTAATATAGGAAACAGTGAGATACTGGAGAGAAATTTGGGAGAAAATGGGTAAAAAAAGAAAAGCTTGGGGTCAGGTACTTATTCAGGCTTAGCCAATTCTCTGGTACTTAGTGATACCTTCAGGCTACTTCTTTCATAAGCATTCCAGTAGATGTGAGAGTGATCCCAGATGGTACTAATTGCCATATTTGGATAACTGTATTATAAAAACTTTGTTTGCAGAGGTTCTGTCCTGAAGCAGACTCTAAAACCATGTTGCAGTGCTTGAAGCAAAATAAAAATAGTGAACTGATGGATCCCAAATGCAAACAGATGATTACCAAGCGCCAAATCACCCAGAACACAGGTAGGCTGGCTTTCCTGCTGAGTATACAGCTGAAATGGAATTGAGTGGGTACAGAATTATTTAATTAAACTGCAGGTGCTTTATTACCCATGAATTTTAAGGGCAAGAGACTGTGTGTAAGCAGAATGGTTTACTCCTCCTTCAAAGAGGATCCAGAAAAATGCAATGAAAGTCATGGAAAAGAGGAAGTTAGAAAAAAAACAGAAAACCGCCCTTGAAAGGCCTTCTGAAGGAATCAGGGCTGAGTCCCCTGCAAAGAAACGCCTAGAGATTTATAAAACGTCATGCATATAGCAGGAGAATATGTGGGTAATCGGTTTTAGAACAGATGAATATAGCTCTGAGTTGCAAGATCCTGTATCTCAATGGCAAGGTCTGTTAGATATTTCCTTCTTGGTGTTTTCAGGTATATCTGTTGTAGGGAAGGTTGTCTGCTTGATTTCTGTGAAGATTACTTAGAAGATTAGGTCCATAAGACCCTGCAGAGCTGCAGTGCAGAGCCAAGGAATTCCTGGAGATCTCCAGATCTACCGTTTTACCAAATCTTAGTGCTGATTAAAAACAGTGTAGTGAGAGCTCAGGAAATATTCATGGAATAAATTCATCAGTGGTTGTAATCATGGTCATGTACTTAATGTGCCCTTCTTTGCAGAGTGAGTGTCTAAAAATCTGTTAATCTAGGTAGAGTACTTTATCACATACTTAGCACTTTCTGTTCTAGATTACCGCTTAAATCCTGTGCTAAGGAAAGCCTGTAAAGCTGACATTCCTAAATTCTGTCATGGAATCCTGACTAAGGCCAAGGATGATTCAGAGCTAGAAGGTCAAGTCATCTCTTGCCTCAAACTGAGATATGCCGACCAGGTAAACTGGCCTGGGCTCTCCACAGAAATGTATATATGGAGCCAACTCTGCCCCTGGGAGTTTTCTCTTTTGAAGTCCCTGGCTTGCTCCTACTTTTCCTAGACCTTTTCATACCTTCCCAATCCAGGGGCTAAGGGGCCAAAAAAAAAAAACTGAAGTTCTCCAACAGGCTGATTTATGCCCCCTTTCTCACATGTAGCGCCTCTCTCCAGACTGTGAAGACCAGATCCGGATTATTATCCAAGAGTCTGCTCTAGATTACCGACTAGACCCTCAGCTCCAGCTGCACTGCTCAGAAGAGGTAGGATCTGGGTATAAAACTGGTTGTGAACAGACCTGATCAGAGAAGCTACTGTTGAAGAATTCTTTACTATGCTTTCTTTCTCTTCAGCCCTGAATCTGTGGTTAGTTGAAGGCCCGTCTTCTATGCTCTCCATTGTCTTTGCTCCTGGTTTTTTAACACCGAATTAGACTTGGCTTTAGTGCTATAGGATCAATATAAGTCAGAACCAACTTGATGGCAGTGGGTTTTGGTTTGGTTTTTTGGGGAGTTAGTGTTGTCGCTACACAACTTTGTTTCTATATTTTTCTATTGAAAAGGGTATTCTTTTATTTTACCTATCTAGATATGATTTGTTCTTTCCTTCTCCTTATTCATCATGGTCAGCCCAGGGCACCTCAAGTCTTGCCAGAAAGATAAAAGTGCTCCCATAATTGCCCTAAAGAAATAGAAATTATTAGACTTCCTAGCTAGATAAGGACATGCAGAGAGCCCTGTTCAACATATGTCAATTTTAGGGGATCATAGCTAAAGATATTTCAAAAAAACTTATTAGAACTGTCCAAAGAAATTTAAACATTTCTCCGTTGCATGGGCTTTGTTTCAGGACTCTTTTGTGTGTTTCTGTGTGCGTGTGCATGCTTGTGCTTCCAGACTATAAATATGGGTTGACCCTCAGCCTCTGTAAGTGGCAGGTTTTTGCTTTTAATGTTTTACTGGCGATATAACCTTCCTTCTTGTGGAACCAGGGAGTATCCATCTTTGTGACTAGTCCTGGGACAATCTGACTCAAATCTCAGGGTAGGCAGCATAAAGATATATTGGTACTGATTTTGGACTCGGTATGCCAGTCGTTGTGAAGGAGAACAGAGTCTAGCATCCAATACGAGAGAGAAGGGAGTGAAATTCACCAGGACTCTGTTTGAGAAGAACCCTCATCACACGTGGTCGGAAGATCACCAAATCGACATGTTTCAGAGACCATGGCTTCTGGTGATAGCAGGGTTGTCCCTCACTTAGAAAACAGCAGTGAGCCATCATGAGGCAGCACCAACACTGCACTGTCCGGAGCTTGTTGGAATCACCAGACTCATTGGGTTTTAAAACCTTTTGCTCATCGCTTTTGTTCAGTGAGGTGGCCTTATTTTGTGTGTGTCTCCTGACCAGATCTCCAGTCTTTGTGCCGAAGAAGCAGCAGCCCAAGAGCAGACGGGTCAAGTAGAAGAGTGCCTCAAAGTTAACCTGCTCAAAATCAAAACCGAGATGTGTAAAAAGGTAACTACCATCACATTTTTAACCCCCACTTCCTTTTTTTTCCTCTTTCTCTTCTTCCCTTTAATACTGTAGTCTGCATGCCTTAATTATAAAATCTGAAATCCACACCTTCCTTTGCAGAATTCTATGCTGTTCTTTCTTACCAAACTTTAGTTTGGCCCTTGACCATTAATCTCCTATACCAGGTGTTCAGCATTCATAAAAATCAGTCAAACTAAACCTTTAGTTCATTTCAGAAGCATCGAATAAAAACAGATTTATAGAAGATATGACTGCTAACTATAAATTATACAGAATTGAAAATGAAATCCTATTTAATCTTTTTTAAAAAGCTTTCTTTAAAAAAAAATGTTTCAGTGACATCATTATCAAGTTGATGAGATTGTGGTATGCAGATTTTTCAACTGCTAAAAAACTTTCTGATTCTGCATTGTCTGGGGAATGGTAGGATTTGGTTAAAAACTAAATTGAGATATTGTCCTTTGGCTCCATTATCGTTACTTTGAGGAGGACTTTTGGGGCAATATTTGGATTTTGGTTTTTGTTCGTTTTTGTTATTGTTGTTTTTCAGGGACTCCAGCCTTTCTATAGATAGCAAACTGTAATTTTTGCTTAAGAAAGCCTTTCTGGCCTGTCTTTTCCTTCTTTAATTTCATGATGTCTAAATGGAGAGTCTGTAGGGTTGCCGTCAGTACTATCATGTTTGTGTTCCTCTTGTTCAGAAAACCTTTAAACTCAAAAAAGAATTATCTTGTAGTCATACTTCTTTTCATTTTGAGCAAAACAGCACTGGAGTGAAACACTTTGTAAGCAAGTATACCTTTGTTTGATTAGGAATTTCAATCACTTACATCTGCACCACTTTATAGCATATCACCCTGATTTCCAGATTTCTTAAAGTGACAAAATAACTGTATTATACCACTAAAAATACTAACATTTAGGAACTTTAAAATAATATGGCGTACCAGATACCAGAAACCCAAATCGGGTCTTAAAATCACTAAGGGGTAGAGAAAATCTCATCTTTTTACCTGCTACTTTATTTAGCAGACAGCTTTGCATGCACTAGATCTCCAAGACATATTTATTAAATTGGATGCTACTGTGTTCTTTGCATCATTGCCACCTATCCCAGAGTAATCTCTCTTGTTAACCCTCAACCTTCCCTCCTTGATTTTTTTTGTTTGTCTATAAAGTACTTACAGGCAACAGATCTGATGCATTTGCTCTATAAAAGTTCCCTCTGCAATGGTCTTCCCTTCCCAGGAAGTGTTAAACATGCTGAAGGAAAGCAAAGCAGATATCTTCGTGGACCCAGTTCTTCATACAGCTTGTGCCCTGGACATCAAACATCACTGTGCAGCCATTACCCCTGGCCGAGGGCGTCGTAAGTCACTCCCAACTCAGCTCTGTGTTCACTCTGACCCTATCTGAACCTGAACTATTTTGGAAGGAGTAAAGACTTCCTCCCAGACATCAGTTTGCAGCCACTCTGATCTGTAGCTACAGCTCAATCACAGACAAAATCCCTTGTGGACCTGGTTGATGCCAGGACTAGGCTTGTATAGCAAAATGAATTTAGGACTAGTCCTACAGGTGTAACTCCCCTAGCCATGATCAGAGCTACGGAATTGTTGGAAGAGAAGGAGTTGTCAGTTATTTATTGGGGAAACAAAAGTTAGGCCATCACCATAGCCTTCATTTTCCCCTTTCCCAAACTAGAACAGCTTTGTCAGCTTCTCCAGACTAGACTCAATAGACAGGTTCTGTGTGAGGCTGGGACCAGGGCAGCTGTAAAAGTTGTGTCTGAGCCAGGCGTGACCAATAAAAATGAAAGAAGTTTTAGGAGAGATTCTCAACAGCCAGCCCTGGAAATTAAGTACCATTGCTTTCCCTGTTGGATCTTGGGTCAGGCTTCCTGGAATGGATTTAACTTTGTTTAGCCCACAGATCTGAAATCTCTGGTGCTCGGATGCTTTGTTGCCCACCCTTTCAGGAGTTTCTCTGTTCTGTAGTTTCAGACCTTTCTGCTTATCCCTTTCCTTCCACAGAAATGTCCTGCCTTATGGAGGCCTTGGAGGACAAGCGGGTGAGGTTACAACCTGAGTGCAAAAAACGCCTCAACGACCGGATTGAAATGTGGAGTTATGCAGCAAAGGTAATGACCCAGAAAATCTCCTAAAGCAACTATCTCTTCTGCCAATCTCTTAATCTCTTCGAGAGACCTGACTGGTCGTCTTATACTTATCATCAGACCTGGCTGTAATTGTATATGAAAAATCTGTCAGTGCACCTTTTCTTTAAAACTTCTTGGCTGTCCATGAGCCTGGAGCCGCATCTCCTTTTGCACTGGGTTTGTGTCTTCAAGGCTCTGCCCAGGCCACTACTTTCTGCCCTCAGTTACCCATAGTCAGCCTCTGAAAAATGAGTCACCAAAAGGAGGGATGTGACTTAAGCCAACCGTGCACCTATTATTTGTCCAAACTCAAAGAGAAAACGGACCTCAGGCCCATGAGAAAAGAAAGAAATTCTTCCTCTCCTGTCTTGTAGGTTGTGTTTTTAATTTCACAGAGTCTTTAGGAGAAGAATATATATATGAGACTAGCCCTTAGCTAGCCTGGAACATGGAGAATAAAAGAAATGATGAGACATCAGGACGTTTGTGAATGTGTGTGGTACCCATGCTAGGGGAGATTTTTCCTACAAAAATTCAGTCTCAGTGAGAAGAAGAACAGTTCTCATGTATACATTGTTTTATAGTTTACAAAACACTTTGATGGCTTTATTACCTCATTTGAACTTTGAGATAACCCTGCAAGGTAAATGGAATGATTATTTCCTCACTTTACAGTAGAGGAAACCATGACTTCAGAGATGATGACTTGTCAGAGGTTTCTCGGTGAAAAGGACATGGTTCTGGATCCGTGCTGGATCCCACAGTGGAATAGATGTTTCCAGTTACCTTAAATGCAGAGAGTGACCGCGGGACTCACCTTTTTCCTGGTTAATTTCCTCCTGTCACTCATATGCTTAAAGGCCAAGGGGAACAAGGCAAGAGGGAAAGACCACAGAAAATCTTTTTTTTTTTTTTTTTTATTGTGCTTTAAGTGAAAGTTTATATACCAAGTCAGTCTCTCATACAAAAACTTATATACACCTTGCTATTTTTTTTTTTTTATATATATACTCCTAGTTGCTCTCCCTCTAATGAGAAAGCACACTCCTTCCCTCCACTCTCTATTTTCATGTCCATTCGGACACCTTCTGACTCCCTCTGCCCTCTCATCTCTTCTCCAGACAGGAACTACCCACATAGTCTCATGTGTCTAATTAATCCAAGGAGCTCCCTCTTCACCAGTATCATTTTCTATCCCATAGTCCAGTCCAGTCCCTGTCTAAAGAGTTGGCTTTAAGAATGGTTCCTGTCTTGGGCTAACAATAGGTCTGGGGACCATGACCTCTGGGGTGCTTCTAGCCTCAGTTGGACCATTAAGTCTGGTCTTTTTACAAGAATTTGGGGTCTTCATCCCACTGCTCTCCTGCTCCCTCAGGGGTTCTCTGTTGTGTTCCCTGTCAGGGCAGTCATCAGTCGTAGCTGGGCACCATCTAGTTCTTCTGGTCTCGGGCTGATGTAATCTCTGGTTTATGTAGCCCATTCTGTCTCTTGGGCTCATAATTACCTTGTATCTTTGGTGTTCTTCATTATCCTTTGGTCCCGGTGGGTTGAGACCAATTGATGCATCTTAGATGGCCGCTTACTAGCATTTAAGACCCCAGACACCACTGTCCAAAGTGGGATCCAGAATGTTTTCTTAACAGATTTTATTATGCTGGTTGACTTAGACGCCCCTTGAAACCATGGTCCCCCAAACCCTTGCCCCTGCTACGCTGGCCCTCGAAGCATTCAGTTTATTCAGGAAACTTCTTTGCTTTTGGTT
Organism: Elephas maximus indicus; assembly: GCF_024166365.1. Taxonomy (NCBI): domain Eukaryota; kingdom Metazoa; phylum Chordata; class Mammalia; order Proboscidea; family Elephantidae; genus Elephas; species Elephas maximus. The sequence goes on along the minus strand of NC_064839.1, from coordinate 40,325,671 downwards.
TAGTCCGGTTGTCCTGACCTCTCCTGTATTGTGTGTTGTCTTTCCCTTCACCTAAAATAGTTCTTATCTACTGTCTAATTAGTGAAAACCCCTCTCCCTCTCTCCCTCCCCACTCTCATAACCATCAAAGAATATTTTCTTCTCTGTTTAAACTATTTCTCAAGTTCTTATAATAGTGGTCTCATACAATATTTGTCCTTTTCCAGCAGACTAATTTCACTCAACATAATGCCTACCAGATTCCTCCATGTCATGAAATGTTTCACGGATTCATCATTGTTCTTTATTGTTATAAGTCGGAATCGACTCGATGGCACTGGGTTTACTGGGTAGTATTCCATTGTGTGAATATACTATAATTTATTTATCCATTCATCCATTGATGGGCACCTTGGTTGCTTCCATCTTCTTGCTATTGTAAACAATTCTGCAATGAACATGGGTGTGCATATATCTGTTCGTGTAAAGGCTCTTATTTCTCTAGGATATATTCCAAGGAGTGGGAGTGCTGGATCGTATGGTAGTTCTATCTCTAGCTTTTTAAGGAAGCGCTAAATCATTTTCCAAGGTGTTTGTACGATTTTACATTCCTACCAGCAGTTTGTAAGTGTTCTAATCTCTCTGCAACCTCTCTAACATTTATTATTTTGTGTTTTTTTGGATTAATGCCAGCCTTGTTGGGGTGAGATGGAATTTCATTGTAGTTTTGATTTGCATTTCTCTAATGGCTAATGATCGTGAGCATTTCCTCATTGTGAGCATTTCCTGTTAGCTACCTGAATGTCTTCTTTAGTAAAGTGCCTGTTCATATCCTTTGCCCATTTTTTAATTGGGTTGTCTTTCTGTAGTTGAGTTTTTGCAGTATCATGTAGATTTTAGAGATCAGTCACTGATCAGAAATGTCATAGCTAAAAACTTTTGAAGTCTTTGGATGAGTATAGATGTTTGATTTTTAGGAGCTCCCAGTTATCTGGTTTTTCTTCTGTATTGTTAGCGATGTTTTGTGTACTGTTTATGCCATGTATTAGGGCCTATTTTTTCTTCCATGATCTTTATTGTTTTAGATTTTACATTTAGGTCTTTGGTCCATTTGAGTTAGTTTGTGTGCATTGTGTGAGGTATGGGTCTTATTTCATTTTTTTTGCAGATGGATATCCAGTTATGCCACCACCATTTGTTAAACAGACTGTCTTTTCCCCATTTAACTGACTTTGGGCCTTTGTCAAATATCAGCTGCTCATATTTGGGTGGATTTACGTCTGGATTCTCAATTCTGTTCCACTGGTCTATGTATCCGTTGTTGTACCAGTACCAGGCTGTTTTGACTACTGTGGTGTTCTAAATATGTTCTAAAATCAGGTAGTATGAACTGTAAATATGTTCTAAAATCAGGTAGTGTGAGGCCTCCCACTTTGTCATTCTTTTTCAGTAATGCTTTACTTATCCGGGGCCTCTTTCCCTTCCATATGAAGTTGGTAATTTGTTTCTCCATCTCATTAAAAAATGTCATTGGAATTTGGATCAGAATTGCTTTGTATCTATAGATGGCTTTTGGAAGAATAGACATTTTTACAATGTTAAGTCTTCCTAACCATGAACAAGGTATGTTTTTCAACTTGTGTAGGTCTCTTTTGGTTTCTTCCAGTAGAGACCACAGAAAGTCTTCATACCTAGACGTAAGGGAAATGAGGGGAAGGAATCATAGTTGTCACAATGCCAAGCACTTCTCCCTCTTCTCCCAAGGGAAAAGAGGTAGCTTTGAAGTCCTGGTTCATTCTGTCCTCACTAGTTTCCACTCCCTTGAATCACTTAGCATTTCTTCAGACTGCTTGTTTTGTGTTGGCAAATGTAAATGCTGATGCTCAAATTGAATTGATCTCAAGCTTCTCCTGCTCTGTCCCATGTACATAAGATGAGCATAGGAGATGCTCGGCCCTCTCTGGGCCAGCCCTGCTCAGGCACCCAGACAAATGGGAAACTGTACTGACTCCAAAGAACAGGTTAGTGTGCACCTGGGGAACCTTTCAGTCCTGATTCTTCCATAACGGGCTACTCTGGAGGTCCATCTGAGAAACCAGTGAGGAAAACTGAGGATGAAAACTGGTTAGACTGTAAGTGTCCAGATTGGGCAAGTTGTTTAAGTATATTCAGTTTAGCCCACATTTGCAAATTATTAATTATTGGTTATTGATGTAGGGGAATGTTTATCATATAATGCTGAATGAAAAAAGTCACGATACAGAATTAACATACAACAGAACCTCAACTTGTTTGTATTTAAAAAGACAGCAAACAAAAAGTAAGAAGAAAAGTCAAAATGTCTAAGAAGCTATGGCCTTCTGCAAGTCACTTACTCCCCTAGGCCTCTGGTTCTTCATCTATAATATGGGAGTAATAAAACCTGCTTGCTAGGATTACTGTGAGGAGGAAGTGAATGAAAACATGTGCGGGGCCCTGACTTGTGTTATTATGTTAGTGGTGATCGCTGTGGTGGAATTGCGGGTGACTGCGCCTCTTTTGTATTTTTCTGTATTATTTTTTGTGGTAGACATACAGTTTTATGATCACGAAAAAGAGTGGTAGCTCTGTGTTTTATTTTCTTGTTCCCTTCCCTCCTTCCCAAAAGAAAAGACATCAATCGAACTAGGAATTGAGGGTGGCAAGTTAGTCTGAGCACTGCCACCAGCCCAATTGTCTCTTAGAGGATGATGCTGCTATGTGTCCTTCCAGGTGGCCCCAGCAGATGGCTTCTCTGATCTCGCCATGCAAGTGATGACATCCCCATCAAAGAACTACATTCTCTCTGTGATCAGTGGGAGCATCTGCATATTGTTCCTGATTGGCCTGATGTGTGGACGTATCACCAAGCGAGTGACACGAGAGCTCAAGGACAGGTAGAGCCATCTTGACCACCAAAGGAACTACCTGTCCAGTGCCCAGTTTGTACAGCCCTCCTGTATAGTGTACCTACTCACCTCACGCTTCTAAGAGGTGACAGCAACACCCATGTTAGAGCAGCAGCAGGTATCCACTGCATTGTCCTATCTCAGACGTCACCCATGTCCTCGTTCTCAGCCATTTGTGCAGCATCAACAGCTGGCCGCTTCAGTTACTGCCTTTGTTGGCAAACTTTGGGTTACCTGCCTGTAGACAAGTCTTTCTCATACCAACAGAACTACCAGTACTTCCAGAACCAAGTCACCTGACCTGCAACTCATGATTTTTTTTAAAAACCACCAAAAAAAAAGAAAGCAATTTTTAAAGAAAGGAAAAAAAATGTATATAGTACCACATCTCCTCCAGGCTTAATTTGGGCAATGAGGTTATGTCTTGTGTGTGACTGTGTAAAGGCAGGACTTTAGAGGGGAAGCACACTACCCAGTATGCTCTAACTGGGATGTCTTGCTCATTTCTCAAAAGCACCTTTGGGCCATTTCAGGCTATGGACATCACCCAGGAGTGGGAAACCACTAACCAGCCTGCTCTGGGTCCACTTTTCTTCTGCTGAAACAGTAATGCCTTCAGTTCCCACTCTAGGAGAGCCACTGCTGGTGAAGACCACAAAGCCATGGGTATTTCTCTGATTCCTCACCTCAGTGAAGTACAACATGAGCCTCCCTAGGCCAACAGCATAAGGGTTGGGGAGAGGATCAAAAGTTCATGAAGCTTATCAGTCCCTTGAACTGTACTGACAGGCTGGATTCTGATTCTCTACAGGTAGCAGGATCCCATTGATCTTCCTTATCCAGGATAGTGCAGGACCCCAGTGGGTTTGGATTGACCCTGCTGAGGTAGTTCTTCCAAAAGTCCTCAGCTTCACCAATAGGCATTGACTAGGAGGAAGGGTTCCTTTGACACGTGGATGGAGGGAGGGGCAGGGCAGGAAGGTTCCATTCACTCTGCTTTATTTTTTAGGCTAAAATATAGGTCAGAGATAATGGCATGGTCTCAGGGTGTGGCTGGCAGTCCCACCTGACCTTTCTGCAGGCTCAAGACAAGCTCCTTTTTACCCCTACATGGAGACGGTGTGGAAAGTGATTACATTAAAAGATGGAGGATTTTCTCCATTTTTTTTCCTTTCTATCCATTTGCTGTGTATACCCACTCCCTTAGGCATTGGCTAAATGCCTTTCTAGAACCTGAGCTTTGTAGAAGCAATATTCCTGGCTTTTCTCCCTCATTCCCCCAGTTTGGGGAGGACAGGTTTGGGGTATAAACAAGGAGGAGTCCAGGCATCATGGTTCAGTTCTGGCACACCTTTGAATGAGTCTGGGGCATAAAGTCATAGTGGCTACAGAGAGGACAGCATGTACAGTAGGAGATATATTTATATAATATATATTTTATTAACCTATTAGATGTCCACAAAGTATTCCAAATCACGTGCCTAAAACCGTCCACATAGACCAAGGCCCATTCATGGTGCCCTTCCTTCCCCTGCCTCACCTCTGCCACTGTCCACATATGCTGCGGTACCTAAAGCAACATTTGTCTTCCCTGAAATGTGTTCACATTCAAGGTGGGGAACGTGTCAGTGTGTGTCAGCAGATCCAAATCACTCCTTGTCTCACCTGACTGACGTACATTTGAATACTATGGTTTTCTTCTTTTTTGCCTCCTTCCCTGGAGGCAGTAGGTTCTAGAAGCCAGCTATATATATCCAGTCCCCCCTCCCCCCCCCCCAGCTTAGGGTAATACGTCACACCGAGGGGAGCTGCTAAGCTGCTTGGCCCCTTGGCCCTGCTCCTAGGGGCTTCCTGATTCTCAGTAACTGTCCTGGGATTCTTCAATCTCATAAAACTTGAAATTCTTGGAGTACATGCTGCATGCCCTGTCACCACCACTGCTGGACTTAATTGAGCTGGTCCAGATATTCCCTCTCCAGGGGCTCCCATCTGGGTGGTGGGGCTGGTGAGGCTTTGCATTGAGAACTGGGAATGTTTGATTGAGAACCAGGAATGTTATCTAAATGCAGGCCCCCCTCTGACGTGTCTGGCATGGTTTACAGGCTAGGATTAGGGTTCATCACTTGATGAGGGTAGGGGGTGCCGTGCTGCATCTCTGCTGTCTCCCTCCCAATATATATGTGAAGCATTCCTATAGTTCTAATGTGTCTCAATAGGTTTGTTCTTTTTTAACTGAGAGAAGATTCCATTAGTTGTGTGCAGCAGATTTGGAAATTTGAAAAGGTATTAGGCTCATGAAACATTTGTCATAGAAGTGATAACTCTAGTAGTATATTCAACTGCTTGTTGCAAGACAGAATTTCACCATCCTACTGGTTTTCCTGGGAATAGTTTCCTGTTACAGGTTCTTAAAAGTCCCCAGGCAGCATCCTGAGCAGGTGTTCTAATCCAAGGGATCCAGCACCATCTGAACTGGCAGCCCAGCCACATCCATTCTGGACCTCATTTGGCATGATAAAGTAGGTTTGGGACCACCTCCAGTTACTGGCCTCATAGGTCAATCAAGGGTATGAATCAACTAGTTGAGAATTAGGAAGAAAAGGAAAGCATAACCCTGGTGTAGGAGCTGATGATGGATTTTGGCCTTTATCTCTTCTCATGCAGTCCAGCCCATGAATAATAACATAAGTAGCAGGTAGGGTTTTTTTTGCCAAGGCCAAGTGATTCGCTCAAGGCTCTAGGCGTTTGCTGAAAATGACCATTGCCCAGTAACTGTCATCTAGCTTTGTCAGCTCACTCCAGTATCTCAGGGACTCTTACACATAGTGTGCTCACGACACTCCAGAGGCATCAGGAGTCTCCTGGGCTGGAGGCACTGCAGTACAGGAAATCAGAAATCTGAGCAAAATGTCAAGAACAAGACTGTTTCCCCTCAAACAGAGCTGCTCCCACAGAAGGGCAGCTCTGAGTGAGGCTTTCACCTCACTGTCCCCCGGTCTTGCTCTGTTTTGCTGCTGTCCCAGGAAGCAGCATCAAGATGGGAGCCACCCCGAAGGTTTGGGTTCACTCCAGTGGGAAAGCCCCCTCCTCTGCATTCCCTGGAGACCCTCTGGCTGTCACTTCCAGTTACAGCCCCAGTTCTGTGGATCCAGTCAGCTTGTTCTGAGCCAGCGCACCCTTAGAAGCTAGGGGAATTCTGGGGTGGCTGATTAAGTTGTGTTCGGTGAGCAAGGTGGCGACTAGAATCCATTGTAGGCCTTTAACTGTCTCATATCCTGAAACTTGGTCTTCTGGGGAACAGTGAGCAGCTCAAGGTTGCAGGAGTAGGGAAACTGCTTTCCTAGAGGTGCAACAGAAAATTACTGGCAGATGTCATTTCTTCCTGTTTCCCAAAGTCATCTAATAGAAGAACCCAATGGTGAAGAGAAGTACCCAGCTGTTGTATATCCAGACTTCTGGAAATGTCTCCCATCCTCCCTTAGCCCAGGTTTCTGGTCCTGCCCCTATCCCAAAGATCCCCACTATGGAAATCATCCGGGGAGAGGTAAGTTGCTTCTTGGGACCTTATTTCTTAGCTGGTCTCAAGTCTGAGAAAAGGTTTTCTCTTCCCATTCCTTTCCCACACACAAAAAAATAAACATTTGCTACATATAACTTATTCTAAGTAAGCAGATAAGGAAAAGGAAGCTGAATAGGGACCTGCAAAGTCAACCAACCCAGCCACACAATCCTGGCACATTCAACCTAAATTTTGGCCATGGAACAGAGAAGACTGCCATTTTCAAGTATGTACATTTTGCCTGTTTACTTATATTTCAAATTCTTAAGAATTTGAAAAACCTCAAAGATCAGAATGCTCCATTTTATTTCTCACCTTTTGGGTAGCACCTATGTACATTATAAAATGTAGTATTCTAGTGCTGAGTTTCTCCTGGGCTTCTGGGTATACTTCTTTCTCTTCTCCTAATTCTTGGCCTCTTTACCCCTAGTCTATGATTCCCAAACGGTTTGTGCCAGAGGATCTGATGTTCAGGCCTGTCTCTCTCTCTCATCTGCCTTTAGTTAACCATTTCTCTAGCCACACTCCTCCTCGGTCCTCCTCCCTCCACTGGGGCCAAGGTCACATGTTAGGGCAAATCCCCCTTTCCACTCAGACCTTAGACAACAGATAAATCACTAGCAAGCCCAGACTGAATCTTCAGGGTGACAGACTCCCCCAAACCATCTGGTGAGATCACTGTGGGGACCCAGGGATTGTTTTTCATCGAAGTAGAAAGGTGGGACTATCCACTCAGTGGGTGTGAAAGGATCCTGACTGGTGGTGTCCTCTCCTTTCCCTACCCCATCATCCCCCACGATGCACAGTAGGGGTTTTGGGAGGTACGTTAAGGAAATCTTCCTGGGCAAGGAGAAGTTCAGACAGTGCCTCTATATTCTGCTTTTTGCCTTTTCCCCCAAGAGGACTGACATCTGGACCCCAGAGCCCAGCAGGGCGCTATGCCAGACAGGCCAGGTGGTTTGAGCAGGTCCCAGCCAGACTACAGTGCACTGGATGCAGTGCCGACAGGAGGGCTGGCAACAGGAGGGGTTCCTGAGCAGCTTCTCCCAGCACAATGTCCTGGGTCAGTCCAAGCAGGAAAACAGACTGCACAGCAAATGCTGTGAGCGCTTAGGCCTTTAACTTTTTTTTTTTTTTGAGAAAGAAAAAAGGAAAGTAAAATGAAACCTCTTTTGTAAATGGTTTTCCTTTCTATGTACAAAATCCTGGCAGTTCCTTGTTTTTACATGTTCATGCTGTGTAATTTTGAGATGTTACTGAGATTCTGAACATAATGTGCATTTTTTTCTGTACAGATGAAATGGGAGAATTTAATAAAGAGTTTGCAGGTTTTTACTTGTTAAATCTTCTCTCTGGTCACTGGGAGGAATCCCCAATAATCTGTTTTACTAGTAGAAGTTTATAAAGCTATAAAAATGACTGTGAACTCCCCTACTGATGCTCACAAACCTTGCTGATAAGGTTTTCCATCTTCTTGGCTACTTAGGTCAAGCAGAGTAGGGCCATAGAGCTTTTTGAGGAAGGGGCACCTCAATGCTGTTGTTTTCAGTATGCTAGTGGCAGAGCTAGAGGTTGAATCTGCAGTTTCTGACTCTCAGGCTGAAGTGTCCAGAATGATTCATGTCCTGAGGCTCCCTCCTGAGGAGAGCACATACCTGGAACCTCTGTCTGTAGACAAACCTGGTCTCTATTGCCCCATCAAGGCCCAGAACTAGGCTGAACTTGTTTCAGTGCTCTCCTGTTTCCCTTTGTATTCCCCTCCTCCCCATTCCAACAGCCCAGTCCCTGGGGTCAGTGACCTTCACTGTGAGCCTTTTCTTCTGCTTTCTGTCACTTTGGGGAAAGATAATTTGCATCTGGATGTTAAAAATTAACAGCTTAAGGGATTTTCATGTTACCAGTGATTTCATGTAGTAATGTCAGTACTGATTCAAGTAATAGAATACTCTCAACAAAAGAGACAGTAACCTGGGACCCAGGGTTTCTTGTCTGAACACAAATCAACAGCTGTCACTTATGAGGTGGTGGTGGTGGTTGGTTTCCATCGAGTCAATTCTGACTCAAGGTGACCCCATGTATGCAGAGTAGAACTCCTCCCTAGGGTTTTCAAGGCTGTGTGACCTTTCGCAAGCAGATCACCAGATCTGCTTTCCAAGACACCTCTGGGTGGACTTGAACCACCAATTTTTTGGCTGGTAGTCAAGCACTTAACCATTTGTGCCATCCAGGGACTCCTTATAATATGGTAGCCCTTTGTATAGAGTGCAGTGGTTAAGAGCTTGGCTGCTAACCAAAAGGTCGGCAGTTCAAATCCACCAGCCACTCCTAAGAAACCCAATGGGGTATTTCTACTCTGTCCTGTAGGATGGCTATGAGTCAGAATCAACTCAAGGGCAACGGGTTTGGTTTTTGTTTTTGTATAGAGGCTAAGAGAAGATGAAGAGGAAAAAAGGAAGAGACTTGTGAGCCTTCTGAGTCCTAACTGTAAATATCCTGTCTAGGGAGCTTTTGGCAGCCATCTGCCTCTGAATATGAGGAATCTGATACCATACGCTCCCTTGAAAGTCTTGGAGAGGCCACCCTGCTTTAGTCTAAGCTCGGGAAATGGGGTTGCAAGGTTTGGACTCCTGGTCACCACAAGGGAAAAGTGGCTCTCTCACCCCAGCTCCACTCTGCCCACAAGTGGACATTATAGCCCCAAAGGCCCTGGCAGGGATGGGGAACATACTACCCAGATGAAGCCCCCCACCCCTAAATTTTGTATGTGAAGATTTTTCTGGAAAAAAGATCCTTGGCCAACTTCAGTCCTCAGAGGGGTTTGTCCTAAAAAAAGACTACGAACTAGTAGATTTTAGCCAAAATAGGGAGAACCTTAGAACATCCAACTCTCTCACTTAAATGAAGAAATGAGGTCCAGAGGGGAGATCTTGCTTTCACAAATAGCTAATTAGCAAAACAAGAATGCCTGGCCCTGGCCTGTATTTTTCTTCTAACCAGTCAGACTGGCTTTTGGACCTGTGTGACAAACCAAAACCTCAGCCTGCATTAGGTTTGGGGGTCAGCGGGGAGTGCCACTGACCTAACCCAGGAGTCTACAGACTCCTTGACAGGACCTCTTCTGGGGGCTATTGACCCTAGTCTTGGAAACGACCCACAGTGTAACAGTGTTTCTTCAAATTCCTTGTATTTGTGGAGAAACTTGGGAAGAGAGAGGGGAAGCTGAGGGTAACAACAGGCAGTAGACTAGGATGAAGCTGGTTGGAACAAGGAAGCAGTAGCTGTAGCACAGGCAGCTGTTCTGAGGACTTGGAAGTTGCTGTGGCTTAGATGGTCGTATTCCAGGGCCCTGGCAGGAGTGTGCCTTCTGCCTGGCTGTCTTGGAACCTGCTGCTCCTTGGCCCTCTTGGGTGAGAGGGTCTGGATGGTGGACCCAAGAACAATGATTCTTCCAGAGAGCAACCAGGATCAGGTTACAGAGCTAAGCAGCATCTAGCAGGCCCAGGTAGCAGTAGATCATACCATTAAGGGTCTGTTGGTGTTCTACCGCAGAGGAAACAAGCACAGGATAAAAGGTTGGGCCTAGCCCCCCTGACAATACATTTTCATGGCCTTCTCTTCCCCCCGCCTTTGTCACCTTCCCAAAGCTCGCTCTTGCTCACTTTGTCCTCCTGGAGACTGTATTATTCCCTCTTTTACAGACAGAAAAGTTAGACTAAAGTTCCGTAAGGGCAGGGATGATTTCTGTTTTGTTCCTGCTGTAGCCTCAGGATCACTATCAGTCTGAATTGACTCGATGGCAGTGGGTTTGGTTTTGCTTTGGTAGCCTCAGCACCAGATGTGGTAGTATGGGGGTGGATCTGAGGCCCAGAAAGGAAAATCGCTCACCCAAGTGGCCACAGGGTGTTGGGGGCAAAACCAGGACGAGACCCAGGTGCTCTTGCCTGGATCTAATACACTTTATCAGATATTAATCCAGGGCTCGGTGCTAAGTCTTCATCATCTATAGGAGCTCCCTCAGTCCTCCAGTGGGAGGGTGCCTCTCTTCTCTGAACCCCTGAATATTCTGTGTCCCTATCTTGGGATCCTTAGCACATCTTCCCTTGCATCCTAAGCATTGGTCCGGTGTCTGACCTAGCCCTCTAGACTCCCTAATGTTCACTCTGCCCTAACAAATACTTAGTACTCCATAAATACGTGTTGCATGAATCAGTCTGACAGTGAAAGTAGAGGTCAAAAACCATGGCTTCACCAGCTAGGGGGTCACAGGTCAGTGTCTGGGGAGTCCATACCAAGGTGCATGTCTCCACTATTCTTATGAGTCTCATTCCCGTTCATCTATGGCCCTCTGCACCCTGGAACAGAGCAGGTGGTCTTCAAATAACTCTCTGCTGTAACCCCCACAAGGAAATCAACAGGCATTCACTCCCAGAGAACAGAGAATCCAGGAGTGGCAAGTGATATCAGGACCTTGTGGATATCTGGCCCCACTACTTCACCGCACAGGCTCCAAAATCCAAGTCTAGGCGCCACCCATAGACAGAGGCAGAGCCAGAGGTACTTTGCCACATACAGCCATGCCTAGTTTGGCCTTCCAGGTAACCAGGGGTCATCAGAAAGTCAGAGAGTGGATTTTGGATCTCTGGGTCCGGACAGATGTAGGAGAAAGCCTAGAGTACAACCCCTGGTCCTCAGTGTACTCACCTTGGTCCCAGGGCAGGGGCAGCACAACCTCTGAGACCCAACTCTGGTGCCCAGATATCCCTGCCATCCCCTGAGGCAGCTGCAGCCAGCTGACCATGGGGTCCCCAAGTCTCCCTGTGAAGTCCTCCTCCTCCTGGTGTTGGCGTCTCAGGACACAGGAGACCCTCAGAGGGGCAAGGTGGTGTCCTAGAGCCACACGAAGTGTGAGGAAGGGAGGGCCAGCAGCTGAGATGAGCAGGCTCAGCTGCGGAGGCAGGGAGGCGGGGGGGTCGGAGAGCAGGGGGTTGCACCTCCACTGTAGGGAATGAAGGGGAGAGGGACATTAGCTAACACCACCAGCCTCTTTCAACTTAGCTCCGTATCCCCTTCTTGGGCCTGCTGGAGGTTCTCTTTTTCCTCCCAGCTCCCAGAGATTCTGCCTTTCTTCACCTCTCCCAGAATCTACTTTTTTCTCCCACAACTATCCAGGCTTGTTCAGAGGCTTGTTCAGCAGAGCATGGACTCTGAGCTTGTCTCTCCACATCTACCTTCCCTCAGGACCTCTATTATCCTTTATATATAGCAGGGCAAGGGGATGGACTTAATGTTCTTGATTAGGCTTCCCCCTGTGAGTCTAAAAGTCTGCATCTGAGGTGTCTATGTCTGTCCTCGAACCCTCCGAGCCAGTCCCCCGAGCACAAAGCTTGAACCTCTTCCCTGTCAACAGTCCAACTTCTCCAGCTATCCTTCTCTCCTTCCCTTCACCCCACCAACCAAGGCTTCCTTCAGAGGGGCTCTACCACCTACACCTTTCTCTACAAACCTACTACCACCCTTGTTCCACTGCAGCCCTACACACTAGGGGCTGTGGTGCCCTACACCCTAGGACTCACCCTGGTAGAGCAGACAGGTACCCTCTCCAAAGATATACTGGCCTGAAAACCATATGGCACAGTAGTAGATACCCTCCTCAGCAGGGCTGGCATTGCTCACAGTGAGGCAGGCACCATTCTAGGGCAGGTCCAGTTCTGCCAGGAAGTGGGGATTCACACTTAAGCCATAGGTGGGGGGAAGCCCGCTGACTCAGCAGGAAGGTGGCCCACTCCCCTTCAGCTGCTGGTACCAAGATAAGACATGGGCCCTGGCAGGGCAGCCCTGCACCACACACCAGATCTGTGGATTGCCTTGTCTGCTCCCCACAAGAAGGCTGAGGCTGAAACAGAGAGAGCAGGAAGACATTTGAGGCACCTGAGGAAACAGAAGATAGTGACCCACTAAAAACACCTCCATAGTTATTAAGCACTTACTAGGAACTCAGCCTAGTATGAGGATAGGGAAAATACCAAAAGTGAAGCTATAGGGACCACTAGAGTTTCATAAAAAAAGATAAACATCAATAGAAAAATAAGCAAAGGGATATGAACAAGCAGCATTCAGAAGAATTACAAATTCCCTCAAGAAATATTTATCATGTGCCTAGTATGTACCAGATTCTTTCTGATGCTTGGGATACAGCAGAGACCAAGAGACAAAAATCCTACCATCGTGAAACTTTTGAGTTAGGGAAAACAAATACGAAAAGATGGTTCATCCTTATTAAGAAAAACTTTGCATATTAAAGTGAGGTATTTTTCACCTATTAGGTTAAAAAGCAAAGATTAAAAAGATGAGTTTGAAGGATCGCAGAGAATTTGAGCAAACAGGCACTCTGCTGCACTGTTGGTAAGTGTGCTCAAAACAGTCTTTCTAGAGAGTCATTTGGCAATACCAAATTTATAAATCATCATAGTCTCTGATCTGGGAATTCCATTTCTACGAATTTATTCTATAAAAATAATTGAACTCAAGTATACTATATACCTGGAGCCCTGATGGTGGTTAAGAGCTTAGCTGCTAACGAAAAGGTCGCCAGTTCGAATCCACCAGCTGCTCCTTGGAAACCCTATGGGGCAGTTCTGCTCCGTCCTACAGGGTTGCTATGAGTTGGAATCAATTCTACGGCAACGGGTTTATACTGTATACCTATAAGAATGATCATTATCATAGTCTCTAATAATGACAAAATAAACAACTGTAATTACCTAAATACCTATACCTGTTGCCATCGTGGAGACCCCATGTACAATGGAACAAAACACTGCCCAGTTCTGTCCTCCTCTAAGATTATTAACTACAAAGAGAAAAAAAATAGTCATCTGCAGTAGAGAGACCTGGTAGACCCCAAATTAACCATCACCAGTAATGGGACAAATAGCCACTGCGTGCCTCCTGACATCCTGATATAAGGTACTAGGGGACACAACATCCTTTCTGTGGTATTCCTGTCAAAAATGTATAACCTGAATCTAAGCAGAAACAGCAGACAAGTCCAAACTGATGAACTAGCCTGCACTCTTAAAAAATTGGGCTGCACTCTTTAAAAATGTGGTCAGAGAGATAAAAGACTGAGGAACTGTTCTAGATTAAAGGAGACTAACAAAACATGATAACTAAATGCAGTGTATGATCCTGGGTTGGATCCCAAATGAGAAAAGTTTTTTTCTTATTTTGCTGTAAAGAATATTAATGGGAATTGATATAAAAGTATGGCCTTATATAAGTACCTATGAAATATTTAGATATTAAAGACAAGAACAGTATGTCTGCAAATAAGAGTTAAAAAATAATAAAGCTAATGTGGCAAAATGTTAACATTTGGGGAATCTGTGTGAAAGGGATACAGGAATTCTTTGTCATATTTTTGCAACTTTTCTGTGAACATGAACATACTTCCAAATACAAAGTTAAAAAACTAAATTAACCTCACCACTGAGGCGCAAAATGGGCACTAAGTGCCTCCAGTTGTGATTCTCTAAGAAAGATAAAACATCACTTGTGACTTGTGTTGTAATCAAAAATTCATAACCTGAAGCTAAACATCTGGAAACCTCCGACAAACCAGTTGAGGAACATCCTAGAAAATACCTGGCCTGTATTCTTTTAGAACTGTCAATGTCATGAAAGATAAAGAAAGGTTAAGGAACTAAACTGTTCCACACTAAAGGAGGCTAAAGAGAAATGGCAACCAAATACAGTATGTGATCCTGGGCTGGATCCTGTGCCGGGGGGATTTTAACCCCTATTCTTAGCAAATCATAACCAAAAATTGATTTCAGCTGGATTATATATCTAAACCTGGAAGGGAAAACAAACCTTTTAAGAAAACACAATTTGTGTGTGTAAGGTAAACAAAGATTTCTTAAATACAACAGCAGAAAAGGTCAATTATAAAGGAAAAACTACATAGATTTAACACTAAAATTAAGAGCTTCTGTTCATCGTAAGACACTACCATATTCTTATGCAAATAACACACAGGTTATATGTTTTTTGCAAACCACAAAACCCTTCCTGCACTATTTTCTCAAGCACGCTGTATCAGTATTTTTACATGTTGCTGTCTTCAATTTTTTTTTCCTGTCCAACGGATTTAATGTTGCCAGGATAAAACTGATCTCATGGAAACTTCTTTTAAGGTATGTATTTTCCTAAACCATTGCAGATACTGAGTTTGGGGATTTTTTTGGTGGCGAATTCGAGGAAGGTGACCATCTTTTACTCCCTCTCATCCAGAAGTTGCTGGCCTACTGTGGTTCTCATTCTCATAGAAAGGCCATTCCTTTTCTTGAATTTAGAAATCCAGGTGATTCCTCTTTCATTTGCCAGAAGCTTTGCTTTGATCTGAATTACGACAGTAGAGACAGCTTGATTTTGGTCCCTTCAAAAAATAATCCACTCTTTCAGATGTTCTCCAACTCAGTCCATTTCACTTTGAGCTCACGACATGCACGTTTTTGCAGATTCATTTTTTCCAGCTCCTTTTACTCCTTTCTCCATTGGCGAATGGACAACTCTTCAACCTCGAACTCTCCTGCTGTTCTGTTGCTTGTTTTGAATTTGAAGTTGGTGTTGTAGGACTTGTGTTTAATTCCTGCCATGATCCTAAAGGGTTCTAAGATTTAGATTTATAAACTTGAAAAATGTGTGCAATATGATCGGTAACAGGCTGGTTCTAGTAAAGAGATCGCAAAATTGAAATGTGAGGTATACAAGAAGGAAAACCAAAAAAAAAAAAAAACCCCAAACCTTAGCTGTTGAGTCAATTCCAATTCATAGCAACCCTATGCAGCAAAGCAGAACTGCCCCCATAGAGTTTCCAAGGAGCACCTAGTGGATTCGAACTGCCAGCCTTTTCGTTAGCAGCCGTAGCACTTAACCACTACGAGGCAAAGGTCTCTCTATATGCTCGCAAGCATATGACTAAAGGTGACATGATCACTGATCAAAGACATGGGCACTAATAAGATAATTGCAGACTAACATAGCTTAAAAGTTTCACTTAAGGTGATCTGATAAGTTTTTCCCATTCAACTGTTGAGCTAAGGGAAACCCTGGTGGTACAACGGCTGCTAACCAAAAGGTCAGCAGTTGACTCCACCAGATGCTCTTTGGAAACTCTATGGGGCAGTCCTACCCCGTCCTATAGGGCCACTATGAGTCGGAATCAACTCGGCAGCAACGGGTTTGGTTTTTTTGGTGTATTGAGCTAAATGCAATCGTTTATCAGTTTTGCTTTGTTTACTCCTCTAATTAAAAGCCAGAATCAGAAGATAACTGTGATAATTATGTCGATGCAGATTGAATTGAGATTCCTATTGATAATTACTTGATGCCTTTTATGCTAGTGCAGTCTTCACTGTGTTTACACTTCTAACTGATAGCACGTGGTTTATGGATGAGCTTCAGTAGCCTCAAGGTTCTGATTGATGACTCAAAATCAACAGGGATATAATTATCAACTTAAATTACTAGAAACAAAGGCAGTTTCAATTGTTTATTTTCCGATTACAGGGTACTACCAGACTCGATCCATGACTTCTTGACCATACCTTATACCTTTATTATACAAATATGATCAAAAGTAACATTTTCAGACTATTGAATGAGGCTGAAATTCACTTCTGGAAATGTCACGAGACATACACAGTATATGCATAGGCATGCTATGCCAGAACTTTTTTTACACAGTTTCTTCATTCCCATGCATTACATGTGTGGATGAATTACTTATGTGGGCATGCTATTTGTGAAAAAAAAAATGTATTCACCGTAGTGAAAAGATGAACAACTGAGTGAAAGATATGTGCAATACACATAAACAGAGGATGTGTATTTAGACTATATAAAGACCTCCTCCAAATCAGTAAGAAAAAGCCAAAGAAACCATAGAAAAATGGACAAACAACAGGCCCTTCACAAAAGGGGATGTATGAATGGTCAAATAAACATGAAGAGGTAGTCAACCTTTTCATCATCAGGGAGATGCACAGTAAGACTACAATAAGCTACACAGCTGAATGGCTAAAATGAAAAAGACAATTTCTAGTTTTGGCAAAGATGTGAAGCAACTGCAATTCCCATACACATGCAGATATCTGTTTTTATCCCTATCCCAAAGTCCGAAAGGAAATATGTGAAAACATTAAAAGTAGTAGCATGTGCATTTAAGAGGTCTTACACATTTTAACATACCTACTCCTATTTAATTGCATTTTTCATGCTTTAGTATTACCATCAGATAAACGGTTTTACATTTTGAAAAGAATAAGCCCCTCCCCCCACCACACACAAACTCCAGGACTCAGTACCCGTGCCTAATGGTGTCTTATCCATCTTCAGCATTCTTGACCTGTCTGCAGCACTTAAGCCTGACCACTCCCTTCTCACAGCCTCCTGTCTGTTCTTAAAACTCTGGGCTAGCCCTATTCTCTTCCCCTCTCACCTATCCCATCAGTTCCTCCGGTGCCCTCATCTTAGTACTGAGCATCTCTCCCTCACCGTGTCTCTCCTGCTTTCCTGTATAGGTGTACCTAGGTAGGTCTTTTCTGAGCTCTTTGGTATCTCTGGAACAAGCGCCCGTCCCCATTCCCCATCTCAAATAGGGGCTTCACCAGCCTGCACACAAGGGTGAAGTCTTCTCACTCTCCCATCCATTCTTCTCCCTCCACCAAAGCCTACATAGCCCAGGTCTACACTGCCTGCCACCTGAATGTCCACCTCAGCTTTCTGACTGCTCCTGTGATCCCCTCTTACCTTCTCCATCTCATCCTCCACTGGAACAACCATCCTTCCTAGAACACCACTTTGACCAGACCTCTCCCGACAGCTGACCTGTAGTGTTCTTACTGTGTACTGATCAGGGCTTCATGCCTCTTCCGGCCACTGGGCTCCATAGTTTCTGTCCTGGCTCCCCCACCTACTACCTGTGAGTTTGGACAAGTTATTTAAGCCCTAGGCCTCAGATTCCTCACCTGTATAGTGAGGATAATCAGTCCTACCTTGACAGAATTGCCATAGGACTGACTACATGAGATAACCCCTAGCTCATAGTGACTACCTGATGTTTCATTTCTACTATTTCTGTTAAGCTTCATTGGACAGCATCGCACAGGTGGTTCACCACCACCACCTCTCCCAACTTACTGCCTCTCTGCCTGTGTGGCTCCCTCAGCTTCCCTTTCTAAGCCCTCCCTGTCCATCCAGGTCCAGCCCAAGGGCCCTGGCAAATGATGCTGTCCCCAACGGATCTCTCCCTTTCCAGTGCCCTGCCACCACTCAGGCCATGTGGTCTTTGTAGGTGTGCACCCGCTGCTCTGGAGCCCATGGCCTCTGATCTGCCAAGTACTGTCCCCAGTCTAAGAGACCCCTTTTTCATGGACTCCAAAACCATAATTTGTCTACTGGGCACCCCCTCCCCTCAACACACACACATCCCTATTAAGAGAAAGGCCCAGATCTGGAGGAGGGAGAAGGTAGGACCTCACCTGAGGCAGAGAGCAGCACCAGGGCCCAGCCAAGTTTAGACGCTATGGCTCCTCTCAGAAGTCTTGGTTGGGGGACCATCTCCATATAAGCCCCAGGACAGAGGGTGCACCACTACTCCTCAGAGACCTCCCTGTGGCCCAGGATCCAGGGCTCAGCGTCAGCTCACTCTGTAGATGGGTGTGTGTGTGTGTGTGTCAGGCACAGTGCATTTTGTGGGCCAACCCCAATATCCGAGTCTCTTGGAAAGCCCCTAGCCTGTCTGCAGAACACCTGAGTGCTGGGGTGAAATGCAGAGGACTATTTCAGATGCAAAAAACAAACGGAAGTGTAGCTAGCTTAAGCAAAGGAGGGAATTTGTTGATCCTGAATACTACTGGAGATCTAGCTTCAGGCATGTCCGGATCCAAGTGCTTCAACAGTGCTATCAGAAATACATCCCTTTCCTTCTCTGCTTTCCTGTTTGTTTCATTCAGGTGGGCTCCCAGCATCCAGTGGCAAGATGTCCACCAGGCCTTAAGTCTCCTGTCTACCACCTTAGCCAGCCCAGCGGAAAGGAAAGATCTCTTTCCTGTTAGTTAGGGCAAACGTCCAAGGCTGATTTCACTGAACTCACCTGGATCATGTGTTTGCCGGAACCAATCACTGTGGTCAGTGGCTGGCCAAACCTGGTCATTGGTGCCCCTCTGGCAGCTGGGGAGGGGGCGGGACGTGTCAGCTGATCTTTGTGGACTTTGAGTTGTAACATGGTGGTTCCCAGAGGAAAGCTGGACTGCTATTTCCAAAGGAACGGAGAATGGATGCTCAGCAGTTGTCTACTTGTCCAAAGGGACAATTATAGGCAGGAAAAGGGGGGGAACCTACCCCTGCCCAAGCAGTAGAAGGGACTGGAGCCCCTCTGCTGGCCCCTCCCTGCTTCTCAGTTCAACAGCCACGCCTGAACCACCATGCCACCGCGCCTCCTCAGCACAGCCTCTCCATGTTCTTCTCTAAGGGGCACACCTCTGCTTCCTGATAGGCCCAAAGAAGTGGGCAGCTCCCACTGGGCTGGCAGCAATTCCTGTCGCAGCCGAAGAACAGCACTGAGATCCTGGTCACATGAGCCCTGAAAACACTCTTCCCTCCCAGGGACCAAGTCTTCATGGCTCAATGATAATAACTGAAATAATAATGACAAATAATCAACTACCTCCTCATTTTCTCCTGAGGTCACTGCGTGGACTCCATGAAAGGGCTGTAACACACATGGGTCTGCAAACACTTGGTGAAAGGGATGGGTTTTCCAAGATGACCGCTGCACCAGAACCCATCGCACATACTCTTCTTTTTTTCCCCCCACCCTACTAAGTACAACATGAAAAAATGTACATATATTTTGACATATGCATATACCTGTAAAACCATCACAAGGCTTGCATGTTGTTGTGAAGCTACATAACCAGTATTTCAAATACCAGCAGTCACCCATGGTAGACAGGTTTCAGCAGAACTTTAAGGCTGAGACAGACTAGGAAGAAAGGCCTGGTGATCAACTTGTGAAAATGAGCCAATGAAAACCCTATTGATTGCAACTGAGTATTGTCTGATAGAGTGCTGGAAGACGAGCCCCCTCTAGGTTGGAAGGCACTACATAGTAGCTGCAACAAGGGAGTCAGACACACCAGTAGTTGGGATGCCACAGGACTGGACAACATTTGTTCTGCTGTACATGGGGTTGCCACGAGTCACGGACGACTCAACGGCAACTAACAACAAAAAGTTCTGTTAACCCGCGTGTGACTTATATTTGTCCTCTCAATAAACCCTCAGTTCCTTGAAGACAGAGATCATCTCTTTCATTTCTGCACTTGTAGCCCTAGAGCCTTGCTCCCAGCAGTCACTTATTAGCCTCTCAGGTCTCAGTCAGTGCCACCACATTCTCCCAGTCTATTAGCTCCTCTTGCTCTTGCTAGCCTCTGACCCTTTTGCCTTCTCTTACCCACCTCCACAGGGGAGCAGAATACAGTGTGAAAGAATTTAGGCTCTGCCGTTGAACTGCTGGCTTTGAATCCTGCCTCTGCTACTTATATTCTAAACTAAGAAGTTGGTCACGTGCCTTAACCTTTCTGAGCCTCGTATTTTACCATGTGTGAAATGGAATAGTAGTACCTACTTAAGAGGGTGGTTATGAGGTTTAAATGAGATGTAAAGAACTTGGCAGGCTTAGCCTGGCACCTGTTACTGTTATTTTTACTACAGTGTTGCCCGATACCAGTATCAATATAAACCACCCCCTTCGTTCCCCCTAGGGAACTCATCTGCACAGCTCCACATGAAAAGGCATCACGTGTATAGGGAGGGGGAGAAGAGAGACTATCAACTTGTTCTAAGGGATTTACAAACAAGGAACCATTTGGGTTTTTAAATCTTGGCTTCTTTCCTTACAGGTCGTGTACTGCCAGGCAAAATGTTCCACTCCTCTAAGCCCTGCTTCCTGCTCCCCAGAACAGGGGTAACACTGTCCATCAAGCAGGGATAAATGCAATCATGTTATAGGCTCCATCCTGGCGCAGAGGGAGTCCCTGATAAATAGTAACTATCACTGCTAATACCCTTTACCCTGTAATGTAGCTGGTGATGGGTACTCAGGAAAGAATACAAGGGTGGGAGGATGATTTTTCATATAATTCCTGGACCTTGACTTTGAATTTTTGAATCATCTATACTTTTTCAAATTTAAATTCAAGTTTAATAAATTTAATAAATTTAATAAAATTTTAAATATACACTACTTTTATTTTTGCCAGGTAAATATTTCTTATCCAATTGTATAGATGGGGAAGCTGTGTATCAAAGAGTAAAATAAGCTGCGCAGGATCAAACAGCCGGAAAGAACCAGAGCCAGAATTAGAACCTAGATATACTGGAGTCCAGGGCCCCTGGCCTTTCCCTGCACTGTCTTGTTCCTGATTAAGCAACACTTTGGTTGCGGAATTGATGGGAAGGGTTTCTTGAGATTAGCTTCCCCGTGAGAAGATGGTTCACGCTCAACCCTCCTTAGACTTCTGAAGATGGGGCTGTCTCCTCTGGAAATCTCCCAGCTAGGTACCCCTGGTTGCCCTATCCCTCCCACATTTGTGCTACGGGGTCCCCGACCCTTGGACGAAGCTGACGATCAGGAGAGGTGGCCTATCCAAAGGACACACCTCAAGTCATCAATAGCACAGGCTTTCCAGGTCCCCCTGAAGATCTCACTGAGTACCCACACCCTTGCAAGGAATTAGAAAACAACAGCAAAACCTAACACACTGCCCCCTAGTGCTTATGAATGTCCATGCTCAAGAGCAGAGGTTGGAGAAAAGACAGAGCAGGGAACAAAGCCCTCCCACTCCGACTGTGTCCATAGTAAGGAAGATCACAGACAAACTCCGGGCACCTGCCATAAAAGATGTCGCCTGGTTTTACAACAATAATACAAAATAATACAAAAAAAATTTTTTTAAGATGGTGAAAAATGTTTACAGAACACAATTCACCTACCACGTGGCATCAGAGACTGATACATAATCATTTTAACAGCTTTACTGAGATATGATTTACACACCACGCAATTCACCCATTTAAAATGTACAATAGTATTTAGTATGTTAAAAAAGTTGTGCAGCCATCACATCAATTTTAGAACATTTTCATCATCCCAAAAAAGAAACACTGTACCCGTTAACAATCTCATTTCTTCCCAACCACCCACCCTCCCTAGCCCCTAGCAACCACTAATCCACTTTCTGTCTCTAGATTTGCCTATTCTGGACACTTCATGTAAGTGGTCTTTTGTGACTGGCTTCTTTGACTTACCGTGAAGTCTTCAAGGTTTATCCATGGGGTAGCATGTGTCAGAACTTTATTCCTTTTAATTACCAAATGATATCCCGTGGTCGGCAGAAATTATCGAACGATATCGTTAATATCACACACAAGTTTTGCTGAAGATAACTCAAAAGCAGTTGCAACTGAATATGGATAGGGAACTGGCAGAAATTAAAACCAAACTCAGAGGAGAACATGGAACAAGAGATGTCATTGCTAATGTCTGACGGATCTTAGCTGAAAGTAGATAACACCAGAAAGATGTTTACCTGTGTTTTATTGACCATGCAAAGGCATTCGACTGTGTGGATCATAACAAATTATGGATAACATTGCGAAGAATGGGAATTCCAGAACACTTAATTGTGCTCACGCAGAGCCTGTACATAGACCAAGAGGCAGTCGTTCAAACAGAACAAGGGGATGCTGTGTGGTTTAAAATCAAAAGGTACGCATCAGGGTCGTATCCTTTCACTATACCTACTGAATCTGTATGCTGAACAAATAATCCAAGAAGCCGGACTATCTGAAGAAGAACTCAGCATCAGGACTGGAGGAAGACTCATTAACAACCTGCAATATACAAATGACACAACCTTGCTTGCCGAAAGTGAAGGGGGCTTGAAGCACTTACTAATGAAAATCAAAGACTTCAGTATGGATTACACCTCAACATAAAGAAAACAAAAATCCTCACAACTGGACCAATAAGCAACATCATGATACACGGAGAAGTGATTGCTGTTGTCAAGGATTTATTTCATTTTACTTGGATCCACAGTCAATGCCCACGGAAGCAGCAGTCAAGAAATCAAAAGACGCATTGCATTGGGAAATCTGATGCAAAAGACCTCTTTAAAGTGTTCAAAAGCAAAGATGTCACTTTGAGGACTAAGGTGCACTGACCCAAGCCATGGTATTTTCAATCGCCTCATATGCACGGGAAAGCTATACAATGAATAAGGAAGACCGAAGAAGAATTGATGCCTCTGAATTATGGTGCTGGCGAAGAATACTGAATATACCAGGGACTGCCAGAAGAACAAACAAATCTGTCTTGGAAGAAGTACAGCCAGAGTGCTCCCTGGAAGCAAGGATGATGAGACTTCATCTCACATACTTTGGACATGTTATCAGGAGGGACCAGTCCCTGGAGAAAGAGATCATGCTTGGTAAGGTAGAGGGTCAGCGAAAAAAAGGAAGACCCTCAATGAGAGGGACCGGCACAGTGGCTGCAACAATGGGCTCAAACGTAACAACGATTGTAAGGATAGTACAGGACCTGGCACTGTTTCATTCTTTGTACACAGGGTCGCTATGAGTCAGAACTGACTCAACAGCACCTAACAACAACACACACATACTACATTTTCTTTACTCATTCATCAGTTGAGAGACATTTGGGTTATTTCCATTTCGGGCTATTGTGAATAATGCTGCTATGAACATTCACGTGCAAGTTTTTGGCACCTAGTTTTTGAAACATGTTTACAGCATTTCTATTACTTAACAGAGGCCACTGACTGAATTGCTATTCCTGCAAGGGAAAGTAGTGAAGTCCCAGTCAGAACAAAAGCAAACTGCTTCCCCAGGAAGCCTGACGTCATGTGGCATTCTCTAAGCACAAGCTTATGAATTCAATCTTTCCAAGAAGCAAAGAGAATACCCCTCAAGCTAACTGTAGAGAGTTCTCTGTTGCTTTCACTCTGTTGTGTAGAAAAAGTAAAACAGTAAAAACAAATTGTAGATGGATCCCAACTTTGTTTGAACTTTAAAGAGCCCCCAACAGTAACTGTCTCCTAGATGCTCCTTACAGGATGCCAAAATATCTGTCAGTTTGGAGCTCTCTTATCAGCGGCTTCCCAGACAGTAGTCAGTTTTCATTTCTTTTATTCAGATACAATTTTTTTCACTCACTTATAGTTGCCTCTTATAAGAAAGAAAACATACACATATATCAAGCCTCCTAAATGAAGAACAAGTCACTAGGCATAAATTGACCAATGGACAGAATGACACGGGATTCAGCAAGTTTGAAGAGTCAACTCAAGGATCTGCTGTGTAGTAACAAGGGGTTGGAGGGAATGGAGAACATTACAGCTGTATTTCTGTCTTTGTGAAAAGGTGAGATCTAGTCACTTAGCAATACATGGTAAGAGACCAAGGAAGCAAAGAAACAATGCCCCTAAAGCTCTGAGATTAAACAAACAAAACAGATGCCGTCAAATCAACTTCCACTGATGGAGACCTCATGTGTCAGAGAAGAACTGCTCCAAAGGGTTTTCAATGGCTGATTTTTCAGAAATAGATGCCAAGCCTTTCTTCCAAGCCATCTCTGGGTGGACTCAAAACTCCAACTTTTCAGTTAACGGTAAAGTACATTATCCAGTAAAGTGCACTAACCAGTAAAGTGTATTGACCATTTGTATCACCCAGGGAGTCCATAGCTCTGAGTTAGGAGCTTCTCAATGTGGGGCATCAGATCATCTGGTGGGAGCAGGCATCTTCAAAGCAGAGGCGAAACAGGTATTACTCAATTACAAAACATCAGCGTAACTCTCAGTGTCCCAAGGTGTTCACAACAGTGAAATGCGTTCAATTACACTTTGAAGGGAAAAGACTATTCTAAGACGTGACCAATATCTAGTATGAAAGAGGAAACCCACAGCAAAGTAGGGCTGTCATAACTGATCAATCAGCAGATAGAGCTGAGGTGGCTTAACATACACACTCCATTAGAGAGCTTAAAACCAAGCCCTCAGGGGAAGGAGAGGAAAAAAAGAATTTCATTTTTAAATAGGCTAATTTTAAGAGAAGTATTGACAAAAATTTTTGTATAAAAATAGAAATGATGTACTGAAGATTTGTGCTTTTCATAATAGGTAAAACTTACCCCCCCCCAAAAAAAACTATAAACAAATACTGAACTCTAGTTAATGATATGAAAGCTGAAGTAACTGAGCGGTGGAATGTCCAGTTCCATTACATCTGCGGAAGTAAGTAACAATTATATACTCTGGCCAAAAGCTGATTCTTTGAAAAGATCAACAAACCTGAAAAACCCGTAACTAGACTGATCAACCAAAAAAAAGGACAAAACACAAATCACCAGTATCAGGAAAAAAAGGAAGGGTTATTGCCACAGATCGTAGACATTAAAAAGACAACAGGCCGTATTACAACTTTATGCTACAAATTCAATGATTTTGATGAATTAGACCAATTCCTTGAAAGCTACAACAAAGCTCACTCCTGAAGAAACAGATAGTGAACAGCCTTATAGCTATTAAAGAAATGCAGTTTAAAAACCTACCCACAAAAACCAAAAGAAAACAAAAAACTCTAGGCCCTGATACCATCACTAGCAAATTTTAAGGAACATTTAAAGAAGAAATAATAGTAATTCTACATAAAGCTTCAAAAATTAGAAGAGGAGGAAGCATTTCTCAACTCATTTTATTAGTGCAGCATCATCACAGTACCAAAACTATTTCAAAAACAGTGTCTGGGGGAAGTATACTGGTATTTGCAATTTACTCTGAAATGCACCAAAAATAAGATGGATATAATGGATATAAGAAGATCATCACATTTTAACTAAGCTTACAAAAAGATTAATAGACTCTAGGTGCTAGGTATATGGGTATTCACTAGAAAATTCTTTCAATTTTGCTGTACGTTTGAAATTTTTTATAATACAATGTTGGAAATGTAATTATTATATATGACATGGCTTAGCTGAAAATAATATTCATACGGTTAAAACAATGAATATTGATTTAACCCAAAAAAAGAAAAAAAACAAATGAAAGGATGGGTGGCAGGTGGGGGGATGCGTGTCTGTGAGATGAGAGTGAATCATCTGCCGAGTCAGTAGACAATATGTGAAACTGAAAAACCAAGTAGCAGTGTAAGTATGAATTAAATAATGAGTTAAT
This sequence comes from Elephas maximus indicus, assembly GCF_024166365.1. Taxonomy (NCBI): domain Eukaryota; kingdom Metazoa; phylum Chordata; class Mammalia; order Proboscidea; family Elephantidae; genus Elephas; species Elephas maximus. Next base: position 40,299,881 of record NC_064839.1, on the reverse strand, counting down.
TACCAAACAAAACAGCTGTAAGAGTGATTAGCCTTGGAGATTGTGACTCACACAGGGAAATACTACTGTTTATCATAAACCTTGTAGTTATTACTTGACTTAAAACTAGCACCTACACTTCTTTGATTAAAAAAAAAACTATATTCTAAAAACTAGTCAAAAAGTCAATAGTTAAGCTGTAAGAAAAATAATAAGCAGATCCTACCTGAGTCAATAGCCCTGAGGCCCGACCCTTATTAAGTTGGACAATCAGGAAGAAGACCACAGTTGCCCAAGGCTGGCTCCCTTGGGTCAGGGGTGCTTCTCCATGGAGTAACCTCACCCTGTAGAGCTTCTGGATCCTGTCTGTGGCTCAGCCAGTGCTGGGGAGCTCTGGGGCTGGAGCCTTGCTCCCTTTAGCTTCTGAATGGCTAGGCAGCTGCAACTGAAGATGCTATAAGCCCGCCTGGAAGAGGAAAGCATGGCCTGGCTATCGAAAGAGAATGTACACCTTGGGCGAGATCAAATGGACAGTCTTAACCTTTACTGAGAAGAGTATGGAGACCGGACATTTATGAAGCATTTGAGATGAAAAGGTGGAGCCAGGAACAGGCAAGTGTGTTGCAGGTCCAGAGTTCTGGCACTAAGCCCTCTGCTTTATCAGATGACTTATGTAGAAAACAGTAAGTGTTTCTCCCTAAATTGCCACATCTGGGCATCCGGAAAAGCTTACTCAAGGTTATGCTTCAGATCTGATGGTCTAGTCTTTTGGGGGGGGGGGGCGGGGCAGGCGACTCCAAACTTTAGGCCCTTAGGTAAAATATTATTTATCTAACAGGAGCCCAGCATGCCTTGAACTTTTATGTATCAGAACAGCAAGAAGCAGGGTTTTATCCTTTGGTAGCCAGACCTCTATTGGACCATCTTGTGAGTGGGGCATACAGTATGCAGGCTGTGGGCTGGCATGGTAAAACAGGGGTCCCTGCCACTTCATCGCCACTCCCTGAGAGCAGAAGCCTCCTTTCTTGTGTACTGATGGAGACCATCATTCAGCCCAGTGCCTGGCCACAAGCAGCCACCAATAAAACACAAGACTGGCTGGTAGGCTTGTGTGTTAAGAATGAGCCTGAATCCAAAGAACGAGAACTGGAGGCCGCCGTCCCAAATGCAGTGGCGGCTGCCCGTTATATTGCAGTCTACTCAAGAAATATTTACAGGATGACGTGCCAGGCACTGTTCTAAGGTCTGAGAATACAGCGGTGAATAAGGCTAAGATCCTGTTGTCAGAGGGCTCGTAACGAAAATTGATCATTTATAATAAAAAAAAATAGACTTCAGATATTGATGAGTTCTATAAAGGAAAGAAATTAGGGTGATGCGATAGTGACGGAGGGGTGGGCGGAAGGCTTCTCAGAGGCTCGGGAGAATGACTTCTCTTCCTCTGGGCCAAAACAAGCCGGGAAGGTGCAGAAGCCGCTTCGTCCTTCCTGACAGAGGAGTAAAATCGGACAGCGAACCCACATCCGTTATCCCTGCCTCCGAGGTCGGGCCAGGCCTGCAGACCGGATCTCCGATCCGCTTGCTACAGCCTCGCACCGGAAGGCTCAGAGCGAATTCCGAGAACAGCACACCTGCCGTCCTAGAGGCCCTTGGTTCCGGCCGGGACTGGAATGTGGCTATGGGCTGCGGACTCACACGGCGAAGGGCCAGGCACCAGGCCTGGAAGGTAAAGAGAACCCCAGGCTCCGAAGGCGCCAGCGGAGCCTGCCACCCACCTACGACGTCCAACTTGCAGAAATTAACGCTGGTCCGAGGCCTAAGTCCTATAAAACGGCCTTGAGAACGACTCCCCCACCTCACCCCCATTTTGGTAGGGGCAACACGGCCTCGGGCTGGCGCCTCGCGAGACCCAAACAAGCCCACGTGCAGGGGGCGGGCCGCCGCGGGAACGTAACGCCGCGCTCGCGCGCGACTGCGGTCACGCACCGGCCGTACCCTTGCTGGGGGCCGTAAAGCGCGGAAGGTCGCGGACTCCTGCTTCCCCGGAGTTTTATATTCCCTCCGCCCCACCCCCGTTCCCATCCCTGTCCCCCGCTTCTGACCCCAGCGGCCGTTGTTGTTGCTTCTCCTCCGCGGGGGTGTTGCTGAGCGCGGAGCCCTTGGCGGGGGAGGGCCGTGAGGTAAGGAGACAACCGCAGGGACAGCCGGGCTCGGGTCCCCGAGGTCCGGGCAACACAGCCATAGACAGTGCCCCCAAGTCTGAAGCAGACAGAACGAAATCGTCTGGACCCGGGCGGGCCGACTCCTGACAACCTGAACGGGTTTTCCCGAAATTACAAGGCCGAACCACCGTGAGGCGGATAACTGCAGGGAGCACCCTGGGCGAGACCAAAGCGGAAGGGGGGAACGCCGGGAGTCCCGGGCGTTAAGGCCTGCTCGGACCGGGGGTCGGAGGGGCCCTGGGTCTGCCAGCCTGCTCTTCTAGGCGTCCACAGCGCAGCCTGAATGCCCAGGGCTGCCGGGGTGACCTCGCTTCAGCCTCCCCCTCGAGCCTGCACACACTTGCAGTGCCCTGTCAAGTCAGGCTTGGTCTGGCCAGGTCATCCTTCTCTGCAGGTGGAATTTTTTTCCCCCGCCTTGAAAGGTGCTGTCCACTGTGCCGCTGTCCACTAGTAAGACTGCTACAGAGCCCGGCAGAAGTTGCCTTAAAGAGTCTAGGCCAGGGTAATGAGCTTTCTTAATGTTTGACGCCCTTGGGACTGATGTGTGTGATACTAAAATTTGAATCAGGAATCTATAAGTCCATTTCACCCACGCATGAAAGCAGGTTGCGAGCATTGGTGATCGGGTGGGGATGGGGTTGGGGGGCTGGGAGCAGGGAGCTGGGCTAAAGGGTGCACTTTCCCGATGGTGGGGATTTTTACTAATTTCTTAGACTTGTCTGATCACATAGTACACTTGTTGGAAAATATAACACCCTGGACCAGTGGAATCAGAATCCTCAGAGGTGGAGCTTGGAAATCTGTTTTGGTTTTTTGGTGGTTTTGTTTGTCTTTTAAAAACAAGTGCTTCTTGTGGTTCTTATGCTGAAGCAACTGTGGGAAATGTGTGAGTCCATCTGTACTCACCCAGTCTTCCCTGTGACCAGCAGGCCACTTGTATGCAGTGTTGTGACCATACAGCAGGACAGCTGGGAAACAGTTGAGAGTTGTCACCTTGCTCTTGTTGGTTTAAGCAAATTTGAGCAGAACCGGCCCCAGTCTTAAGATTGCTTAGCTGAAGTTATTCTTCATAGAGAAAATAATACAATTGTCTTTAGAACTTTTTTTGAAGTATCATTTGTTTTAAACCAAGTAATAACGCTTTATTTTTTTGTTTGACATTTTCAGTTTCTCCCTCCTTTGTTGTCAAGCTGGGCTTTGATTTTGCAGTCAGAAGTGCTTGAATAGACTGGTGCTTTTTCTTTCTTTCGTTGTTTACATCCACTTTAAATCCTTCTTTTCTTCCGGCCCCACCAGTTCACTGACTCTTTTGAAGGTCGAGATGAGCACAAGGTCAAAATCCTCTCTTCGGGTCTTATCATCTTGGGCTTTTAACGTTGTTTATTGTTCCCCCTGGAAACGTACCTGTTACTGTTTCTTCCAGAGCTTTGAACCTGTAGTCATGGCCAATGAAGCAAAACAAACAAATCTGAACTTTTTAAGTTTGGGTGATCCAGAACCATAACCGGAATGGGAACAATTATGGATCAAAGCCCTGGAATCGGAGACTGAGAAGAGGCATTGTTAGCCCAGGAGCCTGATGAGTGAGACTAGATTATTGCCAGGAGTGAGAAGAGCGACACATATTCACATTGGCCCAGTCAGCCGCCATCTTTGAGTGGGGCACCACTGTTTCCAACTCTTTGCAAATGCATAAAATCCATTGGGGGAAGAGATTTGGTTGCTGTGCAATGGGGATGTTGCCCTTGTTTTCTAAGAGGAAGATTAAGTTTCTAGCAGGACTTATAACCTGTAATTTTTCCCATTCTGGTTATGATTCTGGTTCACCCACATTTTAAAAATTCAGGTTTGTTCTGATGTCACTTCCTCGGCCACAATTGAACCGAGAAAAACCAGTTCAAAGCTGTGGTTTCTTCTGCCACCTTTACAGTTCTGTTTCTCCTATTGGGGGCGTGTTTACGGTTCTGTCCTTGCAGCTGCTCTGACTTTATTTGAAAGGTAGCATGGAGTTATATTAAATGGCAGAGCCTAGCACCAGGCTGGCAGGGTTGAGTTCTGGCCCTGCTGCTTACCAGTATTGTAGGACCTTGGACAAGTCACACCACTTCTCTGTGCCTCAGTTTCCTCATCTGTAAAATAGAAATGATAGTATCAGCCTCATGGAGTTGTGAAGATTAAATTAGTTGTATACCTAAAGCATTTTTTGGCACATTGTAACTACCTGTAAAGATACTAGCTTTTTTTTTTTTTTTTAAATCCATGTATTCAAGTACCCAATCAAATACAGGGACTTAGCCTTGAGATCTCAGAGTCATCATTGATTTTTTTCCCATTTCCTTTGTTCTTTGTTCTCATTAATTCACCAACAGATATTTCCTGGGTGCTTACACTGGGTGCTAGGAAAATCGTGAACAAGTTGTAATGAGTTCCTGCTCTCAGAGAGTTCCATTATAATAGGGGAATGATAACTACTGCTTATTGAAACTTCTCAGATGCCAATTACCATGTTCTTCCTGCATTTAGTCTTTGCAGCAACCATGTGAGGTAGGTATTGCTAGCCCGTGTTCTTGATGAGGAGCCTGAAACACTGTTTGAGTAACTTGATTGATCATACAGCTACAGCTAATGAAAGGTGGGGCAATTTTCAAACCCCGGTCTGTCTATCTCCATAGCCTATGTTTCCAACTGGGTTGCTGTGTTGCCTCCCTGATTGGTAAACAGGTGGTTATGTAGTGTGGTTAGTTCTGTGCTAGGAGAAGTACAGGGTATTGTAGGAGAACACAGAAGAGTCACCTCACCAACTGTTGGGAAAGGTGGTTAGATAAGATAACAGATAGGCTGAGACCTGAGGGAATTACTCTTATTTGGAGAGAGCTGTGGTAGGAACTGCCAGTTACAGAGAACAGTATATCCAAATCCTGGAGGAGAAAAAGGGTCCATTCCTGACATGTCTGGAGAATTGCAAGTAGTTCAATCTGTTACAACTAGAGCGTAAGAGGTGGGGAGAAAAGGAAAATGAGACCAGAGATCAGAAATGAGCCAGACTGTGAAGGACCTTGCATTTCATAATAAAGAGTTTGGACTTTTCCCTGAGGGCATCAGAAAGTCATTGAAGGGTTTTAAGCAGGTGTGTGAAATAAGATTTTCATTTTAGAAGACTCCCTTGGACTCCTGTTTAGAGAATGATGTGTATGTGTGTGCACGCATGTGCAGGTTAGAGACCAGAAGCCCTGTCAGGAAGCTTCTGCCGTAATCTGAGTGAGAAATGATGGTGGCTTGGACACAGGCAATGGAGTGGAGATGGAGAGAAATAGATGCATCTAAGAGGGATTTAGAATGTGAAATTGTTAGGTCTTGATGACTGACTGGAATGGGAAGATGGGAGAAAGGGAGGAATCCAAGATAACACTCAGTATTCTAGTAGACAGAATCACAGTAGGACACAGGAAGTGGATCCATTTGGAGACTGAAGAAGATGGGTTTGCATTTTGGATGTACTCAATTTTACCTATGAGAATCCAAGTGGAGATGGCCATTCTGTAGCTAGATATATAGATCTGAAGCTCAGCATTGGTGTGGGTTGAGCCATCAGTCATGGCAGAGAATGAAATCACCCAGAAAGTGTGAACAAAAAAGAAGGCCTCAGACAGAACCCCAAGGGACATGGATACATAATGGATGAGCAGAGGAGAGAAGTCCAGAGAGAATTCAGCAAAGAGGTAACCAGGGAAGTAGGGATCAAAAATCAAAAAACAAGGGTAGAGTTGCACAGCTGATTATTGTAATTGCTATCAATAAGTTGTATACCTATAAAAAGTAAAACTGGTAAAAGTTGTGTGATAGCAATGACCAAAAAAAAAAAAAAAAGGCAGCTGCTGAGGCTGCTTATGTACAACCAAACACCTCATGGGGTTTGGTTCCTTGGTTTGGAGGTTTAGGGTCATGGTTTTATGGCACATTCCATTAATTGGCCGAATAACACGTTAGTGCTTCTGTTCTACCTCCTAGTGCATTGCATAGTGCCTGGCATCTTAAAAGCTTACAAGTGGCCATCCAAAGCACAACAATTGGTCTTGACTCACCTGGAGCAACAGAAGAAGAAGGAGAGTCAGAAATAGGAGGAGGATATGGAATGTATGACTAATTACCACCATGAATAACTGCCTTATTTGCCACGAGACCAGTAGAACTGGATAGTGCCTGGCTACCATTTTTTAACATTTTGATCAAAGATTCCATAGGAGAATCCTGATCAAAGGGGAAAATGCAGAACAGAATTTTAAATTCTCGTGGACTCTAGACTTTCTGGAGCCTTGGAGGGTGGATGAACCCCTGAAACTATTGCCCTGAAATAATCTTAAACCTTAAACCAAAAATGCCCCCTAAAAAAGTCATCTTAAAACCAAACAGTAGTTCAGCTTAACTAGTAAAAAAATCCGCCTTAAGCATTGTGCTCTTTTAAGAACTATGTGGGATCAAATTGACAGCAGCAACTCTAAAAGTTAGATAGGAACCTAGAGGGCAGTAAGTTTATGTTAATGAGGGAGGAAAAACAATTTAAAAAGAGGTGAGAATGGTTGCACAATTTGAAGAATGTAATCAGTGTCACTAAATTGTACGTGTAGAAACTGTTGAATTGGTGTATGCTTTGCTGTGTGTATTGTCAACAACAAAATAAAATTTAGGAAAAAAATCAACAGACAAGGAACAAGAATGTCAAGTAGGAAGGAGTTATCAAAGGTTATTAACTGCTGCTGAGAGGTCAAGGGAGATGGTGCCGGCAAAGTCTCCCTGGAAACAAGCAGCATAGCATTCTTGGCTAGAGTGACATTAGTGGCATGGTGGTGCAAAACCCAACTGCTGTTGGCTCAGGAGAGAGTAGGATGGAGAAAAATTGAAAAGCAGAAAATAACTTTCAATATATTTATCAAGTGAAAAAGGGAAGTTGTGAAGTATCTGTTTAGGGTAAATTTTTGTTTGAAAAACCTGCTGGTAATCAAAGGTAGAAGATGAGAACTTAAGACAAGGGTGGTGGCAGACAAGATGGCAGCACATTACTGCAAAAGTAAAATTCTGGAAAGATGTATTTAACACCGGTATTGGTTATCTTTGTGTGGTGGGAAATCTTAATTTCCTCCTATAGTTGAGTTTTTTGTAAAGACTATAATTTTTATAGTTTAGGATTTTAAAATTAAAATGGCTATCTGAAGAAAGTTTTAGAGCTTTTATTTCTTAAATCAGCTGGGAGGAACTCGAGCATGTTAAAATGCTGATGAGAAAGAGCCAAAAGGAGGGAAAACATGTAGGTACAAGAAAGAATATAATTGGTGAAGCTAGGTTCAAAAGAAGCAAGGAGGAAATGGGACCCGGGGTACTTGTGGAGGATAAACTTTTGATCAGATGAAGTAAGGAATGGTTTCAAATGCAAGCAGGTTTGTAGGCAGAGTATGAAGGATAAGATGAGATAGGAGACAGGCTATCTAGAATGAGGGAAGAGAGGAGGGGGGGGTAGAAGGTTGAGAGAAAGCAGTATTATGGGCCCCGAACCTGAATATAGACAGATACACCCTCTGATTTTCTTTAATAACAGTAGCCTGAAGCTAGGTATGGGTGGTCGGCTAGCCTAAGCTACAAAGGACCAGGGCTTTTTTCAAGTATGACCGAGTGGTAATGGTTCAGAAGCAAGGAGGATGCTGACCCTTGCCTCTTGATAGTGAGGTCTCTGGAACAAGGGTGAAAAAAGAGAGCGATTGGGTCAGGGGAGAGAAATTGGCCACATGGAGATGAGACTACAGAAAGGACTGGCTGTGTAATGGAACTTACATTTTGAGGCGGAGTTTACCGGGATGTGAGGAGGGGTGCCATAAGTCCTGCTTTCTGTATGACCCCTTCCTTGATGGTCCTTGTTTTATTTATTGTCTCAGAAATATGTGCTTTGTTATATCTTGTGACTTCCCTATCTCATGTGTGAGCGATAAGCCGAACGTGAATAATTTTCTTCTCCTATACTTAAAAATCTCCAGCACACCCCATGTTGAAATGGGAGGCATGTAATACTTCACCTAGCTTTGGTTTTCATCTATTCTTACCTTCCCAAGGACCTCATTCTTTGAGTTTTCCTCTCTCCTCTATCATCAGTCTTTTTCCCTTTCACTGGATCATTCCCACCAGCCATCAAATGTTCCTAATCTTTCCCTTCTTTAAAAACAAACCGCTTTGCTTCATTGCATTTTCTTCTTTCACGTCTGTCCCATTTTTTTGCTTCCCTTCGGAGTAAAATGTTATTGAGCTGTCTCTGCTCCCTCATCTCCTATTTATTCTGCAATTTGCTCTATTCTGTTGTTTTATCCCTACCACTCCCCTGAAAATGTTCTCTCCAAGGTCACCAAGGATCTCTATGTCATCAGATCTTTGAAGACACTTGGTCATCTTGCTTGACCTCTCAGCACCCTCTGTAATTAATCTCTTCTTAAAACACTTGTCTCTCTTGGCTTCTGCCACACACGTCTGCTGGCGTTCTTTCTGCCTTACTAGCCACTCCTCTGTCTCTTTAACCAATTCTTTATCTGAATGCTCTCTGTGGGACTGCCACAGCATCCAGCCCTTATCTCTAGTCCCTTCTTTCTCTTCACAATCTATAAATGCTGGGGAGCCTCAGAGTCTTGTTTTCTCTAACTCAAGGGCTTTAAATATTGTACATAGGCTAATCTCCCAACCTTCCTCCCCACATTTCAGGCTTGTACACCCAACTGCTGCCTGCCGTTTCCACTTGAATTCCTAATGGGTATCTCACACATTCTGTGTGTAAGAATGGAGTGTTTGACTCTATACGCACACACCCTTTCACACTTGCTCCTTCCTGCTTTTCCTCTCTGTTCCTAGTCTTTCACACTGTGGTAAATGGTACCACCTTCTACCCAATCCCTTATTTCTCCCATCTTTAACATTCACTTGGAAGGAAGTCCTGTCATTTCTGCCTCCTATCCAGACATTTCTCTGTCTCACTGCTGCCCTCCTTGTCTGAGCCATCATGCGGTCCCCCTTGAATGACTGCAGTAGCTTCCCAACTCATCTCTCCACTCCTCTCATGTGACAGTCCACTCTCCACAAGGAGCCATGTCAGACTATTTCATTTCCCTGCTTTATCACCAGTTCCTTGTGATTGATTACCTGGTTTCTGCCTGCCTCTCCAGTGTCGTCGTAGCTCCTTGCCTCCTCACTCACCATGCTGTGAACACACGGGTCTCCTTTCTGTCTTGGATCCATCAAAGCCTTTCTCATCTGGGGACCTTTGCACATGCTCATCCCTCTGTCTGGAACACTCACAGAGCTGGTTCCTTGTCTAGATCTTAGTATGTCCTCAGATGTTTGTTGAATGAATGATTGCTTTATTACATCCTTTGGTCATTAATCCTGTGCACTGGGTTAAATGGAATTAAATATGTCTGGTTTTCTCTTTCTAGTTTGAATTCTTGAGCTCTTCCTAGCTGAATGAGAGCACACCTCCCAGTTGCTGACAGACGTGATGTTTTACCGGCTGCTCTCAATTGTCCGACAGCAAAGAGCGAGCCCAGGATGGCAGAACTGGCCCTCAGCAAGAAGTAGCACGTCAGCTGCTGAGGCCCATTCCATTGCCCTGCCCACCCAGGCACAGGTGGTCATCTGTGGCGGTGGGATCATGGGCACCTCTGTGGCCTATCACCTCTCCAGGCTGGGGTGGAATAATATTGTCCTTTTGGAACAGGGCAGGTAAGGATCAAACCGGACAGGACTTGTGGCTCTGCTCACTAATTGTAGAGCATTTCCTTGTTTCCTGTTTCAGTAATATTGTCCCAGCAGCAGCTCATCTCGAGGTTGCTGCATATTATGAGAAGAGTCTCAGAAGGACGACATCTTCTGTACTTTTCTTAGTCATGCCTAATAACACTCCTGCTTTGTAATCTCTAAAGAGGTGGCAGATTTCAACAAGACGAATATCTTAGAAGGCTCTACTGGCTTCAGGTTCACAGCACATCCTAATCTTACTCCCTCTTTGTGGTGTAGCCAGTCAGGCAGCAACATAAATCGTTATTGCTCAAGAGCTCCTTCTATGACCCAAAATGAAATTGGCTCCATTCTGCCTATATTTTCTTTTTTTTTTTTAATTTAAAAAATTTTTTATTTTAGAATAGTTACAGATTTACCAAAAAATTGTAAAGGTGGTACAGCGTTTCCACGTGCCCCACACCATTTCCCTTATTGTTATCTCACATGAATACGGTACATTTGTTATACTTAATGAACTGATATTGTTAGATTATTATTAACTGAAGGTCATAATTTATTCAGATTCCCTCAGTTCCGCTTCCTGGCTTTCCTTGTCTCCTCCCCGGCCTGGCCTGGTCCACTCTACACTCTCACCAAATAACCTTCTTGCCCCACAGGACCAACTTCACTAAAGATTGTTCACCCTTGCCAAAACTTTTCTATGCCCAGCTTAGCACAAGATCTCTGTCATCTCAGAAAAAAAAAATCTCTAACACACACGCCATAGCCTCTAAAGCTGTTATTTCCTTGCCCTAGTGGTTCTTCTACCGAAGCACCTTACTCTGCCAGTTCTCAAAAAAAAGGAAACTGCACTGCAAATATCAATATCTCCTATACCAAAACCCATTGCTGTCAAGTCAATTCCAACTCAGAGCAACCCTATAAGACAGAGTAGAAGAGCCCCATAGGGTTCCCAAGACTGTGAATATTTGTAGAAGCAGACCGCCACATCTTTCTCTTGCAGAGTGACTGGTGGATTCCAACCACTGACCTTACAGTTAGTAGCTGAGTGCTTAACCACTGCACCAGCAGGGCTTCTATATAAAACTATAAATTTCCCTCTCTAGTGGCAACCAGTGTTAAGTTTCTTCTGTGTCATTCCATGTACGTTCTGTGCATACATAAGGAAATACATGTATGTAGGTATGTCTATGTGTGTATGAGTTTTCATTTATTTTTTCCCTTTTTTATACGAACGGTAGGATACCCTAAACATTGTTCCTCACCTTGCATTTTTCAGCATGATTGTTCCATATTGGTGCATTAAAAGCTTTTTCATTTTTTTTCCTACGTTGCATAATATTTTATTGTATAGGTGAACTCCAAATTTTTTAATTAGTCCCGTGTTAACGGGCATTTGGGGTATTGCCAGTTTTTTGATATTACAAACAATGCTACAGTGAAGAACCTTGTACGTGTTGCATTTCACAGATATGTGAATCTACACAATAGTATTTTGTATCTATTCTGCAGGCTGGCTGCTGGCTCTACAAGGTTCTGTGCTGGCATCCTGAGCACTGCCAGACACTTGACCATCGAGCAGAAGATGGCAGACTATTCAAACAAACTCTATCATCAGTTAGAGCAAGAAACAGGGATCCAAACAGGTAAGCATAATCTGTCATTTATTGATCTGTCTGTCCCCCAGATGTCTACTCACTACTGTATTTGGTCCTATAGGATTGCTATGAGTCGGAATCAACTCAGTGGCAACGGGTTTGGTTGGTTTTGCTATTTGGTCCTGTACCAGGTTTGCCTGGTGATTTGATAACTAAGACGGGTTTTAGTCCAGTCTCTGCCATTTAGGTAAGGTATTACCTTTGGCAAGTCACTGAGATTGTTGAGTGTTGTTCAGTTTTCCTATGTATAAAATGAGGGGATTCAATATCCAAGAGCTTTTTCAGATCTTAACATTCTTATCATGACGCGAAAGTTTTCCTGGACCATTTCCTATATATTTCATTCATTTAAGTATATTAAGTGGCAATACTTAACTCCTAAACAAAGAAGAGGAGAAAACTTAACCTTAGGTGCTTAACAGTGAAATCATGGTTAGACCCACTGAACTTCACCAGTCACTATTAAGTATATTTCTGGCTGTAAAGCATAAACATAGATTTTCTCTTGTCTGTGTAATTGTGTAATTAGGGGGGAAAAGGACACAGAATTATAAGCCAAATAGTACTGGAAAAAGTAGGAAGTGTTCCAAGAATAGGGATACTGATCTACACTGTGATCCCATATAATAACAAGGTAGAAAGGGCACCTGTCAGTTTATTGTAATGGAATAGATTAGCCAGAAATCTCTGGAGTAGGGCTGACAGCCCAGAGTCGAACCTAGTCTCTTGGGTGATGAAACCACACTTATTGTAATGAGAGGGTAGTGAGGCCCAGTCATGAAGTGCAGAGCATTTACGTGTGTAAGGGTTGTTCTTTTGAAGAATGCATAATTCAAATAACAAATAATTCAGGACTAATGCTGACAAAGGATGATGGCTCTTTCTATTTACCAACTCAAGTGGCTCTGCTGTGTGGTCATCATGTAAGCATAGTCTACAGTTTACTTGGCTAGCTAGCTTAGAAATTCTGTGACACTGGCAAATGTTTAATTCAGGGAGGTGGGATTTGAATTATTTTAAATTTTGATCATAAAATAAGGTCTTATAACACATTTCTGTGTCACAGAGTTCATAGTGTTATTAAGTGTCACCATATTTGTAAATCGTAAACCGAGTCAAACTGTCTAGTTACTGAGATTTTATGGATATGGAAGTGGAGAGAGAAAATGTCAGGAGAGGAACTATAGGCAGAGAAGGAAAAGACTGTTTTGTTTGGGACTATGATAAGGCAAGCTAACCTGTTAGGGCAAAAATTTTGCAACCTAGGTACCTTTCTTGCCTCACCCCAGCCTAGGCCTCTGGGTGAGCCCCATTATGTCATTGAACTTGGCCAGGCTTCCTTTTGAGAGGCAAGGGCTCTCAAGTGGAATATTGTAAAAGTAGTTCCTGCTGCACAGTCTCCTGCTTTTACCAGTGTAAACAGCCTGCTACATGCAGAACAGGTGGAAACAGTCCCTTTTGGTTGGATTCAATTTGATGGCAACAAGCACTTAGATCGATTATTGACCAGGGATTGAGTCAGAAGAGAGTTCACATAATATGCCCAGAGATGGAGCTGCTCATTCATGGTCCAGAGGGCCTTCCTTTGTAGTTATAAAGGGCCTTCCTCTATAGTTCAGTTACAGTTACTGTCGTTCTGCTGAGTCCTGCATCACTACGCTGGTTAGGATCCAAAGGAATCAGGGTCGTAGGCTTCTTTTCTGTAAGGTAAATCAGCATAGCTTTAGTTCTAGAACCCTTTATTTGGCCTGACTTCTTTTTGTTGCTTACAAGGCAGTAGTGGTGGTGGTAACAAGCAAGTCAGGAAAAGAAGCATCTACTTTTTCAGGCAAAAGTTTGAAGGAATAACTGCGGTGAACCCTATGGTGTTGGGCTGAAATTGAAGGCATTAGTATGAAATCACAGTTTTTACTGAGAGAAAGAGAGAATGAGAGTGAGTGTGTGTGTGTGTGTGCGCGCGCGCGCGCACACCTAGAAGAAATGCTCCTTCCCGTCTCTTAATTTCAAAAGACATTCTCATCTAAAAGGAATCACAACTTCTGGAAGAAATGGCTGATTCCTGGCTGGGGCTGGGAAAGTACAGTTTAGTGAGCCTGGAACATCTTTTTATGCTAGAAAGTAAGGTAGTGTGCTCCAAGAATCATGAACATATCAAAAGGACATAGGAGCCATTTGAAGGAAATCTCACTGGCCAAATCTGGGATAATTTGAGAAAAAAATAAATGAGAACAATGGATTATAGTCCATTGTATAAAATAGGAATCTATGAGTCCATACTGATAAATAAATGAGGAAGAAGGGACTGAGCCATGCCAGCATAAATATACAGGGATGATGGAATTAGAAAATCACCGTTTGGCCTCCGTCATAGTGATTATGATTTCAGGCACGAATCACCAGTAGATGCTGTTACTACCAGGTGAAAGTCTGAAGAGGAAACAGGATATTTAAATAGTCTAAAAGTACCTCCCCACAAATTACTTATCAATTACAAAGGAAAAGTAGTGACTTTGCGATGGAGAAGTCGGGCAGACACGACCTTGACCAAGTAGTCACTGTCACTACTAGTGGGAAAAACCATTGTGATGATGCATTGAGAAGGAAACATCCTTTGTGGGATATTCCTGCAAAAAACATGTAACCTGAATCTAATTGTGAGGAAACATCAGACTTAAAAAACATGCAGAGATTCCACAAAATACTTGGCCTATACTCTTTAAAAATGTCAAAGTCAAGAAAGATTAAGCAGCTGTTAGAGAGACATGACAACTAAATGCTGTGCCTGACTGTATTGGATCACAGGCTGAGGGGAAAGCAAAAAGGACACCATTAAGACAATTAATTAGATTAGTGGATTAGCTAGTATGGTATCAGTGTTAAATTTCCTGATTTTGGTAATTGTACTATGATTCTGTATGAAAATGTTTTTGTTCTTGGGAAGTGCACACTGAAGTATTTAGGAATAGAGGCACAGTGTCTGCAGCTCCCTCTCAAATAGCTCATGTGTCTCTGTGTGTGTGTGTGTGTGTGTCTCTGTGTGTGTGTGTGTGTGTCTCTGTGTGTGTGTGTGTGTGTATGTAGGTATAGATGGGAAAGAGAATGAGAGAATATGAATGGCACAGCAAATAGGGAAAAATACAAACAATTGATGAATCTGGGTAAGGGGTGTCCAGAGTGCTTTGTCTTAGTCTTCCAATTTTTCTCTAAGTTTGAAATTATAACAAAAAGTTACCACCCTCCCCCTCAAAAAAATCATCTAGGAACTTTTTTAAAGTGCCGATGCAGGAGCTCCACCTGCAGAGATTTTGGTTCTGTGTACTGGTCTGGGGTAGGGCCTTGGGCATGGGTAATTTTTGCAGCTTCTCAATTAATGTGTAGCCAGGCTTGACAACCACTACAAGTTGGAATCACCTGTGTCTGGGTCTTACCCCTGACAACTGAATCAGAATCTCTGGGGCTGAGGCCCAGGAATAGGTAGTTTTTCAAAACTTTGCAGGTGATTCTCATGTGCAGCCAGGATTGAGAACCACTGATTTACATAAAAGCTGAAATTCACCTGACAAGTTATAGTTTCTTCTTTCCTAACTTGCCAAATACATTGGTGTATGTTTTCAAATTTGATAATACCTGCCTCCCTGCTTCTTTCAAGGTGTCCAAATCCTTCCCATCTTTAAATATCCTGATACATCAACACTTCACAAAGTGTTGATTCCAGACCATTCAACCTACATGGATCTCATCTTTCATCAAACTTTTATGTTATTTTTGTCAGTACTGTTTATTTAGCAATAAGAGTTTGGTAAAAGTGTATCATAGGCTGCTTTCCAAGTCAACAAGTATAAGTCTGTTTCATTGGTTAAAACTGTGGAGTACTGTTCCATGGTGTGTGCATATGGTAATTTCTCTATCCATTTCTCCATTGCCTAGTATGTGTATAAATTTCCTTTTTTTTTTTTTTTTCCACCATTATAAATGATTTGGTTAAGATTTTTGTCTGTATATCTTCATTTTTTCATGCTATTTCTAAAGGATAAATTCGTAGAAGAGGGGGATAGTTAGGGCAAAGGACAGGCATATTTTAAACTTTGATAGATGTGGCCAGATCCTGCAGCAGGGCTGTACTCTCTCACCAACAGTGTATGAGAGTACTTCTTTCTTCACAGTCTTCTCAACGTTGAATATTATTGTAATTTTTGCCAATCTGAGAACTGGAGAAAAATTATCAGATTCGAGTTTACATTTCTTTCAATTAATCATTTCATAGGTTTATTGGCTATTTGTTTCTTTTTTGAATTGCTTTTTAATATTGTATGTTTACTTTTGTTTATTGATTTTAAGAGTTCTATTTTGTGGCTATTAACCTTTGACAAAGTAAATTGTATGCCAGAATTGCTCTAGTTCAAACTTTAAAAGCCCCCTGTGAAGAAATAGAATTTTAATCTTGTTAATGGGTGACATGTTAAATTTGTTATGATACATAGTTCTGTTTTGAAGGAACACGATTTAATATTATATTGTTTTTGTTAATTGTTGTCAATCTAGTTATGACTCTCTGGAGACCCCATGTATGTCAGAGTAGAACTGTGCTCCATAGGGTTTTCAAGGCTGTGACCTATTGGAAGCAGATCACCAGGGCTGTCTTCAAAGGCAACTTTCCCAACAACCTTTTGGCTGGTGGTCAGGAGCTTACCTGTTTGCCCCACCCAGAGACTCCTTAATATAGACTAACATGACGTATTGTATAGGTGCAGATACAGTGGCATTCTCCTATTTGTAACCTTCGGTATGGAGTAGAAAATAGCTGCTGAATTTTTTGTCTGTCTTGGGGTAAAATTCAGGGTGTGATTGGCCCACCAAATCTCGAGCCAAGATCACTGCATAGCCTGGTAATCTATTTTTTAAAACCAAGCTGTGAAATTCCAGTTCTCCAACCATGTCCTGTCAGTGAAGGGCATACTTATTTGAGGATTTCAAGAGAAATTAAGAAAATATTTAAATTATCCTGGCTTTACTTCCTTTTTTTAAAGACTGGATTGATTCAACTTTTTCTCCATAAGAACTAAGAGTCATTGCATTTTCAGAGAATGGTCATTGACCCAAGTATAATAATGGTTGTGTCAGGACTGTTGATTGCAAACAACAGAAATCGATTCTGGCTAACAGGCAGAAAGGAGTTTGTTGGAAGGTCACGGGCCTGTGGAATTGGGTCAGGAATGAAAGGAATCATGGAGGACAAGATGTGGGGACCCCATAGCATGCAGTTCTTCAGCTAGAACAGGAACATTCTGGCCAAAACGCTGACCCAGAGACAAGTGACCTCCAGACATTGACCTATTTGCACAAGACCCAGTGTTCCAGGAGGATCCGATTGTCTGAGCCTAGGTCACATGCGCACTGTTTGTACTGGGGGAAGAGAGGGGAAGATCAGCGCCCGCTGATCCCCTGGCGGCTGATAGTGTGAGTGACCTTCGTCAAGGATTATATTCCTGCCAAGACTAGGAGGAGAAAAAGAATTGTCTAAAGGAGTGAAGAATAGGAATGAATTCCAAGTAGCATTTCCCAACCCCACCTCACCCCCAAATAGATTTTTTTAATAATGGTATCTTTATTTAAAAAAAAAAAAAAAAGCTTTTATATACATTAGTATCTAATGTGATCCTCGCACAACTCTGAGCCGAGAATGTTTGAATAGAGAATGGAACCTTGGTTAAAAAAAAAAAAAAAATTGCATGTGATATACTTTTAGTTTTCACTAGGATCTCAAAGGAAGCTAATTTGCTTGCCAAGGGATGTTAAGTGGCAGCCCCAGGACTCGTCACAGGTCTTCTAACTTATAGCCTAGTACACTTCCCATCTTACCAATCCACATTGGACTTGGTCTGTCTCAGTTTGGGCTGATTTTTCATACAGGTTACGTGAGGACAGGCTCCATCTCTCTAGCCCAAACTCAGGACCGGCTGATCTCCCTGAAGCGCATCAACTCGAGGCTAAAGTACGTATGAGACCAGAAGTCCCACCTGACTCTACTGTCAAACCGACCTCTGCCCAGGGGCCAGCGAGCGTCATTGTCCCTTTATGTTCTGTGGCAGTGTTATGGGCATCCCCTCTGAGATCATCTCCCCCAAGAAAGTGGCGGAACTTCACCCTCTCCTCAATGTGCACGACCTGGTGGGGGCCATGCATGTCCCTGAGGATGCAGTTGTGTCCTCTGCTGATGTGGCTCTTGCTCTGGCAAGTGCTGCCTCCCAAAATGGTAAGAGGGTTTTCTAGGGCGTTCTTTGGTGGATTAGGAAGGAAGAGATTGTCTAAGAAAGTGTCTCACAATAAGCAATGACACCAACTTGACTTCGGAAAAATTAATTCTCATTAGTGTATTCAGCTTCCACTTTCAAACACTGGATGTTACACGTTTTTTTAGGGGGAGGTCCCGTAATATTTGTTAATAAGTGGTTTTCCTCAGGCCCACATTTTTCTTACTAAAGTTCCAAGAAACTGCTTTTAGTACTGATTAGTGCCCTTCAGACTGAAGGGGATATTTTTTTCCTCACAGAACTTGACAAGCTCCAAGGTTAGAACACACCTTGGGGACTTAATCCACAGCTGAAATCATGTCCCGGTGTTGAAATAAATGAGGGAATGATGTCACAACGTCCAAGGTGTTACATACTTTGGATGAACTGGTTTAGGATGTGGGTAGATGAGGATTTAAGATGCCACATTTGGACTTTCTTTCCTCTGCCTCTTTTATGATTTCTGGAATTTAATTATTCTGTACTAAAGTCATTTTTTAAATTGCCTGCCATTTTTAATCTTGGGAAGGGCCCATTTACACAGTCTCAAGGATGTGGTTCCTAGGGCTTTTTTTTTTTTAAATAGGGCATTGACCTTGGTTTTTCACAATGTCTTATGGGTTGAGAATCTGCTGCAAATGCCTTATTCTGGAATATCAGATGATGCATCACCTCTTTCTTTACCTTGGAGCAGGTGTTCAGATCTACGACCGGACAACTGTTCTTCATGTAAGAGTCAAAAAAGATCAAATTGCTGGCGTGGAGACAGATAAAGGGCAGATTGACTGCCAGTATTTTGTCAACTGTGCTGGTCAGGTAGGTTAGTTACAATGCAGGGTTGCTGACTTTCTTGTTTAAATTTTGTCTGTAGGATTTTTTGGTGTAGAGAAATAAGATTAATACTGTGTCTGACTAAATAGTCCTCAGGGACTACACTTTTCTCTTTTTAACTGAAAAACTCAGAATTCCTGTACTCTAAATAAGAAACCTATACTTATTTCCTAAAATAGAAGTATCTGTGGAAAAAAAAAAAAAAGCATCCTTTTTCACCCACGGTTACTTGGTGCTGTCCTGGTTAGGAAGGCCAGGAAACAGTCAGGCATTGGTGTTGGGTCTTTCTGCGGTGTTATGTTTCATTCTACAACTTAGCAAATAAACTGTTAGGCTATTTCATTGTGTCAGGAGCGTGGATTCTACCTGGGAAATACTTTTGCCATGTGAAGTGCATTTAACAATTCGCATTTGGGGTCTGTAATTAAGGCCAGGCATTTTGTTAAAAGGGCCTCATTTGGTCCCCTTGAGCTCCCTTTACTAGCTGGTAAAATCTATATTCCTTCGATCTAAAAGTAGTTTTTATGGTTTAAAATGGATAGTGTTGCTCCCCATCGAAATTATTGACCTAAAGCAGACTTCCCACACTTGACGTTGTAGCAAGAGCACATACAAGCCACTTGAAATTAAACCTTTTTCAAGAGGCTGAACTTGCTCATTTGTATTTCTGTTCCTCTTCCCACCACAAATAAATCTGTCCATTTGTAGTGGGCATACGAGCTGGGTCTGTCCAACGAGGAGCCGGTTAGTATCCCGTTACATGCCTGTGAACACTTCTACCTTCTGACTCGCCCCTTGGAGACCCCTCTGCAGAGCAACACACCAAGTGAGGACTTGCACTTTTTTTTAATCTTGTTTACTTGCCAGTATTCTGTCCTCTCAAAAGGAAGACTTTCTGCTAAGGACAGGCTGTACCCAAAAAGTCTTTTCTGGAGCATGTTACAGGGAGGTGGACCCAATTCTAACTTTTCTTTAATAACTCTTTATGAAAGGATGGCCAAAACGGGCATTCCACTTAAGCCTTTTTTTTTTTTCCTGCAAGCTAATTTTACTCCCAAGCAGAGGTCATTGAGAATGTTTGGATAGGAGACGTAACCTTGAGTTTTGGGCTTGAATGCTAAAAATTGTGGAAGTGTCATAGGTAATGTATAAACTGATGTGGTTGAGTGATTCCAAGTGCTGTAGAAAAGAGTTTTGATATCATTTTGGAGGGCAGAATCCCTAGAATGGGCTCTCAATCCACCTTTCCTGTTAGACTTTCTCGTGGCACAGTGACGGTTACATAGTTTGGTTGTGAGAACTTGTCAAACCTTCTTGGTAACTGATAGGGTTAGGGATAATCTAATCAGTCTCCACTGTAAATCTGAGAAAGAGAATCTTCCCCCATGCCCTCGAAAGGTATTTTAAAGCTAATGAATGTCTGTGTTTATTGGATGTGCTCTCATTAATAAAGCCATTAATGGATGCTTTTTGCTTTGTTTCTTTTCTGTCCATTTAGAAAGCTGGCTTGCCTCTAAACCCTCATGTTTCTCTTCTACTCCACACTCCCTTATTTCTTTTTCTCAGCTATTGTGGATGCAGACGGGAGGATTTATATTCGGAACTGGCAGGGTGGCATCTTGTCTGGGGGCTTTGAGAAGAACCCAAAACCGATTTTCACTGAGGGCAAGAACCAGCTGGAGATTCAGAACCTACAGGAAGACTGGGATCACTTTGGTATGTGAGCTAGATTATAACAATGCCTTATATTTGTGTAGGTTTTTTATTTTCAAAGCATTTTGAAGACTAGGTGGTTACAGGGGACATTCTGTAGTGGTTAGTTGCCCAGTCCAAGGATGGAGTTACTGGTTAGTAACAGATTCAGGGGACTAAAATCTAGGTTGACCGACTCCTGGTTTATTTTTCTTTTCACGTAAAATTATTGCTGAGGTTTTAGGCTGGACAGAGACCTTCTTTTGGTAGCACTTTACATAAAATTGAAGAGGTTTTTTAGAAAGCAGAATTGTTTTGTTAATTTGGTCTTTTACTCTTATTTTTTGTGAGCTTAATTTTATTTGCTGAATAGTTAATATAGTCACATGATTCCAGATTCAAAAGATAAGAGTCTGTAATGAAAATTTTCCCTACTACTTGTCGTGGACTTTTTTTTTTTTTCCCTTAATAAACTTGTCTTTATGAAAAATTTCAAACTTTTAAAAGGAATAGAATAGTATAAAGAAGCCCTCCATGTACCCCCCCCCATGCACCCCCCAGCCAGCTTTGGCAGATGTGAACTCATCTGATTCCATTTATTACCACTGTCCCACTGGATTCTTCCCAGGTGATGGACTTCCTTTAAAACAGTGTAAGGGTCTCTCTTTCACACCTGTTCCAACTTGGGAAAATATCACCTTTTATTTGCAGCCTCTCTGGGTGCTACTTAAGAGTTTATCCACATGTACTGACCCCTTAGATATTATTATCTATAGCTGTATGTATTATTTGCTAGCCTGTGGCTCCTCGCTTTTGTAAGGAATATCTTTGTTTCTCAGTCTTCATGCCATTTTGCAAGTGTGTTCTGTAATTTCACCAAAGTTTCTGCTTTCTGAGAAATGGCCTAGTTGGCTCTTCTTAGAAATCTCTTCCAAGAGATAATCTGAAAGGAGAGGGTGTATACAAAAGTATAAGGGTTTGAAAGTCTTTGAATTCCCTGAAGGTAAGGACTCGGTTTGTTTTTATTGCCCAGAGCCCCTGTTGAGTTCCCTCCTGCGTAGGATGCCTGAACTTGAGGCTTTGGAGATCATGAAGTTGGTCAATTGCCCCGAGACCTTCACGCCAGACATGAGGTGCATCATGGGCGAGTCTCCCACAGTTCAGGGCTACTTCGTCCTGGCAGGAATGAACTCTGCTGGCCTGTCATTTGGCGGAGGAGCTGGCAAGTAAGTCTTTCTCATTAGAGTCAGCTATGACCATATGTCAGCTTCCTGGGCTTGTTCTCTTCTAGGATTACTTATTCATGTTGTTGTAATGTATTTAATCTATTATGTTAATACTAAGGTGCATGGAATTTGAGAGTTGTCACCTTCAAAGTAAGCACCACAAAGGCTCTCCTCGTATTCCAGAAATGTTGTCATTGTGCAAAACGTTTTTGGAACTCCTTGTTTAGAGTTAGTCATAGGGCTTGTGGAATGTTCTTTTTTGTACTTTTCAGTCATAACAAATGTTAGTCCTTTGAGTATACATTTGAGTTTGGTGATCAGCCTGGGTAATGCAAATTTTTATTTAAAAAGTGGGTACTAATATAAATTAATGGGGTCAGTTTTCTTGAGGGACTTACAGATGGTGCTGAAAACACGTACAGAAGAAGAGTTACCAAAAATGCTTGGAACAAAGGAGACGTGGTCAAATAACTGTATAACCTCCCAGGGTGGCTGTTTTACAGAAATAACCCACTGGAAGTAAAAATTGGAATATGTTTATGTGAATTTTAGTCTTATTTCTTCATAGATGTGGCATATGTCTTAAGCACTTTCTAGGGAATCTTATCATTAGAAATAAAATCCTCATAGTGGTCTTGTAAGAGCAGTAGATTGATCCTTAATTGTTTTTTCAAGAAAAGTTAATAGCCTAGAATTGCTCAACTGGTTATTCTGTGACAAGATAGGAGCTTTTGATTCTGTTGGTTCTTGATGCCTAGTCCAGTGCTTTTAACTTCTTGAATATCACTTCTGAGGCCCAACAACTTTTCTGCCATCTAAACAGATTCCTCGCTGAATGGATGGTATATGGTTATCCCTCAGAAAATGTCTGGGAGTTGGACTTGAAACGTTTTGGAGCCCTCCAGAGCAGCCGCACCTTTCTGCGTCACCGGGTCATGGAAGTCATGCGTAAGTGAAGCTTTATCCCATTGGCAACGAGGTGCGGGCGTCTTTCAGAAGGGCAGATTTTTCTCAGCTCTTTAATAACTTCACTGAGTTTGACTTCAGATGTTTGACTGTTTCAGGCCTTCTGGAAACAGGAAAGTAGAACAGGATTTACAAGAAGTAATTCCTGAATATTCCCAGTACTGCCTCCTTCCAACTTTGCCTTGAAAATCCTTTCTCACTCCTTGCTTGGTCTTTGAGATTATTGCTCCCTTTCCAAGCAAAGAATTTGCCAAGTTGTTTTCAAAGTTTAAGGCTTCTCTAATGACTTTTGTCTCTACTACATGATAGGAGACCACTTCTCATGTAAATACAAGCCATACATTTCTGCTCTCTTTCCCCTTGCTTTTGGCTCCCTCCAACTTTGAAGGATGGGCCTCTTCATTTAAATTTTTTTCTGCCTTCTCTTTGATTTATTTTCCACTAAGCCCTTAGAGACAGCTTTTGCATCAGGAGTTGAACCAAATCATGTGGGTTCTAACAAGTTGCAATTTTATTTCCCTCTACTGAGGAACTGTTCCCAGACTTTGCCAGATATTTCTAAATATTTAGGACACATTTATGCTCAGAACTAAATTTTTACATTGGCTGTGGCCACCATTCTTAGTTAAGAATGAACTGTTGGCTTAGTAGCTAGACAGTATTCACAGTGAGACCTTTGAGTAGTCTTTAGTACCTGAGTACTCACTTTTGGCCTTTGGCAGAGAACTTAACAACCAGTGGGAGATGAAGGACCTAGAGGCAGTATGTATCCCTGTTAACCAAAAAAACGAAACCCATTGCCGTCAAGTTGATCTGACTCATAGCAACCCTCCAGGACAGAGTAGAACTGCCTCGTAGGGTTTCCAAGGAGCGCCTGGTGGATTCGTAGCACTTAACCACTATGCCATTAGGGTTGCCGTGTCCTTTATTTTTAGCGAATATTTTGGTTAAACCATTGAACTGGTATAAGTCTAAATGTCCGTATTGATAATTACTTTAGAATCTGCAAATCATAATTGAATTTGAACTTCTCCTTGGTGATATGACAGTTTGGAGTAGCCTTCTTTGATTCTCATAAGACAGAAATTGCAGACATCATAGAAAATGGGGAAGGGAAAAGTAGAGCCTAAACTACCAGAGGAGAGACACAGAGTCTCACAGTACAAGGAAACCCGAGTGGTGGCTTCCTTCTCCCCAGGCAACGACCCTCCACCCAGCCATGTGTACCTTTTGTTTGGAATGGTGTGAGGTCAGATCTTCTCTTTGACAGGGACTAGAGGTCACACTCTTTCTGGCTGTTTTTACTGACTGCTGTTACAGATTGGACATTAGGAAAAATGAATTCTGACCCTTGCTTTGTAATGTGAATAATGTCACTGAGACAATACTATGTAACCTCTCAGATTTCAGAGCTACCAAATCAAGGTATGATATGTGCACTTTCACTCCAGAAACAGGGTAAGTATTAGAGAGGAAATGCCTGTAACAGGTCTGAGATCCCAATAACACAGGCATTATAAAGAAGCAAGTGCCATTTTTTCACACTGTGTAACTGCCTGTGTCCCACCTTCATCTCTGCTATGGAGTTTAGGGCATTTTAGAACTATGACGTTTCTCCCACTGTTTCTACCTACTAATTTGGAAGTATAATTGTCCATGGAGACCTAGAGACGTTATGTGACTCATGGCTATGTAATTTGTGAAGGGATAATACCAGCTCTTGCAGTATTACCTTTCTTCTGGAACATGTGTGTTAAATACTTGGTAATATTTAGCATATTAGGCCACAGTAGGCTGGAAAGTAGGAGCAACTCCAGAGTCTAGTGTATACTGGGTATTCAGCTCTAGCCTCTGTGGCTTGGGCTTTGATAGGCTATTCTTATTTGTTCTAGCTCTGCTGTATGATCTGAAGGTTCCCCGTTGGGACTTCCAGACTGGGAGGCAGCTACGAACATCTCCTCTCTATGACCGGTTGGATGCACAAGGAGCTCGATGGATGGAGAAACATGGATTTGAAAGGCCAAAGTACTTTGTTCCACCAGATAAAGGTAAGAAGTCATATTCTCGTTTTCGGTTTGGGATTTTTTTGTTTTGTTTTGTTTTTGTCCTGAGAGTTAGTATAACTTATTTTAAAATGTATATATCTGGACTGTGTTTCTAGACGAATAACTAATAAAAACCTTTTACACTATAGTAAACTATACAAGAGAGTCCCAACTGTAAATCCCCTCCTTTTCTTTCTACCTTTCATTTTTCTGTTCCGTAGACCTCCTGGCATTGGAACAGAGCAAGACCTTTTATAAGCCAGATTGGTTTGACATTGTGGAGTCTGAAGTCAAGTGCTGTAAGGAGGCCGTGTGTGTCATTGACATGTCCTCTTTTACGAAGTTTGAGATAACAGTAAGTATTTGAGAGCCAAAATAACAGATTAGGGAGCTTTTCCTGTTTATTGAATGCCTCCTGTTTCCTATCTGTCACTTCAAAACTAATTCAGTAAGAACTCTGGACTATTTTAGTATTTTATCTGTAGCATAACATTTTTCTGAATTTTAAACTGTTTGTTTCTGGTTCTTAATTTGCTTAAAGAGGCCCATTTATCATAGAATCCGTAGCTAACTTTCCCTCGAGCTTCCTGCAGTAGAGTAAATCTGCAGACGTTGTTGCATGGGAACTGGCTAATTGAATTTTCTCAGTAAGTTTCATTGCTCTTCAGGTTGTGTTACCCAGCCAGATGCTATTATACTCACTCTCTCTGCTTCATTCCCTAACCCTACAGTCCACTGGGGATCAGGCATTAGAAATTCTACAGTACCTCTCCTCCAATGACATTGACGTGCCCGTGGGCCACATCGTACATACCGGCATGCTCAATGAAAGCGGAGGGTATGAGAATGACTGCAGCATAGCACGACTGAACAAGCGCAGGTGAGCTTAGCTACCACCCTGCTGTACTCCTTCCAGCACACTGTTTCCCTAAGGGCACTCTAGCAGAGCAGAGACCCTAAATCATTTTTCCAGGAAATCATAGCTAGACTGAGGACAAAAAAAAATTTTT
Source organism: Elephas maximus indicus (assembly GCF_024166365.1). Taxonomy (NCBI): domain Eukaryota; kingdom Metazoa; phylum Chordata; class Mammalia; order Proboscidea; family Elephantidae; genus Elephas; species Elephas maximus. The sequence continues at coordinate 40,274,195 of NC_064839.1, read as the reverse complement.
AATTGCATTAATTCCCATCTAGTTCATTAGCAGCACGACATAAAAATAAATTCAAAAAACTCACCAGGTTATGTAAAACTCAGTATAGAAGAATTAGGAGTCCTACCAGCAAAAGATGCCATATCTTATGCTAATAAGTCTGTAAAAGTTTTTGGCACTATCAGGAAGCTAGAAACTTCTGTTTTGTCATTATGTGATAAATCCTAGAATGGTGCTCCTGGCCCTCCTTGGAACCTAAGAGATCATTTGCCAGTATTCTGTGCATTGCTTCAAAACTAGATGAGAAGCCACGTATCTGTGGTCAGTGGATTTTTGGCAAGGATGGGGAAATAGTCTCTTCAATAAATGGTTTTGGGTAAATTGGATTTCCACACGTGGAAAAATAAAACAGGATCCATGCCTAACACTGTACACAAAAACAAATTCAAAATGGATTAAAGGCCTGAATGGGAAAACTTAAAAGTGAGACCTCATAAAAATTAAAAACTTCTATTTATCAAAAGACTTTACCAAAATGATACTGGTGAGGAGTGAGCTTCTTGGCTCAAGTTGACACATGAAACTATGTGGGCAGCTCCTGTCTGGAGGCAAGATTAGAAGCCAGAGGGGGACAGGAGCTAGTTGAAGAGACACGGGGAATACAGGTTGGAGAGGAGGAGTGTGCTGTCTTACTAGGGGGAGAGCAGCTAGGAGAACATAGCAAGGTGTGTTTAAGTTTTTGTATGAGAGACTGACTTGTAAACTTTAAATTAAAAATTAAAAAAAGACTTTACCAAAAAAGTGAAAAGGCAAGCTTTCAATATAGCCAGTAAGGATCTTACTACCAGAATATATATAAAACTTCATCTTAGCAACAAAAAGACAACCCAGTCATAAAATGAGCAAAGAACTTGAATAGACATTTCACCAAAGAGGACATTCAAATGGCTACCAAACACATGAAAAGATGCTCAGTGTCGTTAGCCATCAGAGAGATGCAAATTAAAACCACGATGAGATACCATTTCACTCTCACACTCCCACTAAGATGGCTAAGATTAAAAAAACAAAATAACAAATGTTGGTAAGGGTATGAGGAAATGGGAACCCTTATCCATTGTTGGTGGAAATGCAAAATGGTACAGCCGTTGTGGAAAACAGCGTGGTGGTTCCTGAAAAAAAACAAAAGTTGAACTACCATGTGACTCAGGAATTCCACTCCTAGGTTTATACCCAAAAGACTTGAAAGCAGAAACTCAAACAGATACTTGTATACCAGTGTTCATTGTGGCACTATTAACAACCTATTGCCCATCAACAGATCAATGGATAAACAAAATGTAGAATATACATATAACAGAATGCTACTCAGCCAGTAAGAGAAATGAAGTCTTGATACATGCTACAATATGGATGGAGCTTGAAGACATTATGCTAAGTGAAAAAAGTTAATTACAAAAGCCTAATATTGTGCGACTCGTATAAAAAGACTAGAACAGGCACATGTATAGAGACTGAAGATTATTAGTGGTTACCAGGGGTGGGAGGGAGGAGGAAAGGGGACGTTAATTGCTTACGGAGTACTGAGTTTCAGTTTGCAGTGATGTAAAACTAACATCGATAAGGATAAGGTTGTATAGCCAGTTAATGTAATTGCTATCAATAAGTTGTACATCTGTAACAAGTTGAATTAGCAAAAGTTGTGTGATAGATATACTTATAACAACAACAAAAAGAGTAGCTGCTGAGCCTGCGTATGTACAACCGAACACCTCATGGGATTTAGTTCCTTGGTTTGGAGGTTTAGGGTCATGGTTTCATGAGACATCACAGTTAATTGGCCTAATAACGTGTTGGGTGCTTCTGTTCTATGCCCTAGTCCTTGTTGTCTATTCACCTAGAGCAACAGAGGAAGAAAAGTCAGGAATAGAAGAAGGAAACTGAATACGTAGCTAACTGCCTCCATGAACAACTACCTCCTTTGCCATGAGGCAAGAAGAGCTCAGTGGTGCCCAGCTACCATTAGTAAACATATTGATCAAATTTCTGTGGAAGAATCATGATCAAAAAGGAGAAAATGCAGAACAGAATTCAAAATTCTCATGGATTCCAGAATTTCTGGAGCCTTAAAGGCTGATGACCCCTGAAACTATAGCCCTGAGATAATCTTTAAACCTTATTCAAAAATATCCCCTGAAGTCTCCTTAAAACCAAATAGTTTAGCTTAACAAGTAAAGAATATCTGTCTTGAGCAGTGTGCTCTTTTGAGATCTAGCTATATGGGATCAAATTGACAACATCGAAAGATTAGATTGGAACCCTAGGGGGCAGTGAGTTTATGTTAACGAGGGAGGAACAACTCAGAAAAGGAAGGTGAGAATGGTTGTGTAACTCAAAGAATGTAATCAACATCACTGAATTGTACTCGTAGAAATTTCTTCATTGGTGTATGTCCTGCCGTGTATATCCTCAACAGGAAAAAAATTATTTTGTGAAAACATAATTGCTGCTTGAATTTTTTGCTACCTGGTTTTGATTACTCTTGGATCTCGCTTTCAGTTTCTTCATGATTTCTCCAACTGACCAGCAGGTCCACTGTTGGTCCTGGCTTAAGAAGCACATGCCAAAAGATAGCAACCTGCTTTTGGAGGACGTCAGCTGGAAATACACTGGTAAGGGGCCTCTGGGGCCAGCTGAGCAAGGAAAGGCCAGTAGTTCCAGATTTATCTTCGACATTTGCCTTCTTTATATTTGACAGTCAAACAGGAATATCAAAATTAGTGTGGAAGAGGCTTTCTGGTCATAGAAAATTAATCTGTAAGACTTCTTCCTTTTTTTATAAATGAGGTATGAAATGAGTTAGTATTTCTATTTTGCTCACTTTTATATCCCCTACAGCTAGCATTTAGGAGCTCAAATATTTGTTGAATGAATGACTAAAGAAAAATTTTTTTTGCGCTTTAGGTGAAAATTTACAGCTCATGTTAATTTCTCATACAAAAATTTATACACATGTTGTTTTGTGACATTAGTTGCAACCCCCACAATGTGACACCACACTATCCCTTTCCACCCTGGGTTCCCTTTGTCCACTCAACCAGTTCCTATCCCTTCCTGCCTTCCTCCAGACAGGAGCTGCCCATTTGGTCTCATGTATCTGATTGAACTAAGAAGTACACTCCTCACATGTATTAATTTTTGTTTTATAGTCCTGTGTAATCTTTGTCTGAAGGGAAGAACACACCCAGCATTTCTCAAGCTGAAAGAACTGAAGAAAAAATTCAAGCCTCGAGTTGAAATACTGAAGGATTCTATTGGAATTAAATGATGCAGGAAGCATCAAAAGAACTTGGAAAGAATACAGTCACTATACGAAAAAGAATTGGTTGACATTCAACCATGTCAGGAGGTAACATATGATCAGGAACCGATGGTAATGAAGGAAGAAGTCCAAGCTGCACTGAAGGCATTGGTGAAAAACAAGGCTCCAGGAATTGATGGAATACCAGTTGAGATGTTTCAGCAAATGGAGACAATGCTGGAAGTACTCACTTGTCTATGCCAACAAATTTGGAAGACAGCTGCCTGGCCAACCGACTGGAAGAGATCCATATTTATGCCTGTTACCAAGAAAGGTGATCCAACCGAATAAAGAAATTATCGAACAATACCATTAATATCACATGCAAGCAAAATTTTGCTGAAGATTATTCAAAAGCAGCCGTAGCAGTATATCAACAAGGAATTGACAGAAATTCAAGCTGGATGTAGAAGAGGACGTGCAACCAGGGATATCATCGCTGATGTCAGATGGATCCTGGCTAAAAGCATAGAGTACCAGAAAGGTGTTTACCTATGTTTTATTGGCTATGCTAGGGCATTCAACTGTGTGGATCATAACAAATTATGGATAACATTGCAAAGAATGGGAATTCCAAAGCACTTAATTATGCTCATGACAAATCTGTACATGGATCAAGAGGCAGTCATTCGAACAGAACAAGGGGATACTGCTTTGTTTAAAGACAGGAAGGGGGTGCATCAGGGTAGTATCTTTTCACCATACCTATTCAATCTGTATGCTGAGCAAATAATCTGAGAAGCTGGACTGTATGAAGAAGAATGGGGCATCAGGGTTGGAGAAAAACTCATTAACAACCTGTTTTATGCAGATGACACAGCCTTGCTTGCTGAAAGTGAAGAGGACTTGAAGCAGTTACTGATGACGATCAAAGACCACAGCCTTCAATATGGATTACACCTCAACATGAAGACAAAAATCCTCACAACTGGACCAATAAACAATGTCATAGTAAACGGAGAAAAGATTGAGGTTGTCAAAGATTTCATTTTACTTGGATCCATAATCCACAGCCATGGAATCAGCAGTCAGTAAATCAAAAGACACATTGCATTCGCCAAATCAGCTGCAAAAGACCTCTTTAAAGTGTTGAAAAGCAAGGACTAAGGTATGCCTGACCTAAGCCATAGTGTTTTTAGTCTCCTCACGCACATTTAAAAGCTGGACAGTGAATAAGGAAGACTGAAGAAGAATTGATGCCTTTGAATATTCAAGAATATTGAATATACCATAGTCTGTCAAAAGAATGAACAGATCTGTCTTGGAAGAAGTACAACCAGAATGCTCCTTAGAACCAACGATGGCAAGACTACATCTCACATACTTTGGACATGTTATCAAGAAGGATCAGTCACTGGAGAGGGACATCATGCTTGGTAGAAGGTCAGGGAAAAAGAGGAAGAGCCTCATCAAGATGGACTGACACAGTGGCTGCAACAATGGGTTCGAGCACAACAGCAATTGTGAGGATGGCGCAAGACCAGGCAGTGTTTCATTCTGTTGTGCATAGGGTCGCTATGCATTGGAACCGACTCCATGACACCTAACAACAACAAGAGTCTTTGTCTGAAGAGTGGGCTTCAGGAATGGTTTCAGTTCTCGCTTCACAGAGTGTCTGGGGGTCATAGTTTCAGGAGTCCCCCCAGTCTTCGTCAGACGATTAAGTCTCATCTTTTTACATGAATTTGAGTTCTGCTCCATACTTCTCTCCTGCTCCGTCCAGGACTCTCTGTTGTGTTCCCACGTCAGGGTGGTCTTTGGTGGTTGCCAGGCACCATCTAATTCTTCTGGTCTCTGGCTGGTGGAGTCTCTGGTTTATGTAGTCCTTTAATCTCTCGGTCTAGTATTTTCCTTGTGTATTTGGTTTTCTTCATTCTCCTTTGCTCCAAGTGGGATGGGATCAATTGATGCATCTTAGATGGCCGCTCGCAAGCTTTTAATACCTCAGACGCTGCTCACCAAAGTGGGATGCAGAACCTTAATAAATTTTGTTATGCCGGTTGACCTAGATGTCCCCTGAAACTATGATCCCCAGGCCCCAGCCCCAGCTACTCTGTCCCTCAAAGTGTTTGGATGTGTCTAGAGAAACTCCTTAACTTTTGCTTTGGTCCAGTTGTGCTGACTTCCCCTGTATTGTGTATTGTCCTTCCCTTCACCAAAATGGAACCGTAACAATCTACTATCTAGTCAGAGAATTCCCCACCCCACCCTCATAACCATCAACGAATGCTTTTTTCTGTGTTTAAACCTTTTCTTGAATTCTTACAGTAGTGGTCTCGTATAGTATTTGTCCTTTCGTGACTGACTAATTTCACTCATCATAGCACCCTCCAGGTTCATCCATGTTGTGAGCTGTTTTTCAGGTTCATCATTGTTCTTTATCATTGAGCGGTATTCCGTTGTGTGTATGTAGCATAATTTATCGATTCTTCGGTTGATGGGCATGTAGGCTGTTTCCATCTTTTTGCTATTGTGAGCAATGCTGCAATGATGGATGTGCATGTGTCTATTCATGTGACGTCTCTCATTTCTCTAAGATATATTCCTAGGAGTGGGATTCTTGGATTGTATGGTACTTCTGTTTCTAGCTTTTTAAGAAATCACCAAATCATTTCCAAAGTGGCTGTACCATTTTACATTCCCACCAGCAGTGCATAAGTTTGTCTGTTAGCCACCTATAATTTTCAAAGAATTTTAGAAATTTTTATATATATTAACTAATTGTTTCGGTTTAACTAAAATTTTCTTCAAAATTTCCCCTGAGCTTTTTTTTTTTTTTTTTTTAAATAAGGATGACTCAGTTTCCTTCCTTAGCAGTCCTGGTGGAGGAGCAGCCCCTCCTCTTTTACCACCCCACTCCAGGTTCAACCCCTCCCTCCCACCTACTTAACTGTCTCCTGCCCGTTGCCCCCAGTGTTTGCTCTCCCAGGCCCTCATTCTCAATTTCTCGTAGCAGATGTGATTAACTTCTTGCTACCAGACTGGCAAACTATAGACTCTTACTGGACAAATTTTTTTTCATGGACTATACTAGGTAGTTAATATGTCATTAACACCAGCTGCTGTCAGAAGCATCGGAGTCCATGGTGGGTTGGGTATCTCTCTTCTCGGGCTCTCCTCCGGGCACTAGTTTGGATCAGAGCTTTTTCCCTCATGTCACTGCACTGTTTGGAACCTGTGGCTTTTAAAGTCACTGGGAGGGGGGAAAGAACAGGAATTGTGCAGGGGGGTGATGGCCAGGCCTGGAAACAGGTTTGTGTCCCATTGGCCAGGACTTGGTCTTGTAATCCCATGTTAACTGCAAGGGAGGCTGTGGCACGCTGTCTTCCTGTGTACCCAGGAGGAGGAAGCATACTAGCCAAGCCCTGTCACGCCAGTACTGGCAGTTGCCATATTTAGCAGGCCTGTCAGTAGAGAGGTGAATCGGGATGCTCTGCGTCCATACTTAGATTGCTGTGCACAGGGATGCTTTCGTAGTCTTAGCACCCAGGGCTGGCCCTAGATGAGCAAGCCCAGAATGAACCTTTCCCATCACCCCAGCTGTTCACCTGGGGAACCTTTCCCATCACCCAGCTCTTCACCTGGGGAAAAAAAAAAAAAGAACTTGTTCTTTCCTGTTTAGCCCTCAATCTCATTGGCCCCCGAGCAGTTGATGTTCTGTCTGAGTTGTCCTACGCGCCTATGACTCCTGACCACTTCCCAAGCCTCTTTTGCAAGGTGAGTGCTAGTAAAGTTCTATTTTTTAAATGAGTGGGGATTTTTCTTTTATAATAGTGGCGATTACATATTATTCTTAAAGAGCAGTGCCCACAAAGAGTGTGTTGACCTTTAAGTGAGTAAATTCCCTTTTTTTCCCTCCTTCAAGAGCTTCTTACTTAATAAGCATTAGGATATCTTTAAGGTAGATTTAGATTGTGAGGATGGCACAGGACCAGGCAGTGTTTTCGTTCTGTTGTACTTAGGGTTTCTGTGAGTAGGAAGTGACTCAGTGCACCTAACAACAACAACAAAAAGGTAGATTTAACTTACCTGAATGTTACCCTTTGCCATCGAGTCAATCCCAACCCTGTAGGACAGAGTAGAACTGCCCATAGGGTTTCCAAGGAGCGGCTGGTGGATTCAAACTGCCAACTTTTTGGTTAGCAGCCAAGCTCTTAACCAGTACTCCACCAGGGCTCCTAGGACCCCTTTTTCTCTATGCAATGCTTCCTCTTTTTCATACACAGAGTAATTTTTTTGCACATGGCATCTTCAGGTAAGAAATGTTTGGGTGAAACCCTGAACAACTTACATAATTTTCTTTGTTATAAGGGACAACTGTAGCTGAGTGAAACTAACTTAGTAAAAGAAATACAAACTGAATAGTCTAGGAAGCAGCTGGTAAGAGGGGTCCAACTTAAAAGGAGCAAGTAGGAGACAGCACTGATGGAGGCTCTTTGAAGTTCAAACCAAAGTTGGGATCCACCTACAAATTGTTTTTACAGTTTTCCTTTTTTTCCATGCCAAAAGGAAAGCACCAGAAAACTCTCCACGGTTGGCTATCAGCAAATGCCTTCATGGCGCTCTGTGCTTCCTGGAAGAAGTGATTCATATGCTTGGCTCTAGAGAGTACCACATCATATCAGGCTTCCTAGGGAAGCAGTTCGCTATCACACAATCTGGGACTTACCACTTTCTCTTAGGAACAGTGATTGAGTCAGTGACCCCTGTTAGGTAGCTGAGCTGCTGAAAACATGTTTTGAAAATCAGAAGCTAGGTCTCTGAGCCCAGGGTGACAGATGAATCATGTTCTGTAGGTATCAGGCATCAACTTTGTGTGGCAGGTGCCTGGGATTTATCTGCAGAGCCCTCCAGCCTTCATTGCTCCCAAAAACCCTGACTAAAACAGTTCTTTGGCAGGACTTCGCAAAGAAATATTTCGTTCTTGTCAAAGACTTTGCCTCCGCTTGCTGCACCAACTTCTCTAAAACTTCTGAAGAGGTGAATTCTATGGGAAAGGATACTATAAAGGCTGTGCTCCATTCTCAGAGACCTCAGTACTTGAAAACAAGCCATTGTCAGGATGAAATTCTTCCGTTTACGTATGCCTTCTTTAGGAGACAGAGTTAATGAGTAGGGGTTACCTTGAGCATTCATTCCTGTAACAGATGCGAATTGAGTGCCCACCCCCACCCCCCCCACCCCCTCGCCAAGAGTTTCCAAGGCTGACTTTCTCCCTTTGTTTCCTCAGGAGATGAGTGTGGGCTATGCAAATGGCATCCGGGTGATGAGCATGACTCACACAGGAGAGCCGGGATTCATGCTTTATATCCCCATCGAGGTGAGAGGGCTCCTGAGTTTCTAGGAAGTATAGATATAGCTATCTATGTCTGACTGGGCCTTTATAATTGAGATAGGCTGCACTGAGGAGATTTTTAAATGTTTATCTGAGTTATTTAAACTTTTTTAAAAGGTAGTAAATTCACATGGTTTAACAAAACCTGATCAAAAGTATTCAGTGCTGTCTGACCAATTCCCACAACAGTCACCACCACTGATAGTGGTGTTAACTTTTTGCATGTCTTATCAGATTTTTATGCAGGTGTAAGCAAATTCAAAGACATTCTTACCCTATTTTTTTAAATATTTTATTTTTGGTGAAAATATGCACAGCAGATCATATACCCATTCAACAGTTTCTCCATGTACAGTTCAGTGACATTGGTTACGTGCTTCATGTGGTATTACCATTCTCGCTGCCTCTCCCTGCATTGTTTCACCACCGTGGACGTAGATTCACTGCCCCATAAACTATCTATGCATTAGAGTTACTGTTGTCATTTTGATTGGATATAGATAATTCTTTAAAAGAATGCAGTGCTCAAGTCCAACATTCTTTATTAATTTAACTAAACTGTATTTTTAGTTTGAAGGTGACTTCAAGTGACAGTTTCGGTTCAGGGTTCAGAAATTTTCTTAGGGCAACAGATTCAGAGATTCCTCCAGCTAACCCCTCTTTTTAAAAGCATGAAGCATACTACAGTTCCTCATTTTTTCAATTAACAGTTTATCTGAGAGATCTTTACATGTTGATACCTGCAGAGAAAGGGCTTCCACCTTCTTTTCTTTTTTTAAACATTGACCTAGTATTCCATCATATGGTTGAGGGGTGAGTCGCGATTTATTTAACCAGTCTGGTACTCATAGACATTTATGGTATTCTCAGCCCTTTGCTGTCATAAATAATTCCGCAATGTACAAGATGATCTCTTTCCTTATAGCTAACACCAGCACACAGAGCTGTCAGACTTTGGCTCTTTGCCAGGCTGACAGAGTAACACCAGCTCAGAACTCCTGGGCTGTAGCTCCTTGGGCTGTTGAGGATGAGGCACCCTGGGAAGACAACCTTCTCCTTTGTCCAGGTTAATAGTGTCACCCATCAGGCACTCCCAGACATATTCTGTGTCCAGTTCTGAAGCGTCTGCTGGTTACTAACCCTCCATCTCTCCCTGTAGTATGCCCTACACGTATACAATGAAGTGATGAGTGTTGGGCAGAAATACGGAATCCGAAATGCTGGGTATTATGCTCTTCGCAGTCTCCGAATTGAGAAGTTTTTTGCCTTCTGGGGTCAAGATTTAAATACCTACACAACACCCCTGGAATGTGGACGAGAGTTTCGGGTGAAATTAGAGAAGGTACTGTATATCCCCACACTCCAGTCTGTCACTCAGTCTCCTTAGTGGTGAAATCAGCATTAGAATGGGAAGACAAGCTGATATGGGAAGAAAAGTGTAAAAATATTGAAACCTCAGTGATAAAAAAAAAAAAAATTTTTTTATTTTTTCAGTGATAGCATCAGGTAAATAATGCTGATTAGTATGTCCTTAGACTGAAAATTTTATCTGTGGGATAAAAAAAAATTAACACGAGGACACAAAAAATGGGTAACACTTGTTTCCAGCACTTTGCTCTCTTTTAGGTTGGGTGCTTCCTGGGGAGTTTTTCTGCTTCAGTACGGTAGTTAATTAACAAGCCATAAATATTTATACAAATTGGTCATCTTACAGTCAGCTGCCTAATTTTTTTGTTTGTTTGTTTCTTTCTAAAGTAATACATAAACATGGTTTTTTTAAAAAAAATCATAGTTCAAGAGAATGTACAGTGAAAAGTGAGTCTATTTCCAGCGTCTGAGCCCTTTCAATCACACTGTCTCCTTTGCCAAAAGAACCAGCTTCTTATCTCTCCTTTCAGAGAACTTCAGTGTATGCAGACGTATAATTATATAATTCTCCATCCCATCCCAGCGTATCCTCTCTTTTCTAGGGGATGGATTTCATCGGTCGGGACGCCCTGCTGCAGCAGAAGCAGAACGGGGTGTATAAGCGCTTCACTATGTTTATTTTGGACGATCACGACACAGACCTGGACCTCTGGCCTTGGTGGGGAGAGCCCATTTACCGAAACGGGCAGTATGTTGGCAAAACCACCAGCAGTGCCTATAGTTTCACCTTGGAGCGCCACGTGTGCCTGGGCTTTGTGCACAACTTTTCCGAGGACACCGGCGAGGAGCAGGTGGTAACAGCAGATTTCATCAACCGGGGAGAGTATGAGATTGATATTGCAGGGCACCGGTTCCAGGCCAAGGCCAAGCTCTACCCCTTCAGCTCCCTCTTCACCCATAAACGCCGAAAGGATGACATGGAGCTAAGTGACTTCCACGGAAAGTAATGCCAGGACAGTCTCACCTCCTCCCCCATCATCTTATCAGCGGAGGAGGACACCTTAGAAGCATCTCTTTCCTCCTTCTGATCCCTCCCCTCTTCTTTTCTAACACTGACCTTCGTCTCTTTCCTCCTTCATATAATTTTAAACTTTACCTACTCAATCATTTTGCTTTGAAGCCTCTTGTTCTATCTTCTCCTTTTGCAGTCCTCCTTCTAATACTCACTCTGGGCTTTTCTTCCTCCCCCTTTACCTGTCTCAGATTCCCGTGGTGGCAGGAAGTGTGTCTGACAGGACAGGAGCGGGCTCCTTGTGGAAGTGGGTTAAGGTAACAGGCTGACTTCAAATATTGTATCCCCAAGCAAGGAATGCTGATGTTGTGCATGCCTCAGGGCAAGAGGTAATCTCTCTCGGGCTAACTGTGGGCTAACTGTTCTCTGAGTAACCTGTTAATTTTGGCGGGGTTGCTAGATGTCAGACTCAGCCCCATGGAGTAGCTTGTGCCTTTTAGCCAGGCAGATCTCTCTCCTCCTGTTCCATTGTGCTGTGCATTTGGCACTCTGATACCTCTAGCAAGAGGACAATCATCTACCTCACTGACAAGAGGCTTGGCATGTATGTTATCTGGTCTGCAGCAGAGACAACCAGTTAACCCGACCCCATCCTCTTCCTCCCTACATACAGAACCAGCTGTCAGAGCTTTGGGCTAGGACAGCCCTGCCTATAATTTTCTTCATCTCTTGTTAATATCTATGATGAGTGATTTTTTTTTTTTAGCCAGGTAAACAAGTAAGCCGCAGTGTTTGAAAGGGAAAAACCGTGTTGCCTTTTGTGTTGCTTTTCCCAGCTGAGGGGTCTGACCTCAGAAAGTACACCACCACTGAGTTGAGTTTTCTACTATTCAAACAGTGCTGCTCTTCTTTCACCTGTTCAAAGTTCAGGCATCCCACCTCAATTTTCCTGTTCTCCAGGTACATTTCACTTTACCAGTTTAACCTCACCTGACCCTTCTGTAGCAGGTCTACTAGTTCTGCATCATTTTCTGTCCCTTGAGAACAGGGAGGGGAAGGTAGGGTGTGTGCTCCTGGTTGAGTAACCAAACCTTGCTGGCCACGTGGAGTCCAGAAAGCTGCTGGAATCCCAAACACAGAGCAGACCAAGCCACACAGAGATGCCCCACACGGCTCTCCTGGAGCCTATGTAATGTGGAGGTTAAGTTATAGAAGCCTAGAGGTGCATCTCTCTTCTCCCAGACTTTTTCTTTCTCATGTAGTATCCCTCCAGGTCCTCTGGAATAGAAAGTAACCTAGTGTACCACAAGAGGGCCCTGCACATTTTTAGTTACTGTCTCTGTTTTCTGAAGGTAAAACTTAGATATCACAGACTATGCTATACAGTCCCAAGTTCCAACACTTCATTTTCTTTTGGGTATAGATGGCCCTGATCTGTTTTTTGTTTTGTTTTGTTTTTCTTAAGTGCAAACAAACTACTATTAGAGATTTTAATTGAATGGTAGCATTTGTTGTCTTGGTATCTTGGAAGCATTAGCTCTGATGGGGCTACAATATAAAGTCCTTTCATTTTGTTAGCACAGCTTTTAATTCTGAGGTGTCTGCATTTTCTGACATTTCTTTGGGATCTTAGTTTACCCACTTAACCAGGTTGGCACCTTGTCCCTTGTAGGTATTTCTTGCCATTTCCCCAGCTAGACCGTTCCTAATTGATGACTGACTTCAGTGTCTATACTTTTTGGGATCTTAGTTGATTTATTAAGAGGGCAGGTGATTAAAGTTCTGTTTGGGGGCCTGGCTATTTTAGAGCAAATGTGTATTTAACTAGCTGAAAGATGCTGCTTTTAGCCAAAGAGGAGAGAAGAAGTGTCACCTAGCTGGGCAGCAAAGCAGTGACTCAGCAGCTGTGAAGGAATTTGGGGAACAGGAGTGGGCATTTGGCCAAATGCAGGAGTTACCAGCAGGGTAACTGTCCTGAGACTATGGAAACAGAAGACATAGAGGCACAGGTAGCCTGTGATGTGTCAGGTACTTGCACCATCCAAAGTTGTCCTTGTAAATGAAAGTTTATTTGAGATTGAATCCAGAATAAATTCTTGATTTATCCATAAATATCACTCTTTCAGTCTTAAATGTAGCAATAAATTTGCAGTTTAACTATAAAAGAGAAGTGTTATATCACTTAATAAGATCCAAATTGAAAAGATAAAAGTCCTCCCTACAGTTTAAAATTGGAGAATGCCATCATCATAGTGTATTATTTAAATACAAATAAGTGTATTATTTAAAGTTTCATCAGAAGTGTATTTAACATGGAGTTTTAAGACTTTGGATTCTCTCTTTTTCTGCACTTGCTAATCTCTAGCTAATTGCTGTTTTGCTAATTAGTTATCGTTTCTAAGAAGTAGGAAGTAAATCTGATGTTGTATCCAGAGTCATGGAGCGACTTTCCAGTGAACCAGAGCTAGAAGTCCTGGCCTCCTGTTTCCTGATGTTGCACTCTTCCCCCTGTGAGCCAACAGAACAGTACTGCCCTTACTGGAAGAAAAGACGTGTGGGACAAGCACTCAGGACTGCAGTTTGAAAATGTGTCGTCCTTAAATAGGTGTCATACTTCTGAGTCCCTGGCAGGATTTGATCTTCTGGGTATCACTTGTTTACTGAGTGCCCTGAAACACGTATTTATCTTTTGGCACCTTAAAATTCATCCTTGAGGCCTCTTGGTTCATTCAAATATAGGTACTGTGAATCTGGTATTTGTGTGGATTTGGTACTGGTGTTGAGTTCTTTGAACAGGCAGAGCTGAAGATGAGTAACTCTCTTGCCTTTCACAGAATTACTTTCCCTCTGTCTGGTGTCATATGCATCTTAGACAGTAAAGAGGACATTTAACCTCGCTGACCCATTGATGTCAAATGGTAAAGTGCTCTGGACTCCTGAGAGGTGGGAACCTCTTGAGTAAATGAGGTTGCCGATAGGTGGGCTAGATCCAGAGGCCTGGCTGCAAGTCCAGCAGGAATAAAGGACAATCGGAACATCCTTACTTGTTTAATGTTATTTGCATCTCTTGGGCAGTGGGGCCACAGATGTGCGCCTTATGTGACAACTCATCCCAGAGAGCCAGTGGGTCTGTCTTCTCTCCCATGAGATTTGAGGGATTCTGAGCCTCTTGTGAACAGGCAGCATGGCTGAACTTGAGCTTCAGGTGATTGGGCATTTTCTTCTCTCTGAAATTATCATTCCTGACATCCTCTGCACTCCGTGGAGGAAGGGCTCTGCGTTCTTCTCTTCTGTCGTGGCAGCATATTCAGTTAAAGAATCTTTTTGAGCCTAAGAACAGAAAATGTGTTGGCCTCAAGCAGGTGAAGACCCAGGATTGCAAGTCTTCTGTGAGTCTTTTCCTCCCTTGAAATATCTTCTAAGTACATACCATTCCCCTCTTCCTCCCAGTTACTCACGCTGTATGTAAATCCTGTTTTATAATTCTGCCAGGTCATTTGACTTAAGATCTCCCTTCCTGAAATTGTTGGATCAGTGTATATCTTCACCAAAAATAAAAAAAGAAAGATCTCCCTTCCCTGACACTGGCACTGAGATCAGAAAGGCTCTAATTCAGAAAGCTTTCAGAGCAGACGGGGACAAGAGCTTTAACTACGTGGATAGCCTGCTTGATGTCTCCTAACCTGGGCTGCAGTCATGCATAGTGCTCTTCTGGGAGTCCTTCAGCCCCAAGTCTGAGAGACACCAGGGACACAGAGACCAGCCAGCCCGCCCAGTGATTTACACCACCAGTTTTCACTTTGGCCCCAAAGACCCCATCTCTGCAGGAATAGAACCCAGTCACTTCAGTCTGGTTCTCATCAGGAGGAGTCTGTCCCTGCATTGTAGCTCCTTGTGCAACCAGCAGTCTTACCTGTTTCCCTTCTTTCCTGGGCTATTTCCAAGAAAGTAACTAAAATGTGATGAAAAAATTAATCTTCAACTCTTACAGTATATTACCCTGCCTTTTGCATGCACTTGAAATGTTAACCCCATCGTCCACCACCACAGTATATATGGTAGTAGTGGTATGGGGATGATAGTAGCTTTCTAAAAGTGTCAACTGCTTCTCTGAAGAGATGACCCACGGCCTTGATTTCTGGCTATTTATCCTCTGGCTTCTGGGCATATCTGCAGACATTTGAGTGAGTCTTCACCATCCTTTGATAAACAGCAGCTCATAAAATGGGCTCTTCTATGACTTGTTGACCCCAGAACACTGTGTCCTGATAGAGCAATTGCATTGGCTTGCTTTCAGGGACTAGCTGCAGGACTCATTGTTATATCGTTTTATTGCCTCTTGGCCAATGTAGTAAACAAAGGACCCTCTCTAATACCTACGAGATAGAGGTTTGGTCAGCAGTGGTTAATACTAATGAATAGCCTTCTGCTCCTTTAATTTTCTTTCTGCACCCTCTCAACCCTCATAAACATGGATATGAGCAGTATTCTGTCAACCCGATAACAGGAAATTTTTTCTCGTAAATAAAGAATTTCCATTTTGCAAATGCCGTTTGCAGGCACATGGATTCAAGGGAAGCACAGTTGAGTGGGAGAAATGGTAGACGAAAAAATAGGATGTTTGAGGCATTAGCCACATCCTTTCTACTTGCAGTAAGGAACGAACAAACCATGGGTCTTCCTGTCAGCGCCTGCCTACCCCATCACCACCTTTGGCCTCCACTTAAGGTGCTGAGTTGTAAGGCTCCTTCATTGTCAGTATAGGACCTGCCATTTGTAGTCCTCCGTTGCCACCAATGCACAGTCTCCAAGAGGACTGAGTATTTTTGTATGTCTTTGCCTTCCCTTTGTCCATTAAACTCCAGAATTCTTCCTTGTACAGTATGATTCATTACTTCTCTGAGCAGAATGTCTTCATCTCGTGGAGAATTAAACATTTCTTCATGGGTCATTTTTCTCATGATATTTAAATGTACCTATTTTTATCCTTTGCAGACTATCTCCTGCCTTCTTGTTTTCCTGTCTTTAAAAGACAGAGATTGCAGGAGGTAGGGATGATATTTTTAGCATGTTTCAAAAGATCTATACCAAGATTTTCTTTGCACACCGAGAACTGGAGCTTAGAGCACCTCTTTCTCTAAGCCACGTTCTAGTGCCTTACACTCCAGGATGTCCAACGGTGGATATAGGCAGCAAGATAAACAAAGGAAGTAACTTCATGTCAGTCTGTGGGTCTCCATCCACCCTGCATAGCTGCTGCTTCCCCAGTACACATGGGTGTGGGGTAGAAAGCTTTTCAAGCTGTGTTTCATTGAAGGATTTTCTAGCAGCACAATTAACACTTTACTCTGTGGTCAACTCTTGGAATGTATAAAAATGCCACTGTAATTATTGTAAAGTACTATAATTCATTATTTGCATTTTTAAAAAGTGCAGTTCAACTCAGCCCTTTTCTGTTCATGTTTAGAGTTAGAATGTGGTCCTGGAGACTCGTGAGGCACTTTAGTAAATGGAACCTTTTCTCAAGAGTCGGTGACTTTAGGCACACAGAGTGACTGAGCATTTCTGCCCTCCATGGACATGGTATTAATGTTGTGCACTGTATTTATATCAAGCTAGATTTGAATTAAGGTTTTCTTTTCATGTTATTAGGTTTGTAAATGAATAAACAGACATTTTGATTACTCTTGTCATGTCCACTCGTGAAATGTTCTTCATCTATAGGAACTTGGTCTGTGTATTTACCATCAAAAAGGATAAACATTGCACATAAAATCATTTCTGCCTGTGTTACCAAAGTGTAAGAAAGAATGTGGAAATCAACTTAAAGAAGATGTAGGCATTTATCCTACCCTCATGCAGTGGTAGAGTGAGTGAGAACAGAAGGCCTCCATTCCTCCCCCTGAAGTTGCGATTGCTGTTTCAGGATTTGGCATCCTGCCTACAGTAATGTAATACGAACCTGACACTTGACATAATCACCCATGTACACACAAGTCCATGTTTGTGTGGAAGTCAAGGGTGTGTGCTTGCTCACACCTGTGGGACGAGAAGAACATTATCTGAGAGAAGCAGCCAGTAATCTTGTCCTACTTTGAGCATCTGAGCCACAAATTTAGTCAGTGAGCTTTATTCTGTTTATCCAATTACTTTTAAAGTAGCTACATCTGGGAATCCCATAGGTTGGCTAGAATGTGTACAACAATCTGATCATCTTGTCTTCCAAGCCTGCTCCTTTCATTTCCAGTTTCGTGAAAAGTCAAGCAAAAACCCGGGAGTCATGTGGTCGCCCCACTCACCTCTCCTTCAACCTCCAGTTCGTCACTAGCCTGACAGAGTCTGTCTCCTCAATATCTCTTTGTCTCTTCTATCGTTCCATTCCCTGCTACTGCAGCTGCAGTTCAGAGTTATCACTCCTTACTTCGGTGATAATCTCTTAAATGATTTTCCTGCCCCATCTGTCATCCTGTCCTTACGCTGCCAGGGTCATCTTTCCAAAACACATCAGATCTGATCACTCACTGAGTTCAAGCCCTCAGGTGACTTCCTTTGTTCATGGAAAAAAGGAACAAAAGTCTTTACAGTGTGACTCTGGCAGAGGTACTCTAGGGAGCTTGTGGACCACGCTGCATGTGATACTTGGACCCCTGAATCCTGGTTCATTCTCCATCCCTGACTATGCCTGTATCTTATCTAGCACCCTACTGTTGAACCACACTGAGATCCTGCTGTACCCATCCTTTGCTCATTAAAATGCCCTTCCTGGCACCTGTCCTGGTGTGCTTGTGGAAGTCTGGATTTAGAATCACGCCCCCTACCCCTCCCCAAGATGACCACCATGGCAGCGAAGCAGTTCCTTCCCCAAGTGAATTGGCCTCCTTTTGATGTCTCTACTGTACCCCTTTCGGATGTGTCTTGTTTTCTCTTCCTACTGGTTCTGTAATTCCCTCTGAGGGCGACTTAGTCTTTTTGAAACTCCAACATCTAGTATTGTTCCTGGCATTTAATAGATAATTAAATGAGTGGGGGAAATCGCTAACAAAGATTTTGTTTGCCAATCTGTAAAATGGGAATAATGCTGTAGTTGCCTCATAAGTAGATGTAAAGATCAGATGTAATAACCTACGAAAGAGAATGTAAGAAGCGCTCCTTTGGAACTTTACTACCTTTGTCCATAAAACAGGCCAGTAGGTGGCACTGTGGTATATTAATTGAGGTCTCCTGGGTTTACGGAAAAAAAGAAAAACCCAAACTCATTATTGTGGAGTTGATTCCAACTTACAGCAACCCTATAGGACAGAGTAGAACTGCCCCATAGGGTTTCCAAGGCACTGCTGGTAGATTCGAACAGCCAAGCTCTTAACTACTGTGCCACCTGGGTTTACACAACCCCTCCTATTGCCATAGTTGTCACAATTAGAAACCCAAGTCAGACTAATAAAATTTTCCTAGGAAAGTTTATAGCTCAGTGGCCTTTATGCCATTTGCAGGACTGAGAAGAGGGTCCTTTTGTGTAGCCTCGAAAAAGGGATATCCCCTTTTCATCCAGCTGTACCTTTGCATTAAAGGATCTGTGGAGTTCAGGACCCTTATACACTTCAGATCTGGGGCATCATCTGCCTCAAGTCCCTCGGAATCCCAAATGAAAGAGTCGGCATCGTCGCGGTTGGTTAAGAGCATGACTTTGGGGCTGACCTGGCCTTGTGAATGGCAGCAGTATATGGCCTTGTTAGGTTGTTTCCTAAGCCTCCATTTACTTGCTTGTGAACAATGACACCTACTTTATAAGGTTTTGTAAGGGTCAAATAATACATATAAAATACTTGTCCCTTTGGAAATATTTTCAGTGCACAACAGCTGCTTTTTTGTTACTCTGCAAGGCGAACTATATGGCCTGGCAGCCTTGGATTTCCAGATTGTGGTGGGAGATGAGAAAACAGACTCAAGGAGGCTGACAGAGCTGCAGCTCAAGAAGCAGAGGATCTGTGCCCAGGCCAGTTAACCAGATGCTTGTGGGCAGGAGTTCCCAAGTGCCACTGGTGCTGATGTCTTTTTAACTGAGACCATTATTACTTGTTGGTAATAAACTAACCATTTGGGCTTGGTGCAGACTTATTCCAGGATGCACCCTCTGAATTAGCAGCAGTTGTCTGAGTGCAATGAGCTATCTTTCCATGTCCAGGGTGTTCACCTCTGTGCATCACCTGTGAGCAGATATGCTCAAGCCTGTGGTGACCTTGGACGTCTGTGCTTTCCAGTTTCTTCAGGGCCTTGCATGAAGCTGGATATTTGTCCTTTATTCCCTCCGCAGACCAGCTGGTCCCTTCACCTGCTGTGTTCCAAACCTTAACTGGGTGACCAATTTGAATGTAACAATTTTGAAAACAACAGCAACTTCAAAGGGATGCTTGGCCTACAAGTCTCCTTCATCCCTTTTTCACAAGAGACCAACTCCTACAATCCTTGAGGAGCGAAGTCATCCAGGACCCTTGGCCACAGAACAAGATCTAGAGATAGGGTAGCCTGGACAGTCTCATCCCAGTAGGGGAAAACCCCATACTCCTGAGATGTTCCTCCCTTCATCTGCTGGCCTTTAAAACTAACGTCTAACCAAATCATGGTATGGGATAGTCTGAACGACGACAAGCCCTGCAGAACTTGAGTATTGAAAAAACAGGGTCCTTACACATAGTGGGAGTCTTAGAAGGAGAGAGAGGAAAGGGACAAAAAAAAAATTCAAGTAATAGTGACCAAAAACTTACCATATTTGATGAAAAACAATGTACACATCCAAAAAGCTCAATGAACTCCACGTAGGATAAACTCTGAGATCCATACTTAGACACATAATAAGTAAACTGTCAAGAAAAACAGAATATTAGAAAGCAGCAAGAGAAAAACTCACACAAGGGAATAAATAGCTGACTTATCATAAATAATAGAGGCAAGAAGGCAGTGGGACAACATATTTAAAGTCCTGGGGAAAAAAATTCGACCAAGAATTCTATATCCAGCAAAACTGTCTTCCAGAATTAAGGTGAAATACATTCCTAGATAAAGACAGAGAATATCCGGCTAGCACACATGCATATGAAAAATACTAAAAGCAGTCCTGGCTGAGAGAAAAAATGACACCAGACAGAAACTCAAATCCCTGTGAAGAGATAAAGATCACTGGTAAAGCTAATTACACAGGTGAATGGAAGACAGTATGTTTTTTACTCTTAACTGATTTTAAAAGAGCTGCACGAAACAATACAGAACTATTGTTGGGCTTGTAACATACACAGATGTAATCTATATGAAAACAATAGGACAAAGGAAGACAGAAGGAAAGAGCTATACCGGTACAAAGTTTCTATAAACTATTAAACTAAATTAGTATAAATCTGAAGCAGATTGATTTCAATTAAAATGCATAGTGTAATCCCGAGAGCAATCACCAAAAAACCCACAAAGGAATTTAAATGATACCTGAAAAATCTTTAATGAAAGAAGGCAATAAAGATACAAGACATAGAAAACAAAGAGTAGATTGGAAGACATTAATCCAACCATATCAATAATTATATTAAATTTAAATGAACTAAACATCCCAATCAAAAGGTGGAGATTTTCAGGGTGAATTTTAAAAAACATCAGGATTAACTATATGCTGTCTAGAGGAGACAAATAGAATGAAAGTAAAGACTAGAGAAAGATAAACCATGCAAACAGCCACCATAAGAGAGCTGTGTTTGCTATATTAATTTTATCAAGACAAAAAATATTACTGGAAACAAACAGGGATGTTTATAATAAAAGTGTCAATTCATCAGGAAGATACAATTATAAACTTACATGCACCTAATAACAGAACCCCAAAATACATGAAACAAAAGCTGACAAAATTGAAGGAAGAAATAGCTCAAAATACTGATTAGAGGTTTCAATAACCCACTCTCGATAATGGATAGAACCAATAGACTAAATCTCAGCAAGGATATAGAAGATATGAACAGCGTTACCAGCCAACTTGACCTTACATCTATAAAATATACCACCTATCAGGAGGATACACATTCTTTTCAAACACACATGGAATGTTCCCCAGGATATATGTAACAGCATATAGTACCTGCTAGGCCACAAAACAAGCGTTAATAAATTTAGAAGAATTGAAGTCACACAAATATGTTCTCCAACCCAGACAGAATTAAATTAGAAATCCGCAACAGAAGGAAATTCGGAGATTCTACAAATATCTGGAAATTAAATAACATTTTAAACAACCCTCCAGTCAAAGATTAAATCATAGGGGAAATTAGAAAGTATTTTGAACTGAATGAAAAAAAAAAAAAACAACATATCAAAATTTATGGGATGCAACTAAAGGAGGGCTGAGAGGGAATACAAGCTCTTAAAAGCAGGTTTCCACTCTCCTTTCCCAATCAGCTTAGTGCCAGAGCTCTGGGTCTGACAACACACTTGCTTGTTCTGGGCTCCGCCCTTTCATCTCCAATGCTTCATAAATGCCTGGTCCCGTATTCTCAGTAAGGATTAACATTATTCTTCACGCAATGGTATAAGGCACAAGCTCTCTTTACACGTGACCTGGTACCACACTTCATCCTAGATGTAAATTTTCTTTTCCTAGCTCGGCCATGTTTGTCTTCTCCAAGCTGGCTTCCACATTTCCAACTGCAACTGCCTAGCCAGTCAAAAGCCAAGAGGAGCAGGAGAGGTAGACGGGGTACAGCCCCAGCCTCCTACAACCTCTAGCCCCAGAGCCCCTTAGCACTGACTAAGACAGGGGCAGGATCTAGAGACTGTGGAGGGCCTCTCCAACATCTTTAGCAGTCAGGAGCCTTCCACAGAGAAGCAGCCCCAACCTAAAAAAAGAAAGGGACCCCTAAAAACCCTATGCCGTCGAGTCGATTCCGACTCAAGGGAGCCAACCTTGGGCAACTTTGGTCTCCTGCCTGACTGTCCAACCCAATCTAAGGCCACAGGGCTGCTGACTCAGGTAGAATCTGCTTCTTATTTTTCCTATAGCTTAACCATTGACTTTTTGTGACTAATTTTTAGGATTTAATTTTTATTTTTATCAAGTGAATACAGACAGTTTTAAACCAAGTAATGCTACAAGGCTTATAATGATAACCAGGAGTTCCCTGACCCACCTCACCATTGCAAGTCTCAGTTCCAAGACTGTAAGCACTCCTAATTCTTACAGCTGTTTTGTCTGGTAGTTAACTCATTATTTAATTCGTACTTACACTGCTACTTGGTTTTTAAATTTCAAATATGCTGTACAGACTTGGAAGATGAATAGTTCTCATCCCACAGACACGCATCCCTTCCCCCCACCCCCCACCCCACACTTGCCAGCCATCCTTTCTCTTGGTTTTATCTCTTTTTTTGGGTTAAATCAATACTCATTGTTTTAACCACGTGAATACCATGTCATATCCTTTTTTTCAACATTTTATTGTTAAAAATTTCAAATGCACTGCATAGTTGAAAGAATTTTACCATACACACCTGAATACCCAAGACTACTAGATTCCGCCATTAACATTTTACTAAACTTCCTTTATCACATCTTTATTCATTTATCCATTCCTATAAAAATTTTTTTTTATATCATCCATTAATTCATCTTGTTTTTGATATCTTTCAAACTAAATTGTAGCCATCCGTACACTTCATCCTAAATGCTTTTCTTATAATATCTTCATCTGGTTTTACTATCAATATAATGCTGGACTCCTAAAACGAGTTGGCAAGTGTTTCCTACTGTTTGACAATTTTATTGGGATATACTTTACCATAAAATTCACCCACTGTATGTGAAAAATTCAATGATTTTTAGTCAATTTGTGCAGCCATCACTGTAATCCAGGTTTAGAACATTTTTATCACTCCCCAAAATTCTCCCATGCTTGTTTGGTCAATCCCCACACCCATCCCCAGCCCCAAACACTGATCTGCTTTCTACCTCTAGAAATTTCCTATAAATAGAATCATGTAAGATGTAATATTTTGTGTGTGACTTCATTCACTTAGCTAAAGGTGTTTGAAGTTCATCCATGCTATAGCATGAATCAATAGTTTGTTTTAGTGCAGAATAATACTCTATTGTACAGGTATACCATAGTTTATCAATTCACCATTTGATGGATATTTAGGTTCTCATTTTTTGGCTGTTATGAATGATGCTGTTATGATCATGTGTATACAAGTCTTTGCGTGGATATTTGTTTCCGTTTCTCTTACCTAGAAGTGGAATTGCTGGATCTTATGATAAGTGTGGAGCCCTGGTGGTGCAGTGGTTAAAACTTTGGCTGCTAACCAAAAGGCTGGCTGTTCAAACCTACCAGCTGCTATTTCAATACCTTATGGGACAGTTCTACCTTGTCCTATAGGGTCACTGTGAGCCGTAATCGACTCAACAGCAATAGGTTTTCGGGTTTTTTAATGGTAATTATATATTTGACTTTTTAAGAAACTGCCTGACTGTTTTCCAAAGTGGCTGTACTATTTAACATTCCCCCCAGCAATATAGGCAGGTTCCTATTTCACTACTTCTCACCAAAACTGGGTATTATCAGCCTTCTGGACTACAGTCATCTACTGGATATATAGTGGTATTTCCTTGTGGTTTTAATTTTCATTTCCTTGGTTATTAATGATGTTGAGCATCTGTTCATGTGCTTATTCTCCGTTCATATATCTCCTTTGTGAAACGACTATTAAAATCTTTCGCCCGTTTTCTAATTGGCTTTTTTGTCTTATTAGTTAGTTATAAGAGTTCTTTATATAGACTGCATGTAAGTTTTTAATCAGATACATGATTTGCAGTTGGGCAGTTGGAATCTAGGTGAAGTGTGTGTGAATGTTCATTGTAATATTCTTTCAACTTTTCTGTACATTTGACTTTTTTTAAAATAAAAAAATTTTTAATTAAAAATAAAATAGAAAAATCAGTTGGATTCCTCTACACCAACAAAAAGAACATCAAAGAGGAAATCACCAAATGAATACCATTTACTGTAGCCCCCAAGAAGATAAAATACTTAGGAATAAATCTTACCAGAGATGTAAAAGACTTCTTATACAAAGAAAACTACAACACACTTCTGCAAGAAACCGAAAGAGACCTACATAAGTGGAAAAACATACCTTGCTCATAGATAGGAAGACTTAACATTATAAAAATGTCTATTCTACCAAAAGCGATCTATACATTTAATGCAATTCTGATCCAAATTCCAACAACATTCTTTAATGAGATGGAGAAACAAATCACCAACTTCATGTGGAAGGGAAAGAGGCCCCGGATAAGTAAAGCATTACAGAAAAAGAACAAAGTGGGAGGCCTTACTCTACCTGATTTTAGAACCTATTATACTGCCGCAGTAGTCAAAACATCCTGGTACTGGGACAACAACAGATGCACAGACCAATGGAACAGAATTGAGAATCCAGACATAAATCCACCCACATATAAGCAGTTGATATCTGACAAAGACCCCAAAACAGTTAAATGGGGAAAAGACAGTCTTTTGAACAAATGGTACTGGCATAACTGGATATCCCTCTGCAAAAAAATGAAACAAGACCCATACCTCACTCCATGCACAAAAATGAGCTCAAAATGGATCAAAAACCTAAATATAAAATCTAAAATGATAAAGATCATGGAAAAAAAATAGGAACAACATTAGGAGCCCTAATACTTGGCATAAACAGTATACAAAACATTACTAACAATGCAGAAGAAAAACTAGATAACTGGGAGCTCCTAAAAATCAAACACCTATGCTCATCCAAAGACTTTACCAAAAGAGTAAAAAGACTACCTACAGACTAGGAAAAAGTTTTTAGCTATGACATTTCCCATCACTACCTGATCGCTAAAATCTACATGATACTGCAAAAACTCAACTACAAAAAGACAAATAACCCAATTAGAAAATGGGCAAAAGATATGAACATACACTTCACAAAAGAAGACATTCGGGTAGCTAACAGATACATGAAGAAATGCTCACAATCATTAGCCATTAGAGAAATGCAAATCAAAACTACAATGAGATTTCATCTCACTCCAACAAGGCTGGCATTAATCCAAAAAACACAAAAGAATGAATGTTGGGGAGGCTGTGGAGAGATTGGAACACTTATACACTGCTGGTGGGAGTGTAAAATGGTACAACCACTTTGGAAATCAATTTGGCGCTTCCTTAAAAAGCTAGAAATAGAACTACCATGTGATCCGCAATCCCACTCCTTGGAATATATCCTAGAGAAATAAGAGCCTTTACACGAACAGATATATACACACCTATGATTATTGCAACATTGTTTACAATAGCAAAAAGATGGAAGCAACCAAGGTGCGCATCAACGGACGAATGGATAAATAAATTATAGTATATTCACACAATGGAATACTATGCATCGATAAAGAACAGTGATGAATCTGTGAAACATTTCATAACATGGAGGAACCTGGAAGGCATTATGCTGAGTGAAATTTGTCAGATGCAAAAGGACAGATATTGTATAAGACCACTATTATAAGATCTTGAGAAATAGTTTAAACTGAGAAGAACACATTCTTTTGTGGTTACGAGAGAGGGGAGGAAGGGAGGGTGGGAGAGGGCTATTTACTGATTAGATAGTAGATAAAAACTACTTTAGATGAAGGGAAAGACAGCACACAGTACAGGGGAGGTCAACACAATTGGACTTAGCCAAAAGCAAAGAAGTTTCCTGAATAAACTGAATGTTTCAAAGGTCAGCGGAGCAGGGGCAGGGGTTTGGGGACTATGGCTTCAGGGGACATCCAAGTCAATTGGCAAAATAAATTCTATTAAGAAAACATTCTGCATCCCACTTTGAAGTGTGGCGTCTGGGGTCTTAAACGCTAGCAAGTGGCCATCTAAGATGCATCAATGAGTCTCAACCCACCTGGATCAAAGGAGAATGAAGAACACCAAGGTCACAAGGTAATTATGAGCCCAAGAGACAGAAAGGGCTACATGAACTACAGACTACATCATTCTGAGACCAGAAGAACTAGATGGTCCCCAACCACAACCAATGATTGCCCTGACAGGGAGGACAACAGAGAACCCCTGAGGGAACAGGAGACCAGTGGGATGCAGACCCCAAATTCTCGTAAAAAGACCAGGCTTCATGGTCTGACTGAGACTAGAAGGACCCCGGAGGTCATGGCCTGCAGACCTTCTGTTGGCCCAGGACAGGAACCATTCCTGAAGCCAACTCTTCAGACATGGTTTGGACTGGACAATGGGTTAGAGAGGGATGCTGGTGAGGAGTGAGCTTCTTGGATCAGGTGGACACTTGAGACTATGTTGGCATCTCCTGCCTGGAGGGGAAATGAGAAGGTAGAGGAGGTTAGAAGCTGGTGAAATGGACACGAAAAAAGAGGGTGGAGGAAGGGAGTGGGCTGTCTCATTAGGGGGAGAGTAATTGGGAGTATGTAGCAAGGTGTCTATAAGTTTTTGTGTGAGAGGCTGACTTGACTTGTAAACTTTCACTTAAAGCACAATAAAAATTATAAAAATAAAATAGACTCGTAACTTGTAGATACTTTCCTGGAGTTAAATGTAAATCTTAAAGAGACCTTATGGGGACCATCACAGCTCTGAAAAAATGAGCAGCTTCAGGAAGAGACAGAATGGCTGAACATTGTATAGCCTTTAAATACACAGTAAGAGAAGCTCTGCATGAGCTGAAGAAGGGTAGATAAAAATATGTGATAAAGCAAATGCAGTAAATAGTAAAATCTACGTGGTGCATATAGGCTCTATAATAGCCTCACCTGGGAGAAATTGCCTTGCAAGAAGGGGCTGCCCATTCTTAAAACCCACCCAACTACTCAGTATGCTGCAGTATAAAGCCTGGGTCCAGGAGGAAATTCCATAAACCATGTTGCAGTGCCCTGGTGAGGGAGTCCAGCCGAGGCTGTGATCCCTGTTTCACACCATTGGACACTTCAGCCCAGGGGTGGAAATGACCTTCCCAGGGTCACACAGAGCATCTCAGAATCTAGGCCTTCAGAAGTCTGGTGTTTTACCTACTCAGTTCTACCTCTTCTGGCTGCTGAAGCTGGATACACCCTTCCATCCTCTTGTAGTGAACCAACAGAAGTTGCTTCACCCCTGGTCCTAACCCTAGGTATATACCCAGAAGAAGTGAAAGCGGAAATGCAAACAGAAACCTGTACAGCAATGTTCTTTGCAGCACTTTTCACAATAGGCAAAATGTCCATCAACAGGTGAATGGATAAACAAAATGTGGTATGTCCATACAATGGGATACTACTCAGCCATAAAGAGAAATGAAGTCCTGATGCATGCCACAACATGGATGAACCTTGAAAACATGCTGAGCGAAATAAGTCAGTCTCAAAAGGACAAATACTCTATGATGTCACCTATATGAAATAAGCAGGTATATATAAACCAAGATTATTAGTGGTTACCAGGGGTGAGAGGGAGGGGGAAAGGGAACGTTTTTGCTTAAGGGGCAGTGAGCTTATATTAATGCTAATAATGTGGAAAAGGATAGCAAGAAAGGCTGCACGACTTGAAGAATGTCATCAACGTTACTGACTTATGCATGTAGAAATTGTTGAAACGGCATATGTTCTATTATATGTATATTTTTAACCACAACTTAAAAAAGGAAAAAAATGTTGCTCCACCCCAAGCCCTAAAATGTGTTTTCCTCCCACCTGTCCCAAGTGCCTAGCATTGTGCTGTGTGGGAGAACTAGTCTCATTTGTCATTGAAGTCCAGGAGCAAGAGTTGGTTGTTTTATTACCCAGCATAGAACAAGGCTGTGGAAATTGAACTCGAAAAGATCCCTGATGTGAATTGAAGGAATGGGAATGTGAAGACAGAAAGCCTGGATTAGTTGAAATGGTACCATGTGCTTGCTGGGTGGCCTTGGACAAGTCCTTTAGACACACTGAGCTCCAGTTTCCTCATCTACAAAATTGACATCGCATCTGCTACCACCCAGAGTTATTGTGATGATTAAATTAAAATCACACTTGAAAGTGCTGTGTAAACTCTGTAAAAACAGTAGCTGTTATGAGGACTGCTGGGAGCTGGATGTAGTGACTTTGAGGTTTCCAAGGTCCTCCACTTGAGAGAAAAGGAACTCCTGAGGCTCTAGGTATCATGGAGGACATACAACACCAGGCTGGCTTAGGGGTCCTTGTGCCTGGCCTTGCCCCCACTCCCCAGTACCCACGATGATACAATGATATCCCCATTCCATCAGTGTCCGCCTGGGAAAGCCAAAGCCCACTTGTATCTTAGCAGAGTTTCCAAGGAGTTGACATTGGGCTCTGAGAGGGTGCTGGCTCAGGAGTCAGAGGTCATGCAAACTCCTACAGGAGGAAGTAGTTGTCTTGCAAGATTGTCCTTTGGGATGGTTGGATGAAGTTTGATCTGCCCTGAGAGGAATGTGGGTGTGTTAGTTATCCAGTGCTGCTATAACAGAAATACCACAAGTGGATGGCTTTAACAAATTCATTTTCCCACAGCCTAGTAGGCTAGGAGTCCAAATTCAGGGCGTCAGCTCCAGCGGAAGGCTTTCTCTCTCCATTGGCTCTGGAGGACGATCCTTGTCAGCAGTCTTCCCCTGAACTAGGAGCTTCTTCACACAGGGACCCTGGGTCCAAAGGACGTGCTATGCTCCTGGTGCTTCTTTCTTGGTGGTGTGATGTCCCCAATTCTCTGCTTGCTTCCCGTTCCTTTTATCTCTTGTAAGATAAAAGGTGGTATAGGCCACACCCCAGGGAAACTCCCTTTACATTGGATCAGGGATGTGACCTGAGCAAGGGTGTTACATCCCACCCTAATCCTCTTTAACCACAGGCAGAGATTAGGATTTATAACACTTACGAAAATCATAAAATGGAGGACAACCACACAATACTGGAAATCATGGCCTAACCAAGTTGACACATATTTTTATGGGACACAATTCAATCCATGACAGTGGGCATTTGGCATTTGGCTGTAAACAGCCTCTTTTTTTCTAAGAAGTGGGAATTGTGGTACAGATCTGCTTCACCTTATTCTAGCAGGATTAGGTAGGCACGGCCAGGCCCTGAAGCACCATGGGGGTTTGCTGCCCTCCCGCAACATCTCCTGTTTGTCTGCTGCAGACTTGTTCCCAGCGGAGCTGAGTCAGCCAAGGGCAGCACGTGCTCTCCTCCCTCCCTGCTTTGCCCCGTCCTGTCCCAAGGTCAGGTGGATGAGGGTGGGGGGGCACCAGAGCTGGAGTCCAGCCCCCCACACTGTGCCCGCAAAGATTGTCCTAAGACACCTGTTTTCCTCCCACAGGTGCAGCCCCAGTGCACTCCCCTCCAGCCCACTGCCCCAGGTTCCCCAACTAGATGCACCTGTCTGGTGTGCTATTACCACCTGCCTTTCAGTATGTTTAATTCATGACTGGGGGTTGGGAAGAGCTTCCCAAGAAAGGGAAGAACTCCCCTGGGTTCTTGCCCGGTTACTGCCCGCCCACAGGGCACACTGCCGAGGCCCCAACCTCTCCCCCAGGCCCGAGGCTGGCTCGTGGAAGCTGCCAAGGGGCTAAGAGGACACCACCTCAGCCAGGGCACAGCCACCACTCACTAATCCATAGGCCTGGAATGTCTGCGGGCCAATCAGCAGGGTCTTTGAGGGCTCCCCGAGGGTGCTAATAATCCTGCAATGATTAGCAGGGTCTTGGGGTCAGTGCACACTGCTCTGTCTGCTGTGGGCGGGGCGGGCAGGACAGGCCAGAGGCCGAAGAAGGGAGGCGAACCCAGGAGCTGTCTGTCTCCACAAGCCAGCACCGACAGGAGACTATTTGGACACACAGATTACTCACCAGCCTCCCTGCTTTGTCTGCCAGCCCAGCCCAGCCTGATTCCTCAAGATTGTGAATAGCTCCAGCCAGCAGGCCTGGGAAGCAGCTGGACTCTGAGCCCGCCGGGCCAGAGTGCCTAGCAGACCCATGCTGCAACCAACACCCTCCCCCGGGCCAGGGGGCTGGCGCCAATGGCCAGGCCTCCTGCCCGTGCTCCTGGCTCTCCTTGGCACCACCTGGGCAGAGATGCAGCTGTTCCAGCTGCAGGAGAAGCCAGCTCTGATGCCCAGAGGTAAGTGGGCTGCTTCATGAGGACAGGTGGAGGAGCTAGGAGGTCTGTGGAGGGTGCACAGGGACTTGTGGAAGCCAGTTCCCATGCCTGAGCCCTGGGCTGTGCCGGTGGCTTTAATGATGGGCCCCTCAGGACAGTCCAGAGATGGAGAGGGAAGGTGGTCCTGAGAGGAAGAAAGATGAAAGTGGTGGGAGCAAGGTTGGGGGTCAAAGAGGTGAGGAACACCAGGCTGGAGCCCCAGAAAAGCCTCGATGGCCAAGAGGAGGCCCAGCCAGAGAGCTGCTGCAAGCCCAGGACCAGCACCCTCCTCACACCCAGCCCCATCCCACCAGACTCCTCCATCTCCCTGGCTCCCTGCCTTCCCATGTGCACCTACCATCCCCCTCTCGGGTAGTCCTCAGGCCTGGCTTCCTAAGGTCAGGGTTGCACTCTCATCTCCCTGTGGTGACCTCCACCCAAGCCCTGGTCCCACTGCTCACGCGGGCCTCACCATCTCTCTCACCCCCAGCCTTGAGCCGGAAGGAGAGTTTCCTGCTCCTCTCCCTACACAACCGCCTGCGAAGCCGGGTCCATCCCACTGCGGCCAACATGCAGAGAATGGTGAGTGCCCCCAACCCAGGCCCCTGCAAAGGAGGCTAGGGGGCCACAGCAGGCACTCTTCCACCTGTGCTGGCGAGGCGAGGACAGCCAGTCACCTTGCCCACTGGGGAGATCATGGCCCTCCCTTGTTGCTGGGAGGCTCTGCGGCTTCATCCTCCCCAGTGCAGGAGGCTGGGCCCCTAGCTCACACTTGCCTGAAGAGCAGCTGGGTCCCTAGCTCACACTTGCCTGAAAAGCAGAACTCTTCCTTCACGTCCTGTTGCCACGGAGACCAGGAGACACGAAGGAGCCAGAGACTCCTCTTCCAATAAAGAGGAGTTTCACAAAGAAGTCCCAGCAGGATCAGAGGGCGGGAGACAGGGAAGGAGAAGCATCCTGCTGGGGTGGAGGGGGATTGTGTGATCATGGCCATTGCGAGGGGGCCTCTCCCAAGATCCTGCTCATTCAGTGATTCACATTTCACAGTGGGAGCAGGGGATAGGGTAGGGTTTTCCACCACCCTGATTGGGACTGTGCAGTTGGGGGCATCATCTTGGGGCTTGGAAACACTGGCCCCATAGTCTGGGACCTCAGCAGCCTCAGCAGATATTAACAGGCCTGAGAGCAGAGGGTGGGCAGGTTCCCCATGGCTGCCTCCCATAACCTCCTCTAAGTGTGGCTGGCAGTGGTGGCGGCGACCCTGAGAGCTCTGGGGTCAGTTTCCCAGGAGGTGGGGGTGGGGTGGGCAGGAAGGGAAGAGTCGCTTCTCCGACTTGCCCTTCCCTGCAACAGTTCTAACACCTCCCCAGCCCAGGCACTGGGTGGCCAGAGTACTCCCCGAAACAGTGGTCTGACTCCCTATACCCCATCAGCCCAGCTATAACGCCTGGGGTGTGGGTGGCCCCACCTGGGGCCCTGCAGGCAGGGGGGCAGATGGGATCAGCTGGTTAGCAGTTTGTACACTTTTTGTGGCCTTTTTGTCAAGGTCTTAAAAAGGGCATTTCAAAGCACGATACTAGTGTGTCCCCCTGCCCTCCCCTGCGCCCCCCTCCACACCTGTGACTCTGGCTGTAGGCACTCCTGCAGACTTTTAGGATTCCAGATAACCCCTTCTTAATACAAAGGGGAGATGGAAGCCCTTAGAGTGGTGTGGGGCTGCTGAGGTCCCCAGGGGAACCCTCATCAGAGATAAAATCAATGCCTAGTGTGGGTCAGTCCTAAGCTAATAAGCACCTTCCTCCCTACATCCCATTTATTCTTCACAACAATCTTGTTCTATAGGTACCTTATTGTCTCAGGTGGTCAGGTATCCAGCACCACCTGTGCTTTTCCCAGCACACCTTGGGAGAGCACTTGCAGGTCGTGTCTGATCCTCACCGGCCCCTGGGAAGTGACAGAAGCTAGCTCAGGGGGATTAGGCAGCCTGTCAGGTAGTACTCCTAGTCTAGTGCTCTATTCTCTGTGTGGGCTGGCGCCCCGAGGATGATCGGGAGATGGCTGGGGCTAAATCATAAGGTCTGGCCTGTCAGTCTCTGCCCCTTCACCCAGGGTCCCCTGCTGGTGTCTCTCTTTGTACAACCCCAGGACTGGAGTGAGAGCCTGGCCCGACTGGCTCAGAACAGGGCAGCCCTCTGCGGGGCCCTGACACCAAGCCTGGAGTCTGCCCCACATCACACCCAACAGGTGGGCTGGAATGTGCAGCTCCTGCCAGCAGCCTCAGCATCCTTTGTCGAAGTTGTCAGCCTGTGGTTTGCAGAGGGCCAGCAGTACAGCCATGCAGCAGCTGAGTGTGCCCACAATGCCACCTGTACCCACTACACTCAGGTGAGTCAGTCGCAGGTCCAGGTAAGATACCAGCACTGTGGCCCCTGAGGCCAGCTGGGATCATCTCAGAAGAAGCTACACTTTGTCTAGAAAATACTTGAAAGCAAAATGGCTGCATCATAAGGGACACGCACAACTTTATCAGGTATTGGCAAAGTAATTGCATCAACTGTACTCCCACCAACAAACCAGTTCCTACTTCCCGGTATTGTCAGGCTTCTTAATTTTTACCAAACCCAAGACTGAAATGGCACCTCACTCCATTTTTTTAAATTTGCATTTTCCTGATTAAAGATACTTAACAAGCCCCCATGGTCAAGAACCAAAGGATCAATACGTGGCACAGTAGTGGGCCTCTGACCCCTGCTCTAGCCCAGCACTGTTCTGATTGGCAAGGACCCATACTCTGATGGTTGTTATATGTTTTGAATATCACTTCTGTTTACTTGTTCTAACGTGATATGAGGTGTGTGTATATATTTTGTTTTAACCTCACTGCTCAATTTGGTTTGCTAAGTATTATTTGATAGTGAAATTGGCCTCTAAATTGTCTCATATCTCATGTTACTCTTAGCTGGATTGTAGCATTGCCATACTGGCCTCATGAAGTGAGCTGAGGCTTTGCTTCATTTTTTATTCCCTGGAATTATTTCTGTAAGGTTTTTCCTAACTTCTCCTGTAAAATTATTTGGGCCTATTATACTGTTTGTTCTGTGTAAGTATGTGCCTATATTAGCAGATTTTTAACTACCGATTCAACTTTTAAAAATGGTTATAGATCGCTTCAGGTTTTCAATTTCTTCTTGAGACAGTTTTGCCAAACTCTATTTTCTAATCAATTATTCATTTTTTTGCACATTTTCCAGTTTATTGGCTATAATAATTCATGACTTGCCAGATATTTAAAACTAGGATTAAACAGATGTAAAAAATATATATTGTAAACTATGTCCCTTTTTTTAATTTTAAGTACTGTTTATTTGTGCCTTCTCTCTTTTATTCTTGATCAATATTCCCAGAGGTTTGTCAGTTTTATTAGTCATTTCAACAAATCACCATTCTGTTTGTTTCTATCCTGTTTGTCTTTTTTATTCATTTTTGCTAGTTTTTATTATTTTTTTTCTTCTACTTTGTTTGGTTTACACTATTCTTTTTTATCTTGACATGATTCTTAGTGCATTAATATTAAGTCTTTATTCATTTTCACTGTATGCATTTCAGGGTATAAACGTCCTTCTAGACGTATTCCGCTGCATCCCATAAGTTCTGATATTTAGTGTTTTCATTGTCATTTAGGCCTAAGTGTTTTCTAATTTCCATTATGAGGTTGACTTTGATTTTGAAGTATATATCTAAACTTCCAAAACATGTTTTCTCTTTTATTTACTTCTAAATTATTTAAATTTTATTGCATTACATTCATAGAATGTGATCTGTAGAATATTGATTCTTTGGTATTTGTGGAAACTTGCTTCATGGCTTAGTGAGGGGTTAATGTTTGTAAAAGTTCCATGCATTTGTAAAAAGAAAGTACATGCTCTAACTGTTGGATGCATACGTATGACTATGAATTCATATTTCTCTGCACAACTCAGGCTCATATTTGTCATTTTTGGTGGCTACTAGTTTGTTTAGCTGTTCCTTTGTATTAACTATGTGTGCTGTTTCCAAGTTGTCACTGATTCTGAGATTTTAAATTTAAGTTTTGAATACTGCTAAAAGCTATCCATTAGCTTTTGCTGCACAAAAAACTACCCCAAAACTTAGTGGCTAAAAACAATAATTTATTTAGCCTACAATTCTGGGAGCCAGTGATTTGAGCTGGACTCAGCTGGGAGGTTCTTCGCTTGGCAGGGCTCATTCATGCAACTGCAATCAGCTGCCAGATTGGCTGGGAGAGGCTGTCTAGCCACAACTGGCTTCTCTCTGCCTCATGTGATTGTTCAACTTCCAGCAGGCCAGCCTGAGCTTGATCTGTGGTAGCTGTTCTGAGAAAGAAAAAAAAATTTTTTTTTTTTTTTTTTGAGTGAGTAGAAAATGAAAGGCCTCGGGAGCTGGCTCAGCATCACTTCTGCTCATCCTATTGGCCAAAGCAACTCATAAGGCCTGCCCATATTCAAAGAGGAAGAGATTCTTCCTCTTGATGGAAGAACTACAAAGTCAAATTTAAAAGAATGGTCTACAGGGATAAGTGAGCTGCTGTGGCGATGTTTGTAAATCTGTCACAAGCCTCTCGATGTCCAGGTGTCTTTGTTACTAGGTGGAAACCCCAGGTTCTTTCTCAGCATGACTCATGTTGGCCAATAAACAAGAGACTGAGGTGGGAGAACATGAAAGTCACCTTTATTTCATTGTACAAGGAAAAGGAGTCAGTCAGAGCTGCTGCCGCCAAGACTGCTCCCCAAGGGCAAAGAGACAAGTTACTTTTAAGGGGTTTACAAATAGGGAGTTCACACAAGTTACCTGAGCCACATTCTTAATTATACTACACAGGCACAGTGGGGTTTACATATAACCTCCAAGCAAAAGCAGGATTCAAACACAAAGCTGGAGGTGGGAGGAAGCCCAGCAATGGAAGACAGGATTTTTAATGCAGCACTGTAGGGGGCTGTCTCATTTTGGTTATCTAGTGCTATTATAACACACATACCACAAGTGGGTGGCTTTAACAAACAGAAATTTATGTTCTCACAGTTTAGGAAGCTAGGAGTCTGAATTTAGAGCGCCGGCTCTAGGGGAAGGCTTTCTCTCTCTGTCAGTCTAGGCGAAGGTCCTTGTCTCTTCACCTTATTTCCTGGTTCCTTGGAGATCTCCATGTGTCCTGACACCAATCTTCCCCCATCTCTGCTTACTCACTTGTTCGTTTAATCTCTTTTATATCTCAGAAGAGATTGACTCAAGACACACTCTACACTAATCCTGTCTCGTTAACATAATAAAGACAGCCCATTTCCAAATGGCATTATAAGCACAGACATAGAGATTAGGATTTACAACACGTATTTTGGGGGGACATAATTCAATCCATAACACCAGGTTTTTCTTTTGCCACAGTCCTCCACCAGTTACAGTCTCCCCTCCCTTCAAGTGTCTGCTGAACCCTCACCTTCTCCACACCCCATCCTCCCCATTAAAGCCTCCCTAAACTATTCCCACCCATCCTATACCCCTGCCCAGCATAGCTGCTGCTCCTGAGGCCCACAGCAAGTTGAGGGAGCTGCTTGTCTGCTTGGTTTATAACAAAAGCTGTGCCTTCCCACCCCAGGCAGGCATCGTCTGTGCTGCTGGCTCAGTCTAGGAGTGGGGGTGGCCCATGATGAGGTTCTAAGCCACTGTGTCTCTTGCAGCTCGTGTGGGCCACCTCAAGGCAGCTGGGCTGTGGGCGGCATCACTGCTCTGTGGGCCAGACAGAGATGGAGGCCTTTGTGTGTGCCTACTTCCCAGGGTAAGCCCCCACAACTGCAGGGTCCACCACCCTCTGCTGGGCCAACTGCAGTGGTGGGTAGGGGTGAGAAGGGATACTTTCACCTAGGGTGAGATACTACCCACCCACCCAAAAGGCCCTGACACCCTGATCCAAACCCTTGGTGGAGAGAAAAGAAGGAGGAAAGAGAGAGGTGTAAAAGTGGGCAGCACATAAGATTCTGACCATGCAGAATATGGCTTTTCCTCCAAAGCCCCTTCCTGGCAGTGCTAGCCTGCTTTCAGGGAATGTGCCACTGTTAGTGACGGTCATCTTTTCTTTCCTGGGAAACCTCCCTATCTCACCCTGACTCGTGGCTGAGCCGGAGGGAGCTGAGGGGTCATGCCCTCCTTCTGCCCCTCCTCTGCCTCCCCCAAGGCCAGGCCTTTCCAGAACCTCTGGTGCTTGCTCTTACAGAGGCAACTGGGAGGTGAACGGGAAGACAATTGTCCCCTATAAGAAGGGAGCCTGGTGTTCACTCTGTACAGCCAGTGTCTCAGGCTGCTTCAAAGCCTGGGACCATGCAGGTGGGCTCTGCGGTAAGTGCCCCACCCTGCCTGCCTCCTCCCTGGGCAGTAGCTACATGAAGGGTTAGTATGAGTATCCTGGGGAAGGGGGTGTGGGCAGCATCCTGAGGGGGTGTCTTGGAAGACCTGGCCTTCAACACCCTGGGGAGGCAACTGCCTGGCCTGCTGCATAGAGGTCCCCCTCTCGGAGTTCCCTCCTCTTCTGACTAGAGGTCCCCAGGAACCCGTGCCGCATGAGCTGCCAGAACCACGGATACCTCAACGTCAGCACCTGCCACTGCCACTGCCCCCCCAGCTACACTGGCCGATACTGCCAAGGTGAGGGGCACCTGGAGTTCCAGAGCAGGACTGACTGCCTGGGGGACCCAGTGCACGTGGGTGACTCAGGTGGCCGCCAAAGTGGGAAAGAGGGAGGCTGATCCAGGTGTGTGCACATGGGCACACACACGTGTGTGTGGTACGTCCTGGACAGGG
Organism: Elephas maximus indicus; assembly: GCF_024166365.1. Lineage (NCBI taxonomy): Eukaryota > Metazoa > Chordata > Mammalia > Proboscidea > Elephantidae > Elephas > Elephas maximus. Next base: position 40,237,099 of record NC_064839.1, on the reverse strand, counting down.
GCTGCGTATGCACTGATGAACAGGTTCCCAGAGTCTCGAGCGCAGGAGGGAATGCTGGCTGTGTACTTGCTGAGTGTGCACACTGCATGGATTCCCTTAACAACACTCCCTGAGCACCGACTGTCTGCGAAACACTGAGCTAGGCTGCAAAGGGGTCAGATTTGGCCCTTAGGCTCTGGGGTGGTGGGAAAAGGACAGAATTAGGTTTTTGTCCCACTGTCCCCTCTTCCCAGCTTTGTGACCATAGGCCTGTGACCCAAGCCTCAACTTGTTTCTCTCTACACTGGGGATCAAACCAAAGATGCGAACTGCAGAAGCCATTTGGCAGCCCTCGTGGGCTCCATCATGAAAGGGGGTTCTTGCTGTGGCTGGCCAGCCCCTGCACGTTCAAGCCTGTGAGGGGCAGCAGGACCAGTGGCTGCAGGCTAAGCACTACCCCTCCTGTTCCGTCCCGCAGTGCGGTGCAGTGTGCGCTGTGTGCATGGTCGGTTCCGGGAAGAAGAGTGCTCCTGCATCTGCGATGTCGGCTTTGGGGGAGCCCAGTGCGCCAGTGAGTCCTGTACCAGGACCCCTCTGGCGGTGTGGTGGAGCCCATTGTTCACCACTTCCAAACTTCACCTTCGGTCATGTCATACTGACCCCTTAAAACTGGCCGTGGTGGGGGTATCTGCACCACAGAAATGGGCAAATGCTACAGATACTGGGGCGGAGGGGGGAGTTGTTTGCCTTTTTAAGGAGAGTTGGTTGTTACATATTTGCCAGCACCCACTGACTCCCACCCACTTTCCAGCCTGGAGCAGGTGGCCAGAAGAAGGAGTACTTTGAGCTCAGCTCTCTGGCAGGGTGGAGAGGATAATAATACCAAGGTACATACACACAAACTCAGGTCTCTCATCCCCCAGCCAAGGTGCACTTTCCCTTCCATTCCTGTGACTTGAGGATCGATGGGAACTGCTTCATGGTATCCTCGGAGGCAGACACCTACTACGGAGCCAAGATGAAATGCCAGGTGACAGGTGACCCCTGCCTCTTCAGGGACTCCCAGGGTCTCAAGCAAGGTCCTTCATGGAGAGACCCTGGACTAAAAGATGGTTCTTTGACTTCTCCTGGCCTCATTCTCTTCATTAGTTATAAAGCAGGAATCAGAAGGTTACATAATGAGCTGAGGGACCACAGGGACAAGGCCTCACCCAAGCCCCACCTAGGGGAGCTGTCCTGACTCAGCTCCAGCTGCAGGATACCATGCAGGATTTGAGTTCAGAGTGGCCAGACCTCAGCATTTTCTAACAGCACCAGAAATCCAGATTCTCATGTGGCTCTTCTTGATTTATTAACATTGGCAACAAATCTGAACATATATAAACATGGTGCAGGTGAAACAAAGCCCTTCTGTAGACAGGACCCTGGCTGGGTGCTGACTGGGCCCTGAGCACAAGAGAGAGGAGAGGTGGGCAGGCAAGAGGAAGGGGGACCCCAACTCTGGGAATCAGGATGGACAGCACTGAGCACTGCTGCCAGCGTGCACACATGCCTCCTCTCCTGTGACGCCATGGCTGCGGTGGGTAGTGAGAAGGGCTGCCTAATCCTGGGTCCCTGCCAGCCTGACCCAGGTTGGGGGTTACAGGGAAAGGGCGGGGTGCTAGCCCAGATCGAGAGTCAGAAAGTACAGGACATCCTTGCCTTCTACCTGGGCCGCCTGGAGACCACCAACGAGGTGACCGACAGTGACTTTGAGACCAGGAACTTCTGGATTGGTGAGTGCCTGACTTGTTGTGGGGTACAGTGGGTGGGGAGCCTGGGATGCCCCACCCTGCTTCAGGAACCCTGGGATGTGGAAGCCCAGAGCACCCACCAGCCAATGGTAAGGGTAGGGAAAGGACTTGGAGCCCAGGATGTGGTCAGTAGTCAGGCTGAGCAGAGGGCTGAACCCCTGGGAGGAGGGGCTTGGGTTGGGTGGGGGCTGGAAAGGCATGAAACGGCAGCCTCCAGGGACTAGGCCCTCCTCTCAGGGAAACCTAGGCTCTGAGTGGGGCTCGAGAATCTTGGGCAGTAGAGACAACTTTGGCTGCCCCGGCCCAGGGCTCACCTATAAGACTGCTAAGGATTCCTTCCGCTGGACCACTGGGGAGTACCAGTCCTTCACCAGTTTTGCCTTCGGACAGCCTGATAATCAGGGGTGAGTCTGGGATGCCTCCCTCCCTGGGGTCTACCTTCTGGCATGGGCCTGCCTGGGTAAGCCTCAGACTGCACTGAAGAATCGCCACCTAGCCTGCCACCTGGCTGAGCCACGAAGGGCCTAGGCCTAACCTGGTACCTGGCTGCCAAGGAAGTCCAGATACAGGTGGGCACAAACACAGTAGTGGGGGTGGGAGATGCAAATCAGAAAGCAGGACCCTGGCCTCCAGGAGCTAACATAAGAGGGAGGGAACCCAAGATAGCCCCCATCTATCCATCTGTCCCCATCATCCCCTCAGCATCCACCCACCCATCCACCTACTGTCCATTCACCCCCTACTGACTTGGCCTACATCAATACACCGATGCCAACATTCTTCCAGCCCTCCACCACAGTGCCTGTACCCCTGCATCCATTCATGCACCCCACCTGCCCACCAGCTATCCTGTACTGAGGGCATTCTGCTTCTGAGGTCCTGCCCTTGCTTCTAAGCCCAGGGATGCCCAGAGCAGGCACAGCTGGGGTGGAGATGGTCAGGCCCTGTGGTCACCGAGGGCCTCAAATATCTCCTCCAACCCTCCTTCACCCTTCTTGCCAGCATCCAGGCCTGTGTCCAGCCCATGGAACAGAGAAAGTGGGCCTGACCTGGGCTTCTCCTGGGAGGGAAGGCCCACAGGACTTAGGCCTGTCTGTTCCCAGTGCTCCCCCACCCCCCACCCCTCTGCCCACTGTGGCTGCGTGTTGGCAGTGGGGTAGGCAGGGTTGTTGCTCCAGGGTAGGGGGTTTGCCGGACAGCTCCCTTCCTTCCCTGAGAAGAGCTGGAGAGTTCTGGGGAGCAGGGATGGGACCTCTGGGGACAGGCAGGGTCTGGCTCCCAGCAGATGCAGGTGGCCTGCTGGGGTGGGAGATTTAAGCTGCTCCTAGACTCTCATAATTCACTTCTCCACCCTGAGCACCTTGGCGTCTTGGACCGGCAGGTTTGGTAACTGTGTTGAGCTGCAGGCATTGGCTGCCTTCAACTGGAATGACCAACGCTGTAAAACCCGAAACCGTTACATCTGCCAGTTTGGTGAGGGCTTCCCCACCACGGCCCACCTCCACCCCTGCCCCTGCTAATAACATGCTTGCTGGGGTACCCACTGGCCACTCCAGGCTGCTTGTGTATTCAAGCCACAGGTCCAGAGCATGTTTGAGCATACCTGGCTGCTGAGGACATCCTGCTTGGGGTGGAGGGGGGAGGTCCTGAGGCCCAGAGGGGAAAGATGGGCCCAGCATCACATAGCAAGTTCATATAGAGGCAGGACTGGAGAGTCTGGCCTGGGATTTCTCCAAGGTCCCTTTCCTTCTATCACTAAAGCTGCTGCTTGGGGACCTGTCTGGTCCCTTAGTGTTCTCTGATTCACTAGAACACAGTGAACTATGGTGAGGGGCCATGGTGAAACCTGGCCCAGCACCAGATTCCAGAAGCATCTGCTAGAATGCCCTGGAGCTTCCACATGGGGCCATGGTACTCCTGGACTGGGTGCAGTAGATGCCCATCCTGACTGCCTGGGCTGCCCCAACCCTTACTCTGTTCTGCTTTCTTTCCAGCTCAAGAGCACATTTCCCGGTGGGACCCTGGGCCCTGAGGTCTGGCATCTCTCCTGCCAGCCCCTGGGTGCACCAGCCTTGCTTACCTGTCTGCCTGCCTGCCTGGAACAGGGGCCAGGCTACCACCACATGCCCAACAGCCAAGGGAGTCTCAGACCAGTGCAGGGAGTAGGGCAGGAGGTGCAGTGAGGCCAATAAGGGGATAGGGTACCAGCGGAGCCTGGCATGGGGGACAGAGCCTGGGGCCCCTCAGCCTTTTGATAGGGAAGATGGAGCTCAGTTGGGCCCCAATGCAGAAGCCAGGACCCGCCATCAGAAGAGGCCTGGGGCTTCTTCCCCATTCAGAACACACTCCATAAAGGATTAAACTAAGTTGTGAGTCGGCCAGGTTTGTGAGTGCTTGTTCTGAAGGGGACTTCTGAGAATCCAGCATGATTCTGGAAAGACCATGGAGTGTCCTACGCTTGGCTGCCCAGGGCCTCCTACCCACTAAGTCCCTTCTCTGCTCACGCCCTGGACCCAGGCCATCCTCCGGAAGTGAGGCAGGAAGCCACGCCTCTCTGCCTCAGTGAAGGGTCATTTTTCCAGCAGCTCCCAGGGCAGGCTGGGTAGAGACCGCTTTGAACTCCTGTGCAATCGTGTGTATCCCTGGTGGAGTGCTTTCCGACAGCCAAGGGTGAGGGTGGAATCAGAATCTGGAGAGTCCCACCCCTTGTCCAGCTCTTTAGACATTGTAGCTCACACCCTCATGTGTCAGGCACCGTAACAGCCCCTGACATCTATTAAACCCTCACACGTTCTCACTGAGGGAGTACTATCACTGCCCCCATTTTACAGTTGAAGAAACGGAGGCATAGAGAGGTTGAATAACTTACCCAAGATCACACAGCTGGGAATCAACCCAGTCAGTGTGGCTATAATTTAATCTTTCCATTTTCTTTGGGCGGTTCAGCCTGTTTAATGCGGGTGGGAGAAGCTCGTGCGCGCCATGCCTTAGGGCGCGGGCACACGCGGGGACACAGCCTTTCCCAACGATCTCAGCCACCTCGCAAAGGAAGGGAGGCTCCAGACCACTGCTGAGATTTGCCCAAGGTCGCCAGCAAGGGCCGAACTCGGGCCTCCCGAGCCGGCTTGTGGGTGGTGGAGGGCCGTGCTCTCCCGCCTTGTCCCGCCGGGTAGATTCTGCAATCCCGCCCCAAGTTCTTCTCCGGTACACGTGAGACGCCTCTCCGCAGAAGCAGCGTCCGGGTGCCCCCGGGGCCCTATCCTTGCGCCCGAGTGGGTCCCCCGCGGAGTGACCACATCCGGGTGCGCAAGCCCGGTGGGAGACAGGCCCGCGCACGCGCAGCTCCAAGGCCCGGAGCCGCAGCGGCTCCACCCGACGCCCCGCCCCAGGCCTGAGGAGCTCCGCCCCGAGAGCATAGGCCCCGCCCCAAGTACCGCCCCTTGCCGCGGGAAAGGCCCCCTCCCCACCTTCCCGGTGAGCCTGCCCCTGCGGCCAGGTCCACGGCTCCCCGGGGACGCGACCCCGCCCCCTTCCGCCGCGCTGCGCCTATGTCGCCGGGCCCGAAGCCCTTCCGCGGGCCTCCCTCGCCGGCCCCCCGTCGGCGCTCTGCAACCCGAGCCCCGCGCCTCATGGCCGCGCCCGCCGCGCCCCCTCCGGCCCACCACGGGGGTGGCACTTTCCGCGGTCGCAGCGGGGGCCTGGTTGGCCCGGGCCCGTGTTGGCCCTCAGTAGGTCCCCAGCCAGCGGCCGTGACGCTGCTCCGCAGCCCAGAGGCGTGTCGGAGACGTGAGTGCGCCCCGCGCGCCCGCTCGGGTGGGGGAGGTGGGGCCGCGGGTGGCAGGACGAGGGTGGGGGGCACAGAGTCAACTTACCGCACCTCGCGTCGGTGGGCCACTGGACGCGAAGGAGTGTGTGGTGGGGGGTGTGCGTAGGCAGGTGTCACTGGGCCAGCTCACCTCCCCGGCCTGTCAGGTGGTGGACACCGGGTGCGCTGGAGACCGACTTAGGGGCCCCCTTCCTTGACACTTTCTCTAAGGCTCTCTGAGGCTGTCCCCAAACCACACCCAGGAAAACTGAGGGGGTTCCCTGTCCTGTCACCTCTGTAGTACACGTAGCCCAGGAGCTTTGGCTGCCTGAGGGAAGAAAGAACCTGCAGGCAGGGCGGCGGACGAAGTGTTGGGACAGGTGAGCCTGGGAACCGTTGTGCCTTGCCGGGAGCTCTCTCGGACTGGGCTTGGAACCGGTTCGGTCCTGTCCGAACCCCTGCTGAGGATTTCCATTTCTAACAAGTTCCCAGAGGATGCTAATACTACTGGTTAGGGACCAATTATGAGAACCTCAGTGGCGGTGGAAATTTATTGTATCTAAGAGTCACCTGGGGATCTTGATAAAATGCAGATTCTGATTCAGTATATCTGAGGTGGAAATGCAAATTCTCAGCAGGGGTTTGAACCTGAGTGAACCAGTTCGAAGCCCTGCCCCAGGACATCCCTCTTTTTTCACAGCTTCTGGCCAGGCTGTGCTGTCCTCAGGTAGTGGGCTCCTGGCAGCCCTAACCCCACCCCTGCTTCCTCCCTTTAGCTTTTCATTCATCTCTCAGGTACTCCTGGCCCTAATATCTCAATATGCCCAAAATCCTCTAAGAAAATCTAGCCTCTGAAGTCAAATGCATTGGCAAAGGAAACTGGTAGCCATCATTTGTGATGCAGAAAGATTCTTCACCTCCTGGTAGCCCTCTGTAGTGAGTTCTTCAGGAAAACTGATTTACAGTATTTTTGTCTCTGTGTAGTTTTATCTGGGGAACTTATTTTTCCTTGATGTGGTAAACTTTTCTAAGCCACGTGTATATTTTCCTCCAAAGTCTATAAAAGCCCGTGTGCTTCCTACATCTATTAGGAGAAATGATGAGGGGCACAGGGTTTTAGATCTGCTTCTTGGAACTCCCCTTCTACCAGTTTGTGTGGCTTTCCCAGGGCAAAGAGAAGCAGGGCCAGTGTGGTCCAGACTCAGAGTGGGAACCAGACCATGTGCAGGGTAAGAGAGAGAACAATGCAGAACAAGTGGTCTGGGCTTCTAAGGAGAAAGGAAGCCTTCCCCAGATGTTTCCCCAGAACTGGGCAGACGAACCCTTGGAATATTTTTTGGCTCAGCTTGGTATTTGAAAATGTGATTCTAGAAGGTAGAGTTTTCTCTTGGTCACAAGTGTGGTGGCCTGTAGGCTCTCCAAACAGTGTTGGTTGCAAACCTCTATTTGTAAAAATTTAAGCATGAGCCTCCAACATGTTTATATGTACCTATTTATCAACTGGAGTCCCTGGCCAGTGCAAATGGTTAACACGCTTGGCTGCTAACCGAAAGACTGGTGGTTCTAGTCCACTCAGAGGAACCTTGGAAGAAAGACCTGGCAATCTACTTCTGAAAATCAGCCATTGAAAACCCTCAGGAGAACACTTCTACTCTGACACAAATGGGGTAACCGTAGTCGGAATTGACTCAATGGTAACTGGTTTTATTTATCAACTATACACATGAGCCACAATACTAAAATATTATGTAGAGTGCCTTATGAAAGAGATGCAAATAAAAATTTTAAAAGGTAAAAATAAAGATGACTGTAAAAGCCCTAATATTTTCATTGTGCATCCTAAAGGAATGCCTTGTGGTACACTTGGGGTATGGCCACCCCTCTCTGGGGACCACCAGTATACACAATTCAAGCTGTCTGCCTAAAGTACAAGATATGCATTGGACATTGCCATCCTCTGGTTTTGACTAAGAATTAAGAGTTCCTCCTGGATATACCTCAGGGTTATATTTACTTGGTGTGAGCCAGACCTACATGGAGACAACCAGGAGAGAAGGGCCATTGTATGCGCCAAGACCATGGTCACCATTTCTGGCTTCTGGCTTATCCTGCTGCTTGGCATGGCCCTGACAGACATCTGCAAAGAGCAGTTCTCGCCTGCACACATTGAAATTTCAGAATCTCTTTGATAGTTCCTTTAGTCCCTGAATAATCTACATATATAGAACGTTCGTTGTTGTTGTTAGGTACCATCAAGTTGGTTCTGATTCATAGCGGCCCTATATACAACAGAACAAAACACTGCCTGGTCCTGTGCCATCATCACAATTGTTGCTATACTTGAGCCTATTGTTGCAGCCACTGTGTCAATCCATCTCATTAACAATCTTTCTCTTTTTCACTGACCTTCTACTTTACCAAGCATGATATCTGTCTTAGGCTGGGTTCTCTAGAGAAGCAAAACAAGTAAAGCGTAAAAATATGTACATAGAGATTAATGTCAAGGAAATGGCTCACGCAGTTGTAGAGGCTGGAACATCCCAGGTGTGTGGATCAGGATAGGTGCTTCTCCTGATTCACATAGCCACAAGGCCTGGTGAACCCAAGATTGGCAGATCAAAGAGCAGGGCTCTTGCTCACAGGCTGTGAAGATCCACAAATCCCAAGATTGCCAGACAAGACTGCAGGTAAGCTGCTAGCTCAGGTCCCAAGAACTGGAGGTCAGATGAAGAGGAACCAGCTGCAGGATCCAGAGTAAGCGAAAGCCCACAAGCCTAGCCAGAATGTCCACTTATATTCAATGCAGGTCACATGCCCAAGGAAACTCCCTTTCAACTGATTGGCTGCTCACAGCAGATCCCATAGTGAAGGTGATCACATTATATCGGATCTCATCATGAAGTGATCACAACATCATATGATTGCCAGACTATACCATACCTGCCAAACCACTGAGAATCATGGCCCAGCCAAGTTGACACAAAACCTTAACCATCACAAACCCTGACACACACCTTTCCTGATTTTAAACCACACAGTATCCTCTTGCTCTTTTCAAATGACTGCCTCTTGGTCTATGTACAGGTTTCTCATGAGCACAATTAAGTGTTCTGGAATTCCCATTCTTCGCAATGTTATCCATAATTTGTTATGATCCACACAGTCAAATGCCTTTGCATAGTCAATAAAACACAGGTAAACATCTTTCTGGTATTCTCTGCTTTCAGTGAAGATCCACCTGACATCAGCAATGATATCCCTCATTTCACGTCTTCTTCTGAATCCAGCTTGAATTTCTGGCAGTTCCCTGTCAATGCACCACTGCAACGGCTTTTGAATTTATCTTTAGCAAAATTTTACTAGAAACCCTGGTGGCATAGTGGTTAAGTGCTATGGCTGCTAACCAAGAGGTTGGCAGTTCAAATCTGCCAGGCTCTCCTTGGAAACTCTATGGGGCAGTTCTACTCTGTCCTGTAGGATCGCTATGAGTTGGAATTGAAGGCAGGATTTTTTAAAAAATTTTACTTGCATGTGATATTAATGGTGTTGTTTGATAATATCTGCATTCTGTTGAACCACCTTTATTTGGAATGGGCAAAAATATGGATCTATTCCAGTTGGTTGGCCAGGTGTTGTCTTCCAAATTTCTTGGCAGAGATAAGTTAGCACTTTCAGCACTACATCCGTTTGTTGAATTGTCTTATTTGATATTCTGTTAATTCCTGGAGTCTTGTTTTTTGCCAAAGCCTTCAGTGCAGCTTGGACTTCTTCCTTCAATACCATTGGTTCTTGATTGTATGTCACCTCTTGAAATGGTCAAACATCGACCAATTCTTTTTGGTACAATGAGTCTGTGTATTCCTTCCATCTTCTTTTGATGCTTCCTGCGTCGTTCAACTTTTTGCCCATAGAATCCTTCGGAGTTGCAACTCAAGGCTTGAATTTTTCCTTCAGTTCTTTCAGCTTGAGAAATCCTGAGAATGCTCTTCCCTTATGATTCTGTAACTCCGGGTCTTTGCACATTTCATCATAATACCTAACTACTCTTCTCGAGCTGCCCTTTGAAATCTTCTGTTCATCTCTTTTACTTCATCACTTCTTCCATTCACTTTCGCTGCTCTATGTTCAAGAGCAAGTTTCAGAGTTTATTCCAACATCAATTTAATCTTTTCTTTCTTTTTAATGACCTTTTGCTTTTTTTCATGTATGATGTTGTCATCCCACTACTCCTCTGGTCTTCAATCATTAGCATTGAATGCATCAAATCTATTCTTGAGATGGTCTCTAAATTCAGATGGGATACGCTCAAGATCATATTTTGGCTCTCTTGGACTTGTTTTAATTGTTTTCAGCTTCAACTTGAACTGGCATATGAGCAATTGATGGTCTGTTTTGCAGTCAGCCCCTGGCCTTGTTCTGAGTGATGATATTGAGCTTCTCCATCATCTCTTTCTGCAGATGTAGTCAATTTGATTCCTGTGTATTCCATCTGGCGAGGTCCACATGTATAGATAATCACCATTTATGTTGTTGAAAAAAGGTGTTTGCAGTGAATAAGTTAGTCATTGATCTTGCAAAATTCTATCATGCAAACTCTGGCTTTCTATCACCAAGACCATATTTCCCAACTATTGATCCTTCTTTATTTCCAACTTTTGCATTCCAGTCACCAGTAATTATCAAAATATCTTGATTACATGGGGTTTGATCAATTTCAGACTACAGCGACTGGTAAAAATCTTCAGTTTCTTCATCCTTGGCCTTAGTGGTTGGTGAATAAATTTGCCTCCCTTATTTCCTGTTCCATCTTGCTCTGCCACTGTGTTTCCCCAGGCCTCTGTCGGCTTTGTGTTTCTGTCCACACTCCCTCCCTTATTCACTCATGCCTGCTCCCACATGTTTCTTTTTTCCTTGTGCTTATCTGGACTGGGTCCGTATGGTCCAGTCTTCTTTCCTTTCCTACGGTGGTGAGATCTTGAGTCCAGACAGGCCTGGCGTTGGTGGGATAGCAGGTGAAAGACTGGGCGGTGCTATTGTTAGTATCCAGAACAACAAGCCCAGTTGTATGCAGTTTAGCACCTATGGTGACTTGGATTGCTGGTTGCAGGTGGAAATGTGACCCATGACCATGGAAGGGGGAGACCAGCAGTCACAATTCTTAGTTGTAACCTATAGAAACAGAGAAACAGCTCTGGCTGATCATGAAGAAAAGGAATCTATCAAAAGAACAATGGTCAGTCACAAGATCTTGGGGAGAGCCAGATAACCAGGCTTGGGGCCTTTGCGGCCAGAAATGGTGCCTCAAATTCTTCTGCACAGCCAGTCTGGGTTGACTCCCATGCTACTACTCCAGGCCCAAGAACTGTGACTCAGGAACCACCTTTGTGGCAACCTCACCACTGCCCTGGCAACTAACAGTTGAGTGCTTGCTCCATAGAATCCTAAGTATCCATATATTCAACCCACTCTATCATTATTTTCTCCCCTCCTCAGTCCTGCACTCTCAGAATCCATTCCCAGGCCTCTTTGCCAGATTTTTGCCACTATAAATTAGCAAAATCTCTAGGTTCTTTTGGTGACTCAGTTTTCTTCTCCCAGAATCCAGTTGTCTTTGGCCCCCTGGAGCCTACAGGGGTTGGACTTATAATTAAGTCTGGAGAAAAATGAGGGGTGGTGGGGTACAGCATGGACACGACTTGGCTTCCCTTTGCAAGGGACTCCTTCAGGGCAGGGTCATTACAGGGTGTGTTATTTAAGGAAATGCTAGCCACTGAGTAATGGAAATCCCCACGGTTGTTCATGGTAGAAGGCTATTCCTCACTCAAGTGCAGTGGGGGAGAGGAGGACCCAGGCTGACCGACATTGCCATCTGCAGCACACAGCTACCCAGGTCACCTAGGGTATCAGCATTCAGGTGGCAACTCAGGAAGCAGGAGGTGGAGGGTCACTTAAGATGATGCTGTGGGCCAGGCTTGAAATTGGTGGGCATGCCTCTCACCCATAGCCATGGCCACACCTAACTGCAAGGGAGGCTAGGAAATACCATCTAGATGTATGCCCTGGAGAAGAGGAAAATGAGCTCGGCAAATAGCTAGCTGGTTTCTGCCACCAGACTCTTCTGAATGAGGAAGAGGAGTTGCCTGGCAAAAGAGGCCGTGTGGGGGCAGGGGTACCTAAGTCTTCCAAATCTTCCCATAGAGTCCCCCTTCTAATTGTCTCTGGTCTCCATTCTTCACTCTTTCCCAACTAGAGACTTATCAAGGGTGTTATTCCACTTGACAGTGTTGCTTTATAACCATTGGATCAAACTTTATGGTTTTTTTTTTTTTTTTTTTTAACTCAGCCCTGTAGCTGCAAGATAAAAATTCCCCAGTTTTCAATGGTCTGACTGAGACTAGAGGGACCCCGGAGGTCATGGTCCCCAGACCCTCTGTTAGTCTAAGACTAGAACCATTCCCGAAGCCAACTCTTCAAACAGGGATTGGACTGGACTATAAGACAGAAAATGATACTGGTGAGGAGTGAGCCTCTTGGCTAATGTAGACACGAGACTATGTAGGCAGCCCCTGTCTGGAGGCGAGATGAGAAGGCAGAGGTAGACAGGAGCTGGTTGAATGGACACAGGGAATACAGGGTGGAGAGGAGGAGTGTGCTGTCTCATTAGAGGGAGAGCAGTTAGGAGTATATAGCAAGGTGGGTGTAAGTTTTTGTATGAGAGACTGACTTGATTTGTAAACTTTGACTTCAAGGCATTAAAAAAAAAAATTCCCCCAGTTTTCTAACCATGCCTTGAGTCAAGAATTTGGACTTTGAGTTTGTCTTTCTTTTCCTTTAAACTGTTCAGTGCCATTAGCACAACCACCCTGCCCAAGAGCTCTTGACTTCATCATGATCATTACACTCTCCTATGGCAGGGGTCCCTAGGTCACTGAAAGCCTCACCTTTGATGGGCACTTTGTTCCAGGGTCCACAGGATTAACTGTCTCACCATGACATGCCAGGGGCTGCTGGTGTCCTGTCCCTTAATACTAGCTGGATTTTCACTGTCCTCTGGCATTTACCAGCCTTCAATTGTCCCATTTCCTGCAGGCCTTCTTTCTCCATCCACTCCTGGTGGCTATTTTTGTATTAGGGTTCTCAGTTTGAAGCAACAGAAATGGATTCTGGCAACTCTAAGCAGAAGAAATTTGTCGAAGATACTGGTTAGCTCCCAGGAGCTCTGGAAGGGTCAGAGACCTCGGATTTGAATCAGATCATGTGGTAGAGCTGGCCTAGTGATGACTCCTACCGCCTCTGTGACAGACACTACAATTGGCTTGGATGGAGGTGTGACTACCTTCGAAAGCTGGGTGTGTCTGCTGCCACCACCACCATCAGTTGCTAAAATAGATTTTGTGCAGCCTGCTTCTTCACATTCAAAGTTGGGACCTGTGGGCCTGCTTGGAGGAACTGTCATGTGCTCAGTCCCCAGCTGCAAGGGTAGCTGGGAAAGGGCAGCACAGAGGGGCATTTTCGGCTTCTTTCATGGGAGGCAGGCTCTGCCTTGAACCTGGGAGATACCTCTACCACAGGAAGGGGGCTCAAATGTCAGATGGCCAAAAAGAATGACCTCCGTCCACTCTGAGGAGCCCTCTGGTACACCTGGGGCTCAGGCTCACATGCTGGCCTTGTCAGCCCTCCTCTGACCAGGTACTCACCAGCCGTTGGATTCTGGGCAGGGAGAAACGGTACCAGAGCAGCCAGTGCAGACAAAACCAGGCTCTGCTTGTAACTGAGCCCACTGGGCATCTCTGAGTATCTGACTTCTTGGAAACATGGAAGAGTTGGAAAACAGGGGATTGAGATCCCACACCTCCCTTCATCTTGCTCTTCACGGGCTTCTGGACCTTCCTGTAAGATAGGGGTCATAACACATCTACCTTGGGAGGTGGTTGTGAGGATTCAATGAGATGATGGATTTGTAGCACAAATAGTATCCGGTTGTTAGCTTCTGGTTGCCATCTTTATGTTGAGGATAATACAATGACCCTTTCCTTTCTTCCTGGGAACACAAGGAAAATAAGTGGAACACTTTGCATCTCTCTGATGAATTCAGGGTGGACATGTCTGGGAGTCAATTTGGTGGACTCTGGGATCAGTTGTTCAACCTGTCCACCCACCTCTGCTTCTCCTTGTTCAAGGCCATTTTCCTGGCCTCTCTGTTTCATTCTTCTGCTTTTTTCCTACCTGCTTGTCTACCACCCCTGCTCTTGACTCATCTGCTGTCATGACTTCTATCCATTAATGGTCCTAGCCACATCTCATGGAGTCAAGCACTCACAGGCTTGGGAACCCAAGAAGGAGTGTCTCTTAAGAAATCTGTCTGGGGGTCTTTGTGAGAGATGAATACGGAGCAAAGACCTCTGTCCCACTTCCTGGCACCTGGGCCCTGAATGGGTCTGGGGCCCTGTCATGACCCCACGCTTGTCTGATCTGGGCTGCAGGTGGCAGGTGCCCAGGAAGATGCCACACACAGGGATGTGGTTTGCTATTGGTAGTGATGGGTTAGTACCAAATTTCCTAGATACTCCACCAGCCCCTTTCTTGATGACTGGTCCTGCTTCCAGGTTGCTGATTAGGCAGGCAGGTGGTGGCCTCTGAATTATCTTTCCTACTCAACCCAAAGGAGCCCTGTTGGTGCAGTGGGTAAGAGCTACAGCTGCTAACCAAAAGGTCAGCAGTTTGAATCCACCAGCTGCTCCTTGGAAACCCTATGGGGCAGTTCTAACCAAAGACTGGCCCTGTGATCAAGGCCTCATGAGGATGATGCTAGTTGCCTGCATTCTCGCCTTTCTGAGCAGTCACTTCTCAGTATTTGTAGTTTTCCAGATTCGTGATGAATGATGGATCACCCAAAGGGAATGGCAAGCTTCTTGTAGTGCTGTTCTTTCTACCTTGGGCACAGAAATCATTTCTATGTGCCTATGTAAAAAAAAAAAAAAAATTTATTTTTTTATGTGCTGGTGCCGTGTGGTGCACATGGGTGTGGTTTTCTGTCCCCTCTGGAAATTGCAGATGTGAATTACGAATTATGCCCAAGTGATGTGAAATATGTCAAAGGAACAGACGTAGAAATCCAGACTAACTTGGAGGATGTGCTGGTGTTTCCCTCAGTGTACAGGCATTTGTCGAATGCCCTCTTGGAGCCTTGTTCTCTGCTTTCTTGGGGCAGGCTGTCCACTGGGAACAGGTCTGCAGAACTTAGGACTCTTCTGTATTTTTTTCTCAAACATGTCTCTTGCTAACACTTAGCTAGCATGCTTAATGGGCAACCACAAACTTTTTTTTTTTTTAATGTGGTTAAGGGGCTCTTCATTTGAATTTTAAAGCTATAAAATTCACTTTAATTGGAATTGATAAAACTTGACTGGCTTCTCTCATGTGCCAAGGGTCAGGGCTGCCTCCTCTGTCTATGAGTGTTTTGAGCCTGTTCACCCACACGGTGCCAGGTGCAGCTACCACTTCTTGCTGTAAGCTCCTTGCCTTGTGGTGTTTTTCCTTTGTGTGCTCTGTAAATTGTGTCGTCTCTGTCTGGCAGGCTGTCCGTCTGAGGGCAACCATTTTATGAACTGCAAAATGATTTTGTAAAACGGGCTCTCTTTGCCTGTCCCTCTGGGCCTTCCTGGCTCTTTCAGATGCAGCCAGGCAGTGGCTTAGCCCAGAGGCAGGTGTGGGGCATAGGCCTGGCAGTGGACAGGTGGGCGGGCAGAGGCTTTGTCCGGCTCTGTCCCCGGGCAGGAAGGCAGCAGCAGGACACGGAGAATTAGCCTGACCAGGTCAGGTGTCTCCCGGGGACCTGAGAATCTCACATTCTGTCCTGCTCTTTTGCTGTCTCTTTAGATTTAGACATGCCCCGAGAGCTCAAGACTGGCCAGGCCCGGGCAGGCCAGAAGAGACAGCCTGGTACAGCCATCTTCTGGTGAGTCTGTCTAGGGGAGATGGGGACCCAGGCTGACCGAGGTGCCATCAGGGGACTGGCTTGTTTGGGGCTCTGGGCTTCACTGCACACCCAGGCTAGCCTCAGGCTGCCTGGTCCGATCTCTGTGGCATCTGAGAAGGCCCTTCTCCCCTGGCCAAGGGAGTTGGCCCTGCTCTTCCAAGGCCCCTGCTACTGACATAGCCCGGGCACCACCCTGCTGTCAGAGGTAGGTGCCCTTCCTAGTGCCCGGAGCCAGGGGTGTGGGTCCTCTGGGGGCAGCCTCTCCTGTGGGGTACTTGGGGCCTTTTTCAGTACAGACACTTGGAAAGTAGCAAATGGGAACCTTTCTGGATGAGATCTTGCCCCTAACTTGGGAAGCATAAAGAAATTTCAAAGAAATCTGTAAACATTTTCAGAAATACCAGTTTCATGGATGTGATGAGGGTGTCCGTGGATCACGTTGACCTCTTTGTCCCCTCAGTTGGTTCCTGGCCTTACTGTGGGCATTTGGATGGTTTTTGTTTTGCTGTGGGGGGAGCCGGGGAGGTGGTTGCTGTTGGGAACAGCACTGCTGTAAACATCATGGTACCGAGTTTCTTCTGGGTTTTTGCCTTGGCTCTTCTCCCCGGAAGTTGGCTGGCAGGGCTGGGCATGGGGTGCTTTGCAATATCTCTGTAGCTCCAGGTTACCCGAGGGAGAGCTGAGGTCAAAGGTGCCTCAGGCTGTGTCACCGGTAATTGCGCCTGTGTGGGAGGCCTTTTCACTGTTTGTTTGGGACTGATTGGTACATGTGGACCTGGGGGCAACTCATAATTCTTTAAACGTGCATTTCTTTAGTGATGTAGAGCTGCAGGTGGCTGTGTGCTGGTTTCCTATCTCAGGTTTCAGACTCCTGCCTGGGGGCGTCTGTTTATACGGTTTTGTAATTTTCTGTCTGGTGGATGCTATTGGTTCTCTCTCATAGTTATGTCACATGTTTGTTAAAATGGTCACTTTTAGGGCTGAGTGAACCCTGTCCTCCGTTCTTTAGTTCCCGTCACCTTCAGATTTCATATTTTCTACCCCACCCCTTGGCTTGCAGGCTTGGGCCCAGCCCTGTCAGCCTCCTAGCTCACTTTGGCATGGGGTCCCAAGTGGGGTGGAACTGAGAGCAATGGGGAGCTATGATACTTGTCCCCCATGCGCTCAGACTCCATGCAGAGGGACAGCCAGGGGCTGGGGCAAAGGCAGCCTCCTCAAGACCCACCTGACCCCAGGGAACTCTGAGGGAGAGAATAAAGCACTCCCTTTGTGGTTCTGGCGGGAGCCCCTTGGAATGGTGCCAGCAGAGGGGAGGCTGTGGTGCGGCTCTGGTGGGGACTAAGCTTCTGGGTGGCCCTCCATGAAAGCCGGTCAAGCCAGGCCATGTGATTTGGTGCTCAAAATGGAATTTGTCAACACGGAGGAAAAGGTTTGTGGTGGAAGGACTGCCCCAGGCCCCCTCTCCCCACCCCATAGCCTGGCCTTGGGGACACACCACCATCCCATTGGTGCGTTTTGTTTCTTTTTGTGGGAAGTTTCAGACTTGCAGACTGTAACCATTAGCCCAGGCCAGGGGAGGGCTGCAGTGACTCAGTGCGACCAGGTAGACCTCTCTCTTCGGATAGAAGAGAAGCGCCACCTGCCCAGGGCACATGCTTTGCCTACTGTTGGAGCGGCTGGGACGGCGCATGCGCCCTGAGCCCAGCTGCGCCAGTCTCCCGTCTGTCTGCTCCCTACACTCGCGGGAGGAGGGAGAAGTCTCAGGGACATCCCATTTCTTTATACCGCTCATCTCTGGCTACTTAAAAAAAAACAAACAAGAACCAAAAAGGAGCAAGAAACAACAAAGATCATTTAAAGTAGTCATTTTAGGAAGGAGTGAGGAAAGGAAGGAAAAGAGCTCCGTTGCATTGGCCGGGAATCGAACCCGGGCCTCCCGCGTGGCAGGCGAGAATTCTACCACTGAACCACCAATGCTGTGGCAGTTTTTACCTTACCGGTGTCATCCAGGCTGTTGTGCTGCTGGCAGGCGCTTTTCCTGATTCCCAACCCAGCCTAGCCGCGGGTGCCCGGGGAGAGGGGAGTGTGAGAATGTTATTTGAGCGAACGTGCTGAGCTGAGACTTTACATCTGGGGGGTTGTCTTGGCCCCCAGCTCTCCTGGCTCTGGCCATCTGGCCTGTTTGCCAGCACCGCGCCCCGGGGGTGGGTGCGAGGCCACACACACAGAGACACACACATCCCACTTCTTTGGCTCACTTTCTTTTTTCTGCGGATGGGCCTCTGACGACCACACTCAGCATCCCTTCCTAACTCCTTCAGTATGTGGTTCCCGGCCGCCCACTCAGACTACCTGAAACCAGGGGGCGGGTCTGGGGCCGGAAATCTCACCCAAGGCCCTGGGGACCCTGCAGGATGCGGGGGAAGAGGCTAGGGCCCCCATAGGCCTCGGCCCTGATTTGAGAGTCGGGGCTGGGCCTGAGCTGGGGGCACAGACCGACAGCACGGAAAGTTGTTACAGAATCTGTGCTTCCTCTGCATGTACCCTCTCCCCCCAACTCACCCGCCCTCTCCAGGCCCAGGCGGGACCTGAAGCTCCTGCAGCTGTGTCCCCACAAAGCCTTCCTGCCCAAGCCAGGACGCAGTTATCCTTCTGCACCCAGAGCACCCACCCCTTCCCAGCACCAGTTCCCTGGAGTGCATGGGTGGGTGAGATGGGGTGAGCTTGCAGCAGTGTGACCCTAAGGCCTTTCAGCCTCATCCTTTCTCCAGGGCCGGGAGCAGGGGAGAAGATGGCCTGGAGCAGGGGAAGATGGTCTGGAGTAGGGGGGAGGTGGCCTGGTCACAGACCTAACCCTGCCCGGCCCCTCAGGTGCTGGGGCCCACATCCTGGCAGTTCCCACAGGAGGATTGGAGGCTCTCACACCCCCGCCAGGGCTTTGGGATGATTTAACTCTCCCCTTCATCTTTTGCCAGACTAAGATCCTGAAGGTCAGCAGCGCCAGAGGCAGGCAAAGGAGAATTTTGAGGGTCTGGCTCAGGCTGGGTTGGCTGCTGAGGGTTGGTGCCTGGGCCTGGTCCTGATGGCCAGAAGCCTACAGGCTACTGCCCCTCCTGCTGCTTGGGGTCAGATGAAAGTTTCCTCTTATCAGAGTCTGGGTGAGGAGAAGATAATTTGCAGGGACTTCATTAGCCTTTGGAGCCCTGGTGGTTCAGCAGTTAAAGTGCTCAGCTGCTAATGAAAAGGCCAGTGGTTCAAACCCACCAGCCACTCCATGGGAGAAAGATGCAGCAATCTGCTTCCATAAAGATTACAGTCTTGGAAACCCTATGGGGCAGTTCTACTCTGTTGCTATGAGTCGGAATCTCCATGGCAGTGGGTTTTTTTTTGATCAGCCATCTTACTTTGGTCTCCCAAAGTTTTTTTTTTTTTTTTTTTTAATCTTACTTTGGTCTCCCAAAGTGACCTTGGGCAAGTCCTAGGGGCTCTTCTGGTGGATAATTTTGGATTCTAAACAGATCTGGATACCTCAGTTTCCCCAAGTTAACCTAGGCCCAGGGCAGGGACTCGGGCCCTGGACAGTGACACTTTCCCCACTTGTCTTCTCTTCCTCAGCAGTAACTATGACCTGGACTACAAGCTGTACAGGAAAGATGTCCCCTACAGGTGGGTGACCCTGCCCCTTTGGTCCTCTGGGCAGAGAGGTGGAGTTCATGGGCCTGATGCTCACTTTACCTCACCCTGTAGGGTGTATGAATACCAGAGAATCCCCCCACTCATCAACCGCGTGCCTGTCAAGATCCGGAAGACTCACGTGGGCATGGGGGTCAAGAGCAGCTTCAGCCCTCACAAGGTCCCCAGGAATAGTCACCTGGCCCCAAGGCAGATAAAGCGTGAGTGAGGGGGCATGACCCTTGGTTGCCATGCTGGGAGCAGCAGGGTGATCCTTATCACAGTGGGGGAGACCCAGAAGCCCAAGCAGTGTTGCCTCTGCCCCCCAGGCCCAGTGTGGGCACCAACTCTGGCCCCTCTCCCAACAGTCCGGATTGAGGAGCTGCACGCCATCAGAGGGGAGCTGAGCCAAATCAAAGCCCAGGTAGACAGCCTACTGGAGAGCCTGGAGCACATGGACCAGCAGAGGGACCAGCCTGCAGGTTAGGTGGCCCAGTGTGGTCTAGGTTATGCTCTTAGCATGGCTCCAGCTTGTCCCACTTCTAAAGATACCAGGGGCCCCAGGGTCCTAACTTGGGCTTTCTCTGTCTTTAGGGGCTCCTCTTCCCCTCCACCAGGAGTGTACCCTACCACACCCCCTCTGGCTATTCCCATGGCTTGTGGTTTCGGGTTGTCCGATCACCCCAGCACTCAGCAGCTATCCAGAGCCAGGGCATGTCCCAGCCCATCCCCCTCTTGCCCTCTCATGTCCCAGGTCAGCCTGGGCATCGAGTGCCTGTCCTAGGTCAGCTGGGACCTCCAAATCCAGCCACGGACAAGTGACTTTCCCTGCACAGGGACAAAGGATCATGAAGAGAACAGGGGTGCTGGGAGTGAGAAGTTCTCACGTGGAACCACCGAACCCCCGCAGGAGCCCAAGGCCCAGAGGGCTGCTCCGGAGGCGGACAGCTCTGAGGAGAGCACAGACACAGAGGAGCCAGTGAGTGGCCCGACCTCCACCCCTCCTCTCCCTGCTTGTGTTTGGGTCCTTGTGGCTTCCCTGTGAGCAAGGGCGGGGCTGGGGTTTGTGCAGGAGCCTACGGTGGTGGGCAGGGGAGGCTCGGGTGGAGCAATCCCAGGGAGTTAGCAATGGATGGATATACTGATCGTTGTAGCTGGAACGTCACAGGTGTGCCTCATGGCTGCAGACTCCTTACCTGAGAACCACCTGGTGAGCTTGTTAAAGCCCAGGTTTCTGCACTCCTCCCATCCCAGGTCTGTGGGCTGTCTGCATTGTACCATGCTCCCCAGGGATGCTGTGTCATGCTGACCTCCCTGGAGGGACAGTACGGCCAGGCCTTTAATGTGTAGTATTAAAGGACAAAATAGCCCCTACTCTACCCACTCTCCTCCCCTATCTGGTGGTCCCTGCAAAGACCAAACCTCAACTGGTGTATGGGCCCCCCAGCAAGGTTGGGTCTGCTGGGGGGTTGGAACTTCCAAGCTTCTCTTGCACCCCACCGCCCAGCTCTGCCCCATGGTCTGCTGGGCTGAGGGCCCTCACTCCTGCCCAGGGCCTGTGTCACATTTTCAGAGAGAATGGTTGCCTTTGCCTGGTGATGCCAGGTTCCTTGGTCTCAGGAGTCTACAGTAGCACTGGGTTGTCCAAGGCTCCTGGAAACAGCGTTGGGGAGGGAGCTAGGTGTCAGCAGATGACGTCCCTTTCCCAGCCATACCATGTCATTGGGCCTCTAAGCCAGAGCTCTGCTTGTTTTCCCTACAGGTGGAAAATCACATATTGGACCAGGAGAGCAGCCAGTAAAAGGTTAGAACCCTTCCAGGCTTGTCAGCTCCAGGCGTTTCCAGGATGGTTCCCTTCCCTGCCTGTGTGTTTTGTGAAGGCCTTCCGGTGGCACCTGTTCTGGAGCTAGGGCAACAGAAGTGGAGGCACAGCTTGCCCAAACCAGCGTCCCAATAATGGTGGATGTCCTGTGTCCAGGTAGTCCTGGGACTAGCAGGGCTGGAGGGGGAGGTGGCCTGGACTCCCAGCACCAGTCCCCATCCTCAAGAAGCCAAGGCCAACTCGAAAGGGACAGAGGGACAGGGTCCCCTGAGAGCCCAGGGAGCATCATCAGCCCCCTCTGAATACAGATACGGCTTCAGCTGCTCTTTTCCCCTCCTGCTGCCCAGCAGCCGGCCCAGGCCACCTTCTCCAGCCACAGTGGAGCACAGGAAACAGAACTGTGTTCCTACAGGCCCCCTCCCAGTCTGAAGCAACTGTATATCCTGGGGAGTTCCTCACATAACCCCTTTGGTTCCAGACTCCCCATCCCCTCTACATAGCCATCCTTCAGAATCAAGTGTATTTTTATGTCCTGTTTCTCGCTGGTGTGATACTATGTATTTCAGATCTGCTCTGGAAAAATGTATTATGTCAGAAGGGGAAAAATAAAATATTTTTTCTGGTCAGGAGTTCCTGATGTGGTCCCAGTGCCTCATTCTGGGTCTTGGGCTCCCCCAGGGCCAGCCCTTCCTAGATAAGCAGAGCAGGCCCTTGAGACACAAGTTTGGAGGCTCACAGCAAGCCAGGTGCAGAAAGAGGACCAGGCTGCTGTGGTTCTGAAGGGCTGTCTCACCAGGCTTCCTCCAATCCAGAACTGAGCATGAACCCACAGGGCTCAGGTGCCACACAGGGCAGAAGACCGTACCTTCACAGTCAGCCAGCGGAACAACCAAGCACTGTCCTGTTTCCCAGGATCCAGAGGCTTATTCCTGGCAGTTCACCTGCTCTCTCCCAAGCCTAGACAACAGGCAGCAGATCATGAAGCTAGCTCGGGGCCCATTAGCAGGAGAGGCTGTGGAAGGAGGGCTCTGGCCTCCACCCTTTCCAGCTACCTCACCCTGAGCTGTCGCTATGCCCAGTTCACAAAAATCAATCAGGGAATAGGGGGTGCACCTAGAATGCTTCTGGGACCACACAGCTCCCCTGACTCCTGTTTCATCTCAGCAGCTGCCCTGACTCTGGTACTTGAGGGTGGGGAGACAGCTTCCCCTCCTCAAAAGCAGATTTTTTCACATCAACTCCTTCACATATTTCACCCTGTCTCTTCTCATGTTGGTCTAACAAAGGACACATCTAAGGCAGTGATCCCCAGAGCCCTTGGCACCAGGGGTCCAAGACACTACCCACCTCAGAAGATCCTTGCTCTTTTAAATCCTATACCAAGAAGAGCCACAACAGAAAACGTTGCTCAGATATAAAAAGTTTTTGTTTTTAGTTCATATGTCCATCCTTTCAAAAGCAGCCCAATTATAGAGAGTCCATCCTTACAAGATAACAGCTCTAGGTCTCGTTTTACAGATCAATCCAGCTCAAGTCCTTTCCAATTTGGAGTCAGGCTGAATTCACAGGTTTCTTCAACTGGGCTGGACCTGGGAGCCAGCTCAAGCAGAAAAGTTTCTCTTCTGGACAGGTTTTTTGAAACAGCTGTCTAGGGCATCAGTTCTGTGTGGCGAGGAGGCGGCTGTTGCCAAACTGTGCCCCACTCCCCTTCTCTCTGATCATCTCCATTTCCCAGCTGGGCGCAATGTGGAGACCGGAGGCAAGGGTCCTTTCCGGGATGGCGGCGGTCTTCGGAGTCGTCTTTGCTCAGCCTTCTGGCTCAGGACAAGGTGGCTGCGTCCCTCCGGCGGGCGGCCCGCACCAGGCACTGCTGCAGCACGGGGTAGAGGCGCTGGCAGCCCTCGAGGCCCAGGCGCACAGCCTCGGCCCAGCTCTCAGTTGGACAGCCCTCCCCGCTGCCCAGCAGCCCGGCCACCTGGTTGAGCACCGGCATGAGAGCCACAGTGAGGCCGGCGGCGGCACGCTCCTCCTCGAGCCGCGTGGGGTCCAGGAGCCAGGCGGGCGCGGGGCCCGGAGCGCGGCTCAGGGCACAACCCACCACCAGGTCGTACATCTCGACGCCGGCGTCGGCCAGCGCGAGCGCGGCGGCCGTGAGCGCGGCAGCCAGCGCCGAGCCACCGTCCTCGAGCAGCAGCGCCGACACCTCGAGCTGCGCGCGCGGGTAGCGGCCCAGGCGCACGGCTGGCTCAAGCGCCTCTTGCAGCGCCAGCGCCAGTTCGCGCTCCTCGCCGCCCCCGGGAGGTGCGCGGCGCCGGCGGCCCGCGAAGGGCGCGCGGCGGAAGTCGCAGAGCAGGCGCCCGCGCAGTGCGGCCGGGGCTTCGCCGCCCGCCCCGGCTGGACCGCCGCCGCGCTCGCTACTCTCGGCCTGACGGGGGCCCGACACGGAGCACAGCACCTTGGTGCCGCCCGCCTCCAGGTAGGCCGAGCCCTTAGCCTGGCTCAGCAGCCCCGCGCGCGCGTACACGGGCCGCAAACGCGTCGGATCGCGGGCAGCAGGCGCCTCGTCCTCGTCGGCCGCGTACAGCTGCGGTGGCTGCGACTCCTCGGGCCCGCGGATGCGGCGGTGGTCCCCCGGCATGGCTGCACCAGACGAGCGAGTCGCTTCCGCCCGTCGATTCTGCTCACGCGGGGACGCTTCCGCCCGCTTAAGATGCGCGCCCGCGCGGGGTCTGTCGGGATAGCGGTGGGGCTGCACCGCCCCCTGCCGCCCCGGAGGGAGAACTGCGGGCCCTACAGAGCCCTGGTCCGCAGCAAGCGGGACGTGGGCCGGCTGGGATGACCCCAACCTGCCAAGCCAGGGCAAACCCAGATCGTATTTTCCTTTCACTTGTGACAAAAAAACAAAACAACCAAACCCGTTGCAGCTATTTTCCTAACTTTTTCATGCCTGTGTTCCCTACTGCTTTCGGAGGGCAGGGGCCTTTTTTCTGTTGACTCGTGTACACTCCATGCCCGGCTGGTGTAAACACTCTGTAGAATGAATGAATGGTATTACGTGTCCCCTCATCCCTGGACTGTGTAATTGTCTTTGTATCCCTAACTCTTCACCTGGCTGTGCTGGTTATATCCAGGGCCTCAGCACCCTCCCTCTGGCTGCTTCTCTCACCCAAGCAAGGACAGCCCCTCAGCCCCAGGCCTGACAGCCTGACAGCTGGCCTCTGCTGCTTCTCCTAGCATAGACCTGCTTTCCCTACTTCCTCCCCTCTGCCAGCACGGGCCACAGAGCCAGCATGCTGTACCCAAGGGCATCGAATCAGTCACAGCTGCCGCAGCAAGCAGTACCTTTTACCTCCCCTCACACTACTGTCAAACCTAGCTGTCTTCAATTGGGTGAACTGGGCTCAGGGCCAGGGTAGGGTATTCTAACCATCTTTAGGTCAAGGAAGTAGGAATGGCGGGGCAGCCACTGGAGGAGGAGGCAATGGCTGCACCCTAAATACCTCCTATACTGGAGCATGCCTCTAACCTCACACTTCATCTCACACTCCCAACAGCTGCCTCTCCATCTCACCCACCTATTCTGCCTGCCTCCACCTCCATAGATCTCTTGAGGCAATCCCAGGAGCCATTCGCACAATTCAGGGGGCCTGGGGTTGGACTTGAGGAGGACTGGTCCTTTCAGCCAGAAGCCAGCTGCAGCCACTGCATTTATGCTGCAGACACCCAGGGAGCCACGGGCTGTGAATCATGGGACACCTGGGTGGGAAGCGGGGGATCGATCACAAGGTATCATCAAGTATTGCACATGGTCCTTTTATTCTTTGCAGCAAAAGTAATTCCTACCTGCACACCCAAAAGCCTCAGGTCTGTGGAGGAATATACCTCAGAAGTATAGACAGGTGCAGGACAATGATAAATAGCAATTCTGGGGTAATGGTTCTGGACGGATGGCACTGACTATAGGGCTTGGGGTGGAAATGTAAAGTGGGCACGGAGCCACAGGGAAGGACAGTGCCCTGACTATGTTCCAATGATTGCTGGGCTACGAGGACAGATGGGGCTGCTTAAAGGTCCAGGATTTGAATGTCCCTGTGGCGGATGAAGAGCTCCCATCTGGACTGATGCATCCTGGTGAGGGGCAGTCACTTCCTGGTAAGGAGCAGATGCTTCCCAGTGGAAGCCACCCTTCCCCTCAGTTCTTCACATCTCCCAGGTGAAGCTGGGCAAAGGATGTGGCCAGCTGCAGTGCCTCCTGCAGGCAGCCCACATTCTTGCCCGTGGCCTGGGCAGACACATCTTTGCCACCACCTTTGCCATCCATCAGGCCTGACACCTGCTGCACCCACTCACTGGCTTTCAGGCCCCGGTTGGCAGCATTCTGGAAGACAGGAAGGAAAAGTGGGAGTAAGACAGGATGGGATTGAGGGGGGAATGAAAAGGGGCGGGAAGGAGAAACGACGAGGGACCATTCCTGTCCTGTGTGAGGACACGGGCTGCTGCCAGAGGCAGAGACAGATTCTAGAGCAAGTGCACGGGGGCAGTCGATGGTCCCTGCCAGGATAAGGGCACCTCAAAGTCAAAGCTAAGTATTGGCCAGTACAATGAAACTTATTATTTTTTACCAAAGAGAAGGCCTGAGGGTAAGGGGTACTGGCAAAAGTGACCAAAGAGGAGGGTAGGAGAACAGCTGTTCCTAATGGACACTGCACAAACTTCCGTGGGCCTTGGCATCCAACTGTGAGAACTGACTTCCCTCTACAAAGCTGGAGACAACACTTCCCACAGTGACAGCAGCTTGTGGGGTCTGGAGCAAGCACAGGGGGTTCCTACCTGAGGCACCTGACACAGGCATGTGATCTTGCCAGCCTCATTGTCCACAGTGAAGAGCATGGCGGCCGTCTGAGGGGAATGTGTCTTGAAAAGTTTCAAAGCTTCATTCAGGGCCTGTGGGGAAAATCTGGTGTCAGATCATGGCACTGGGGTCTAGGCAACTTTCCTCACATGTGACAGGTTTGCGGTCTCAGGCCTCGGAGCACCGCCCCCACCCACGTTCCAAGAGTAGGCGTGGCCCCGGGAAGCTGTAGGAGGAGCCTGGTACAGGGCCTGGCCTCCATGGCCTCTAGTCCTGAGGTTTGCCTTCCGGGAAGCTGCTCCTTTTTTCTGCTGGGAGCCACAGCTCAGCCACCAGCTCTCATAGCTCAGGCTAACCTTCATTGAGACAGTGGGCTCTCAAAGCCACACCTCCCATACTTCAGCCACCAGAGGGCTGAGGCCAGAGAAGGGAACAAGCAATGGGACAGACACAGAGCTGCACTAGACCCTGGGCCCCTGGTTGCCTTGGCTGAGGCACCGCTCTCCATCTCCAGGATAACGAGGGGCTGGTTGGGGTGGCTGTCGATGAGCTGCTTGGTCTTCTCCAACACCTGAAAGGAAGAAGTCCAGGAAAACTTCAGATCAAAGACCCAGCCTCCCAAACCCAGAAAGCAGCTCTCCCAGCCTTTGCTGAGTAAATCCTCTCTGCTCCCTTCTGGCCACCAGCACTGCCAGGACTCACTCGCTTCTGGACATCGGCTTTGCTAGCACGGTCAAGGTCATCCATTATCTTCTTCAGGGATTTAAGGTGCTCTCGAAGTTCATCCTTCTGCCACTGAGGGATGACAGCAGTGGCTAGGGCCTGGAACCACAACAGGAAGACCATGTGGATGCAGACTGGGAGCTAGGAAGTGAGGCCTCAGCCCCACCCTATCACATCTGTTTTGAATACAAAGTCCTCCCCGTTGAGTGTCCATGAAGCAGAGAGAAGGAAGAAAACACAACAAAAAACAAGTGCCTACTGGCCTCAAGAACAGTCAGTATGTGAGCAACCATAGCAGTTGTAACAAGTAGGGCTGGAGAGAGAGGAACAGTATGGAGACTAGGATCCCTGTGAGACCTGGCCTTCACCAGGCCATGAACACAGAGCCTGTGACAGGCTCGGGGGAGCCACCAGATATTAATATAAAACACCAGGCAGGCTTGGATACAGAGGCCTTCCCCAACTCCCTTGACACAATGCTTGGAATGAGCTCTCCTGCCATCAGCAATGGAAGCAGCAGGCAGGAACCAGGGGTCCACAGGCCAGGATCCATGGAGACATCAGCAGACGTCAGCCTGAGGCCCCATTCCACTGAGAACCACGACCTGGCTAGTTCCAGTGAGTTCTTCAAGAATAGGCATAGTGAGGGGAGAAGCTGGCTGAATGGAAATGAAAATAAGAGAGTGGAGGGAAGGAATATGCTGTCTCATTAGAGAGAGAGCAACTAGGAGTATATCGTAAGGTATATATATAAGTTTTCGTATGAGAGAGTGACTTGGTTTATAAACTTTCACTTAAAGCACAATAAAAAAAAAAAAAAAAAAAAGACTAGGGATAATGTTTTATTCATCAGGCACAGGACCCAGCACTGAGCAGTGTCCTGTACCTGATGAATAAATCAGGCCCTGGGAGGAAGGGATGGAGGCTGTCTGTACCTCACCAAGGTCAGCTATTTCCCGCTGCACATCCTTGTTTGGCGCGGTCTGGGCCTTCACTTTGGCCTCCATGACAGACAGAGATTTCTTCAAGCTCTCTGCTTTCCTGAGGGCCTGGGAGAGAGAAATCAGAATTTCAAAATCTGGGGCAGGTAACTTTCTGCTTCACCATTTGATCGGTAAACAACTGTGGCAAGCCCCGATGGTAGGCTATGAAGCAACACACCCCAGGACACCAGAAGTTTCTCTTCCTTCAGGGAGCAAGTGCCTGCAGCCTGATGCCCCAGAAAGAAGCACCTTCCTCACATACCTGGCCAGCAGGAAAGCTGCACCCTAACTCAGGCTCGGGGATGACCAAGACCTTGTGAAGCAGGAGCCCTTCTCACCCATGAAATAACAACCCTCAGAGCAACTGCCCGCCCCTGCACCCTCACATGCATCTCAAACTAGGCACAAATCCCAGAAGCTATGTGGATATGTGCTGGGGGCACCCAAAGCCACAGCAAACCATGGCTTACCCTCCTGGGCATGGGTATCTAGGAAATCTTGCCCAGTGGTGGCTTTCTCCTGCCAGTCAGGGGTAACTGGAGGAAATGTTCTGGGGTAGCACAGTCTGTACCTGAAATTCTGTCTGCTGTTTGCAACTGTGGACTCCTAGGTGGGGCTCTTCTTGCTCAAATTACCTGCAACCAGCTCAATCTACTCACCTTCTGGGCCTCAGCACCTGTGACAGCAACAATTCTTCGGATGCCTTTGGCAATAGCTTCTTCACTCACAATCACAAAAGCTCCTGCGTGACTTGAGTTCTGTAGGTGCCTGAATCGTAGAACAGAAAGTCTGCAGGGAAGGGGAAGCCCCGCCGCCCTGGCCTCCTCAGCACACCTTGGGGCCCTTGGCTGGGACACCTGAGCCCTATTTAGCAGTCCTTCCCCAGGAAGCTTTCTCAAGGGTTAACGTGGGTTAAGGTCCTTACTGTCAAAGGGAATTCAGAACACAGGTCTGGCAAATGAGGACAAGAGAAGCAGCAGGAGAAGGCCTGGGTTTGAAAGCGTCATGACACTGAGCAAGAGACAACCTTTCTGAGCCTCAGTTTCCTCATATAAAATTGGGATAATCTTGCTCACAGGGCTGTTGTGAAAATCAAATGAGATAAACATGAGAGTGCTTTGTAATTGCTGATATTCAATACAAATATTACTGCTGTTAGGGCGCTAAATTCATTCACATATTTGGTCCTCTTTGGTGGAACATGAACTACATATGTTCTTATATCCCCGCTCAATAGCTGAGAATGGTGGTGAATTCCTTTTAACATCTTACACAATCCCTTACAAATACTGTAGGTTTTCTTTCCCAATTGCTCAGGGAACCTCAAATACTCATTACTTCTCACATTCTGTGAGGGAGGTATGGAGTCCTTCCTGCTGTTTTCTGTGTCCTGAAGAGTGTCATGCAAATAGGCATTAAAGGTAGAAGTAAGGATCATTTGGAAGTCCAGGGAGGCCTAGAATTTGACCCCTCAGGTCCCCACCCCACCCTCCACACACCCCTCCTACCTAAGGCTTGCAGGAGGCCCTCGGTGGGCTCTACCATGACCTTAAGAATGTCTTTTGCATCAAGGTTCCTTTGGAAACAGGGGACTTGCCCAGGCCATCAGGACCTTTCCCAGAAACACCCCAAGGGCTATGGAGGACTCTAAGTTGGCAGAAACAAGTGGCTCTCTCAAGCCAAACTGAGCTGGTTCTACCATGTGGCCTAATTTCTGGGCTCTGAGCCTGGGGGGTAAGTCTCCAGAACAGATCAGGAGTTCAGTGAGCATGCCAGGGTCTTGCTGGACCCTAGACTCACAGCCAGCCTACTTGTCAGGATCAGCCGAGTGTGTGGTATTAATAGAGTGTTTTTACCCTCTTCTCCCAAAGAATATTTCATTGCACACCCAGAAACGTCAAGATCAGACACTAAGGAGTCTAGTTGGACCACTAGGATGCAAGGATTCTTGGAATGCTATTTGGCAACTTCATTTCAACCTCAGAAAAATGAACGGTGGCCTGGCTACTCCCACCTTCCTAAAGGACAATGCCAAATTCATAAAACCAGGTGGCCCCAGCCCCTGCTGTTCTTCCTGAGGTACTCACGTGCCCCCACAGAACTCGACAGAAGTGAGGGAGCCGGCAGGACCTGAGGGGTCTTCCAGCAGCTCGGACACTGGGACCCCGATGGAGACAACACGCACAGGGTCAGGATAGGTTTCGTCAAACACAGCCCGCAGGCCCTGGATAGCTTTCGCTGCTGCCAGGGGACAATCCTGGGTATAGACAGGCTGCCAGGGAGAGAGAGAAAAACTCTGGGAAAAATCTTCTTTGGGGTCCAGTCCAGCAGGGAGAGTGTGGCCTTACACAGAACTCTGGGTTTCCAGTCCTGGTTTTGTTGATCATGTGCCCTGAGCCTCCTGAAATAATGCACCATGTGCAAAGCCAAGGAGACCACCATAGGATTTCCCAGTTATTTTGTCACATTGTGACCAGAGTTTATGTGAAGTACTGCAGGTAAGGCAGACAGGACTAGATAGCCCTGGTTTTCCTAAGTAGGGCAGTGGAGGGAAGACTTCCCTCTCCTCGCTCCCCCAAGCCCTCTACCTAATACCAGTTACCCCCTACCCAGCACGGTTGAGAATCACTGCTTTAAGCAAATCTGTATGCAAGGCAGGACATGGTACAAATGGTACAATGACACAACAGCAAGTGGACTGCTGAGGCTCTGTGGATAGAAGGTGATGGTGCTCATGATCCCAAGAGCTTAGTCATAGCCCAACCTACCTTGGCTGCCTCAATCATCTGGTTCGAAATCTCTTCTGCCTCCTTGATCTGTTCTGTGGACATGGCTCCCTTGGCAGTGAAGTCGAACCGAAGTCGGTCAGGAGCAACGAGTGAGCCTTTCTGGTCAGCTTCCCCAAGGACCGAGCGCAGGGCGAAGTTCAGGATATGGGTGGCTGTGTGGTTGCTCATGACAGGTCTGCGTCGGGGCTGGAAAAGGCAGAGTAGGTGGTGCAGAGGTCTGCAGCAGACCCGTTCTCGCCTTCTTCCTGAGTACTAGAACATTTAGTTGGATGCAAGGCTGCCCAGAATACGCTATACTACCCAGCTTCCCTTGCAGCCGAGCATGGCTGTGTGACTGACTAAGTTTTGGTCAGTGGGTTAGGAGACGTGATGTGTATCCTCCTTCCCACTGCCTAGAACAGGGGCTGGCAAACTACAGCCTATAGGGCAAATCCATCCTGCCATCTATCATCATAAACGGAGTTTTATTAGAACACAGCCATGCCCCTTGGTTTATATATTGTCTGTGGTTGCTTTCTCACTACAATGGCAGAGTTGAGTAGCTGTGACAGAGACTGTATGATTCACAAAGCTGAAATTTACTATCTGATCTTTTACAAAGTTTGCTGACGCTTGGCGTAGAAAATGGATCTGACCTTCTTGTACCATGAACACAGAGGCAACACCCCAGGAATGATGGTGAAGCAACAAGAAAAGGCTGGGCCCTGTGACTCTGTGGGTCAGAGCCTCTGTGGGTCAGAGCCTCTGTATCAGCTTGGATATTTAGTTGAGAAACACATTTCTATCTTGCATTAAGCAGCTGTAATTTTGGACCTCTGTTACATGCAGCAGAACCTATTTCTGATCTAACACCGGATCCTTGGCTCCAGATTAACCCAGAGAAAGGCGATCCGCAAAAGCAAGTCTGTGGGATCTCAACTACGGTCTGACTTGGGAACACAGAGACTTCACCCTCAGATCCATCAACCACAATCCAAGTGCACCAAAACGTACTCCTGCACGCTACTTAGAATTTCTCTTAGGAGGGACAACAATGGTGAACCAATTTAAAGTCAAAGAAGGAAGTGATTACTAACCAGATCCAATGCCGGCCAGCATAATGCAACTCACCTCATCGATAAACAGCCGGACCTGGTCCCCCACTTTCAGGTTGCCATAGATGGTTCCTATGTGTAGCACATACCCTCCTCGCACTTGAGCATTCTTCACTGTAAACTCTGTCTTCTAAGTGGGGCCAAGGAAGAGACATGTATGTATACGTAGTTTTTAGATACACACACACACAAATTCTCAACTCTCCTTAATGTATGTGTGTGCGTACAGATATGTAAAACTATTTATGTATGATATTTATATACGTGTACACACAGACACAATTAGGGAGTGTCTTAGGGAATCAGAAGTTGTGGTAAAAAATCTGAGGCCCAAGAAGACTAGGTAACTCATCTAGGGTGACAAATTCAGTGGAGACAGAGCTAGAGGATGATTTTCTACAAGATGTCTGTCCTTCAGAGCTGCCGCTCCTTATTTGTGAGGAAACTATGTAGGAAGTGGGGACAACCTAAGTACCTGGACTCCAAAGATCCTCCTACAAGGGTGCCTAATGGCTGTGAAGGCAACACGGTCCTAGCAGCAGCTCCTTTATTTTCAGAAGTGCTGCAGTGGAGCCCTGCCCACAGAGGTGTCCTGTCTCCCCCGGAGGCCTGGAGTGCTCAGTGGTGAGAAAGGCTTTTCCATCAGACTGGACCCATGGTTTGCCCCTTTCTGGCTAATGAGAAAAACTATTGGCTCACGTCTTCACTGTTGTCATCAACCTTCACGAGGTAGCCTTCATCATAGATCTGTCCTCCTTGCTCAGCATAGAAACAGGTCTTGTCCAGCACCACTCCACACTCCTGGCCGGTGGACACTTCTTCCACGAACGTTTTATCCCTGCGCAGAGCCATCACTGTGGCCACTGCATTCTCAAACACTGTTCAATGCAAAATGCATAGAAGGGAAAAGACAGGGTCAGTGACTTCACTCACACATTCTTAGCCAGCTTTTGCTGACTCTGTTTCTGAAACTCTCCTTAGGTCCTAATTGTGTAATTTTATTTTGAAAAGCAAGCCCATTTGACTCCATGAAAGAGGTTAGCACACTGGTTTTCCATGAGAGAATACAACACTCAGTACAGTGACCAACTGTCCTGGTTTGCTCCAAAGTGAGGGGCTTCCTAGGACAAGAGATTTTTAGTACTAAAACTGGGCAAGCCGGGACAGCTGGCAACTCTGAGTTATCAAGTAGGAACTTGCTGAAGCTGACTAGCAGGTCTTTAAGAGTAGCATATCCTTACTCCAAGGTCAATTCACAAAGGATGAATTCATCTTA
Organism: Elephas maximus indicus; assembly: GCF_024166365.1. Lineage (NCBI taxonomy): Eukaryota > Metazoa > Chordata > Mammalia > Proboscidea > Elephantidae > Elephas > Elephas maximus. Next base: position 40,204,332 of record NC_064839.1, on the reverse strand, counting down.
GGGCTTGTTTAGATAGATTTAGGTATAAGATTGTTCTCTGCTGGAACAAAAAAAAAGCCAAAACATGATTTCTTTTTAACCTTGCTACTGTCTTGATACAAAATCCAATAATGATCGTGGACTGTATCAATGTCAACTTCCTGGCTTTAATGTGGTCCTATAATTATGCAAGATGTCAGAATTTGGGGAAGTGGTTGAAGGGTATGTGGGACCTTCCTGGACTTTTTAACACAACTTCCCATGAATCTATAATTATTTCAAGGAGTTAAAAAATCACTAGTCGAGAGTGTCTTTAAGTACAGAAGTACAGACCATGACTACAGTGCTAAAGTAGAGGCCCTCAGAGATATAACGGGCACTGGATCTTGAGACTCGTCTCTCAAGATTCCCCAAAATAAGGGTCAGTAATAGTAGCAGGTGAAAGGAGCACAGCAGCATACCGTAACTACCACTGGAGTCCAAATGGTAATTATACTTTGGGGAATCATCTGTTGCCTCCAGACCCTTGGACCGAAGCTCTTCGATAGCATAAATGTCCAGCATAATGAGGTCTTCCCCTCCAGCTCCCTTACCCTGTGATTTCAGCTGCCAGCAAGAGAAGTAAGCATGTTGTTGTTAGTGGTTGCCATTGAGTCAATTCTGACTCATAGCAACCCCACAGGACAGAGCAGAACTGCCCCATAAGGTTTCCAAGGCTGTAATCTTTACAGAAGCAGACTGCCACATCTTTCTCCCATGGAGTGGCTGATGGATTTGAACTGCCAACCTTTCTGTTAGCAGCCGAGCGCTTAACCACTGCGCCACCAGGGATCCTAGAAATAAGCATAAGTAACTCTAAAGTAGGAAGAATAAGAAGTCTAAAGAACACAAAATAGTTAAAATCTGCCCAATGTAAAGCTCTAAAACAGGGATTCTCAATGCTGGCACTATTGACATTTTGGGCCAGGTAATTCTTCCTTGTGGGGTCTGTCCTGTGCATTGTAGGATGTGGGGCAGCATCCCAGGCCTCTACCCACTAGAAGCCAGCAGCACCCCTCCCACAACCAAAAATGTCTCCAGACAAACGTCCCCTGGGGGACAAAACTGCACCCAGTTGAGAACCACTGGTCTAGAGAAAAACGGAATTTCAAAGACTTTAATGGAAGAAAACTCTGCTTGTTTCACGCCAAGTCCTGCCTTGGTAGGTACTGAGTTTCCTTCTTGCTCTGCAGATTCTTTACCTGAGCCAGTTTCCTCTCTTCTTCAAAGCCATCCATGTCTACCGCCAGGCCCTTCTCTTCAGCAATGAGTCCAGTGAGATCAACTGGAAAACCATAGGTGTCATAGAGGAGCCAAGCAGTGTCACCTACATAAGGCAAAGAAATTGCATCAGAACAAACATGAGCGACCTTCTCCTTTTCCAACCAAGCCCTTCCAAGGAGGACGCTGGGTGTGACAGATAAAGCAAGTTAGTACTGATCCTGTGCACCTTCAGAAAATCCATTAAATCTTTTGGAATCGACTTAAAGGAAGCACAAACAGCCTCCTGGTGAAGTTCTTGGTCTTGATCTGAACACAGGTGTTTTCATTTTGTGAAAATTCATCAGGCTACCCTTTGTACGTTATACCTCAATAAAACAGTTGGGGGGAAAAAAACCGTGAAATTCATTTTCCCTTTCAGTGAAAAATAATGCAAGTTGAAAAACAGTATGTATCACATCTTTCCATTTTTTGCTTAGAAAATATAAGCCAAACCCACTGCCATCGAGTCAATTCCAACTCATAGTGACCCCACAGGACACACCCACTGCCATCGAGTCAATTCCAACTCATAGCGACCCCACAGGACAGAGCAGAACTGCCCATAAGGTTTCCAAAGCTATAAAATCTTTATGGAAGCGGATTGCCACATCTTTCTCCCATGGAGTGGCTGGTAAGCTCAAACTGTTGACCTTTTGGTTAGCAGCCCCGTGCTTAATCACTCTGCCATAAGGGCTCCTTACAGATATACACACATACACATAAATACCCAAATATATTTCTGTGTGAATCTTAAAGAGTTGTTATCTCCAGGAAATGAGTTTGAGAAAGGGGATTTTCACTTTTTTGCTTCACGTATCTTTGTATTGTTCAAATATTTTACCACAATGATACATTGCTTTTATAATTTTACTATCAACCCAATTTTACACAGAAAACCATTTTAACCAAGCTAAGGTTAGCCTTTGTAGACACTGGAGTCCACTGTTAGTTTGTGAAAAAGAGCTTGCCTTTCCCAGAGAGATGAAAAACAGCCTGAACAGGTGGAGGATGAAGTCCTGGTGGCGCAGTGGTTAAGAGCTGCGCTGCTAATCAAAAGGTCAGCAGTTCAAATCCACCAGCTGCTCCTTGGAAACTCTATGGGGCAGTTCTACTCTGTCCTATAGGGTTGCTATGAGTTGGAACTGAGTTTACGGCAACGAGTTTAGAGAGAGGAACACGCTGGTCCTTACCGGGAATGGTCTTGCTGTCTCCCAGGCTCTGAATTTTCCTGTCCAGGATGCGACGCCCTCTGCTCAGAGTCTTGAGAAATTGCACTTCTTCTTCATTAATGATGTCCTTCACCATGTCTGGGTCTTTCTTCAGCTCAGGAAATGCATCTCCCTGATTAAGGGGCAGCAGAGATGTGGGCCAGTGAAGCCAGCAACTATCCCACGTTTCCTCCTAATAACCCTCACTAGTGGTAACAGTATGCTGTTTCCCACCCTTTCCATCTTAAAGTGTTTGCTTTAGCACAGAAAAGGCAAGCAGGGAATATACCCACCAGGGACTGGACGACGACATCCACTAATGTAGCAAAGAAACCTCTGTTGGCATTGAGCTTCTCATGGGAGTATCGAACAGCCCGGCGCAGAATCCGTCTCAACACATAGCTGTAAGAAGCAGAACATGGTTTCCTGTTATACAACATTCTATACTGTTTTGTAGTGGGTTCTTTGGAAGTATAACCCAAAGCAATGTGACTGAACTTCTTTCTCTTTCTTAGAGTTTTATCCTAAGCCTATTTCTTTCTGCATTCCCCAAGATCATTAATTCCAGGATAAAACTCAGTAACATATCCACAAATACACATCAAAGATGATCTAAAGTAACCCTGGTTTGTTTTCCTTCTGCATTCTGCTAACCCAGAAGTACTGACCAGCTGGTATACCTGATGCCCAAGCTTGCCGGTCCTGCCTGTCAGTCAGAGAGTTTCCTAGGGCTCGTCAATACTCGCTCACCGCCACCCCTGCCGATATCATATGTGATAACCTTAAATACAATTCTTATCATTTTGTACTTAATAGCAAAGATTTAACATAGTAGTAACTCTTTAACATGAGTTGAAACTCCCTTAATCCCTAAGAAAAGATCCCTTCAACCACCCAAAAGATAAAGTAATGGTAATATAGAATTGCCCCACAGGGCTTCCAAGGAGTGCCTTGTGGATTCGAACTGCCGACCTTTTGGTTAGCAGCCGTAGCAATTAACCACTGCGCCACCAGGGTTTCCTTAAGTCCCACAAAGAGTCATGAAAAGCATTGTGCCGATCTTAATACTGCCCAATGTATGACATACCCCCGGCCTGTGTTGTCAGGTCTGCCACCATCGGCCAGTGCCACGGTGATGGTCCGAGCATGGTCAGCCAGCACCCGGTAGGCCATGTCAATTCCATCAGCATCATCGGCACCAACTTTCCCGGTGTACGGCCGAGCACCTGTGCCCTACAGAGAAAAGCAGGAGGCAACCCGTCAGGAAGCAGCTCTTTGAGGCCCAGCTTGCCCTAGGAGGACTGAGGGAGCATTAGCAGAAACAACAGCCATCTTGCCAGGTTTTGTAACCCCGATAAAAGCAACAGTCGTAGCAGTAAGGAGCCTCCAGCCAGTCTTCCTGCACTTCAGATTACGGTATCTTGTGCCTAGAGCCTGGTGTTGTTAGCAATGAAGGAGGTAGATGGTCACAGATGCCCTCAGCCAGCAAACTACATTGTTCTTTTAACTTTGACAGCACTGCTAAGAGCCCAGCCTGGGACCCTCCACATAGGTCTGCATTGCTTACAAGAGGGCCAGTACCTTTTGAATGGCTTCAAAGTAAGGGACGAAAAGGTCAGTGTCATAGTTGGACATCTTATTCTGCAGCACAGACACCAGTCGCTCCAGGCCCATCCCTGTGTCAATGCTTTTCTTGGGGAGAGGTTTCAGAATGCCATCAGTTTCCCTGCATAAGCCAGAGAAAGAGAGGATGTACAAACAGGGACTCAGGCTGCCTCCTTCCCAGTTCCTGGTGATTAAAAGTGACTTAAGTAGCAGTTTGTGGGCTGTGACTATTTGCCACTTGCCTCTGCCTGGTTTGGTAGAAGAAAGGGAAAGAGGGTACTCTAGGTACAGTGAAGAGCGAGGCAAGGTTCAAGGGGATCAGCTTTATCACAGCAGTACAACTTACAGCAAGGGCATTACAGGAGTAGCCCTCCAGCAGGTATTATATGGGATAAGACTAGTTTATAAAAGAATAGGCCCAGCCCTATCCCAAAGAGCAGAGGGAAAACTGAGAAATAACATCTCAAGAAAGGTGCCGCCGGGTTCCTGATGCTGTCTCATGCCTCCTTCAATGCCGCCCCCACCCCGTCCACAAAGACAAGGAGTACTATGAGACAGCCTGCAGCCGAGAAGACAGCCAGGCAGCTCTGAGTTCCTCTTCCTGACTCAGCTCAAGGAAAGGTACCACTCTTAGCAGGAACGGAGCAGGACCCCAAGGCCACCTGTTGTACTGGATGAACACAAGGTTCCAGATCTCTAGCACGTTGGGGTCATCCTGGTTGACAAGGTGTGCAGCGTCTCGACCTCCAATCCGGTCATAGTGGATCTCACTGCAGGGACCACATGGGCCTGTGTCACCCATCTCCCAGAAGTTGTCCTTCATGTTGCCAGGGAGGATTTTGGTGTCATCCAGCCTGCACAGAGTAGGGAAAGTTAAGTCCAGTTATAGCCTCTGACACGGATTCAGCCCAGGCTTGAATCTACTGCAAAAGGACATCTTTAGGGATGCTCTTTGGCAATCGCTAGTGCTAAGCTTGCATACAAATCATGCTAGAGGGGCAGTACAGGAATCTTCTCAAGAGTGGCTACAATAGGATACAAAATAAATAAGTGCTATGATCATAAACAACACAAGTGAAGTTTTGGTTAACCTAAAAAGGTACGCATAAAAATGAAAATGTTTATGCTAAATGTGAATTTGAATTCTGAATATCAACAGAATTCAAGCAAATATTTTTTCAAATTTCCTTCATTTAAAAAAATTGATACAATTACATGACAATAAAAATGTTAAAACAGCTGTTGATTATTTAAAGTCATTTCTCTAAACCCCAATTTAGTCATCTGTCTTTTACCTTTAAATTATACCAAGAAGAATTCAAGGAGATGAAAACATTTACAAAGTATCTGACCTTGTTGAAAGATCTAGGTAACAGAGCTCAAAAGACTGTGCTTGATAAATGCAGATTTACATGAACCCAAGTGACACAGATTTAAAAAGGCAGGGTGGAAATTAGTTCTTTAAGTTCCACGTATTTTACTACTCCAGATGTCCAATTCTACTAAACTATAAAGTCTAACCAAGCAGGGGTTTCAGACCAAGTAAAAGAGGAAGCTGGATGGGAATAATATACCGAGAGTAGAAGTGGTAAAACTGAGAAGCACTGCTTCCAAGTGCATTAATGGACAAAGGAGTTAAATAATGAAACCAAGAAAATGAGACGAAGACATCATGGGTATCCCCACTACCTACAGAGGGTATGCCCCCACCCCAACATTCAGATTCCCCCTGTGTGCAAGCACTTCATGAATTCTACTAAATTCAAAGCACAGAACACACATAACTCATTTGTCATGTTAGCCTTTATGCTACATGATTATACTTTTTAATTATTAAAAAAAAAAAAAAGACTTTCTTTTTCCTCATTGCTTTTGTTTGCAACCATTACATTTCCATGAAAAATAAACTGTTTCATGTGAAGAATCCCATTCTGTTAGAAGACATACACATGAATATACACAGGGCTACAGAAATATTAACAAGGGTTGGAAGACTATATGATAGAAAATATACTATTTTCTACATAGTTTAAATTTTTTATAACTTATTTTTATTTTCAGAATTAAAAATAAAAAAAGACATAAAAGCAATTGGTCTCAACCCACCTGGATCAAAGGAGAATGAAGAACACCAAGGTCACACGAAAACTAAGAGCCCAAGAGACAGAAAGGGCCACGTGAACCAGAGACCTACATCATCCTGAGACCAGAAGAACTAGTTGGTGCCCGGCCACAATCGATGACTGCCCTGACAGGGAGCACAACAGAGAACCCCTGAGGGAGCAGGAGTTCAGTGGGATGCAGACCCCAAATTCTCACAAAAAGACCATACTTAATGGTCTGACTGAGACTAGAGGAATCCTGGCGGTCATGGTCCCCAAACCTTCTGTTGGCCCAGGACAGGAACCATTCCCGAAGACAACTCATCAGACATGAAAGGGACTGGACAGTGGGTAGGAGAGAGATGCTGATGAAGAGTGAGCTATTTGTATCAGGTGGACACTTGAGACTGTGTTGGCATCTCCTGTCTGGAGGGGGGATGGGAGGATAGAGAGAGTTGGAAGCTGGCAAAATTGTCACGAAAGGAGAGACTGGAAGGGCTGACTCATTAGGGGCAGAGCAAGTGGGAGTACGGAGTAAGGTGTATATAAACTTATATGTGACAGTTTGACTTGATTTGTAAACATTCACTTGAAGCTCAATAAAAGTTAAAAAAAAAAAAAAGATATAAAAGGCAAATGAGAGAATCCTGTGTTGGCTTTCAACAGCAGAATGATCAACCAAATGTACTAAGAAGCAATAAATGCACCAAGAGATAATTACTCCCAGTTATTACCCACCTCTACCTCAAAATGCACACCGCAAAATGGGAAATGTCAATGTAGACCAAGTCATAAGACTCCATTCTGGCACAGAGCTGAGCAATCGTTTCATTCCTCCATACTCTCACCATTCTTACCCCAAATTTTGCCAGATCTGTTTGCACTCCAGATCTGGTTCTAAGCCAGCTTCTTCATCCCCACCAAAGTAAGTAACATAAAGTCTTTCAACTGGAATGCCAAACTCTTGGGTGAGAAGCTCCAGGGCCATCTTACACGCCAATTCCTACAAAAAGGATGAAAAGAAAGATGTGGAACGTGGCCCAACCAAAATCTATCTGGTTTGATTAGAAGAAGTCCAGATCCTGGGAACACAGGTATTAAACTACCACCTCTGCACTATAAAATCATGTAAATTCAGGATCAAATTATACAAGAAATCCAACTGTAAACTGAAATCATTAAACCATAGATACTACTTTCAGGAAGACTTGGAACTGATAAATGCCCTTCATTCCTGAGTCTCCTGGATGATGATCTTTCACATTTAAAAACACACAAAATTAGAACCCATTTCCCTCCATGAAAATGACCATTTTGCTGAAAACCCCAACAGTTCTGCTTTGAGCTTACCTTGAAGTAATCTCCAAAAGACCAGGAGCCCAACATTTCAAAGAAGGTGTGATGGTAGACATCCTTGCCAACATCATCCAGGTCATTGTGCTTGCCCCCCGCCCGGATGCATTTCTGGGTATTGGCAGCTCTACTCAGCTTCGCCATAGGATGAGATGGGTCAATAGTGTTCAGGAAGATGGGTTTGAACTAAAAAAAGAAGAGGTACATTTCAACTTTCACAGACCTACAGGTATATCAGGTTGTCAGGAAGAAACCACATACAAACTGTTCAGTTACAGACTTAATTAGCCTGAAATATAGAAACTTCTCAGAAGCCGGAGGCACTAAAAGGCCAAAGCAGAAGCAGCCTATCTTGGAGCAGCAGCTTCTCCCTGGCCCTAGTTCCTTAACAGTACACACACTACCCGTGATACCATCTGCACAGGGTAAAGGTCAAATCAAAGATAACAGTCAAAGGCTGATGCAGTGGAACGTTGCTTCCTCACAAGTCTCTGATGCTTACATTCTCATTCTGGAAGTACGTATTTCAGAACTGATTTAATTGGCAGTAAAGGTGGTGAGTAAGGGAAAAAAAATCGAGAGCTTAAGGAAGTAAAATCAGTTGGTGACTGGTCATGCAGGGGGTTTATCAAGCTATGCATTGATGTATCATTGTTATTTGTGTATCTTTGCCTTATCTTTCTCACTAGACCTGCCAATTTGGTAACCACTAGCCATTTTTAACTATTTAAATTTATTAAAATTAAAAAATCAGTCCCTCTATTGTACATTTCAAGTGCTCAATAGTCACATGCAGCTAGCGGTTACCATACTGAGCAACACAGATATAGACCAGTTCCACCACTGCAGAAAGTTCTATTGGGCAGCCCAGCGCTAGACCATGAACTCCTTGAAAGCAAAAACAATCTTATGTCTGTATATCCAGCAACTAGCATATTACCTAGAAATGAGCAGGTGCTTTATAAATTCTATCTTGAATTATAAATAATAATAATACCAAGGTATTTCTGATTAAAAGGCAACACAGCATAAGGTTAAAAACATGACAACCCTGGGTACAAATCCACATGCCAGCACTTAGTAAGCTACACGAGCTTGGGCAATTTACTTCAGCTCTCAGTGCCTCAGTTTCCTCAGCTGCACAGCAGAGATGGTAACAGAGTGAGGATCAAACGAGTTATTATATTTACAAGACATAGTGCCTGGTGCAGACCAAGCACTGTATGCGTGCTAACAGTTACTATTACTAAGAGGATGTTTAGACATTAAACTCTCATGGTTCTTGTACCAAATACAGCGCCAGCTCATGTGGGAGAAGGCAAAGCCTATGCTCAGGTATGCCTGAATAGAACCTTCCCAGTGTTCCAGAAAACCCATTTTCTTGAAAGAGCCCACCTAAAATTTCTGCCCCCAATTCTGGTTAATATACATAGGACTCACACATAAACATTTCTTATAATTTTATAATTAATATCATATAAGGTGGACGATGTTCCCACGGCTTTTATCTTTCCATGCCAAAAAAAAAAAAAAAATCTGAAAGAAGAGAGAGAATAGTCGTAAGGGCTTCCCCCTCATGTCCTACAGGGCTGGCTGATCCACTGGGATAAGCAGGTCTCCAAAGAACAATACCATAGGAAAGCCCTGAGAGCAGTATGTAACCAGAATCTACTTCCAGTCAAGGATCAGCCTATGCAATATTTTTCAAAGTCACACACATGTTGAAAAACTCCTTTTAAGCTCCTTTCATAAACTGTGATGGTTCCAATATTTCAAGAGAAGAGGTTTTCTCAAAAAACAAGATCTTCAAATATTTTTTATGGGTCAACTTGTCCCAAACACAAATCCTACTGACTACAAAATTTTCTTTAGCAGTGGATCTAGAGTGGCATTGGTGGCAGTAGCTGCAAGAAAGGAGATTAAAAAAAAAACAAAAAAAAAAACCCCACCATACATGGCCTAGAATAGGAATGAAAGCACAGCTCTGAAAGACTGCTGAGGAACTGACTTGTCTCTGATTCTAAGAGAACAGCTTTTTCCTTTAAAAAAAAAAAAAAAAAACAAAACTTTATTATAGACTAGACAGTAGACTGTATTTTTCTTGAGAGGCATAGAATCTTATCTCTTATCCATGGGTACTGAAATTCTTATCATAATATTTAAATATAGTAATAGCTAATGTTTGAGTACCTGTTGAGCACCAGAACACCGTGCTAAACATTTTTCGTATGTTACTTTATTTTCTTCTCGCTGTAACCTAAAGGCAGGTACTATTATCATTCCTCGTTTCACAGATGAAGAAACTGAAATTCAATGACAGTAAGTTCTCCAAGATCATACAGTAAGTGACAGAACAGGGATTCCATCTGACTCCAGGACTTGTGCTTTCATCACTGCTCTGCTGCCTCCTATTTGAACAAATAGCCAAGAGGAAAGGAAAAAACCCTTACTTGGTTCATGCCTGCATTGGCAAAGAGCAAAGTGGGGTCATCCAACGGGATGGTGGCAGATGAGTGAACATAGGTGTGCTCGTTTCTCTTGAAGAAATCTATAAATCGCTGCCGGATTTCACTCGCTGTTAGGGTCAAGTCCATCTTGAAAGTCACCCCACTGAGCTAACCAAAGAAAGAAATGAAGGAGAATTAGAGAACTGGACCTAAGAGACCTAAGAGATTAGGAGGTATTACACAAGACTCTTGGCTTCTCAAGTCAGGTCAAAGCAGTACACAGCAAGGCTGTTTGATTCTAAAACCTCTATGTTGTAACATTCAAGGTTAAAATCATTATCAAAGCAAAACTTGCTGCACCAGCAGACAGCACCTCCATGCATCCTTCCTCCCCATGCCAATCTCAAAGGTAAGAGTAGTTCAGTACACCAAAGCACTATGTAGTGCAGGAGGTGGCCTATTCATGTATTCATTCATTCATTCAACAAATATGCATTGAGCATCCACTCCGTGCTAGGCCCTGGGCCAGGAATTAGGATGGGGATAAAGGCCCTCATAATCTTTCCAATCCAGCAGAAAAGCCCACTGGGGAGGAGTGGAAGCTCAGGAGACCTGGGTTCTAGTCCTAGCTCCAAGGCTTAAGGGAGTCACTTCACTTCACCAACCATACCAGATGATCTCTAAGGCCTCTTCCAGCTCTGTGTTCATCTATATGCCTAGAAATGTGCCAAGTTCCATTATCCCCACAACCTGGTCTCTATTTTTGGCCTGATGACATCTTGATGAGGCTGCTGTCAGCAGTAGTAGTCCTGGGGATGGACCTATAGGTACCAGGAACCAGCTGCACGTAGCAGGAATAGTACCTACCTCTACCTACTGAAATGCCCCAGAACTGCAACTGGTAAACCCTCCTCAGCCATTAGATAGATTACTAAGGAGTGAGGATGTTGCAGACACACTGAGGAGGTAGATCTGAGTGAGTGAGTGAAAGAGAAAGGGAGTCAGAAGAGAGGGGAATTGGGAAATAAAACAAATTTTACCGTTTCAAAGCTCTTTCACATCTATTACAATTTCTTTAAGAGACAGGCTGGGGAGAAGGGACAGGCTTTGGTGCAGGGTTTCAGTCACTGGCATGGTGCTATAGTGGCGTCTGGAGAAATGGAGACCATCTCATTCAACAACATTACTAAAAGTCTCTAGAATTCTAACCTTAAATAAGTCACTTTGTCCTGAGTTTGTTTCCTTTTCTGGGGGGAAATATATATGCATATACATACATATACATACATGCACATACATATATATATATTATATATACGTATATATATACACACACCCTGCCTACACCACACGGGGATTATAAGGATCAAGAGTCTTCCTTGTATTTTGGAAGCTCTTTGTAAACTAGAAGGAACTAAAGGAACTGCACAGATAAAATTACTTTGTCACTTAGCTCAAAGTTTTCTTCCTTCTTAGGAGGAAGATACAATAAAGAAGCAGATGTACACTGTGAACATGAGACACTGACTCTCAGATTTATGTTTAAGCACAATTTCAATTGATTTATTCACAACTCAATCAATTCACTACTCAAACAAAAGCCCTTTGTGCACAAAGATGGTGAAACACTGGCTGTAAAAGCCAAAACACTGACTAAATTCCCAGATGGAGATTTGATGTCTACATCAAAAAGTCAAGGCTAGGGTTTTTAGAAAGTCTCCATACCACATTCTTCTCGTTATGGCTCTCAATGAAACTTGATAATGGTGGCAAAAATGAATTTACAACAGGTTAACTGACTGAGCAGCAACATCACATGTTTAAGAAAGCTCACTGCTTCTCCTCTAAATAGGCTACCTGAGGTAAACATGCTAAATTCTAAAAGACACATCAATTTTCAATTTTACCTCCTTCATTCAACATACTGAGTATCTATTACATGGTGGGAACCAAGATAAATGACAGTCTCTGTCTTTAATTAAAAGAAACTCATATACAGAAATAGATGCAGTATTATACAAAAGGATCCAATATATTAACTACAAGCCCTAAGGAGGCTGGACTGTTAGAAGCTGTGTCCTCATCACCATCATTCATTTATTCAATATAAATATTGAAAGAAGGCTGTAAGGGATACAGAGGTGCCACAAAGGAGGGACCTCAGATTCCACCTCTCAGCAGTAGCTGTAAAGGCCTGGGTACCTTAAATCACACTAGCCTTTGACTTTTTTAAGGTTCCAGCCACAGACCTTTTTTTGCCAGGTAAACTATCTGCCTCACCCCTGATGTCTTCTCTTTTCTAGTTAACTTTTCCTTTTTCATATCTCAGTTCCAAAGAAGCTTACTTACCTCCTCCAAATCTATTACAGGGGGTGTTAAAAATTTGTTGTTTAAGTATAATAATGTTTTACTACTAAGCTCTGAATTAACTCACATATCTCAAAGCACACAGAGAACTGCAGACTCTCTGAAAGAGTAATAGCTGAACATGACCGGGCGTAGAAAGTTTTAAGGTGGTCCCGTACCAGTGTCAGTAACTTAAGTTATTTAAGAATTTGGGAAAGGCTCACAGCGGGACTCCATCCACTTGACCACCCGGCCCCCCCACCCCCCGCCCCTAAGGTATTAAAACCAGAGCAGATAAAACCTTAGCTTTGGGTGGGTAGTCAATGACAACCGTGGTACTCCCAAGGTGTCCATCCTGGGGCAAGGCCACCCCAGGCCACTCTACCCTCAGCAATCCAGAAGACCGTGGAAAGGCCACTCTTGATCAATAGGGTCGCCCAGGACTGCTATCCCGGCTCCTCCCCAGACCCTGGTTCCCGAGGTGTCGCGGGGCCTGCCCAAAGGGCCCGATGGGCCGCCGCGCTTTCCCCCGAAGGCCCGGCCCCAGCTCTCTCACAGCGCTGCACAGCTCTCAGTAGGATCCTTGTCCGTAGGATCGCCGTCCCTAATTTTTCCCTCAGAGCCACCGCCAGGTCCTGCTGTTACCTGTTCCTGCAAACACGCAGCGGCACTGCGCCGGAGCCACCACCGACCTCAAACTGCACTACCCAGTCCAATCAAAATGGGCCGGTGGAAAGCGCCCCGCCGCACCTTACCCTCATGAGATATTATTGGTGAATAAACATGCCAATCAACCCCAGCACGAACCAGCGTATTAGTCGGCTTCTGGGGGGCGGCTCTAAATCGGCTGATGCAATGGCGGGGAAAGAAGGGACTAGGGTGCGTAGAGTTGCATGCTGGCTCCTTGAGGCCGCCATTTTGGTTTCCATGTGCAGAGGCCCATTAGTTGACTTGGATAATAGGGGGGAACGGTGGCGTATGTTTGGTAGATATTTAGTAAATTGATCTAGCCCTGTTCAGCTAGTTGCAGAATGATAAAACAGACCTAAAAGATGCTGATATCTCATGCCTGTATTTGTCCTTGTCAGTTCTTCTTGAATTTGGTTAGAGGAAATAGCATAACAGTTGTAGATTTAGGGAGCCTTGTTAGTCACAGTGGTTAAGAACTATGGCTGCTGCTAACCAAAATGTCTGTGGTTCGAATCCACCAGCTGCTTCTTAGAAACCCTCTGGGGCAGTTTCTGTTGTTACTATGAGTAGGAATCTACTCATTGCTACAGGTTTAGTTTTGGTTTAGAGTTGATTTGTACATCGATTGGCATCAGTTTTTACAGATGAGAACTATCTTAGTGCAACATGCAAATTGTCTAAAGAAACTTCTGGCATATTCTAAGTTCTAAGTAAGCAAATAGGGAGTGGGAGTTATAGACATGGCTTGTTCAGTAGAACATTGGTCCAATCTCACCATGGGGCACGGGGAGATAACAGACACAAGATAATGTAATTATAGTTGCAAAGATTTAAAAGTTTCATGCTCCCTTAGGGATGCGCATTCCTCATTCATTTATTAACCAAAAAGTGTCTAATTATAGTCACTGAGCATCAACACTAAGGAAAGCAGACAATGCCCTGCCCTTATTGGCCTCCCAATCTAGGGTAACAAGCCGAACATTCAGCAAACATCACAAAGAAAGAGCAATATGCAAACACATCCTGCAGCAACCTTCACGCTCCTTCTTTGGCCCCCAAGATATTCCAACGCGCATGCCCTGGGGCTGTGTCATCCCCTCAGCTGATTGGCTGGCGGGAACGGCTTCCAGGCCTCAGCCAATGAGGCTAGGGTTCAACCAAGGAGGCCGGGCGGCGGAAGCAGCGAGCTGCCGTTGGCGGAGCGTAACCGCCATGCTGAGGGACGATGGCAGGGGCTGCTGGCCACATCCGAGGTCGCACCGTGGGGCGTTTTCAGTTCGCTCTGCCCGTGGGCGACGTGAGTATCTCTGAGGGGAGAAATGAAACTCTTTTCACATTTTAGGCGTCTTCCTCGTCCCATCGAGAGGGGGGCAGTAATAATAATAACTAATAGTAATAATGAATGCTTATCGAGCCTTCGCCACACGCCAGACACTGGGCCAAGGCTTTAATTTTGTGATCTAGTTGACTCTTCAAACCGTGAGGTGGGTACTTACCACGATCTTGGAGGAAGCCAAGGCTGCCTAGGGCACTTGGGTGAAATGCAGCAGGTTGAATTCAAGTCCAAACCAAAACCAAACCCGCTGCCTTCCAAGGCATGGTGACTCCACGTGCACTTAATTTCCCTAAAACTCCTCTGTATGCTCCACTTTGGAGACGAAGTTCTTTCCTAACCAGAGCCTCACATTGTGCAGTTCCCTAGTCGGTGGATGTAGGAGAGTCTAGAATTCTGTTGCTTAATTTTAATTGCTTTTAGCTTGTGTTATTTTAGCATACTAGGAGGATAAGCTCCAAATTACTAGACTTCTGTGTAGTCTGCCACCAGAAAGCCACTGCTGTCAGTTTTGTGTGTGTGTATCTTACTCATTTTCTGGTGTGTATATAAGCACATAAGTGTTTGTTTTGTTTTTACACGGTCTTGGATCTTAGGTGATTTAATCTTTAACCTCATTAAACTTTATTTGAAGATTCCTTACTCCTGTGAAGCAGTGTAATTTCTCTTACAGAATATCCCAAAGATGGTTTCTGACACATGGTAGGAGATGTAGGTCGTGGCTCACTCTGCTTTGTGTGCCTCCTTTTTGCACATCCTCATCTACAAGGTACAAAAAAAAAAAAAAAAAAACTACCTCATATTAACCCCTGTAGGGTGCAGGAGAAAACAGTAATTATGGCAAGTAGATTTTTTTCCCTGAGACTTCTTTACGCTTCCTCAAAAACTTTTTTACTCCCTTTTACTCTACAGGTAAAATTCCGCAGAGCCCCGCTACTGCTTGAAATGGACTTATTGTGGAAAAAGTGAAAAAAGTTGGGATTAATTTTCTCGGGTTATTTTTTATAGGAAAATGTCCAACGTTCTTTCTAGTGGAATAAAAAGGGGAGAAAGATAAGCTTGTTTAGTTTCATTTAGCGGGAAGCAAATGTCAGTCTTTATTTTGCTTTTTCTAAAAGTCTCAGATTTTTTTTTTTTTAATTCTTCCAATCACAAAACCCTACACGGGACAGCTGGGATTCTAACACCTAAAAAACAAAAAAACCTGTTGCCATCGAGTCAATTCCGACTCATAGCAACCTTATAGGAAAGAGTAGAACTGCCCCCATAGAGTTTCCAAGGAGCGCCTGGTGGATTCAAACTGCTGACCCAGGCTCTACTAACTCTAGATGTCACCCATTTGCCCTTTAAGCTGCTCTGCATGGCCGTTTTTATGGACTTCCTACCTATTCATTCTGGCTCTACTGTCAGTCCTCCCCCTAACTCTGTCTGAAGCTTCACAAGCCCACTTGCTCCCTCTTGTCTCTGATCCTCTTCCTGGAACATTTTTCCCTTTGCACTTTCCTTGAGTATGTTTAAAGGCTAAATTCCTAAGTGGTGTTGCCACATTGTCTGTGGCACAGGTTTTTGTCACACAAGGTTTGCGAAGACTTATTTCCAACACCCTTTATCAACACTTGTGCATTTTAAATTACCAACCTGAAAAGTGAAAAAACCATCTGCTTGTTTCAATATGCATTTTGCTGACTACTGTAATGGTTTTCTGTTTTGCTACATTCAATCAATGAGTGTTGCTATGCCGCTGTGCTGGGCGGGAATGTGGTCTTGTTCTTTAGATGGAGATCCAGTTGACCGGAGCCTAGGCATTTTAAGATAACTATCTCAGGTCCTGGTTCTGGATGTGTGATAAAGAGTAGGCAGCAAAGTGGTAAGGGGGGGGGACCTCAAGCGACAGCCCGGATGGAGACTAGGGGCGGCCGGCGGTGGCGCAGACTTCACGTCACTGCGGCGCGCCGCTTCCGGTCCTCAGCGCCTTAGCGAATGATTTCCCCTGCGACGGGGTCAGAGCCGGCTCGTCGCGACCCCAGGGACCCCACAATCGCATCGCGCCAGCCAGCGAGCCTATCATCTCTAGCTTCCCACTCACGCCCGGGACCATGGCCACAGACTCGTGGGCCCTGGCGGTGGACGAGCAGGAAGCAGCGGCTGAGTCGGTGAGTTGGCTTCAGCTGTAAAAGGGCGTCTGGGAGCCAGTTCTAGCCGGGGATTTGATACTTGGGAAAGCACACTTCCTAGGTTTGTCAGGGCGGACATGGGAAGCACGGTATGATGGAGCTTGGCCCCCTGAGCTGCCCTTGTTTACCCACCCACCTCCGGTGTTACGTAAGTGCAGGTGGGCGCTGCTATTGATAAAGTCAGCCATTGCCTGTCTTCCTGGAATAAGGACTGATCATGGAATGCAGTCACCACCATGGATTGTAATCACCTTTGTAGGTGTCATTCTTGCAGATTCGGAGCTTTTTGGGGTCAGTGACCATGTCTTACTCATATTTATGTGTCCCCTCAGCTTGCTTAGTGAAGATGAATGATTGATTTGGTCGGCTTGGCAGTCAGTAAATCCTCTCCTGATCCACTTTGTTGTTTTCTGAGCCTGACACAGTAAAGCACAATATAAATGTTAGATATTACACTTATTTCTCCTATCTAATTAGATAGGAGAACTTATTTCTCCTACCTAAATACACTAAGTTCCCATAGTGCTTTGAGCCTACTTTTGTTTGCACTTATTTTTGTGAATTCCTTGAGATCAAGGACCCTGTCTTATTTTTTATAACTGACAAAAAAATTAGCTATCCTTGAGCATGGTTCAAAGAGTTTTACCAATAGCAGTTCCCACTACTACTAATATTTTTCCTTCCCAGAGGCAACTGATTTTTTTCCTCTTTAAAACTGATTTATAGCACTTTCTTCTTCTTCTCTAAATAACATACCTGTTACGCTACTTCTTGAAATTTCAGTTTTTGGTATTTATTGATTTTGGCCCTTTCTCCATCCTGCGTTCCTCGCCAAACATGCACACTTCCCCATTCCTCATCTTTTCATTGCGTTATATTGTGGTTTTAGTTAGATAAGTGTTGTATTATTAGTAACCTATGAATACTTTTACTTCCCTGCAGAAATTTTTATTTTTGTTCAATTTACAATTGCCTTGTTTTTTGGGAGCTCTGGTGGCATCGTGGTTAAGAGCTCTGCTGCTAACCAAAAGGTCAGCAGTTCAAATCCACCAGCTGCTCCTTGGAAACCTCGTGGGGCAGTTCTACTCTGTCTGTCCTATAGAGCTGCTATGAGTTGGAATCAACTCAGCAGCAAAGGGTTTGGGTTTTGTGTGTGTGTGTGTGTGTGTGTGTGTGTTCATATTCTACATTCTTATCACCAAATCAATTCCATACTCTTTGCCAGCTGCCTAAATTTATCTAAAAATGTTGAGACACATAAAGTATTCTGTCAATTCCATCTCTCTCAGGTCTTAGAGCCTACTTCAAATGGAACTAGTTGTCCTTTACATTTGGAGCACAGCTCTCTTTTTTGGGGGGGGGGATTGGGAGAATGGGGCAGATTTCCCTTCACTCTCATTCTGGGGATTCCTTCTACCTTTCTTTTATGTTGGATCTCCTCCTTTCTGTATCCTCTCTGTATTGATTTATTCTCTTATTTTGGTGGAGCCATCCTTCAGCTTTCTGGAGGTATATGGGAAGCAAATTTTCTAAGGTGTTGCATGTCTGAAGTTGTCTTTATTTTGCCCTATCGTTTGAATAATAATTTGCCTGGGAGTAGTTTCGTAGTTTGGGAATTATTTTCCTGCCAAATTTTAAAGGCATTGTTCCACTGCCTTTAAAACCAGTTGTCTTTGAGTTAACTCTGACACATGGTGACCCCACGTATGTCAGAGTAGAACTGTGCTGCATAGGGTTTTCAGTGGCTGTTTTTTCAGAAGTGGATGATTGCTAGGTGTTTCTTCCAAGCCTTCTCTGGATGGACTCAAACCACCAACCTTTCGGTTAGCAGCTAAGTGTGTTCACCATTTGCACCATCCAGGAACACCCATTGCCTTTAGAGTTCTGTATTTGTTTTTGAGATGTCTGAGACCATTCTGATTCCTGAAGTGGCCTGTTTTTCCCCCTTTCTAAGCTTGGGGAATCTTCTATTTGTATCCAGTGTTCAGAAAATTCATGATGATAGGCCTTTATATGGGTCTATTTTCATCCATTTTGCTGGGTGGGTTTTTTCAACCTGGGAAACTCTTGTCCTTCAGTTAAAGTAAATTTTCTTGAGTAATTTCATTGTTGATTTCTTCTCCTTTGGGTTTTTTTTTTTTTTTTTTTTTTAATTCTCTTTCCTGAATTCATTAGTTGATTGTTGGATCTCTTGGACTGGTCCTTAAATTGATTTAAGTCAGGTTTGTTGAGGTATAATTTGCATATAGTAAAATTCACCCTTGTTAGGGATACAGTTCTGTGAATTTTGACAAAGGCATACAGTTTTATAACCACCACCACCACGATTAAGATACAGAACATTTTTGTCATCCCCAAAAGTTCACTTGAAGTTCTTTTCAGTCACTCCCTTCTTCCCACCCTTCTCTGGCAACTGCTGATTTGTTTTCTGTCAATACAGTTTTACCTTTTCCAAAATGTCATATGAATGGAATCATACAATATTGTAATCTTTTGGAGAAGTCTGGCTTCTTTCACCTAGCATAATGCATTTCAGATTCAGCAGTGTTGTAGCACGTATTCCTTTCTGTAGAAGTACGAGTTTCCTTATTTTGATGGACATTTGCTTATTTTCCAGTTTTTAGCAATTATGAATAAGGCTGCTATTACATTAGGGTACAGATTTTTGTATGGACACATGTTTGGATTTCTCTTGGATAGCTACCTAAGTGTGGGATTTGGTGGGTTATATGGTAAGTGTCTAGCTTTATTAAAAACTGTTAAACTGTTTTGGCTGTTATATTTTGCAGTTGCTTCACATCCTCACCAACACAGTATTGTCAGTTTTTTCTCTGTTCTAGTAGGTTTATAATGGTATTGTTTTGTGGTTTAACTTGCATTTCCCTAATGATTAATGATGTTGAGAATTTTTTCATGTGCTTATTTGCTGTCCATATAACTTCTTCGAAGTAGCTTTTCAAATCTTTTGCCCGTTTTTAAAAATAAGTTTTTTTTAAATGAGTTGGGAGAGTTCTTTATATGTTTTGGATAAAATCCATTATCAGATTTTTTTTTCTGCATGTATATTCTCCCAGATTGCAACTACTTATTTTTTAAGTAGTACTTTTTGAAGAAATACAGATTTTCAAAGTTGACAAGTTCTCATTTATCAACTTTTTAATGATTAATGCTTTTTGTGTTCTCTCTGAGAAATTGGCCTTACCCAAGGCCACAAAGATTTTCTACCATGTTTTCTTTCAGAAGTTTCATAGTTTAAGTTGTACATTTATGTCAGTGATCTATTTCAACTTAACTTGTTAATGATGTGATGGAAGGTATGGACTGAAGTTCATTTTTTCCTGTATGGATATATAAATATTCTAGCGCCATTTATTGAAAAGAGTTCTTAAATTTTATCTTTTTCTTCAATTTTTCATCTTTGTCTTTTTGCTGTATTTCCTGGGAGATTTTCTTAAATACCTTCTAATCTTGTTTTTCTTTTCTGCTATTGTGTTCTTTGATTCCAATAGCTAACTTTTTCCTGTTAGCTTAATGTTCCTTTTTTTTTTTTTTTTTTTACAATGTCTTGTGCATCTTTCATGGCTGTGATATCCTGTCATCATTTGGAGGACATTAATAATTGTTTTCTTCTGTCTGTACAGCCTCTGTTTCCCGAAACATGCTTTTCTTTATTTGTTTTAGTATCTGTTTGTTCATGGTGGAGACTTCTCAAATGTCTGATAATCCTAAATTGTCTATTCATTTTTAAGAGTAGGTGACTAGAAAGATGAGTGGAAGCTCTGAACACATGAGTGATGCTTGTCAACTCTCACCTTCACTGTAACCCTTTAGTTGGGAATCCTCCCACATCAGTGTCCTGAGAACTTTCTCCTGGAACTGGTCAGACTTTTTAGAGAGGGATCATGTAATTTCCTGCCTGGGAGGTGGAGGTCTGACTCTCAGTGTTGTGGGAGCTGAGTGGGAGGAGAGAGTGGAGGGAGCATTGAGGTCTCAGCGCCCAGCCTACATATTTCCACTAATACTCCCATTTTCATTATGGCATCTCCTCCTGCAACTGTGGCCCTTAGCTTATTTATCATAGCATTCTTCATGCCTAGCCTAGCAGGCAGTATTAACTAAGTGAACTCTAGTCCTAATTTTTCCCTTTCCAAGGCCCTGTCAAAAAGAAACTTTTCAGAGGGTACCTCAATATGCATATATCTATTTAGAAATTACGTGTTATAGGGTTTTACTAAATGTCTTATGTACATTGTAACAGTCAATGAAGGCTGAGATACAGATGAAATAAATTGTCTTAAAATGTCTTTCTGTGCTTTGTGCTGGCATTACACCTCCACTAGCTAATGTCTCAAAGCACAATATACACTTAGGAAAAAAAAGTCATTAATGATTGTAAATAGAGATACATATTTCAAATAATTTTGATAGTTTTTGGGGGGGGGGCCTAATTCCATGTCATATCACTGGCATTATTTTATCCCATCAGTATGCCTAAGAGTTTTTGTTAACAGTGGGAAGCAGCTTTGTCATTTTTTTTTTTTTTTTTTTGCTTAAGTTTCTGTCTTTAGAATTATCTTTAAGGTAGAACAGAAGCTCAGAATAAGACATCTTTGATAATGAAAATTCAGGTATAACGTCATTAGCTCTGTCTTCCTCAGCAGGTCCATACCATCCACTTTATTATTCTCATAACAACAAAACCCTGAATTTTACAAAGTTGAATCTTGGGGCCCTTTTTGAGTGTTGTGGTAGGATTTTACTGTAGTTTTGTTTTTAAATAAAAGCTTATTTAAGATATAATTCATATACTATACAACTCACCCATTTAAAGTGTATAGTTTTCTGGTTTTCAGTATATTCACAGAGTTGTGTCGCCATCACCATGATTAATTTTAGAACATTTACATCACCCCGAGAAGACACTCTACCCATTAGCTGTCACTCCCCATTTCCCTCCACCTTCCCTAGTTCCAGGGCACCACCAGTCTGTTTCGTCTCTCTGGGTTTACCTGTTCAGGTCATTTCATAAAAGCGAAATCATACAATAAGTGGTCCTTCGTGACTAGCTTATTTCACTTTGCATAATGTTTTCAAGGTTCGTCCATGTTGAGGCATGAATCAGTACTTCGTTTCTTCTTATTGCCGAATAATATTCCATTGTATGGACATATCACGTTTTATTTATTATCAGCAGATGGAGTTTTGGGTTTTTCTACTTTTGGGGTATTATGAATAATGCTACTATGATTATGTACAAATTTTTGTGTAGACATGTTTTCAATTCTATCTTTAAGATTAGTATTTTCTTTGCAGTTAGAATTGTCTATGAGAGGCACTGCCCTGTAGAAGCTATGAGCTCCCACACTTTGTAGCCCGACAAACTTGGATTTGTATTCTACTGCCACCAGCACCTAGTTATGTGACCTTGGGCAAGTCACTTAAACTTTCTATGCCTCAGTTTCCTCTGTAAAATGGGGATAATCATAGTACCTACTTCACTGAGTTATGGACACGAATGGTGTGTTATATAAGTGATAGGTGGTTGTTGTTATTATTATCATCTATAATTCACAGTTTCTTTGCAGGAATTTTTTTAATTACCTGTTCATATTGTGTGGATTAATTTAGTTGAACCTGGATAAGATTTGCAAATCTGTTTAACCATGCACAGGTAAATTATGATAGGTCACAGTATTCTAAAAATGAACAAATATTAAAGACACCTGTGCTGAAACATTCTCGAAGCCAGCTCTTCAGACAGGGATTGGACTGGACTACAAGACAGAAAATGATACTCGTGAGGAGTGGGCTTCTTAGATCAAGTAGGCACATGAGACTATCTGGGCAGCTCCTGTCTGGAGGGGCGATGTGAAGGCCGAGGGGAACAGAAGCTGGCTGAATGGACACAGTAACACAGGGTGGAGACAAAGAATGTGTTGTCTCATTAGGGAGAGAGCAACTAGGAGTATATACCAAGATGTATGTAGGGTTTTGTATGAGAGACTGACTTGATTTGTAAACTTTCACTTAAAGCACAATAAAAAAAAAAAAAAGACACCTGTGCCATATGGAACTCCCACTGATCATCCCCACAAGCCTGCAAAACAGAGGTGCCTGTCAGATGCACAGAGCAAGATTACTTTGTTCAATCTGTATTTTCAGTATTCATCAAGCTTCATTTCTTATTCCTTTTAGATAAGAAAACCTTAGATTCTATTTATATTTATTTTTCATACCTCAGTGTCTCCTCCTTGTTTCCCTGGCTGTCTTCACCCACATTGAAGACCTCTTTTCAGTGTAGAAAGCAAAGGTTTTGAAAACTCTGATAAGATCTTCTTAGCCTCCTACTTTACGATTTTGCCTAAGACAATCCCTATTAGTGTAGTTCATTTACCATTAAGTCATCCTTCTTAATAGCTCAAGAATCATTTCTCAGGTAGTTTTTGAATAAAATAAAAACTGCAGCTGTATAGTTTTCACTTACTTTCATGTATTCTAAAAACTAAAATGTTAAAAGCATTAAAAACATATGGATATTATAATAGCAGGGCATCAAATGAAGTAAGCCTTCTCCATTCCCAACTAAGTCCCCACTAAAACAATTTTTCATTGCTCCCTCTCCCTTCTTGGACCTAGAGGAAAGACAGAAATCTCATAAAGAACCTCAATCAGTGTAGTTGATGCTTTAAAAAATAATCACTTGTGGTGATTTTCATTCTTTTACCCTGGACTAGATGGTGTCCTAGGTCCTACTTCTTGTTTTATGATTTGAGCACCTGCTTTTTGCTAAGTCCAAAGATTGATTAAAAATATCCCATCTTTAAGGTATTTGCATTGTAATGTTGTTGTGTGCGGTCAAGTCAATTCCAACTCATAAGGACCCTCTAAGACAGAGTAGAACTGCCCCACAGGGTTTCCAAGGAGCAGCTGGTAGATTCAAACTGTCGACCTTTTGGTTAGCAGCTTGAGCTCTCCTGCTGGGATATCCCTGATTTAGAATGTTGGATGAAGGCACTAATAATTCTGTTTGTTTTTTTTTTTTGAAATCCCTCTTTGATCTGTCTCTTTATTTCTATTTCCACTTCGGCCTGCTGGCTATTTTGGTGACATAGGATGTTCCCAGTTTAAAATATGAGCCAGCCAGCACGAGGCAACTTAAGTGTAGGCTGCATAAAAGTAGGCATGGTTCTGTGGCTCAGACATACTCTGCAGCTTGACTGACTCCTCCCCAAAGGTGCTGTTCATGATAGTCCTCCCAACTTGCTGTTCTCTCTGACTGCATTTTGCAACATCTCTTTGAATCTCCTCTAGTTTGGAAGATGAGAGATTGACAACTCAAATGATATTTCACTGAGAGAGGATCTGTAATTACAGCATGAAGCAAACACAGATTATACTTCTCTCTCGGGATCGTGATTAGGAAGTGTGGTTCTTCAGCTGTTGTGTAATAATTTTTTTTTCTACTGCTGAATTCATGGAAAGTTTTGTTTATTCTAACTCAAACATTTCGCAGACCAAAGGAACCCAGCTGACAACCTAACTATGACCAGGTTTTGAGATTGGCTCATTTTAGCCCAGCTTCACTGGGGAGGCTCTGTGAATTCAAAATCTTTTAAGTGATTTGCCTGACACTTTCCTCCCCATATTCTCCGTTTAGTTGAGCAACTTGCATCTTAAGGAAGAGAAAATCAAACCAGATGCCAATGGTGAGTAACTAAAAGCTAGTTTTAAACAAACAAGATTTCCTTTAGTATTTCTGTTTTGGCATAACAACTGCCTGAAAAAAATCTTATGTACCAGACAGGCAGGTGTTGGCCGTTGTTCGATTGGGGAATCAGCAAACTGGATTGTATGACCAAAGTTTGCTTAATGTAAGCATGAGGATGCCTAACTGGCTTATAAATTATTAATTACTAACCATGGGGATATACTGCCAAAGATTATTTGTTGTTGTTTTAATGTTCCTTAATTTGGGATGAGATAGACAAAGTATGAACAACTTGAGAGTTTACTTATCCTAATTATTCTGAAATCAGAGTATCAAAAATCTGTTGATGTAGTTAATATTATAGGGGGGAAATGTAACATTTACCTCACTTTGAATTCACTTAAAATCTTCTGTTTAATTCATGTATTTTTACGTAACGGTGTGCTCTTTTGTGCTGTATTTTAAAAACTAACATTGTTTAAATATACATTTGTTTTAATCAACAGCCTATGTACATGTAATTTTAATGGCATTATTGTGTTTGTATATCGATGATATGATTTGCTTAGATACTCCTCTTGGGCATCAAGGTGGTCTCCAATCATTCTGCTATAATCATCTTTCTATTAACATTTTTAAAATGTTGACATTGTGAGGGAAATGAACATTGGTTTTTGAAGTAGGTGAGGGGACCTGGAATAGGAAGGAATTGAAATATAAGCAACAGTGTTTCATATCTTTGTCTGATTAGGAACAATAATATGTTTTTATCAATGGCTTGGTTTCCTCATTCATTTTTTTGCTTCCTAGGCCTTTATATTTCTAGTGTCCCATAGAATTTGAATTATCTCAGCTGTTGGGTATGGGATGTGATTTTGAATAATGGCCACTTTGTGTCTGATAAAGGTGCTGTTGTCAAGACCAATGCTAATGCAGAGAAGACAGATGAAGAAGAAAAAGGTAACATAGCCATAGCCCTATATAAATGAGGTTCTACATTTTAAGAGAATAGATGATTATAAGGCTTTATTTTTACACCCGACTTGGCTTGACCTTAATGGAAATCACAGTGCTAGTATAAAAGTTCAACATAGTCAATGGGTGAATTCTGTCAGTTTACGTTTTAGGGAAATTTTACGTTGAACAGCTGATGAACTTCAGCAGCAGCAGGAAATATTCCCTGAATGCTTGTACAGGGCGTTATAAAAGAAATGTTAAGCTGCTTTGCTATAATCTAATAAAATAATACTTAATGACGTTTAGACACATTCAAAATGGATGATAAGATATAAACGGCTTGTACGGCATCAAGTTACATAACATACAAAAATAGACTTTGTTAATTCCTGTTTTTAATTGTTGTGGTGTGTTTAAGCTAATAATTTTAAGTTTATATGGAGTGCCAATTAGGGAGTAAATATTGGTCTGGATAGGAAAAAAATATAACCTCAGAAAAGGACTTAGAATTCTGGAAAGAGTTGAGGCCAGACAGATGATGCAGGTATCAGAATTTTTCCTTTTAAAAAACAATTTTAGGAGAAGGAACAACTCAGAAAAGGAAGGGCAAAAATGGTTGCATGACTCAAAGAATATAATCAATGTCACTGAACTGTACTTGTAGAAATTATTGATGTATGTTCTGCTGTGTATATTCTCAACAAAAATAAAATACATTATTTAAAAAATAATGTTAGTCTTGAATGGAGAAGATACCTCTTTAGCTAAAAAAAAAAAAAAAAGATTAATTTTATATTAATCAAATCTGTGATATACCTTGAATTAGAAGGCCCAATCCAAGTACACGTTGTTACTTAAAAATACAGTGTTAGTTGAATTCAGGTGAGGTCATTGTGGATTTCATGGACTTTTAAAAATCTTTGCTCTCTTTTTCCTGACAGAGGACAGAGCTGCCCAGTCCTTACTCAACAAACTAATCAGAAGCAACCTTGTTGATAACACAAACCAGGTGGAAGTCCTGCAGCGGGATCCAAATTCTCCCCTTTACTCTGTGAAGTCTTTTGAAGAGCTCCGGCTGTGAGTTATTTGTTTAATTCCTGGGACTCCCTTTTGCATGTAAATAGGGATCCTCTGCAGACCTTTTTTACTAACACAAGCTTAATAAAAGAATTCAGCAGCTTTGTGCTATTAAGTAGAATTTTCAGGTAACCTAGAAAAGCTTTAGCTGCAGTCACACATGGTGTGCTCAGTTCAGCATGTATATGACTCAGGTATTGTTAGTTACAAACTCTGTGTAACAGCAATAAAAGAGAAAGAAAATCCCTCAGATATTTTCCTTCTCTCTTCAGCCAAAGAGCGTGTGACTTTCATCTTTAACTGTTTTTCTAGGAAACCACAGCTTCTCCAGGGAGTCTATGCCATGGGCTTCAACCGTCCGTCCAAGATACAAGAGAATGCATTGCCTTTGATGCTTGCTGAACCGTATGTATCCAGATGCAGTTCTCTTTCATTTTTAATTTTTTAACTGTATTATTTAGAAAAATTATACTAGTAATTTAACTGAACACAGGTTCTTGTCCTATTAGCCACTCGAAATAAGACAGATGCCACACCACCAGTTGCTAGGGAAACAGAAAGTAGAAATTTATTATTTGCGCAAACAGGGAGCAACGTGGGGCGTAGCAGCCGAAACACCACCCGCTCCCTGCCCCAAGGGAGCAGGGAGCTTTTATATCCCCGAGTCTCCAGGGGACAGGGTTTGGTGCCTGATAATCTGAAACCTCCATTCCTCCCATGCCCATATTTGGAGATCCATATGCTGAGTCAAAGGGACATTTAGCTTTGCATATGGGCTCAGTCACCAGTGGTGTGCTGGAAAATATCCTCCTCTGCAGTGATGCTCAGGGGGAAGACGGTCTCTGTTGGTTCTGGGGGAAGGTCTTTGTCATCAATCTTCCCCTGGTCTAGGAACTTAGCACAGAAACCCCAGGTCCAGAGAATGCACTCTGCTCCTGGTGCTGCTTTCTCAGTGGTATGCAGGCCCCCTGCCTCTCTACTTGCTTCTCTCTTTTTTGTATCTCAAAGCAGATTGATTTAAACCACAACTTAATCTTGTAGATGGAGCCCTGCCTCATTAACATAACTGCCTCTAGTCCTGCGGCATTAACATCATAGAGGTAGGATTTACAACAAGTAGGAAAATCACATCAGATGACAAAATGGTGGACAATCATACGATACTGGGAATCATGGCCTAGCCAAGATGACATATTTTGGGGGGACACAATTCAATCTATGACAGTCCTGGAACTCCTTTTTCTATTTGTCTAAAAATACGTATTTACTCAATCTTTGTTCAGTGTCAAAACAGTGACATTTCTTCAAGATAAGTAATATTTCTTTTCAGCTTGGGACTTTGAGCATACATAAAGGTGAATAAATGGAGTATTTGTTAGATTGTTTCTTACTGATCATTTGAATTTGTGGATCTTAATGCTTTCATGGAAACCCTGGTGGTGTAGTAGTTAAGTGCCACAGCTGCTAACCGAGAGATCAGCAGTTCAAATCCACCAAGCATTCCTTGGAAACTCTGTGGGGCAGTTCTACTCTGTCCTGTAGGGTCTCTAGGGGTCAGAATCGACTCGACGGCAGTGGGTTTAATGCTTTCATAAAAAAACCAAAAACCAGACTCAGTAATCTGAACGGAAGTAGACTGCCACATCTTTCTCCTGCAGAGCCGGTGGTGGTTTTGAACCACCAGTCTTTTGGTTAGCAGTCGATCGCTTTAACCACTGTGCCACCAGGGCTCCTTGATGCTTCATAGAAGCTCTTTTTTTTTTTTAATTTTTATTGAGCTTCAAGTGAACATTTACGAATCAAGTCAGTCTGTCACATATAAGTTCATATACACCTTACTCCATACTCCCACTTGCTCCCCCTAAGGAGTCAGCCCTTCCAGTCTCTCCTTTCGTGACAATTTTGCCAGCTTCCAACCCTCTCTACCCTCCCATCCCCCCTCCAGACAGGAGATGCCAACACAGTCTCAAGTGTCCACCTGATAACAAATAGCTACCTCTCGTCAGCATCTCTCTTCTACCCACTGTCCAGTCCCTTCCATGTCTGATGAGTTGTCTTCGGGAATGGTTCCTGTCCTGGGCCAACAGAAGGTTTGGGGACCATGACCGCCAGGATTCCTCTAGTCTCAGTCAGACCATTAAGTATGGTCTTTTTGTGAGAATTTGGGGTCTGCATCCCACTGATCTCCTGCTCCCTCAGGGGTTCTCTGTTGTGCTCCCTGTGAGGGCAGAAGCTCATTTCTTAAGTTGTCAATGCTAGATGAGATCTGTGAGAATTATCTGGTACCTTTTTTCATTGGAAAATATTTGAGTGTCTATAGGGTTGCGTGAGTCAATGGCAACGGGTTTGGTTTGGTTTTGGTTTAGTACGTACCAGGTACCGTTCTAGGGCAGTTGAATATATTAGTGAACAAAGCAGACCAAAATTCTGCTTTCTGTGTAAAGAGATTACATTCTAGTTTGGGGCATAAATCATTTTTATTAAAAATAACTCCAAGTGGATCAAAGACCTAAACATAAAGACTAAAACGATAAAGATCATGGAAGAAAAAAATGGGACAACCCTAGGAGCCCTAATACAAGGTATAAACAGAATACAAAACATTACCAAAAATGGTGAAGAGAAACCCGATAACTGGGAGCTCCTAAAAATCAAACACCTATGCTCATCTAAAGACTTCTCCAAAAGAGTAAAAAGACCACCTACAGACTGGGAAAGAATTTTCAGCTATGACATCTCCGACCAGCGCCTGATCTCTAAAGTCTACATGATTCTGTCAAAACTCAACCACAAAAAGACAAACAACCCAATCAAGAAGTGGGCAAAGGATATGAACACACATTTCACTAAAGAAGATATTCAGGCAGCCAACAGATACATGAGAAAATGCTCTCGATCATTAGCCATTAGAGAAATGCAAATTAAAACTACGATGAGATTCCATCTCACACTAGCAAGGCTGGCATTAATCCAAAAAACACAAAATAATAAATGTTAGACTGCGGAGAGATTGGAACTCTCATACACTGCTGGTGGGAATGTAAAATGGTACAACCACTTTGGAAATCTATCTGGCGTTATCTTAAACAGTTAGAAGCAGAACTACCATACAACCCAGAAATCCCACTCCTAGGAATATACCCTAGAGATACAAGAGCCTTCATACAAACAGATACATGCACACCCATGTTTATAACAGCTCTGTTTACAATAGCAAAAAGTTGGAAGCAACCAAGGTGTCCATCAACGGATGAATGGGTAAATAAATTGTGGTATATTCACACAATGGAATACTACGCATCGATAAAGAACAGTGACGGATCTCTGAAACATTTCATAACATGGAGGAACCTGGAAGGCATTATGCTGAGCGAAATGAGTCAGAGGCAAAAGGACAAATATTGTATAAGACCACTATTATAAGATCTTGAGAAATAGTAAACCTGAGAAGAACACATACTTTTGTGGTTACGAGGAGGGAAGGGAGGGAGGGTGGGAGAGGGTTTTTTATTGATTAATCAGTAGATAAGAACTGCTTTAGGTGAAGGGAAAGACAACACTCAATACATGGAAGGTCAGCTCAATTGGACTGGACCAAAAGCAAAGAAGTTTCCGGGATAAAATGAATGCTTCAAAGGTCAGCGGAGCAAGTGCGGGGGTCTGGGGAACATGGTTTGCAGAGACTTCTAAGTCAATTGGCAAAATAATTCTATTATGAAATCATTCTGCATCCCACTTTGAAATGTGGCGTCTGGGGTCTTAAATGCTAACAAGCGGCCATCTAAGATGCAGCAATTGGTCTCAGCCCACCTGGAGCAAAGGAAAATGAAGAACACCAAGGCCACACGACAACTAAGAGCCCAAGAGACAGAAAGGGCCACATGAACCAGAGACCTACATCATCCTGAGACCAGAAGAACTAGTTGGTGCCCGGCCACAATCGATGACTGCCCTGACAGGGAGCACAGCAGAGGACCCCTGAGGGAGCAGGAGATCAGTGGGATGCAGACCCCAAATTCTCATAAAAAGACCAAACTTAATGGTCTGACTGAGACTGGAGGAATCCCGGCGGCCATGCTCCTCAGACCTTCTGTTGACACAGGACAGGAACCATCCCCGAAGACAACTCATCAGAAATGAAAGGGACTGGTCAGCGGGTGGGAGAGAGACGCTGATGAAGAGTGAGCTAATTATATCAGGTGGACACTTGAGATTGTGTTGGCAACTCTTGTCTGGAGGGGGGATGGGAGGATAGAGAGAGAGGGAAGCCGGCAAAATTGTCAAGAAAGGAGAGACTGAAAGGGCTGACTCAAGAGGGGGAGAGCAAGTGGGAGTAGGGAGTGAGATGTATATAAACTTATATGTGACAGACTGATTGGATTTGTAAACGTTCACTTGAAGCTTAATAAAAGTTATTTAAAAAAAATAAATAAATATATGTTAAAAGGTGATAAGTACTTTGGGGGAAAATAGAGCATTACAGAGGAGGTTAGGAACCTGGTTGCAGTTTTACCCCCAACATTTTATTATGAAAAATTTCAAGCATACAACAAATTTGAAAGAATTTTATAGTGAACATCTATATACCTACCACCTAGATTCTACCACTAACATTTTCTACTATGCCTTATCACATATTTGTCTACCAGTACGTCTTGTTTTTCAGTGCATTTCAAAGTAGGCTGCACACAGCCAATTGTTTTTTTTTTTTATTCTAAAATAGTTGCAATATTTTCATAATTTTAAGTTTCATTTTTAAATGCAATCTTTTTTTTTATTGTGGATTGGGTGAAAGTTTACTGAGCAAATTAGTTTTCATTAAACAATTAATATACACATTGTTTTGTGACATTGGTTGCCATCCCCACGATGTGATTGTGATTTTAAATCAAGTGGTTAGGGTAGGGGCTCATCAAGTAGGTGATCTGAGTAAAGACTTGAGAGAGGAGGGAGTTAGTCACGGACTTATCTGGGAACGATTGTTCCAGGCGGAGGGCAGAGCCAGTGCAGAACCTAAGGCGGGAGCACATCTAACATGTTTTAGGAGCAGCACTGGGGCATTGTGGCAGAGTGGAGGAGTAAGGGGGAGAGTAGTAGACCGGAGCAGGGAAGAGAGCCAGATCAGGTTGGACCTTGTAGGCCATTGTAAGGACTTTAACTTTTATTCTGAGTGAATGGGGACCAATTGGAAGGATCACTTTGAAGTGTCGAGAATAGAGAAATGATATGGCATGCTTCACATCCCACCATAAAAATCTCTGTAGTACTCTGTACTTGTGAAGCCAGCATATGTAACTCTGCTCCAGAATCCAAGGTCTCTTTAAATGAATTTTGAATGCTCATCTTTTGGTTAAGCTTTATTCTTCATTTTTATTAGCCAAAAGGATATTTGAGATTTAAGCTCCTAAACAGTTTGCTTTCTTGTCCAGCCCACAGAACTTGATTGCCCAGTCTCAGTCGGGTACTGGTAAAACAGCTGCCTTTGTGTTGGCCATGCTCAGCCAAGTAGAACCCACAAACAGACATCCCCAGGTAAGGACTTAATGAATTTGGTTTTTCTACTAACCTGTGGAAACCCTGGTGGCGTGGTGGTAAGTGCTATGGCTGCTAACCAGAAGATTGGCAGTTCAAATCCAGTTAGGCGCTCCTTGGAAATTCTGTGGGACAGTTCTCTGTCCTGTAGGGTTGCTATGAGTTGGAATTGATTAGACCACAATGGGTTTGGTTTTTTGGTTTACTAACCTGTAGCTAGAAGGGGAATTCCATTTGATGGGTTAAAAACTAAGCTATGTATTATGTTTCACATAAACCAGAACCCCTCAAGTCAGGCACAAGCAATATGCTTGACCTTCCAGTAACAACAATCCTGTTCCTCTTTCCATAGTTTGCCAATTTTGGGATACTGCTGACAGGCTTGGCTCCTTTACTTGCAGGAATATCTCCTTCATCCACAAATGTCATCCACTAGAAAGTTACGAGAACTTTTTGAGTAGGTGAAAAGGAAACTAATCTCCCAACTGGAATTTTGGATCTTTGATCACATGTGGGTTTTTGTACTCTAATGGCTCATAGCTGTTTCCAAGGGTTTTGACGAGCCAGATTTCTGACCCCTAAGAGTCACAATCCTATGAATTCCAGCTTAGGACTGTGCACTTTAATTCACATAGTCTTTGTTTAGCCTCAGCTGAAGGCTATTGTCTTGAGTTCTCTCTCTGCACTCTTTCCCTGCCAGTGTTTGTGCCTCTCTCCGACATATGAGCTTGCACTTCAAACGGGAAAAGTGATTGAACAGATGGGCAAATTTTACCCTGAACTCAAGCTAGCTTATGCTGTTCGAGGCAATAAATGTGAGTATAAGTATGTAATCTTAATCATTAATCTACTTACTTTTTATTTTGAAAAATTTTATACCTATACATACTTGAAATAGTACAACAAATACATGTACTCTCCACCTAGATTCAAAAACTTAACATTTTGCTGTATTTGCTTTATCTGTATACTTTGTTGTTTTTGTTGAACCATTTGAAAGTAAATGGTAGATAGACATAGAGGCCCTTTATCCCTAAATACTTCAGCATGTATCTCTTAATATGGACATTCTTTAGCATACCCCCAATACCATTATCACAACCAAAAAATAAGCATATTCCCTAATATCTAATACCAGTCCATTTGCATTTTCCTGCAGTCACCCCAAAGATGGTTTTTTTTATAGCTGTTTTGTTTTGCTCCAAGATCTAATCAGTGTTCATGCATTGCATTTAGTTACTGTGTCTCTTAAGTTTCTTTTCATTTGAATGGTCACCCCACCTTCTTTCCTCCCTATTAAATCTCACTTTTTGAACAGACTAAGCCAGTTGCTTATAAAATGTTGCACGTTCTGGATGTGTTTGTTAAACCTCTTTTTAATGTCATTAGAAGAACAGAAACCTCACATGTTCGTGGTTGTTAACTTTGGGAGGTTAATTTTTTTCCTTTTTCTTTATTCATCCTGTCTACTTTTGTTTGTTTGACAACAAACTAACAACATTTAAGTAATTTATCAAGTATTGCTGGGAGTTTGTTTGAATCTTATGGATCTTTAAAAGAAAGTTATGACTTTATGACCCCTAGAAATCAACTGTACATACAGTGTCCTAATACAAGCTTGAAGTCAGTTCTAAAGAAAAAAAGTAAATAAGATAAAACTTGTTGAAAGGTAATCATGAGACATTTAAAACTTCGCCATTTGGATTTGAGTTAGAAGGACAGAATTCTGATGGTGTTGGGGGAGGGGCAGAGAAATTCATTTGTTTAACTGAAGTCAGAAGCAGCATACTTGTTAGCTTTGAATTGACTCAGCCTTCACATCTGGGCAAAATTTCTGGCTGTAACTAGAGGGAGCTTGTATCTAATCAAGGTTATAAATCTTAAAGGGGTAAAAATTTAATCAGTAAGTACCAACTAATTGAAAACAATGAGCCAAATGATAGTGTATCCATTCTCAGATTCTTTTCAATTCTGAACTGCACAGGGTCTGAGAATGTGCCATCGTCTGCCAGGCTTAGTCTGGGGAAGCACATATTCAAAGAAAGGCATTTTGTGTTTTCTTCAGTAGATAAAGCTATCCATAATGATAAGTCCTACTTACTGACTTTGCGGGGGAACTTAAAGGTAACTGACTTGGTTGAAAGAGATAGCTTGAGGGAATAGAGTACATTGAAGAAATCAGAACTTTGAAAAATCTACTCATGAGGAAATACAATCCTGGTCTAGGCAGAATGGTGTTGACAGGGAGAAATAAAGATACCAGATGTTTTAAAAGAGAATCGGCTGATTATACTGAAGAAGCATGACATAGAAGAAGTTCTTCTCATTTTCTATATATCTTTTGAGCATTTTTGTCTGTTTTTATGTCTGTTGACTATTATAGTGACATCCTAACCTTTCCTTAAAATATTATTCCAAGCAGCAAAAAGTTGTATTAAAATAACATCATGGCTTTAGAATTTCTCAAAAAGGAGAGCTGGCTTTCCTATGGAAACACTACAGAAAACATCTTGTCTCCGTAGTGGAAAGAGGTCAGAAGATCAGTGAGCAGATTGTCATTGGCACCCCTGGGACTGTCCTGGACTGGTGTTCCAAGCTCAAGTTCATTGACCCCAAGAAGATCAAGGTGTTTGTTCTAGATGAGGCCGATGTGATGATAGCTACTCAGGGCCACCAAGATCAGAGCATCCGCATCCAAAGGTAGGAACTGCTTGAGCAGCACCTTTTCCCTTTAATTCAAATTCTTCTTGCTCACGTCAAGTTCTTTAGTACTTTCAGAAGCATTTGTTTCATTGGCCATTTCCATGTCAGCACCGAACACCATACTCCCAAGCCTGGGTTGAGAAAGGATCTTTAGGAAATCTACTACCACCTGTCCTACCCCATGTCTTCTGCCTCCCCTCTGTGGTGCTTCGTTTCCCCTTAACTCTTCCTGGGGCCATCCTGGCCTGGGGAGGCCATTCTTCTGTTTCTACCGGTGAAAAACTTGGGGTCATGCAAAATACCTGGGCCTTCCCTTGCAGGATGCTGCCCAGGAACTGTCAGATGCTGCTTTTTTCTGCCACCTTTGAAGATTCTGTGTGGAAGTTTGCCCAGAAAGTGGTCCCAGACCCAAATATTATCAAATTGAAGCGTGAGGAGGAGACATTGGACACCATCAAGCAGTATTACGTCCTATGCAATAACAGAGATGAGAAGTTCCAGGCCTTGTGCAACCTCTACGGGGCCATCACCATTGCTCAAGCCATGATCTTCTGCCATGTGAGTAATAGCAGCAGCAGCAGCAGCAGCAGCAGCGGCGGCGGCAACAGCACCACCTGCCTGCCTGCAGGGGAAGAGCAACACCACAGGGTGTTGCCCTGTGTCTCCCCGCCCCCACCACCAGAGAGCCACCTTAGTACTGAGGTGGGCCAGTTCCTACCCTGTGGCAAAAAAGGGAATGGTGACTCACCTCCACCTACCTGAGGGCATGTTCTCCTCAGATTGTAATGAGTTATAAAGGAAAGACTGTGAAGAACTGAACCTTCATTGATCCTACTTCTTGAAGATTACTTACAGGAAGTCCCAAATAACAATCCAGTGATTTAATTTTAAACGTTAAGAATATATACTATACAGGAATGAAGATCTTTGGCTCAAAGCAAAGTTTTCATAGATGAAAAACTAAGAGCAGGTATTTGAACCAAAAAAATCATATGGCTAAAATTCTATTTGAGAAAGTTTAAGTCTAACCTGCTGACTTAGTTCAGCAGAACCTTCATATTACTCTAATGGCAACAGGCTACTTTTTCTTGGTGTCTTCATTTTTTTCCCACAGGTAACTTCATTTAAAATAATTCTTTTCACTCCAGACACGCAAGACAGCTAGTTGGCTGGCAGCAGAGCTCTCAAAAGAAGGCCACCAGGTGGCTCTGCTGAGTGGCGAAATGATGGTGGAGCAGAGAGCTGCAGTAATTGAGCGCTTCAGAGAAGGCAAAGAGAAGGTTCTGGTGACCACCAATGTGTGTGCCCGTGGTGAGCAATAATAGGTCCTGGTCTGCCAGGCTTGGGTTCCCAGGCCCCCTTAGAGAGAGAAATCCTTGTTTATGGGAAACTCAGATGGTCTGGGGGGACAGTGGGGAGGAGCAGGTTGGTGGTGACATTATTTTCTGGGAGAAACTGTTTGGATTTCCCTC
The DNA here is from genome assembly GCF_024166365.1 of Elephas maximus indicus. Classification (NCBI taxonomy): domain Eukaryota; kingdom Metazoa; phylum Chordata; class Mammalia; order Proboscidea; family Elephantidae; genus Elephas; species Elephas maximus. Next base: position 40,168,344 of record NC_064839.1, on the reverse strand, counting down.
AGCAGTTAGGAACTTTCACAAGAGCCAGGAGTCCTGGCTCGGTGGGAGCAAAGGTAGAGCCATCTGACTGGCTGAGGACGGAGCCTGCTCTTCTCGGGGTACCCGGTGAGGTTTTAGCTGCATCTCCAGATACCTGTATCAGCAAAGCTGTCTTACTGGTTTCATAATGTTGTTAGCACTTGCCAAAGTCCTGGCCTGTTCCTCTGGGTTGTGCTACATGCCTCTATGCTACTGTGTCCCCAGGTCCCAGAGCTGACCCACCCCAGACTCTTCCCTCCCCCAACGTTGGTGGATCTCAGCCTAACTTTGGGCGACAGTGATTTTGTCTTGTGTCGCTAGTCTTACTCTATCGCCAACTCTGCTTCATACAGGTATTGATGTGGAACAAGTGTCTGTCGTCATCAACTTTGACCTTCCTGTGGACAAGGATGGGAACCCGGACAACGAGACCTACCTGCACCGGATCGGGCGCACTGGCCGCTTTGGCAAGAGGGGCCTGGCCGTGAACATGGTAGACAGCAAGCACAGCATGAACATCCTGAACAGGATCCAGGAGCATTTTAGTGAGTCCCTGGCGTGTCCTCTGCCAGGTGCCCTTTGCCAGCCATGGGGGTGGGGAAAAGGGGGGGTTTTCCTACGACCCCAAGAGAGGCCTTTGTCCCCGACCACATTCTCCTCCTTTCCTAAGATACGAACATTCTCAAAGACCACACATGGAGGGCCCGGGGCTCGACTGACAGTGCCTTCTTGGCCGGGCTGATGGGGCTGGGACTCTGCTGCTGTAGCAGCGACCAGCACCCTGCCGACTCCTGTTTGTGCCCTGCAAGCCTGTGGGGTGAAATGAAGGATTGCTGTAGCTGGAGGCATGCAGAGACCTGTGTCTGTCCTCTCCCTGCCCCAGGTGACTTTAGCCATGTCTCCACGTGTTGATTTCTCTTTGCATCTTTTTTCCCAGATAAGAAGATAGAAAGATTGGACACAGATGATTTGGATGAGATTGAGAAAATCGCCAACTGAGAAGCTCCACCCGGAATGATGCCAACCCTTGGGCTCGCCTGCTCGGGAGATGAGTGCTTTCACGGCACAGGCCCACAGCCACCACAGAGATGAAGGCGCGATTAGAGAAAACTACCTACCTCATTTTAAATTACGTTTGGACTTGACAAAAAATTGTGCAAATGATGGGGGAAGGTAGAAAAAAATTGTTTACACAACTTTCCAAGATTAGGCGTGAATACACAGAAATTTACCTTTTGGAAATTCCGTCTTTTTTTTTTTTTTGCCAATGTTTCCCCATCATTATGCGAATCTAGCTGCGGTGGCTAATCACAGGCCCTAGGATCCCTTGTGGCAGCCCATGGCTGTTTTCTGGCTAGGAGTGTATAGCCCAACCTCCAGCCCTTGTAGAAGTAACAGAATAGGGGTGAAGAGGGGACATGGAGAGCGAGGCCTCAAGTAGGACAGTGTATAAGCCCAGCCATGTGTTTGGAGTGTAGGGTGAGGCAGCAGAGGAGGCCTGTGAGCTACTGCTGTGGACTTGGAGTGAGACAGCTCATCTGAAATGTTGCCAGGCCCCTCTCTCCTGATGCTCACAGCAAGAAGGGCTTTGATAAACCTGGATCAACATGCCAACCTGGAACTTTTGTTGTATGCATGTGTGTGTTTCAGGACCACAACCTGCTGTCTTGTCAGCAGGTGTACTATACAAACAGCACACGTGAGATTATTGGTGGGTCCTTTGCTTGCACCTGAGCAAGTCTTAAGGAGAAGTCACCACGGAGCATTAGTGATGATCCTAGCTTGCCACGAAACCTGGTCTCACAGGCACTTGCAGCAACTTTTTTACGTCCCTAACATCACTGTTCTTTTACTATCCCCAAGCAAAGAAAAGGTGATCTGAGGTCTGGATCCTCAGTGGAAATTCTGGTCTCAAGTCTCTACTGGTCAGCCTCAAGGCAGCTGCCAAAGTGTTCAGCAGTAGTCACAAATCCATGCTGTCTCCAGATCGCAGAAGGCTGTCTCCAGATCTCATTCAGAGCTGGGGAATAATTTCAGATGTCTGGCATCTTAATTATGAAGGGATTCTGAATGTCTGTGGTCACAGTGCTTGGAAAACAAACGGGTACAAACTAAGGGACGAAGCGGACAACAGCCATTCATCTGTCAAGGCAAGAGTAAATACCAAGGCCTGTGCTCCATCCTTACTTAGCATCTTTGTGCAGAATAAAGCAAATAATAGTAATTGACATATCCTCATACCTCACCAAAGCTATTGGTACCTACAGAGTGACAGCATAGGCGAGATGAAACAGAGTTGCAAGAGCAATGTGAAAACCCCACCAGGAAGAGTCCTCTTCAGCTCTTTGACTTTGACACAGAATGGCCACTTTATCTAGGACCACACAGGGACTTTTTCTGTGCTGAGAACTATTCTAGTCCTAGACCTTCCTTGTAAGCCTTTCAGTGTTTTAGGCCAGATCTGTCTCCTGGAAGGGAAGGGGCCAATGCCAGCTCCAGGTGGTTTTTTTAATCCAACGTTACAGATACTGCAGACAGACCCACAGACTACCAATTCCACCACATTCACCCAGTGGCTACTTGACTAGTAGGATCTTCTCTATTAGCCAGCTCTGACCCATCTTGGGACTCTCATAAGAAATTTTATGCTCCCCTGAAGTCCTGTGGACTAACCCTGACATTACTGAAAACAAGGGCAATAAATAAAGAAGTATAGACTCCTCACTAGGCTGCAGCTGACCATACCCCAGCTTCTTCCCACAACATGTATAACCTGTCTTATGTTGTAGCCGTAAACCTAAGAGGGAAAATGGGAAAGGATGTGCTTCAGACAGACTCTTTATGAGTAGGAGTAAATGGGTTATGTGGTAGAAATGTAGGTCAACAGTTCTTAATGTGGGATCTTGGACCCCTAAGAATTCAATGGATGGGTTTCATGGACTCTATGAAGTACATCCAGTATTTTGAGTTGAAATACATTTTCCTGAGGAGCGGCTTCCAAAGGAGTATGTATCAAAAAGGTGAGACCCGCTGTTGTGGATGGCTCTGGAATGTTGCCCTAGTGTCACTACAGTTCATATTTTTTCATCATTCATTCCTGCCATTGCCTGTCTCTCAGGGCTCAGTGGTCCACAGTCCACCTCTGTGACCTTGTGCAGCCTAGAGACATCACATAAAAATGTATTGAGCCCTTGGGAAGCTCAGCTTCCCAGGGAATTGTTCCTTTACTGGTTTTAGTAAGTTCCTGTGTATGGAATGATAAACTGTAACCTAGAACAGAGAAACTGCCTTGGGAAAAAGAAATTCTGGTTAAACAGAAACTTCTGGATTGGTTCATTATCCATAAACAATGGATTTTATTGGTTTTTTGAGTGCCATTCATTGGTTGTATGCTCAGAACTAATCAGTATTGGTTATTCTTTATTGATGCTAATTGAACTTAGTTATGAAATGTTCATGTTTCTAAGGCATCATTAATAAGGAAACAACAGCATGTTTTTGGTTGCTGATAATAGTAGTCATAAGTGAAGACTCATGTGATTCCATAGGCTCGTTAACACCTGATAATTTTTTTCAGGGTTGACGTTGCTCCACCTTGAGCAACTGGAGCCCTGGTGGTGTAGTGGTTAAGAGCTGTGGCTGCTAACCAAAAGGTCGGCAGTTTGAATCCACCAGCCACTCCTTGGAAACCCTATGGGGCAATTGTGCTCTGCCCTACAGGGTTGCTATGAGTCAGAATTGACTCAGTGGCAACAGGTTTGGATTTTTTTTGGTTTATTGTTCCAACTCAGGCAATCAGAATGTCTCCATAGGCTCAGGGCTCTGTTCAATTGCTAGAAGGCTCCTCACATTCCTTTTTTTCTTTTAACCACTGGTAAACCAGAGGGTGTTGGCTGGCTAACAGGAAAAAGAAAGGTAGGTGCTAGTAAATATAAAATATTTACATTCTGTTTTTCTAGTGCTAGGAAAGGAATATAATTAAGACTTGGAAATAGGTTTTCTCCTTTTGCTGCTTCCTTCTCTTGTCATTTAACACAAAGGCTATCCCATACAAAGTTTCATTGGGATTCAGAGGGTAAAGGTTTATGAGGTTAGAGATAATTTCATGAGGGAGTGGATTTTGCTTATGACAGGTGTCTTAGTTATCTACTGCTGCTATAACAGAAATACCACAAGTGGAGGGCTTTAACAGATAAATTTATTTTCTCTGTTTAGGAGGCCAGATGTCCAAATTCAGGGCGCTGACTCTAGGGGAAGGCTTTCTGTCTCTGTTAGTGCTGGAATAAGGTCCTCTTTTGAGCTTCTGCTCCTGCATGATCTTCATGTGGCTTGGCATCTCTCTTATCCCCCATCTCTGCTTCCTGGCTTGCTTGTTTTATTTCCTTTATATCTCACAAGAGATTAACTCAAGACACTAATCCTGCCTCATTAATATAACTCATTCCCTAATGGTATAACCACAGGCATAGAGGTTAGGATTTACAACACGTTTTGGGGGGGACATAATTCAATCCATAACAACAGGAAAGTGGGATTCAAAGTGACAAGTAGAGGGCCCTAGGCAGGGGGAAAGGAATATTAAGCTCAAACCAAGTTCACCAGGATAAATGCAGGAGGTGTAGTGAGAAGAGCAGCCTAGACACATTAGGTAAAATATGAGGATTTGATTGCTTGAATGGTATTTGGATTTAGTCACAGAAAGGAACTGATGAAAGGGTGTTTTGGGAAAAATGGTCTAGCACAGATGTATAGGATATATTGGAGGTAGAAAAGGCTGGCAGCTGAGAAACCAGTTAGAAGATTATTGCATCAATCTCATCACATAGCAAGTACCAGGATTTCATTGGCTGTATTTGAGAACACGGAATGCATCGGAGACATGGGGAAGGAATGATAGGCTTTTATACCTTTTTCTTACTCTGAAAAAGACTTGTAGCTCTTAAAAATTGTATGTACTATGCAAAATAATTGTGGGAAGAAACCCAAAGGGAAGGTTTGGAAAAAGCAGATGGTATCAGTGTTGAGGCTGGTCAACAGTATGTACGATGAGAGGCCCCCTCTCCTTTGTCAGTACCATCCAGGCTTTTAGAGATCTCACGGGCCCTCTTCAGGTTTCTCTTGGTCCTGCACGTAGATACAAGGTTCTTGGGAATTCCCCACAGTATCTATTACCTGACTACTTCTTCTGCTTGAGAATACATGTTCCTTATTTCATTGCCTGAGTCAGATTGCAGCCTCTTCCAAAAATGACTCAGTGGAGCTAGGAGGCTACCATACTCTGCTTTCCCAAAACAGCTTCAAACACCTGTGGGAAGTTAGGGACCAGGTGGGAATCCACTTGGCAGGGCTATCTATGTCTCAGAGAATTTGGTGGTCCTATTTCCCTCCCCCTTTTCTCATTTCCTCCCCCCAGCCCCTCTGAAGGAGAAACAAAAATTCAGGAGTATCAAGAACTCAGTGAGGTGAAGTTTTCATCTTCAGGATTCTAGCTAAGATGGATGTGAGAAAAAAGAAAAGACCACTAAAAATGAGAGTCCACGAGTGCTGCAAAGGGCTAGGGAGCAAGCAGATTGGAAGGAATTCAGAGGATGCTCCCCCCCTTCTAACCCCAGGCATCACCTATGGCCATTCGGTCCACAGTCCTTATCTCTTGGAGCTTCCTCCCCACAACAGAGCGTGGGAGACTTGGATACCCTGTGTAGGGAAAGAAGGCCTAGAGGGGGAACCTTACCCCTCCACCAAGTTGCCCTCAACCTGTAATTGGGTTGGACCTATCACTGTGGTTACACCTCTACTTTGAACTCTTCTTCCAGTCCTTCCCCTTCTTCTGACTCTTCCTACTGTTTCAATGGTGAATATCACTTCTTCAGAAAGGTATGCCCCATTCCCCTGCCATAATCTCCCAGAATGCCCTGTGCTTGCCTTGTCAACACTGTCAGGCAACCTTCTAAAGGCCTACATAGTGTAATTTGTTCCTCACAACAAATATGATTCTGATTTTACAGACAAAGAAGCAGGCACCAAGAGATTAAGTAATTTGCCCTGCAAACACAGCTATGAAATTGCAAGCCTAGACAATCTGGCTCCAGGGCCTACAATCTTAACCACTAGTCATCACCCTTTTTGGGACTACTTGTTGAACTTGTGTCTTCCCTTGAACTTAAGTCCTGTAAGGGTAGGATGGGTAGTGTGTATGTCTAACTTAGTCGCCCCTGAATTCCTAGCTGTCGGCAGGGTGCGTTGCACATAGAAATCTGCTGTTAATGTGTGTTAACAAATTAAAGTGTGGAATGTGTTACGTCTAAATATTATGTCCAATCACTTTTTCATACAATTTTATTTTTTCATCATTTTATCATAGTCATTAGACCTTTGTGGTTCAAATGCAAACTTGGTCTAGCTCTTCCCATTACCCCTAAATTATTTTGTGACTCCTTATGCATTCATGCATTCCTCTTCCCATTCTCCTGTTGCTTCCAGTACATGGAGGCATCGTAAGGATGAAAGTAGTTGTCCTAAAGTGGGCCATCCTATCGTCACCACACCCACAGCAAGCGCAAGCTGAATAAATCTTTGCATGCATTTGTTCAGAAGGAATGATGATGCCACAGGGTCAAAGACGTGATCCTTAGAGATGGGTATTTGCCACTCATCAATTCACCTAGTGACTCATTCACTGCTTAACTCAATTGCTCATTGTACCCCTTCGAGGGCAGGTGCTCAGGAGCCAGTGGTGAACAAAACAGGCAAGGTCCCTGACCACGAGACTCACATTTGAGTGATGAAGACAACAAACATTATGAGATCAGCAAATTCTGTACACGACGCAGTTCAATGTACCATGCTCACTCAACTGGGGTCTCAGGCTGCTTTCTGGCCCAAAGGGTCAGTTGGATCCAGCCTGGAGAAGGGCTGTCACCTTCTGATGATTGGCTGGGTGGCTGGCCTGGAGCAGTGGCTGGGAGGGAGGCCCAAGGCCACGAGAGACCAGGAGAGCACTGTGAGGGTTCTTTCTCAAGAGTTCGTCTTCTAGTGGGGAAAGTCAAAAAGTAAACTGGAAGGAGGCAAGTAAGATGATTTTTGATGGTATCCAGATGTTCACCGAACTGTCACCAATTAATAGGGAAGGGGTGGGGGCCTTAGGTAATTTATATGCTCTTGATGCACTATTATACCACAATTAAATGAGTAAATTATGACATAAAAAATACATATTCATATAATAAAAAGATGAAAATTGAAATTGTATGTATACTTTGTTTAGGATTATGTACAATACCCGTGCTATTGATGCATATGAACAAAGAATAGAAGGACCCAGAAGAAAAGGAAACACTAGTGTGGGTGTGAGTGTGGGTGTGTGTTCACTGGAGTGGTGAAATTGTTAGGTGCTATTGAGTCATTCTGGACTCACAGCAACCCCATGGTAGAATAACTGGGGGTTTAAGGGTTTTGTCTCTTTCCACTGATGTAGTTGATTTGATTCCTGTGTATTCCATCCAGTGAGGTTCACATGTATAGTCACCATTTATGTCGTTGAAAAAAGGTAATTACAATGAAGAAACTGATGGTCTTGCAAAATTCTGTCATGCGATCTCTGGTAGCGTTTCTATCATCAAGGCCATATTTTCCAGCTACTGATCTTCATTTCCAACTTTGCTTTCCAATCACCAGTAATTATCAAAGCATTTTGATTGCACGTTTGGTCAATTTCAGACTGCAGAAGTTGGTAAAAATCTTCAATTTCTTCATCTTTGGCATTAGTGGTTGGTGTGTAAATTTGAATAATAGCCACAATTAGTAACTGGTCTTACTTGTAGGCGTGTGGATATTACTCCTATCACTGACAGCATTGAACTTCAGGATAGATATTGAAACGTTCTTTTTGACGAGGATTGTGATGCCATTCCTCTAAAATTTGTCATTCCTGGCATAGCAGACCATATGACTGATTCAAAATGGCCAATACCAGTCCATTTCAGCTCACTAATGCCTAGGATATTGATCTTTATGCATTCCATTTCATTTTTGACAACTTCTAATTTTCTTAGATTCGTATGTCATACATTCCACATTCTGACTATTGATGGATGTTTGCAGCTGTTTCTTCTCATTTTGAGTCATGCCACCTCAGCAAATGAAGGTCCCAAAAACTTTACTCCATCCACGTCATCAAGGTCAACTCTAAGGAGGCTGCTCTCCCCCAGTCGTCTTCTGAGTGACTTCTAAGCTGAGAAGATCATATTCTGGCACTATATCACACAATATTCTGCTGCTATACATAAGGTTTTCACTGGCCAATTTTTTCAGAACTGTCAAGTCTTTCTTTCTAGTCTGTCTTAGTCTAGAGGCTGCACTGAAACCTGTCCACCACTGGTGACTCTGCTGGTATTTGAAATACTGGTGGCATAGCTTCCAGCATCACAGCACAACAAACTAAGCCACCACAGTACAACAAACTGACAGAACAAGGCCAGGGGCTGACTTCAGAACAGACCATCAATTGCTCATATGCAAGTTCAAGTTAAACTCAAGAAAATTAAAACAAGTCCACCAGAATCAAAATAGGGCCTTGAGTATATCCCCCCTGAATTTAGAGACTATCTCAAGAATAGATTTGTTGCACACAACACTAATGACGGAAGACCAGACGAGTTGTGGAATAACATCAAGAACATCATACATGAAGAATGCAAGAGGTCGTTAAAAAGACAGGAAAGAAAGAAAACAGAATGGATATCAGAAGAGACTCTGAAACTTGCTCTTGAACCTCAAGTAGCTAAAGCGAACAAAAGAAATGATGAAGAGCTGAACAGGAGATTTGAAAAGGCAGCTTGAGAAGACAAAGTATTATAATGAAATGTGCAAAAACCTAAAGTTAGAAAACCAAAAGGAAACAACATGCTCGGCATTTCTCAAGGAGAACTGAAGAAAAAATTCCAGCCTCGACTTACAGTATTACAGAATTGTATGGACAAAATACTGAATGATGCAGGAAGCATCAAAAGAAGACAGAAGGAATACAGACTCACTGTACCAAAAAGAACTGGTGGATGTTCAACCATTCAGGAGGTAGCATATGACCAAGAACTCATGGTATGGAAGGAAGAAGTCCAAGCTGCACTCAAGGCACTGGCAAAAAAGAAGGCTCCAGGAATTGATGGAATACCAAATGAGATGTTTCAACAAACTGATGCAGTGCTGGGAGTGCTCACTCATCTATGCCAAGAAATTTGGAAGGCAGCTACCTGGCCAGCCAACTGGAAGAGATCCATATTTGTGTCCTTTCCAAAGAAAGGCAATCCAATAGATGGCAGAAATTATCAAACAATATCATACACAAGTAAAATTTTGCTGAAGATAATTCAAAAGCAGTTGCAGTATGTTGACAGAGAACTGCCAGAAATTCCAGCCAGATTCAGAAGGGGATGTGGAACCATGGGTATTATTGTTGATATCAGATGGATCTTGGCTGAAAGCAGAGAATACCAGAAAAACCTTTACCTGTGTTTTATTGACTATGCAAAGGCATTTGACTGTGTGGATCATAACAAATTCTGGATAACATTATGAAGAATGCGAATTCCAGAACACTTAATTGTGCTCATGATGAATCTGTACATAAACCAAGAGGCAGTAGTTCGACAAGAACAAGAGGATACTGCGTGGTTTAAAATCAAGAAAAGTGTGTGTTAGGGTTGTATCCTTTCATCACACTTATTCAATCTGTATCCTAAGCAACTAATCCAAGAAGCTGGACTATATGAAGAAGAACACAGCATATGGTTTGGGGTAAGACTCATTAACAACCTTCCATATGCAGATGATACAATCTTGCTTGCTGCAGGTGAAGAGGACTTGAAGCACTTACTGATGAAAATCAAAGACTACAGTCTTCAGTATGGATTACACCTCAACATAAAACAAAAATCCTCACAACTGGACCAATAAGCAACAGAGAAAAGACTGTGGTTGTCAAGTTTTCCTTTTACTTGGATCCACAATCAACACCCATGGAAGCAGCAGTCAAGAAATCAAAGGAGACATTGCACTGGGCAAATCTGTGAAAGACTTTTAAAGTGTTGAAAAGCAAAGATGTCACTTTGGGGACTAACGTTCATCTGACTCAAGCCATGGTATTTTCAGTCACCTTATATGCATGCGAAAGCCAGACAATGAATAAGGTAGACCGAAGAAGAACTGACGCCTTTGAATTATGGTGTTGGTGAAGAATACTGAAAATACTACGGACTGCCAGAAGAAGGAACGCATCTGTCTTGGAGAAGGTACAGCCAGAATACTCCCTAGAAACGAGGATGGGAAGACTTCGTCTCACGTATTTTCGACATGCCCTGGAGAAGGACATCATACTTGGTAGAGGATCAGCGAAAGAGAGGAAGACCTTCAACAAGAGGGACTGAAACAGTGGCTGCATGATGGGCTCTAGCATAGCGTAGCAAAGTGTTTTATTACATGGGGTCGCTGACTCCACAAGAGGGTTTTGTTTTCTTAGACATTACCGTTCTTGACAACAGGAACTGGCATCATACAGTATTCTTCACGGGCCTTTTCTTTGTACGGAGCCACTCAACGGCAACTGGTTTGGGTTTTTTGCTGCGACACTCAGGCTGCTAACCAAAAGGTCGGGGCTCCAATCCATCAGCAGCTACTAGGAAACCATATTGGGGCAGTTCTATTCTGTCCTATAGGGTCGCTATAAGTCGGAACGGACTTGAAGGCAACGGTTTTTCTTTATACAGGCTTTCTGGTTCACAGAAGCGCACGTACATATTTAATATGACACGCGGTAAGTTACAAATAAAACGAGTTATTTCAGTGTGAAGTAAGGTAGTGAAGTGAGGGCAAAACAGTTTTACTTTGAAGAACTTACGGATTTAAGGCACTACGAGGCAGGAGCAGGGAACTACAAATACAACGCGGGAGGTTTAACCACGCCGGAATAGGGCTGAAACACAGGGCCGGCGCGACGTGGCGCCGAATGGTGACGTTTTCGCACCTGACGGATCGGACGTCATTCTCGCGCGCCTCCGCTTCCGGCCCGTGTGAGTGACGTTTTCGTGCCGGCGACAGAGTCTGGCCGGTGTTGTCTCGTGGTCTTCAGTATCTTTCCTCGTGTCCACCTCCTGCCCCCGGCACCATGGCCACCGACTCCTGGGCTCTGGCGGTTGACGAGCAAGAAGCAGCTGTCAAGTCGGTCAGTGGATTCTGCTCAAAGGGGCAAGAACGTAGCAGAGGCCCAGGTGGACCTGGGCTCGAGGCCCAGAGAGAGGGAGTGGTAGAGCAGGCCTTTGGCCAGCACGACCTGCACTGCTGCCGTGGGGAATAACTGCGCCCTAAATTTGCTTCTGGAAACCCTGGTGGCTTAGTGGTTAAGAGCTACTTCTGGTAATAAAAAGGTCGGCAGTTCGAATCCTCCTGGCGCTCCTTGGAAACTCTACGGGGCAGTTCTACTCTGTCTTATAGGGTCACTGAGTCGAGTCAACTCGATGGCAGTGGGTTTGGTTTTAATTTGCCTCTGGGGCTAAAAAGACCAACATTGAGCTTTTGATCATCATCTAATCCAGTTAAAGACTTGTTGTTGTTAGATGCCATCTATTCGTAGCGACCCCATGTGACAGAATAGAACTGCCCCATAGGATTTTCTTGGCTATAATTTTTATGGGAGCAGATAACCCGGTCTTTTCCCCGCGGACCTCCAACCTTCAGGTTAACAGCGCAGCGCAAATATCTCTTCACTGTATATTATTACCATTCCTGTGTTGCACCTGTTTCCCAGTGGCGTTTGTAAACAAAGGCAAATGTAGATGGTCATTCTGTTTCATTGAAATAACACATTTACAGGTTTAGATTTAATGTCTCAGTGTACTGTAAAGGTAAGATAAAGTTTAGATTTGTTTAGAGACAATGGACTGTTGGTAGTGACAATATAGACTATTTACTGAAGACTTTTCCTGTAGTCTGAAGCCTTCTGTAGCTTTTTTTTTTTTTAATCTACTCAGTGTATTTTTTCATTGTACTTCAGATGAAGGTTTACAAAGCAAATTAGTTTCTTTAAACAGTTAATACACATTGTTTTGTGACATTGGTTGCCAACTCCACTACATGTCAACACTCTCCCCTTCTCAACCTTGGGTTTCCCATTACTAGCTTTCCTGTTCCCTCTTGCTTTCTTGTCCTTGCCCCTGGGCTGGTATGCCCATCTAGTCTGATTTTGTTTTATTAGCTGTCTGATCTTTGGCTGAATTCTATAACTTTTTAATGCCTAAATTACGTTTCTTCTCCAGCTATGCTTTGTTGATTTGGGAGTACTATCAGTTCATCAGCAGATAAATAAAATGGGTTAAACCTGGTGGAGTATAGGAAGAAGCTTTATAGTCTTAGCCAGGAAGACTACAATGTGGGAAGTGCTATGAAAGAAGTAAGAACAACATCTTAAATGACCTCTGAAGAGGGAGAGGACATTTATGAGTGGGAAAATGCTGGAAATTTCTTGTGAAGAAACTTATATTTGAGCTGGATTTTAGAGATCGAGTCATATTTAAGATAGAGATGACGGCGAAAGACATTTTAGGAGGAGAAAATGTGCCAAAGTGCTGGACTTGCCTAGAGAACAGGAATCAAATAATTTTGGCTGCAACTTAAGGTGATTGGTTTGGAGTGGGGCAGTATAGAAAATATCGCAGGGAGTATACTTTAGACCTTGACTAAAAACTGAAGGAGAGGGGGCTTTATTTAGTAGGCTTGTGGTCCAGGGCTTGATTTGAGTATTCCTCAGAACCCGACAACATACCTTTACAATACCATCTGAATATCACACTTTACTCTTCCAATATAGAAAAATAGTTCTCATGACAGTGGAGAGTTGTTTGCAAATTTATGAATTATTGCTCTGCTTGCAACTTAGCAAGTTTGTATTGACTAGGAGTACGTGGCCAGGAGTAAAGGAGAAATCATTTTGTTCAAGCTTCTGTAAGATTTTTAAATCAGGAACTTGGGTTTGTCAATACTTTCATTATAAAAAATAAGTTTCTCCCTAATTTATAATCTAGGAGGTTGATAAGACAAGAAAGAGGGCTGTAATTTATTTGCTGAGTGTTGCCTGAATACAGCATGGGTTTTAGGGGTTAAAAAAAAAAAACCAAACTTATGAGATATTTACATCGTATCATTCTTTACCTAGAAACAAGCTGTGTTTGTGCCTTTGAAAGTTTATATTTGATATATGTTTATTGAAGGTTAGATGTCCTGGGAAGAGCATGAGTTGGGAGAAGAGCAGAGGTTTGAGATTGCTGACATACTTTTTCTTCCTACTATTACATTTAGTTTGCCCTTCCCCCTGTTTTTTAGGCTGTAGAAGAGATTTGAAATGATGTTTACACCCAGTCAATTCTACATCAAGCAAAACAAACCTGGCCCCTGAAGATGGGTGTTGAAGTAGCTCCTGCTAGGCTTTTACTAGAGACCTCCCCTGTGCCCAAAAGTCTTCCTTTAACTGGGTCACTTGCTTAACTCTACTTCCTTTCATTCCCATTCAGCTGAGCAGCTTGCAGATCAAGGAAGAGAAAATCAAACCAGATACCAATGGTGAGTGAGTAGTAACTACAAGCCAGGCACAAGCTACACATGTGCTTCTGTTTTGCACTCATTGCTGCAGTGTGAATAGGAGTTTTCACTTAGCCCAACATTTGGTAAATGATTAGAGAGCACTGGATTAGAGAGCCAGTAAATTAGGCTTAATTACTGAAAGGGATGTGTGATGTTTTCCAGATTTGATCCAGCCTCTCATTCCTTAAATCCAACAATCAGCACTGGAGTATACTGCTACTCTTTACTGGAGATGGTTTCTTTGGAAAATTATTTTTGTTTAATTTTTTGAAAGATAATTTGGGTCCAAAACTCAAAGTATAAAAAGTTGAAAGCCCTTCTTCCCATTGTGGTCCCTCATTTACCGAGGTCCCACTCCCCACCCCATCCCATAAGTAATCACTGTTATTTGTCTTATTAATATTCTTTTGAAGTTTCTTTAAGCAAAAGAAATATAAATATAGATTTATATTCCCATTTTCTTTCTCACAATTAGCAAACTGTTTGCTAATATAATGCTGTATTTTAAATAAGGATAAGTTAGAGGTGACATTCTGATCATTGTGAAATTGGCCAAAATTTCTAGAAATTTAAAATTTTCTTATGCATTTAAAAACTTTCTAGAAATAAAAGTTCATTAAACATAAAGAAATGTGAACTATTTGTTTGATCACTTAAATAAGTTTTAGTATTTATATTGTCCCACCTTTTGGGTGGGTTTAATATTAGCCTAATTATGACAACTCTTTTTGTGTAGGTGTTATCAAAACCAATGCCACTTCAGAAAAAACATACGAAGAAGAGAAAGGTAACTGCTCTTTGAAGTCCTGTCACCAGAGATAGAGTATGACACAAGATTTGGCGTTACGGAGCCCAGAGGCACTCTGAATTGTAAGATCAAGGAGACAAGGAAAATTGCAAAGGAGATTGAGAAGGAGCATTCAAAGGAGAATCAAAAGAGTGTGGTATCCAAGAAGCCAGGAGGAAAAAGTGTTTCACAAGTTAGGGAGCCAAATATTGGTAATAAGTTGATAAGAGAAAAACTAAAAGTTGATCATTAGATTGATTAGGCAATGTGGAAGCCATTGGTGAGTGTGAGAAGGGCTATTGAAGTAGAGTGGAGAGGTTAAAAAAACTACTCAGTGTGCCTTCAGAGAGAAAGGGAGGAAAGGCAGTGGAGACAACAAGAATAGACAACCCTCTTGGGTTTTATAAAGGGAAGCAGTGAGCTGGAACAGTAATTGGATGGGGTGTGGAGTAAAGGAGGAGGCAGATTTATGATGAGAAGTGTAAAAACATGTTCATTTGCTGATGGGAATGATCCAGAAGAGTGGGAAAATTGGTAGTGCAAGAGAGAGGGTCAGTGTCGGGAGAAATATCTTTGTAGGCAAGAAGCGATGGGATCTTTCGTAGGGGGCAGGGAGGGTAGACTTAGACTGGAACACAGGCTGTGCATCCGTAGTTACAGGGAAAAGGCTGAGAATATGGGCACAAATGCGGGTGGGTGTGGTCTTGGAAGCGTATGGAATTGCTTCTGAGTATTTCTCACTTGGAAACAGAGCCATCACATGAGTGAGAATGTGGAGGGTTTAGAGGTGAGAGGAGAAGGTATCAGTGGTATTAGTGAAGAGACGGAGAGCCAATGAGTGGACTATGGAAATGGAAAGGCTTACTGGGCATCTCAGACCCCACTCGGGTCTAGTGGTCAAGAAGTTAAAGTGAGGCCTGTCAGTGTGGTTATGATTTTTCTCCAGCGGTGCTTGGTTGTCCAGGTGCTGAGAGGTGGGGTTGGCCAGATGAGTATGAAGAAAACATGTTTTCTTCCTGACAGAGGACAGAGCTGCCCAGTCCTTACTCAACAAGCTAATCAGAAGCAACCTTGTCGATAACACAAACCAGGTGGAAGTCCTGCAGCGGGATCCAAATTCTCCCCTCTACTCTGTGAAGTCTTTTGAAGAGCTCCGGCTGTGAGTATTTGTTCTCTCTAACTTCTGTTCTTTGTCCCTTCTCTATAAAACTTAGCGTCTTAGAGATGGGTCTGTTCCTTTAAAAAAAAAGAAAAAACTTTAATGTGTTTACGTCTTTTAATAGGTAATAATTCACATGATTCAAAGTCAAAAAATATGAAAGTGTTTACAGTAATAGTTTCCCTCCCATCCTTGTATCTTGGCTACCTAGTTCAACTTCTTTTGGTAGGGATTTTTAAATGCCACAAATTTATTCATCATAGCTGAAAGTCTTTTTTCTTTTATGCTCTTAGAACTTTCAATAAAATATTGGCTGACAGGTGATTTCTGGATGTCAGGAACATTTCTTATTAGGTAAGCCCTTTTGTTAGACTCTAGGGTCTACAGTCTTAATAACAGTTTATCTGCTTTTATAAAATCTGTCAAGAGAGCCAAGTACTCATAATGGAAAGCTGCCTTGGACAGTTCTGGAATTAAAAAAAAAAAAACCCAGAGTTGAGACTTACGAGTATATGTGTATATGGCATTGTGCCCAGGATGACTTCTAAGATGTCATTATTTTTAAGACAGAGAACGGAGCTTATTAAGATTGTATTTATGAAAGGTCATATCAAGTTTATTTTTTATTTTTAGTAAGTTAGTAGAGAAGTGTTCGTGGATTATTAGCTTGTGCACATGCCACTGGGCTGGGTCTTATGAGGAACACAAGACGTGTATTATTGTTACCAGCCAGGATGTGGATCATAGGTAGAGAGTAGCTGGTGAATATGACAGTGGTGGGATAAATGGGTTCTTTGCCTTTGTTCAGCAAACATCTGTAGTATGTCTCCTGTGGGCAAATAGGGGCCACATTCCTGCCAACTACTACCATTGCTTTAGATTGAAAGACAGTTAAAATAGCTAACTAGAACCAAATCAAATAATAGCTAAGAAGCAGCTTTTTAAAGTGTGGCCCATGTTCCAACTATTTAATTTCAACTTCAGGAAATTTTACTTGTCTATGTGTGTTCCTGTGTTGGGGGCTTTTTTCAAAAAAATTGTCTCCTCTCCTTTACTTCTGCTCAAAAACTGTAGCAGGGAGGTTAGATGTGCCTTATTGTTTCCTGATTCTGGCAGTTTGCTTTTCTAGGTGTCAGTGGTTTGGGTTTTTTCTAAATTCCTATCATTTAAAAGACTTGAGCTTTCATATCTACCACTGATGAGTTGTCCTCTTTGGAAGACAAGTTCTCTCTGATTTAGTTGTTGGTTGCCAAAGGAAACAAAGAATGAGACCAAGGTCACCTAATATACTTGGTCTGTTATGGGCTTAAAAATTTGAATTTATCTGCAAAATAAAAGTATTTAGCAGGTGGAGGCACTTGAATCACTTGAGTCTTGACTTGATAGTGACTGTTTCCTTGGCAACAAATCAGAAGCTGCAGAGCTTTACAGCCTTTCCTTCCAAACAGAAGACATCAAAGCTTATGTTTTCAAAGTTCTTTGTGTGTGAAAACAAACGTGTGAGAAAAATTTGCCTTTTAGAGAGTCTGTTAAATACCAAGGAACAGCTTAGAAGTCTTGACCTGTTTTGACTTTTCTTTAGAAACGATCATGTGTGATTTTTGTTAACCAAACCCGTTGCCGTGAAGTCACTTCCAACTCGTAGCGACCTTATAGGACAGAGTAGAACTGCCTCATAGGGTTTCCAAGGCAGTAAATCTTTACGAAAGCAGACTGCCACATCTTTTTTCCTACACAGTGGCTGGTGGGTTCAAACCGCCAACCTAGCAGTTAGCAGCCAAGCTTTTTAACCACTGTGCCACCAAGGCTCCTGATTTTTGTTAAACACCCTGTCAGTGTAGAGGTAGTAGATAGCTTATTGTAAATGTGACATAAGAGCAGCTTCGATACTTGTTATGGAGCCACTTATTTAAAAAGTTAATGCTTTTCTTTTCTTGATTTTGACTAGACATAGTAACTGAATCAGAACATTTATAAAGTCAGTGTGATAACTGAATCCCCCGTGCCTACTTACCATTGATCAGCTACTAGAAACTGGCTTAATCAATGTTCTTACCTGTTGATTGTCCCAAGTATTGCTCAGCTGATTTGGGCGGACAGTGGAACACAAGAGGATTGTAGTTCAATTTAACATCTGCATAAAGAATTAAAACTATAATCCCATTCTATGAAGAGATTCCTAAATCTTAGTGGCATAGTAAACTGAAAAAAAAACAAACCCATTGCCATCAGGTCGATTCCAACTCATAGTGACCCTATATGACAGAGTAGAACTGCCCCATAGAGTTTCCAAGGAGCACCTGGTGGATTTGAACTGCCGACCTTTTGGTTAGCAGCTGTAGCCCTTAACCACTACGCCACCAGGGTTTATTTTTAGATATTTTTAATAATTTATTTTATGCTGTGAATTAATAAATACCACTCTCTTGCTGTGCCCAGGGAACACTTGTCGTCCAACGCCAACCAGATTTGTGGGTATGCTGAAAACATGAATTTCTCCAAGAGAGGAACCTGTTTGTACTTTATGATTTACGTAATAGTTTCAGATTGAAATTCAGTTTGGAAAGATAGTGGTTTGGTTTTAGATAGCGTCTTTTAAGACGTAGAAAAACAGGACAGAGCTAGGAAACACCATTCCTTGCTAGATATACGGAAAGGGAAAACTCTAGGCTTTGAAAACAATTTCAACAACTAGGAATCCATCCTCTCTCTCCTCGGCCTCGTAGGAAACCACAGCTTCTCCAGGGAGTCTATGCCATGGGCTTCAATCGACCCTCCAAGATACAAGAGAATGCATTACCCATGATGCTTGCTGAACCGTGAGTATGCAGAAACCCAGAGTGCTCCTTTTGAGAGTTTGGTTTAACATCTTCCACAACTATTATTGTTCCTGAGAACAGAATGGCCCATTTGGACCAACACGTTTCTCCAGGGAAGCAGCTTGGTCATTATTTTAAACTTTTTCAAGCCTGCAAAAAAGTATGAAGAACAATACCAAGAACACCTCTGCAGCCCTGTCCAGCCAAGAAATAAAATGTCATTAATCTAGTGGGCAGTTGGAGCCACTGTGTTTCCCTACCCTCTCGCACCTCTGCAGAAGGTAGCACCATCATGAAATCCCTCACACTTTCTTTCACTTCTGTTCCATGTGTGTGTGTCCTTCAGAACCTGAAGAGTAGTCCACATGTTTTTAAACCTTACCTAAATGGTATCATAATTACATAGCCATTTTTTTCACTCAACTTTATTATTATTTTAATGACAAAAACACCACCTGTTTCCTTGATAGTGGGTTACATGAAGTGAAATGTAAAAGTTCCCTGTAAAACATCTGTCTGGAAAAATTTGGAAATCAGTAATGGTGATGCTTGTACAACATGCTGAATACAATTAATGTCTCTGAACTCTACATGTGAAGGATATTGAAATAGCAAATGTTTTGTTACGTGTATAATTACCACAACAAAATACATCTGACTTGGTATCTTGCATGTTCCATGAAGATGGGAAAAGGGAACATGCAGAAAGCACCTAGTCCCCGAAACTTATTACTGCTTGGCAGAAAATGTCACTGGGGGCTTGTCTGGGCACAGATCTTCCTCTGCAGTCTTGATTTCCTTGGAGCCCTTGGGACACAAAAGTATGGCACACCTTCAGGGAATAAAGTTGTGCTGGAGTCTAGGATAAGGATTTCTTGGTGTGAACTCATTTAAAACAGCCATTTCCCTTAATTTTTAAGCGGGTTTTTTTTTAAGCAATATATAAAAAGTTTATCAAAGTAAGTTGTGCTCAATGCAGAAAGCCTGCATAATATAGAGAGACATAAAGGGAGAGGACCCATATTTCTGACACCCAAAAAGAACATTTTGACGTGATATCTGTTTTTTGTTGTTGTTCTTGTTTTTTTTCCCACTTTGCCGCCTTTTTGGTGTTTGTTCCAGGGTTAACCGTAAGATGAAAACTGCAGTTTTGAACTTGCAAGGGTGATTGACTCATTAGACAGTCTTTGTCATTATTGGCACCAAAGGGTCTAGTTTAAAAAGTTGAAATCGCGGTTTGTTTTGGGGTTTGGATGGGCCGTATGTAATTTTCAAGATCTGCCTCAATTTTAACTGTTATGTCAGCAGTCCCCCATTTTTGAGACCTTTCATTTTTTTTTTTTTTGGTGGTAAAAGTATATATAACAAAACATTTACTATTTAACTAGTTTTTCTGTGTACAATTCAGTGACGTTGATTACGTTCATCATCTTGTACAACCATCACCACTATCCGTTTCCAATTTTTTCCATTACCCTTAACAGAAACTCGGTGTTGCCTAAGCAATGGTACCCTCTTTCCCCTTCCCTCCTGCCCTCAATAACCACTAATGAAATTTGATCTCTATATATTTGTCTATTCTAGATATTTCATGTAAGTGGATCATATAATATTTGTCCTTTTTTGTGATTGACTTAGATCACTCAGCATAATGTTTTCAAGGCTCACCCATGTTGTAGCATATATTAGGACTTCATTTCTACTTATGGCTGAGCAGTATTCCATCCTAGGTATATACCACATTTTATTCATTCCTTTGTGGTTGGGCACAAGGGTTGTTTCCACCTTTTGGCTGTTGTGAATAGTGCTGCGACAAACACTGGTGTACAAGTATGAGTATCTGTTTGCATTCCTGCTTTCAGTTCTTCTGGGTATATACCTAGGAGTGGAAATGCTTGGGCAATATTTGTTTTAACCGGTGTTATTTTTATTTCTGTCCTTCTTTAATCCAGCCCACAGAACCTGATTGCCCAGTCTCAGTCTGGTACTGGTAAAACGGCTGCCTTTGTCTTGGCCATGCTCAGCAGAGTGGAACCAGCAGACAGATATGCCCAGGTGAGGGTTTGGGGAGCCTAAGGGCACTGGCTGGCCTGCCCTGGGATGGGCAGCACCATCTGGTGGGGATTAGGGTGCTCTGGAGGGGTCTGAACATTTCTGATGTCTCAGACTGTGGCTCAGGCAAAGAAGGTTAGTACACTGAGCCCTGGCCTGGGTAGAAATCACTTGGAAACAACACCCCAAGGCCTCTGTAAAGCCAGGGCTCCCTAAGTAGCCAGGGCTTCGGTCTGCAGCCAAAAGGTAGGCCTGGCTGCAGACACTGTGGTCCCCTGCACTACTTAGGTAGTAGTAACAACAACATGCTTTGTTGTTTAGAACCTATTATGTGTTGCTAAATGGTTCTCTCAGACTCATCCTTTGATTTTCCAATCAGTGTTTGTGCCTCTCCCCAACATACGAGCTGGCTCTTCAAACTGGAAAAGTGATTGAACAGATGGGCAAATTTTATCCAGAGCTAAAGCTTGCCTATGCTGTTCGAGGCAATAAATGTGAGTATCAAGGGGTGAGACCAAAGCAGTGGGTGGGGATGTGGTTGGGCGTTTGAATTTTGAAGATGTAATGCCGATATTCAACTTTGTAGTTTAGTCTGACCCTAGAGCCCAACTGCATTGCTTTTAGAAAATCTATTTAAATACTTGCTAATTTGTTAATAGTCTTCTTTATATGAAATAAGACTTCAGGTTGTTATAAAATACCTGCACAGGTCATGGCATGTATTTTTTAAATCTAGCATTCTTGACCAAAAAGACTCAATGAGTCTCCACTGAGAAGCTTTTGAACTCAGCATCCAGAGTTCTGGAAGCTGTTTACTAGAGTGGGATTAACAACATCAAGGATAGTAGGTTGGGGTGAGATCCCTTACTTTAAAGGTAAGCACAACTTCAGTAAGAGTAAACTGAGAGAATGTACAGTTCACTTGGTTTTATCAACATCGGAAACCGTTCAGTTGTTTCTTCCATGTGTTCTGCAGAATGTCACGTAGAGAATGTGGGTTAAAATAGGGAGGAAGCAAAGGTTTTGAATGAATCATTAAATGGGTCATTGAAAGTTATCAGAATGTAGAAAATGCCTACAGATCGGCAAGAAAACAGCAAGCAGTCTAGTAGGAAGATGGACAAAAGAGGCCCAGTTGAACGGGCACTTCACAAAAGACGGAACTCTGACAGCCAATAAACATGAAAAGGTGATGAGCCTCATTACAGGGAAACATAAGTTGAAACTACCATATACCTCTCGGATGGATAAAAATTATGAAGCCTGATAATACCAAGTAGTCGTACAGATGTAGGACGAGTGGAATATTCATCCACTCAAAAAAAAAATTTTTTTTTTTTTCTTTTCCTGGTGAGCGTATACATCAGCACAGTCTCTTCAGGAAACAATTTGGCACTACCTAGAAAAATGGAAGAGAGAGATCCCTTTGACCAAACATTTATAATTGCTCAGAGCAGCAGTTCTCATGGTCTTAGCACTTCCTTACACTCAAACATTATTGGGAAGCCCAAAGAGTTTTTGTTTATACAGGGTATATCTATATTTGCCATATGAGAAGTTAAAACTGAGAAACTTAAAAAATAACAATAAAAAACTCATTACAGATTAATATAAGAAATGTACAGTGACACCTGTGAGAGCTAGAACTCGATAGGACTTCCATATTTGTCCAGGTATTGCAAGTTTCTGCCTTTGACAGGGTGTATTCTTGCCACTTTTCTGTTACTTGTTTTAGTGGAAAATATTTGAATTTCCTTTCTCTGGCGGGTTTCCGCCTTACACACATTCTGGCTTTCACAGGTTTCACTGTATGTTTATGAAAAATAACTATATTTCCGAAGTGAAAAATACAAGCTTAGCATTGTTTTTCATTTTTCTAAATCTGCTTATGTATACAATCTGTTGTGAGCTGTAATTTTTCTTGAGGCAGATGAAGAAAATCTGTCCTTTTCAGATATTTAGAGATTCTTTTCTGATGTTTCACCAAAAATTGACAAATGGTAATTGCATAAAAGGTAGTTACAGAGTGGCTTCTGAAACCATATTAATGAACTTTTTGTATTCTGTTACATTAACATCCCTTGCTGCCTCTTGCGCTTTGAATGGCTTTTTTGCCCATGAATGATTTTCTAACATCATGTTTGGTCATTTGGAAAGTGTTGGTTTACACTTCATTATTCAGTATCAAAAAATTGCGAGCGTTATATCACCACTGATTACATCAGAGGACCTCATTAGTATTGGGAAGCTGTCCAGGTCAAGGTTATCAGATGCAAGTTTTCCCGAATTCTCTTTATCTCTTGAAAGACCAAAGGTTATCCTGGCAACAAATACAATTGATTGTTTTAATTGAAGACATAAGCCTACTTTGTTCATTTTTATGAAAATGTGCATCAGATTCCAAAGTTGAGTATCTATACTTCGTCAGTCAACAGACAAAAATGGATAGTTCAGTTCACCATACAATCGTAAAAGTGCATTTCCTTGAGATAACCTTCGTGCTTTGGTGTGCAGCAGAAGCACTTCATCCAGAAATGATGAGGGTGGGTATTCATGTGTTTGTTTAAAGTTCAGTTTTGACTGTCAGACAGTGGGCATTGGAGACCCACAGTGTTTTTAAGGGTTAATTTAAAACTCTTTCCCAATGAATAGTTGATGAATCCTAAAGAAAGGCCAAAAACCCCTTACTGTCAAGTCATTTCCGACTCATAGCAACCCTATAGGACAGGAGAATTGTCCCATAGGGTTTCCAAGGAGCAGCTGGTAGATTGAACTGCCGACCTGGGTTAGCAGCCTAATGCTTAACCACTACATCACCAGGGCTCAATTTCTCCAGTGATTTTATTTTAAAATATACTTCAATTTTTAATTCTATTTATTTTTAAAATAATTAAGACATTCATATATTTCACAACTGGAAAAGCTGTATGGTAGGTTTTCTCCCAGTCTTCCTTCCTCACAGCAACCACTGCTAGCCACTGTCTCCTGCGTCCTGCCAGCGGGACTCTGTGCAGTTACAAGCAAGTGATGGTATATATGCATGTATGTACGCATATGTATTTTAGAGGTTGATCCATACCAGCTCCGAAACAATTGCCTTATACCTTTATTGGTGTCATCAAAATGGTTAAATCATTTTCACCTCCTACCAGCTCTAGTTTGAAAATAGTTTTTTTTTTTCAATCAAAGAGAATTTGTACATAGCAAAACTGTACAAGTAGAATGTCTACATACCAGATATCAAAGCAAAAAAAAAACTCATTGCGCCAAGATCCTGACTGAAAACTACAATTTAGGACGGAATCACTGAACTGTGAGTGAATGGAGGATAGAAAAGAATGAGAGTAACAGTAAAGAAAAGTCATAGACAGTGTTGAATTATAGGAGAAAGTAGGAGGGCGCTAACACTTATTGAGGGTTTACTGTGTGGGCTTTAATCTGACCACAGTGCAGTGAGATAGGTATCATTATGCTCATTTTATAGAAGAAGAAACCAAGACTTGAGGATAATGTTCATGTATGTTTTGAAATTTGGAATTAACCCTTTTCTGCTAGCTCTGGAGGAATGGGCGCACTTTGATTTCCAGAGCTGGTTTTGCCACCAAAACACAGAAAACATCTTCTTGTCTACACAGTGGAAAGAGGACAGAAGATCAGTGAGCAGATTGTCATTGGCACCCCTGGGACTGTCCTGGACTGGTGCGCCAAGCTCAAGTTCATTGACCCCAAGAAGATCAAGGTGTTTGTTCTAGATGAGGCTGATGTGATGATAGCCACTCAGGGCCACCAAGATCAGAGCATCCGCATCCAGAGGTAGGAACTGCTTGAGTAAAGTGGACGTCCTCAGCCTCCTGATCTGCAAGTAAATGTCTTCTTGTTCTGTGTTGTTTTCCTCCATTACATCTAACTCTCTTCTCTCTCCAACACTTTTTTCTCTCCTGCTGTTTTCTTTGCTTCAGAACCTTCAGAAGCATTTGTTTGATCAGCCATTTCCATGTCAGCACTGACCGTAGTCCCAAGCCGGGGTTGAGAAAGGGTCTTTTGGAAATCTACCATCCCCTTGCCTACCCCATGTCTCCTACCTCCTCCCTGCGGTCCTTCATTCCCCTTTGCACCCTTCTTGGGGCCATCCTGGCCTGGGGAGGCCATTCTTCTATTTCTACCAGTCAAAAACTCAGGGTCATGCAAAATACCTGGGACTTGCCTTACAGGATGCTGCCCAGGAACTGCCAGATGCTGCTTTTCTCTGCCACCTTCGAAGACTCTGTATGGAAGTTTGCCCAGAAAGTGGTCCCAGACCCAAATATTATCAAATTGAAGCGTGAGGAGGAGACATTGGACACCATCAAGCAGTATTACGTCCTATGCAGTAACAGAGACGAGAAGTTCCAGGCCTTGTGTAACCTCTACGGGGCCATCACCATTGCTCAAGCCATGATCTTCTGCCATGTGAGTAGCAGCGGCAACAACAGCACCACCTGCCTGTCTGTGGGGGAAGAGCAACAGTCTCTTCCCTTTTTTTTTTTTTTTATTCGTTTCTTGACATGGACATCTTCAAAAGTTTAGGCTAATAGTGTTTCAGGATTTCTCTGAATTTTTTTTTCCCCCTCATGATTATATTTAGGGTAAATATCTTTGTAAGGTTGCTACCCAGGTGACATTGTTACTTCCCATCGGACCATACCAGGCGTTTTCATTATTGGTGTTAAGTATGCTCACTGGGTTACCATGGGCTCTGCCAGATAATTCCATTGTAAAGGTGCCTTTCTGTGTGTATGTTAACAAGGAATCAGTAGGGTTATAAAGTTGTTTTAAAATAGTAATTAAATAAGACTTATGTATATATTTGCATATACGTATTATCTTAGAAACCCTGTGGTGTAGTGGTTAAGAGCTGTGGCTGTTAACCATAGGGTCAGCAGTTCAAATCTGCCAGGCGCTCCTTGGAGACTCTATGGGGCGGTTCTGCTCTGTCTTCTAGGGTCTCTATGAGTCAGAATCGACTGGACAGCACTGGGTTTGGTTTTTTTTAGTTTTGTATTATCTTACATTTCCATTTCTTGATGTAACTTGAGTGACTTTTGAAACATCTCAAGAATTTGGCACTTTTAGGAAATTTAACCCTTAGCTGCTAAGTTTCAGGTAGTGTCTTCCAGATGAAAACTAGTCTCTTCGGGTACCTTCAGTTCTCAAAATGTTTTCTTCTCTCCAGACACGCAAGACAGCTAGTTGGCTGGCAGCAGAGCTCTCAAAAGAAGGCCACCAGGTGGCTCTGCTGAGTGGTGAAATGATGGTGGAGCAGAGAGCTGCAGTAATTGAGCGCTTCAGAGAAGGCAAAGAGAAGGTTCTGGTGACCACCAATGTGTGTGCCCGTGGTGAGCAATAATAGGTCCTGGTCTGCCAGGCTTGGGTTCCCAGGCCCCCTTAGAGAGAGAAATCCTTGTTTATGGGAAACTCAGATGGTCTGGGGGGACAGTGGGGAGGAGCAGGTTGGTGGTGACATTATTTTCTGGGAGAAACTGTTTGGATTTCCCTCAGCAGTTAGGAACTTTCACAAGAGCCAGGAGTCCTGGCTCGGTGGGAGCAAAGGTAGAGCCATCTGACTGGCTGAGGACGGAGCCTGCTCTCCTCAGGGTACCCGGTGAGGTTTTAGCTGCATCTCCAGATACCTGTATCAGCAAAGCTGTCTTACTGGTTTCATAATGTTGTTAGCACTTGCCAAAGTCCTGGCCTGTTCCTCTGGGTTGTGCTACATGCCTCTATGCTACCGGGTCCCCAGGTCCCAGAGCTGACCCACCCCAGACTCTTCCCTCCCCCAACGTTGGTGGATCTCGGCTTAACTTTGGGCGACAGTGATTTTGTCTTGTGTCCCTAGTCTTACTCTATCGCCAACTCTGCTTCATACAGGTATTGATGTGGAACAAGTGTCTGTCGTCATCAACTTTGACCTTCCCGTGGACAAGGATGGGAACCCGGACAACGAGACCTACCTGCACCGGATCGGGCGCACTGGCCGCTTTGGCAAGAGGGGCCTGGCCGTGAACATGGTAGACAGCAAGCACAGCATGAACATCCTGAACAGGATCCAGGAGCATTTTAGTGAGTCCCTGGCGTGTCCTCTGCCAGGTGCCCTTTGCCAGCCATGGGGGTGGGGAAAAGGGGGGGTTTTCCTGCGACCCCAGGAGAGGCCTTTGTTCCCGACCACATTCTCCTCCTTTCCTAAGATACGAACATTCTCAAAGACCACACATGGAGGGCCCGGGGCTCGACTGACAGTGCCTTCTTGGCCGGGCTGATGGGGCTGGGACTCTGTTGCTGTAGCAGCGACCAGCACCCTGCCGACTCCTGTTTGTGCCCTGCAAGCCTGTGGGGTGAAATGAAGGATTGCTGTAGCTGGAGGCATGCAGAGACCTGTGTCTGTCCTCTCCCTGCTGTGCTGCCCTTGCCCCAGGTGACTTTATCCGTGTCTCCACGTGTTGATTTCTCTTTGCATTTTTTTTCCAGATAAGAAGATAGAAAGATTGGACACAGATGATTTAGACGAGATTGAGAAAATCACCAACTGAGAAGCTCCACCTGGAATGGTGCCCACCCTTGGACTCCCCTGCTCAGGAGATGAGTGCTTTCACGGCGTAGGACCACCGCCACCACAGAGATGAAGGCGCGAATAGTGAAAACTACCTACCTCATTTTAAATTACATTTGGACTTGACAAAAATTTGTGCAAATTACAGGGAGGAGGCGGAGAATTTTTGCATTGTAGAAGAGTTTAGTCCTTTTCCCCCTTTCCTAAGCCAGTGTTTTCCCACTTTATAGTAACTTGGTTGCTGTTGGTGACCTCCAGCCCCAGGGTTCCCTGCTTGCCTTCTAACTGGGGTTGCTTGCACCCGCCTCCAGCCCCTGAAGAATAGACTCGAGGGGGCCCCAAGCACAGCGTCAGCCTCACCACCCTGTCTGGAGCATGAGGGGTGTGCAGTAAGGAGGCTGTGAGCTGTCCCCTCCCCTGTGCCTTTACTGGAATGCCACACGAATGCTTCTCCTGCCCTGGCACTCATCTTATTTCTTCTAAAATCTAGAAACTTTCCTGCTGGTTCCCTTTACCTCTTCTCTGTGGCAGAAGATATTCCTGTCTCTCCCTGGGTGTGCACTGGCTATCTTTGTAAACCTGACTTGGGAAGAAACACAGAAGCCACCGAGTCTGAGCTCATCACAGAAGTCTTCTTGGCGTGGGTAGATGAGCCCTTCAAAGATCTGGGCCTTTGTTCTCCATCTTCCTGAGTCTGTGCTCAGGCTCCTATCGGTCAGTCACGGCAGATGGGGTCGCCAGTGATTTTCTGGGCACCTGCTGGGCCTAGCTAGTGGATTCTTAGCCATCAGATGGCACAGTATTCCTGTAGCTGAGCAGCCGGGCTTGGGGAGGAAGTTGTGACCAACTGTAAGCTCTGATGACGATGTTCATCCTGAATAGTGGACTTTGTTGGCGGCTTTAATTCATAGGTTGTATCGATAAGGACTGGTAGGTTACAGCTGTATGCATCACTGATTATGCTGAGATTGAAGAATCATGAAATGCAGTACTAATGATGATTTTATTTTTGTTTATTAGACTAATGTTCATTTAAAAATATATGAAGTGAAAACGCTTTCTATCCCTGCATCTCCCATCCTTGTTAGCAGCTTTGTGCTTTCTATTTGCATATATCAGTCCACTGTTTTACAAAAATATGAACATTCTATTCATGGTATTGTACAGCCTGCTTTTTCACTCATCAGTAGACCTTGTTGCTCTGTCTGCACACCTGTGTCCACCTCACTCTGGTGTGTAGATGTCCCAGCCTCTAGTGACAGGCATCTGGGTTATTTTCAGCATGTTGGTATTACCGTCCTCTTACTTACTTTGGGCACTCGTGTGAATCGCTCCGGGATATATACATTCCTAGAAGTAGAATTGTTGGGTCAAAGAATGGGGACATTTAAGATATGATGCACTGGCAATTTCACCTGCCAAAAAGTTTTTACCAATTTATGATGGCAGTGATATATAAAAATACCTCTTACCTCACCTGTTTGCCAAAACTCATCAATTTTTAAAACTTTGCCAGTTTGAGTGGTAAAAAAAAAAAAAAAAATCATTGCTTTTTTGTTTTTTATTTAGTGAGGTTTGGCACATTCTCAGTTCATTGGATATTTGTATTTCTCTTCTAGGAAATTACCCGTTCTTGTCTCACCGTTTTACTATTGGATTGTCAATCCTTAATGACTTTTAGCCATCTTTGTGTATTAGGAAGATTTGACTTTGTCATGAGTGGTGGATATTTTCCTAGTTTGTTTTTACAAACCCAGTTTTTTAATGTTACCCAAAAGTTTAATGTCAGATTTCATTTTGATTTTAAAGAAATCAATTTCACATCATGGTTAGAAAAGCTGTCCTCATTCCAGCATTATAAAAAATTTCCTCGTGTTTCTCTATAGAGGCAATTCTTTTTTAAAAAAAATAATTTTTATTGTGCTTTAGGTGAAAGTTACAAATCAAGTCAGTCTGTCACATATAAGCTCATATACGCCTTACTACATACTCCCACTTACTCTCCCCCAATGAGTCAGCCCGCTCCCTTCTTCCAGTCTCTCCTTTCCTGACCGTTTTGCCAGTTTCTAACCCCCTCTACCCTCCCATCTCCCCTCCAGACAGGAGATGCCAATACAGTCTCAAGTGTTCACCTGATACAAGTAGCTCACTCTTCATCAGCGTCTCTCTCCAACCCATTGTCCAGTCCCTTCCATGTCTGATGAGTAGTCTTCGGGAATGGTTCCTGTCCTGGGCCAACAGAAGGTTTGGGGACCATGACCACCGGGATTCTTCTAGCCTCAGTCAGACCATTAAGTCTGGTCTTTTTATGAGAATTTGGGGTCTGCATCCCACTGTTCTCCTGCTCCCTCAGGAGTTCTCTGTTATAGAGGCAATTCTTGGACAGTAAATTTGCTAATTCTTATAGGTCTTAAAATGTTGTTGTTTAGCCCTGCCTGTTCAGCTGTGAGCAACTAACGTTACCTGTGAGGGTGAGCACAAAGCTGAGTCATCACAACTCCTCATGGGGATTGCGTGCCTGTGAATGAAAGACACGGAGGGTTCTGTGCGTAAAGTGAGCTTGGGTGGCTGAGTTAGGTATAAGAGAGTGACTGCAGGTACATGTGAGGGGCAGATGCAAGCCACAGCTGAGGGTGGAAGACAGAAGGAAGGTGGGGGCTGAGGGTGCAGTTATGGAAAGTCATGGGCAGGGGACAAGGTGAAATGAGGGGGACTGGGAAGCAATGTGAGGTGGATGACATAAAGGGAGACAGGCCAGGTAGGACATGTCAAGGAGGGAGCTGGGGGGAAAGGGAGAGACAAAGGCAGCCAAAGTATGGGCATTCCAGTTCAGACGACACATGCTTGACACCTGCTCTGATCCAAACACACAACAGTGACACATAAAATGTTAAAACAGAAAATAAGAAATTTCCATGGACTAGTAACGGAGCAAAAATGCAAAGCGGAGAGTAGGGCAGGAGACAAAAGCTTTTGGTCTCCAGTCCAGAAACAAGGATTAGCCACAGGATGTTTAGATCGGTGAGTAAAGGTACGTAAAGGTAACGGAGTAAAGAATGTAACTTAATTTGGTCTTTGTCCTTGGTTCCTGGGAGATAACTCTCAACCCTTGGAATTTTCTGAGTAATTGAGATGCCTTTATATTTTTTATCTATATAGGGCTCCAGAAGAGACCTGACAGACTAAATGAGGTGACTCTGGTCGGGCTGGCCAGGCCAGAAAGACTACCTCCTGATTTCAACTGAACTCAGGGTAGAAGGGCATGATTCAATCAACCACGACTATGTAACGTGCCCAACGAAGACTCTGGGTATGGAAGCTCCATGGGCTTCCTGGTTAGTGAAAGACACGTGGGAGGGTAAATGCGTCCATTTTTGGGACAAACTCCATGTCAGAGCTTAGGACCCTCCTAGTCCTGTCCTGTGTGTGTCTTCATTTTGTGTGTGTATACTTTTTTTTTTTTTTTTTGCTGAAATTAAGTGTAGCATTTTCCATCTCTGAGTCATTTTAGTGAGTTACTGAACCCGAGAGAGCCAGAACCAGCGGGTTAGAAATGAGGGGGGCCTGAGTGGGGCCGAGCAGATGGATCCTTCCGTGAAATAGGACAGGGAGGGAACAGCCGCCGCCTCTGTTTGAAGTTCTGATTACAGAATGAACATATGAATGGGCCCAACCGGTTGAGGCTCGGTTGGAGGGCACTGAACTAACCAGTTGTTACTTTCTGCACAATTTTTCTGTAAGCCTAAAACTGCTCTGAAGTCTATATAAAAAAAGAAATATCCCGCTGAGTGCAGATGCCATATGCCTTTTCTACTTAACCAAGATTTCTCCCTGGAGAAACCACACTGTAAAAAAAAAAAAAGCCTGTATTCTCAGGAGCAAAAACAGTTGTTGGATGGAAGGTGTTAATTCTGTGTTCTCAGAGGACTAGGCTGCTTCCTACACACCCATGGTTCAGCAGGCATCATGGGGTGGGGGATCCTCTTGCATCTTCGGGTTGATTGTTACCTAGGCAGAGACTTGCTGTAGAAGCTGTGATTTTCAGGAAGGGTAGTGAGAAGGAGCGTTGATTTCTAATTCATACTCAGCAATAATCTGATTTTTTAATACAGTTATATAGAAATTTTGTATAGTTTTGGGATTCTGCCCTTCCCCTCACCTAGCAAGAAGTGATGCTTTCTTACAACTGCCAAATTTGTCACAAAAAGCAGTTCCTTGCCTGCAGCTGTTCACAGGTAAAATAATTGCTACCCTTGGCAGGAAGCCAGCAAGCCAACCAGGTGAGCATCCCTCCCAGGCCATAAATCCAAGGGTTTCTCCCCAAAAGAGCCCTCTGTGCTGTAGAAGGCATTACTGTTCACCTTGATGTGGTGCCCCTCCTGAAAGAGGCTTAAACTTCCTGGCCATACTGAGCCGTGGCTATGCAACTTGTTTAGCATCAAGGAAATGAAAGCCTCGACAGAAGCTACAGAAGCTTTAAGAGCCAGTGTGTGGTTTATCAGGTTCTCTTTCCTCTGGCCCTGAGACCACAGATTCACATGTTAGCTTGGGCCCCTGCATGACCACGATGAGCAGAGCCCTGGGATGGACGTGTGGCTTGAGTGAGAAATACACTTTGTTGTTTAACCCATTGGGATTTTGAGGCTTTTTCTTAGTGCAACCTAACCTACAGCTTATCCTAACACGACTCCCTCCGCCCCATGCAATGGCTGTTCCCTGTCCAGCCACCGAGTGCTGATCCCGATGTTGGTAACCACCTCCATGTATACAAACACCATCATTATTGATGTGCAGGGGGAATCAACAGGCTCATTCTAAAATCCATATAGAAGAACAATAAGGTGGGAGAACAATTATAAAATGAGAATAAATAATTCCCTGTAATATCGGGGCACACACACCACTGAAACAAAGCAGCCCAGACACATACACGGACACTTGAATCATGGCAAACAGTTGATAAATTGAGCTATATTCAAATTAAGAATTGCTGGTTATCAAAAGCCACCATTAAGACAATGAAAAAGTCACGGAGCGGGAGAAAATAATTGCAACACATATAACTGACAAAGGGCTCTTACCCATAATATATTTTTAAAACTTCTATAAATCATTAAGAAAAAGAGAAGCAACCTAGTAGAAAAATAGGCGAAAGGCCTGAACAGGCACTTCACAAAAGATATCCAAATGGCCGATAGTCATGTGATAGGTGTTTAACTACCTTGATAATCAGTGCAGATTGAAACCAAAATGATATATCATTACATAGCCAGCAGAATGGCTAAAACCTGCAAGATTTACAATACCACATGTTGGCAAGGATGTGGAACAACTGGAACTTCTTGAAGAGTATCAATTGGTATAACCACTTTGGAAAGCAAGTTGAAGACACATGTGGTCTATGAACTAACGATTGCATTCAACAGGATGACATATACTGTTGCCTTTATAACCATCAGAGAGGCACAAGTGCACCAGGAGATGTGTACAATGTTCGTAAAAGCAGTATTCAGAATAGCCATCTTCATTCCAATAGATAGTCCTGTGGTAATATCCTATACAACAACGAAAATGAAAACAATAATTACAGCTACATACAACAACATGGGTGGATCTCACAAATATAGTGAAACCAAGCCACATACACTCAAAAAATGCACACGCACAAAACACATACTGTATGATTCCACTTACAAAAAGCTCAAGAGTGAAGAACAAAACCATAGTGTTTAGGGATGAATACATAAACACGTTCCTATTGTCCATGTGTTCAGATGATGAAAGTATACAGAAAACTGAGGAAGTAATTACCATGGACTGTCAGGACAGTGGTTACCTGGAAGGTGAGAGGGGCTTGTGCTTGGCAAGGGGGATGGGGCAGTGGGAGGCTTCTGGGATGCACACACAAACTGCTGGTGGTTCTGTGGGTGTTTTCATATTAAAATAATTCATTAAGCTCTATATTTTTGCACATTTATTTTTATGCTTTTTCTGTACATGTATTATACTCCACAATAAAAAAGTTTTTAAAAATTAATTTTAAAGAATGTATTCGTGACAGGGACACCAATATCACTGAAGAGCTCTATGGTGGCTGTCCTCTGTAAGTGGGAGTAACAGTGGGAGGTGCTGCCCAGAATTGGTTCCTTGACCTCACTGAGAATAATGGGATCGCAGCACAGTAAAGGCCAGGAAGACAACTGTCCCGGATAAGGTAGGCACGTTTACCATAACAAGCTTCAGTGTGGCAGAGTTTTGGCTTACAGGGATTTGGAGCAATAGCTTACTGATCATAGGGGTGCTTAGAAATGAAGTAGGTGGTGGGCAGCCTGCTATGGTACTGCTTCACGTGTCTGAGAGGTAAAATTCTAGGTGTGCTGAAAAGAAACCTAACGTGAGTAGAGAAGGGAATTCGCAGCTTCTTACCCATTTCCCAGACCTAAGCCAGCTCCCAGACCTGGAGTCCCTTTGTCAAGGGTTCTTTGAGGAACAGTCATTTGCTGTGCTCAGGTGCACAGCATGAAGGCTTTCCAGAGAAGTCTGCATCTATTCACTGAAGTGACAGTGCAGTTGGGAAAGGGAAACACCCAGACATTCCTGATTTTTAGCTACTGCCCCTGAGACCTGAAATGCCATTGTTGTCCACCAGTTAGGGTAGGAGTTTATGTAGGGCAAATGACAGATGGAGCCTTGGCCCAAGTCTATTTAAAAGTGGATCCAGTGAGACCACAGGCTGATATTGGGTAATTTCCTCAGTCCCAGAAGGAAAGCTGTCTATTTACTATCTGGCAAAATCCCCATACTGGCAACCTGACCTGTAGAGTCAGGATTATTATGATTGAACAGGCCAAACAGGAGCCCCTAGAACTGCCCTCCGCCTCATCTCCAAGACATTAAGTCCAAAGTCAGTAACACATCTCTGTAGGACTTGCAGAGATAGGTGCCACCATCAAAACCTGAGTTATGCAAGGGCAGGTAATTCCTACCTCATCCTATTTACTCACCTATTTGATTGATGTCAAAGCCACATGGGTCTCATGGAGAATGACAATAGATTAATGCAAACTTAATCAAGTGCTCATGCCAACTTACAGCTCCAGATGTGGTATCTTCAGTGGATCAAAGCAACACAGTCCCTGGCCACCATGAAGAAACAACGCAATGCTTGGTGAGACCCTGTGGATTCTGGGGGCAACATGTACAGCATTTGAGTATGCTGCTCCAACCAGTTAGAGTAACCCGGTAAGGCCACCAGCTTTGGGTTGCACCCTGGACAAGGAACATTCTGCAGCAGGTCCAGGTTGTGCTGCACACTACCCTGCCACCTGGGTTCTCAATGCTCAGGTACAAACATGGGCAAAGATGGCCAAGGGTGAAACCCCATCTGCTAGCAGTAGCTCTCCCAAAGAAGGTTCTTGCCTTCTGCCTAGTTAAGATGTTGGTTTCCTTTGTGGCATGGGAGGAGTGAGGCATGGAGAAACAGCAGGGGCCATGCAAAAATGCAGAAAACCTCTCCTAAGCTCACCCCCCAGAGAGGTCTGGGTGGCCAAGCTTGTGGCACAAATTCTCAGTTTGACTAATGTTGTGACATGCCCAAATGCAGCAGAGACGCTGATGGAGACCTTGGTAATAAAGCATTTATGGAGAGGTGCCAGTCAAATGGCTACAGGACAGCCACTGTGAAAAGCTGCTGCCAGGAACTCTTTCCAATTAATTCCTCTTCTGGAGACAACTACAGAGGAGACAATGAGTTGATTTTTATGAAGAGTCACAGACCCTCAGATTTAAATGTCTTAGGAACTTCAGAGCACAGGTTCAATGGAACTAGGCTCCTTAAGGGAAGGGTGTCTAGAGTAATTTCCCAACCCCACTAACCTTCCCCACTCCGACCTCGGAACATTCTTAGCCATTACTCAGTCACATCTGCCCATTCTCAGATATACCTTTCCATGATTCAATGCATTTCAGAACAGAAAACTGACTATATCATTTTGTTGTTGTTGTTGTTGTTTTAATTCAGAAAGAGAAAGGGAAGAAAATAAAAAATATTTGTTTAAATAACTATTGCTGAAAAGGAAATCTGGGCTGAATGCTGGGACCTACCTCTTCCAGAACAAGGATTTAATAATAGTTTAAACAAAAAGATAAAGGAACAAAAAAGGAATAAATTATTCTGCTCAATACTGTTTGGCATAATTGCATTGTTTTTCATTTTCTAAACACTCAAAATAGCCTCTTCTGGAAGCACTGAGATGCGACTGGCAAGAATGGCTGGTGCCTTGACTCTAACATTGTGGGGAGTCCTGAGAGAGACATTCCACTAATGGCCTCCCAAACCCATCCCCATTCTTTACTCCTCCCACTTCGGGAATTAGGAAGAAACAGACTCAAGCAAAGATCTCAATATATTAACTTAGGTGTGCCCACGGCCCCACCCCAACCCTCCTCCATCCAGTAAACTCCCCTGCTGATTACCGTTCCCCCAGCCAGCTGCAGGAACTACACCAATGGCCAGGAGGCTGCCTGGTGATGTCAACTCACTAAGAAAAAGGGTGGGATCTGTGTCAGTCACTATCGGGAGGGGGAGTCTTTTTAGTGGTTTGGAAACTTCACAGAAGCCCTTCCCCCCTCCTAAACTTCCCCAACCTTGAAGGGTTACAATAGTATCCAGCAGCTTCCTCTTGGGACTTAAGCTGGGTTCAGTCATGCAAACAGCTTCCAGTTTTAACCCCTGATTGTTAGCTTCCCAGTCCTCCTAGAGCTGGAAATGGAAAGTGGGCAGAGAAGGCAGGACAGCATGGGCCAGGGGACCATGAGGTGTTGGGGGAAGAAGCATGCAGGGGGGCAAGTCTATTCCTCCCAGCTAGGCCCCTGGCTATTTGCATGGCCAGCTTAGAATTTAAAAAGAATCTTTGTTGGTTAGCCAGACCTGGCAACTTCAGGTTAACTAAACTATGTGCCCAAAGCAAGTTCCACCCCTAAGCAAAAGGTTTCCTACTGCTCTTTGGGGCAATGGGTGAAGGAGGAAGGTACATACACCAGACAGCTAGGCACCCCATCTCCAGCCTTCCGTTCAACCTGTTGTTCTTCCTGTGTGTGGGGCGGGGGGGGGGCGGGGGGGGGGGCGGTTCTGAAAGAAGCAGCTGGGGCTTAATCCCAGGGCAAGTTTTCTGATTATTTTCAGATTAACAAGTAGGCTAGTGAGGAGGCCCAGAGCCTAAGGAGAAACACTAAAAAAGATGGGGGTGAGTAGTAGGGGCTGAGCATACACTTCAGTGAGAAGCACCTAATTTGATGTGACAGGCTTCCTTGTCCCCTGCACTGTTCCTTACACCTATATTCCAGAGTTAGGCCCTAAGCGAACTCTGCCCCAAGCACGGGGTGAATAAAATTGTCTAATTTTTCTGGTGAGACACTAAATGCCCTGGTCAGAAAGGCCAAACCATAGGGTGGCCAAAGGCTGGGAGGGGGGAGAAAGGACGAGGGGACCCACGTGCCCTCTATATTTTCACTGTGATTGCATTTCTTTGGTGGGTTTACACTCGCCCAACTGGCCTGATAAAGAAAACGTGGAGTCTGAAATCCTCTCCGAGGTCTGGGGAGATTTGGGGGGCTCTAACTTTCCTCCTAGCGTTAAAGCGAACTTCTGGAAACCACTTAGACCGCTGCGCCTCAACCACCAGAAGGCGTCGACGAACCCCACCTCAAACCCCATCCTGAGGCCACGGGCGGGGGAGGCCTCCCCGCGGAAGCCCCCTTATGCGGGGAAGGGGAGTCGCCTTACCATCTCCACCTTCCATACCCACTGAGGAGGTCCTGCCCCGAGCCTTCCCCACCATCTCCTCCTCCACACCCCCGATGGGGTCAGACCGGCAAGCGGCTGACACGCTCCTTTTAGCGAGCCTGAGAAAAGTACCTCACCGAGGCCGGGACAATTTCTTAAAAAAAAAAAAAAACTCAGACCCACTTGCATCAAGTCGATTCTATTCCGACTCACAGCGAACCTGTAGGGCTTCGCAGAACTGCCCATAGGGTTTCCAAAGCTGTAAACTTTACGGAAACAGACTGCCACATCGTTCTCCCGTGGACCAGCTCTGTGGGTTCGAACCGCCGACCTTCCGGTCGGCAACCGAGCGCTTTACCGCTCTGCCACCGGGGCTCCTTAACTTTGCCTTAAAAAGCATAAAATAAAAACCTATCCAAAAGCGTGAGGGAGTGGGGAGAGAGCCGCCGCTGACCCGCCTCCCAAGGCCATTGATTGGAGGAGACGGGCCCCAACGCTGGCAGTTCTCCTTGAGTCGCATGATTGGCTGAAAGAACCCGAGCCCCACTCGACTGCGGGCTGATTGGCGCCACCCCCGGCCGGCCCCCCGAGTCTCGTGATTGGCGGGGACAGCGGGCACCCGCTCGAGTGCAGCATGATTGGTCCAGCCCCGGGCTGCTCCCGGTTGCCTGGAGGGGCAGCGCAGGGCCCAGGCCGCCGCCCTGGGGTGGCCCGCAGTCCTGGCGCAGAGCGCAGCACCTCGCGGCTGGTCCGGAAGGGTGGCGGCAAGGCCGGCTCAGTTGCCCCGGTAGACCTCGATCTTGCTGGCCTTGGCCAGCATGTCGATGATGTGCGCCTCGAAGTCTGCGTCGTGCACGCCCGTCTTGCGGAACTCGCCCGCGTACCGGTTATTCTCCCAGTAGTGGTGCCAGTTGCCCCGGCTGTCAGCCCCGAACCCGTACACGTTCACCTGCGGGGAAGTGCAGGGAGGGCCGCTGCGTCGGTGACAGTGGAGAAAGGGCGCGGGGCAGCCATGAGTGTCTCGCGCCCTGACCCACGCTAGTAGGGGAGGAGAAAGAGGACGCAGGACAACAGCCAGGGAGGCTGACGGGTCATCAGTCCCCCTCATCAGTCCCCAGCGTGAGAGACGTAGGGGACACCCAAGCCTGGCATTAAGGACATCGGCTCCCACAGGGGTTACTGTTGCTTCCTTTTCAGTTCTACTTCCCCCACCTCATTACATCAGGAAGAACTTCTCTGCTTGGAACTAGCATATGACTCCTCCCCAGTATATGCTAACATCCTTTGTTAATTTTTTTTTTAAATACAGTCAAGGGCCCAATACCACACACGAAAGAATTTACTGGTAAAGGTGGGTGTGCTGAGCGTGAGCACTGACCTTCATGGCACAGGAGCTCTGTCCACTAGTGAAATGTGGTTACTTGAACGACTCTCCTGTCTTTAGCAGAGAGGGAGCCTGGTTCTGAGCCACAGGAGACAATCACCAGGCTAAAATTTAACTATACTGTTTCCATTCTACTTATGTTTATAGTTTCTTTTTCTTCGTGGCAAGTTATAGCAATTATGGTAACCTAAAAAACTCCTTGCAGTGGAGTCCGTGCTGACTCATAGGGGGTTTCCAAGGCTGCAACTTTTATGGAAGCAAACTGCCACATCTTTTTCCCTTGGAGGGCCTGGTGGATTCACAGGACAGTTAGCAGCAGAGCGCTTTAACCACTGCACCAACAGGGCTGCTTACAACTATGATAGTAGAATTCAATTTCAAAGTAAATTTAACTTGTACGAAGTGATTTCAGGTTTGGTACAATCATGAAAGTGGTAACAGTTTGGGAAATGCAGATCTATACTTCAGAGCCTAAAAATGGGGGCAATCAAAACTGCTTGGCTTCTGCCTACAAAAACACATTCCCCTTTGAGGTGCTGCTGCTAAGATCTGAGAAGGATGGCATCCCCCCTGTTCCGTGGGCTCAGTTTCTCCTACCCACCTCATCACACACATGCAGGGCGAAGAAGAGCACCAGCATCCCTGTGGAAGGGTAGCGGCCATGGTGCTCTGTCCACCGGTCGTGGATGTACTTGAAGAAGGCTGGGTTGTAGATCTGGACCTGGAGGGGAAAGGGCAACAAGCATGTGAGGGGCTTTTGGGGCCTGGAGACCCAGGCCAGGCTCTGGGCAGCTTCTACCAGTTCCTCCAACCCTGTCAGTGGACCTGTGCCTCCTGTGTCCTGGTTCCTATAGCCTCTACTGGGGTCTGCTGGGTTTACCAGATGGAGACTGAAGGTTCTGGAAGGGAACCAGGAGATACCTGAGCCACAGGACCGGGCACACCACAAGTCAGGCCAGCACTGTTTCCATTAAAGAGGTGGGGAGCTTACCTTTTCTTTATCCACTCGAAGGAAGGACTTCACTGGGGCATAGGTGCTGCAAGCAGACAGAAAGGTCATACTTCAGGTGGCCTCATGGGACCCAGGGAGGCCTTTCTCCCCCTCAGGCCTGAGTGATAACAGCCTCACAACAGGCTTCCCTGCTTCCAGGGATCTCCCACAGCACCCTCACCGCCTGCTCAGAAACCTTCAATGGCTCCCCATATACTTCAGGGTGGAATAGGGATGTTTCAGACAAGTGTTGGGGCCTTCCATAATCTAGCCCCAACTTTTCTTCCCACACTCTTTGCTGTGAACTCTCCACTAGAGTCAGCTGATCCTCTCAAACCCACCATGTCTGTGCTCTTTCCTCTGCCTAGCATGACCCTGTGCTATGCTAATTTTTTTCACAGCAACATGTAAAACTAAACTGGCATAATGGCGCTTAAGAAGATACTTCACTGGAGGAGGGAGCAGTTGGCAAACAAACGTAGAAAGTGCACATTATTTGTGTAAAAATATGGTATTTAGCCATATTTCTCCCAAACATAAGATAATGAACATCTGAAAGCCAGGAAATTTTATCTTCTACTTCTTTTTTAAAAAATGTATGGTGAGAGAGAAAACAGATTAGTGGTTGTCCAGGCCTGGGGGGGGCGGGGGGCGGTAGACGGATGGGAGTGATGGCTGAGCGGTGTGGGTATACATGTGTCAGTTTGTTGTACTGTGGTGGCTTGTGTATTGCTGTGACTCTGGAAGCTATGGCACTGGTATTTCAAATTCCAACAGGGTCGCCCATGGCGGACAGGTTTCAGCAGAGCTTCCAGACTAAGACAGACTTAGGAAGAAAGGTCTGGTGAACTACTTCCAAAAATTAGCCAATGAAAACCTTACAGATTGTCCGACTTGCTTGCTCTGGACATGTCATCAGGAGGGATCAATCGCTAGAGGAGGACATCATGTTTGGTGAAGCAGAGGGTCAGCGAGGGAGACCCTTGATGAGATGGACTGGCACAACAGCCACAACAATGGACCTGAACATGCTGGCAATTGTAAGGATGGTGCAGGACTGGGCAGTGTTTTGTTCTGTTGTACATAAAGTCACCATGAATCCTAGTCAACTCAATGGCAGCTAACAACAATAGGGCTGGGGGTGGTGGTGGAGGGAGGCGGGGATGATGGCTAAGAGGTGTGGGGTGTATCTTTTTGGAGTGATGAAAACATTCTAAGATTAACTGTGGTGATGACTGCACAACTCTAAAAATATACTAAAAGCCATTGAATTGTACACTTTAATGTGTGAATTGTATGGTATGTGAATTATATCTCGATCAATAAAGCTTTTTAAGAAATACAAGGTGAATTGAATTTCCCATGGTTCCCAGCTATGCTGGGGCAGCTGCTCCCCAAAGAAAGTGCTCAGAAGGCAGTATTCCCACAGTTAGTAGCTACCATCTGGAAAGGAGACCAAGACAAGACTGGCCTTCTCTCACCTTTCCACCACCAGGATACTGGATGTCACCATTCAGGAAGTGGCACAGAACAAGCTGTGCCCTCAGCTAACCCACCATTTTGGATCCTCCCTATATTGCCTCCCTCCTCCCTAACCCCTTCTGGCCAAAAAGTTCAGTTAAAGGAATTCTCAGATCCAGTCCCAGGAAGACTCCTCCCAAGGTGCTCTTGTCACCCATATTCTACTCCCAGCGAGCAAGGAGGCTCACAATCGGATCTGCCCTGTGGACAGGGCGCTGGCGATCCACAGTAGGTCCAGGGCCTTGAAGGGCACCAACACAAAGCTGACATTGGCAGGCAAGTTCTTGGCACTCTCAGGGTACATGAAATGGTGGGTGGTTCGGCTGCCAACATCCTGCTCAAAGCCCACAGTTGGCGCCTGATTCATCCTGCAGGGACAAGAGGGTGATATTGAGAAGAAGCCACCATCGAGACTGGTACCAGAGTTTTAGAGGACAATTTGGTGCAAGATTTAAATGGGTGTACACTTTGACCCCGCAATTCCATTTCTAGAAATCTATCCTATAAAAATAGTTGCACAAGTGTGCAAAGACAAGGATGTTCACTGTGGTATTTACAATACTGAAAAGTGCTAAAGAACTGATTAACAAATGTTGGCACATTCTATTCATAGTGGAATATCATGTAGCCATGAAAAGGAATGAACTAGATTTACATGCACTGATAAGAAAGAAGTCCGTGATATATTTAGTGGGTTTTTTATAAGGAACAGAATGGGTTGGATAGGAAAACTTAACAGGGTATGGTGCCAGAGCCAGTAGAAAAGTGTCTCTCACCTGCGTGGGGTATAGAAAGGGGTAGCAGGAGGTATAACAATTGAATCAGTGACATTCAAGTTGGCTGGGGCCTGGACTGAGAGCTGGAGCCAAGACTCACTCTAAGAAACAAACCTCATGTCACCTGGGATGGAGAAGACAAGCTGATTCTGCAGATCAAAGGGCCACTGTCCCCAGATTAGCTTCTGAAAGCCCAACATCTGCCTTTTCCACTGAGCTGGCAGCCAGAGCTTTCATGAGGTCCTTTTTAGGCCACTCTGCCAGGACCACTCTGCCTCCAGACCTTCAGACAGCCCTGTTGCAGAGCCTCCACCTCCCTCAGTTCCCTTCCACTTGCTGAGCAGGCACCAGCTCCCAAAAGTCTGGGAATGAATGGAGTAAGAAGTCCAGAAAGATGTCTCATACCCTCCAAGGGGAAGAGAAGGAACGTGGCATTCTTCTGACGACAGGATTTTGTTTTGAGGCTCTGACTCATTCTGGAGAGGCCAAGCTCTGAATGGAGGCCAGAGCAGGATGAGAGGATGAGAATTCTATCTGTCCCTGACTTGAGGACACTTGAAGGCAGGGCAGGGTGGACATGCATTCTTGTTTAGAGTTTGGCACCTGGTTGCCCAGTCCCTTTCATTCATTCATATAATATTTTGGTGTGTCTGTTGGAGTCCCTGGATGGTACAAATGGTTAACCTTTTTGGTTATTAACCAAAAGGTTGGAGGTTTCAGTCCACCCAGAAGTGCCTCTGAAGAAAGGCCTGGCAATCTTATTCCAAAAAATCAGCCATTTAAAACCCTATGAGGCACAGTTCTACTCTGACACACATGGGGCCTCTATGAGTTGAAGTCGACTTGATGGCAACTGGTACTGGCACTGTCTACTAGATGCCGTTGTAGAGGTTGTGGATCTATCTGCAGGCCAGCAGAGGCAGGAAGAGCTCAGCTCCATTTATAGTAGTCAGCAGTGCTCAGGGGGTGTATAGGAGGGAGGAGGCCACAGGGGA
This sequence comes from Elephas maximus indicus, assembly GCF_024166365.1. Taxonomy (NCBI): domain Eukaryota; kingdom Metazoa; phylum Chordata; class Mammalia; order Proboscidea; family Elephantidae; genus Elephas; species Elephas maximus. Next base: position 40,125,846 of record NC_064839.1, on the reverse strand, counting down.
CAGGTGGGAAGAGCCATCTTCTCACTATAACTCAGCTCTCCCAGTGGGTGTGACATTGGTCCTGCTTCCAGGATGGGAGGTGTCCCCATTGGTTCCAAACCAAAATTTGCCTACAAGCAGAGTCACCTCCACCGCCACCTGGCTCCTGTAGATCAGCAGACAGCCAACTACCATTCGGATCATGACTCCCAGAAAGCTATTCCGGGGTCTACTCCAATACCACATCTCTTAGCCTAGCCCCTGCAAGGGGGCATCTACGGATTCCTCTTGGCAGTGTGGCCTGGCCAGGTTATGCCCAGCTAGCCAAAGCAGCCATGCCTTTTGGGTCTGCAGTGCTTCTAACCATGGAAATTCTCAGCCATCACTAAGCGAAAGCTCCCACTCAGTACAGGAAGGCGAGGAGGCAGGAGTTTCAGGCACTGGATAATCACATTTTCCTTGGCTTCCCAAGTGCCCCAGGGGCTGCAGTGGAACAGAGGTGTAACTAAGACATGGCAGGTAGGGTAGGTGCCCTGGGCACCGCTTAAGGAGGGATACTAATGAGCAATTTCTATCGGCCACTGCACGTTCCTCACCAGTTGTGAGAGATCTTTCAGCAATCTAAAACTAATCGCCATAGATGCTATTTTCCATAGACAGACTCCTGCAATGGAAGCCTCATTCCCCAATTTCAGCCACCAACTCTGGGTGGAGAGAAGCCTCTCTCCAGCTCCCACCTTGCATCTCTCCCGTTCTGGGTGCTAGCAATTGGAAGATGGAAACAATTTCAGGTAGTTCTGAGTTCCTGGATGGGACCTAGTATCACCTCACCATCTACCCCTCCCCGCCCCCCACACACACCATTTTCCAACATAAGAAAGGTTTTGCAAGGAATGTGAAAGCCTCAGAGACATATTGCTGCCTTGGTGTTGCTATGGAGACAGCAACAGTTTCTAAGACAAAGCCCTTCCTCCCACCTCCTGGGAAACCTGGCCTTTCTGCAATGCTCATCCTAAAAGATGCTTAGTGAAAACTGGGCATATTCAGTATCTTTATTCTTAAGTCTCTTCCAAATGAGTGGGGTGGAAGGATCCTGCTGTGGCATTTCTGTCCCCAGCCAATGGTAGGCATGACGTCAGAAAAGCCATAGATTCTGGAGCAGAATGAGCAGCTCATGTTCTGGTCATGTCTACCTGCTATTCCCTGCTCATGCCCAGGCCTACCCTGCTCTGTGCCTTTGCCTGGAATGAACACCCTGCCCCTTTCCTCAAGGCCAGGCACACATCTGTTGAACGAATCACTCTGATAGGCAGAGCCATTGCAATCTAAAGCCCTCGAAATGCAGGTAAGGAGCAGCAGGCCAAACAAAGCACTGGACAGCTCCCTTTTCTGCCCAGGCCACCTGCCTTTTGTAAGTCAGCCAGCAGAAAAAAATCACCGGTGGCTATGGAACAAGACACTGAGTTGGGTTCGGAATCCTCGCTCCGAGCCCAACTGCTGACGGGAAGGGCTGCTAGGAAGGGACCCTGGTGGGAGTTTTCACCAATCATCAGCCAGGAGTCCATTTCAGCTCTTTTCAGAGGAATTCAGAGCCTTGGAAACTGAATGCAGTCCTCAAGCAAAGTCTGGAATTGGAATTCTGCTGCTTCATCCACCCCAAGCAGACAAAGGAGAGATCTGAGCCTGTCACAGAAGGCTCTGAGGAGAGCGCAGATTGCCTGAACAGCGTTGGGTCCCACAACATCCCCTGGCAGCCAGCAGCTCCTACACTACCAGGCAGGGCCAAAGAAAGCCAGTGCCCCTCCTGGAGGCTTGTCCTGGGTCCATCCTCGGGCTCCCCAGGGCTTACCTCATGATGAAGTTGTGCCCATCCACATCCTGCCCATAGCCAGAGCCCCGCAGGTTGCCTGAGTTTCCCACCACCGCACAGCGCCGACACTGGTGGGGGTCCCGGAAACGGTAGGGGTTCTCGCCCGGTACTATCTGGAACAGCTTCTCCAGCACCTCATTGGTGTTGTGTGACTTGAACTGAGGCTGCAGCATCTGTGGAGGGGAGGGGAGAGGTGAGGCGAGGAGAGAAGGGGTGTGAGCAGGGAAAGACACCTGCCTCCCCCACCCTGCCCTTACCCTCCAGCATCTAAACCACACAGGCCTCCTGATCTAGGGCTGGCAGGGAACAGGATTCTTTCTCAACAACAGCAAAGTCTCCCAAGGCTCACTGTTAGGAGACCTAGCTCCTTGATAGCTCTTGAGCCTCTGGGGTGCACTGGAGGGTCTACTGATCGAGATGCTATCTTCCCTTGCTCAAGGGACCTGCAGGCCTGACCCATGAAGCAGAGAAACTTCCTGGGATCATCATGTATGCAGAGGCCCCTGTTCTGCTGGCCTCTTGGGCAGCTCTGAGTCACACAGAGTTAATTTCAAGGTCCAGTTCAAGTCGAAAACCCTGTAGGGCGGCAGGGGCTTGTTCTCAATCACCTACAGGGGGCGCTCCTGGACTCAGCATACCGGCTAGGGGCAAGCAATATTAACGGTGTCTGGAACCAGTCTCTGAGCCCTCGGGGAAAGGCTGGGAGGCATATAAATTCTTTTAGAATCAAACTGGTCCCCTGCACTCCCACCACCCACCACCACCACTGAAACCGGAATCTAACCTCAGTCTGGAGAGGGAGCCCGGCTGCAAAGGCTCCAAGATAAGAATTCCTAAGTTCCTGGCAATGGGAGGTGGTAGGACATGAGGGGAGTGGGTGTGGAGAGCCGGGGAGAAGGGGTTCTAGGGTTCTATTGAGTCTCTGCCCAGGGACATGCTTGGTTCTGTAACAGCTGCTGCATTCCCACAGGCAGGAAGCATCTACTAGTACCCGCCCAAGTCCTATCTGGCACTACTTGGCCACCACTGACACCTATGACCTTGGGCAAGGCTGGGCACCCTTTGAACCTTGATTTCCCCCATAAAATGAGGGCTGTGACTATAAACAACAGGACCCTTAAAGGGCTCCAGGCTGCCACAGGAAGGGACTGGGGGGTTCCCGGGGCCTCCGTTATGTAGACCTCCCAGTCCTTATGGACTCTGGCAGCCAGGTTGGAAAGCAGGTTATGTGGAGCTGCTCTGCTAAGCCTGATAACATGTGTTCATCCTTACAGCATCCCTGAATGTGAGAAAAAGGGGACATCACCATCTTCTACACTTCCCAGCTGGAAAAGCCAAGAGAACACGGCTGTCTTCCAAGTCCCTCAAGGGGGAATTTCTGCAACCACGTGCCCACTAGCTTCAGGGATAAGTACTGATGCTGCTCCACCCTCAACCTGTGTGATAATCAGATGGCTCTGGCAGAGCTGGGGTGGTGGTGGGGGGCAGGGGATGCTCCTGAGAGGAAAAGGTGAGGTGAAGGGATTTTGCAGAAAGATGGCAGGACCCAGGATGGGGAGGACCAGCCTGCACAGACTTGGGCACACCTGCCCCCTTCACCCTTCGCCATGGCCTTCCTTAGCTCCCAGTTTACAAGGCTTCCATATTGGGACCTGGAAGAAGATGCTTTCAAGTAATTGTAAAGAGCCAAGTGGGTGGCACACGCGGTGTTTAAAATTACTTTGAGCCAACATTTATAACTTAGGATATTTTAGCAAAAAAATTTGGATTTCCGGTTTCTCTTAAAAGGTCAGAAGAACCAGCAGTAATGGGTTACATTCTTGCACAGCAGTAATTAGCTGGAGCCGAAGTGCTGCCCCCTTTATAAAGGGCAGGTCTCCACCTTCCCATGGTCCTCACTTCTCGCTACTTTCTCACTCATGACCTGCTTTACTTGTCTATGTCACCTGCCTGGCCCAGTAGCATTTCTGATCTACACGATGCTTGGTCCCTACAGGCACTAGAAGACATTAGTTCTCCCCTCTTCCAGGCCAAAGCTCAGCTCTTCCCTTCACTAATCATGTCATCTTAGTCCACGGCCTTCATCAAATAGGCCTCAGCCTTGTCACGGCTCTGGGAGCCATACGGCAGATAGCACACGCCCAAGAGGGGCTCTGGGAGTGACTTCAAAGCAGGCAGGGACAGACCCCTGGAGAGGGGGCTCCAAAGGGGTGGTAGGAGGGGTAATGGTTCTCACCATCCACCACCTCTGCACATCCGGGGGTAGATCCATGTTCTCTCTGGTCCAAACTGGGGAGATGTTGCTGTCGAAGTGGCTGTCAAACCAGCTGGAGGCCCCAGTATCGCCCATGCAGCGGCGGCATGCACAGCTCTTGCCCACCAGCCCCTCCTTGCTGAGGCGCTGTAGACCAGCATAGCCGGGCACCAGCTTCACTCGGTGGGTGCCATCCAGGGCCCCCGAGTCCAAGTAGGGTAGGGTGGTCATGCTGTGGTGTGAGTAGGTGAAGAGTAGTGACATGATGAACACCAACAGGAAGGCCATGGAGAGGAACCAGAACCTCAGGGAGCACTTCATGGTGTGGAGTGGTCGGGGGCTGGACCACCAGCGTGGAGGTTAGGCAGGGGTCACCGTGGCCACTCCTTTTCCAGTCCACTGAGGGACCAGCCACGGTGTAGCCTACCTATTCTGGCGCTGTGTGCAAAGGGCATAGGGGCACGTGCTGCAGCAGGGGACAGCAGGAGAGGTCCCACACCACTTTTCCCTTAGTGTAAGGAAAAAGCAAGGTCAGCAGGAGTGACTCCCCTGTCTCTGCCACTTGATACCCTGAGCCGCTCAGGTCCCTGCTATGGCTTCATCAGGACTCCCCGTCACTAGCTGGGCCACAGAGGCTCTGCCTTGCCCACCACCCTGGTAAGGGGAAGGTCAGTCCTTTCCAGCCTTCTAGTCCCTTGAGGTTGCTGACTGCCAGCTCTGAGGGCCCCCCTCTTTGGCAGCTTGAAACAGTCCAGTCTGGAGCAGCTGCGGTCCTTGTGGCTCATGAGCAGACACCGAGGCGACCCCTCGTCCCCTGCAGTGGGGAAGTCCTAGAACCTCAATCACAACAGAGAGCACATGGGCTTTAAGGGGCCTGGATTCCAGGCAATTGTGTTGCCCACTGTGGCCCTTCTGGCCCAACCCCTCTGCCAGGGGAAGGAAACTAGGCCCCAACCCTGAGAGAAGAAAGCCAGGAAACTCAGTAGGTGTCAGGAAACTCTGCTGCAGAGACAAAGATCCTCCTTGCGTTAGGTTCTGCCCTTCTGGGTCCTATCACAGGTGCTGGCCTCTTGTCTCAAAGGTCACAGTCTCAATTCCAGTTGTATAGGGGGTTGCAGAGCTCCCATTCCTGCTGTGGGATCCTCTGGGGCTTGGGAACAGCTGCTGCTCAGTGGGGTGCTGCTTGGAACGTCTGTCGTCTGGGTCAGCCGAGTGTGTGCCAGGCTCCCCGCCAGGGCTGCGGCCTCCTTTCTGGTGCTGCTGGCCCAGGTTCGGCCACTCCTCTGCCCATCCCCACTCCCCTGAGGCTGTCCTGTCCTGCCGTTAGCTTGAACTAGCAGTAATTCCCTGGCAGACTTCCCCTCACTTGTCAGGCGCTCCTGGGCTGCCACAGCATGAGCCTGAAACTGCAGAGAAGAAAAATAATGTGCAGATAAATCACACTTGCACACCTGCTCTCCCCAGCCCCACTTCCAAAGCCCAGAGAGGATACAGCTGGCAGGAGAGGAGACGCTCACTTAACCAGAGGGTGGACAAAAGAAAGGTTTCTCCCTCTCTATCCACAGACAGCATCGCTGTCTGCAATTCCCAGGCCTCGGAGGATGAGATTAGCCCTGCATTCTCACTGATTAGCCAGTAGGTAAACAAAAAGGTAAAGTGACTCCCCAGAGTCATACAGCAAACCACTGAAAGAACCAGATTTAGAGGGTTCCTAGTCAGGCTATATGCAGTTAATTTCAGGTGAGACCTAGAGAAAATAGCCAGGAGAAGATCCCAGGGGACTGCGAGTACTGACTCCTTTGCCCTGACACGGGAGTCTCCATCTCCTCTAAGTGCCTGTGTGAGGCCCCTCAGAGTGAGAAGGGAAAGCTGGGCCCAGTCCCTGTGATTTTGCTCCTCTTCTTATCTCCCGGTTGTGGATTACCCCTGAGGCATTTCTGGGGCAAATCTGTGAGCCACTAAGAGTGCTCCAGCTCTGGTTCAGGGAAAGAACCTGCATCAGGTGAACCAGGTTGTTGGGTTTAATACCACCACCCACCCCTCTGGGCCTCAGTTGCCTTCTTCTCTGTATTGCAACTACATGAACCCCAGGGTCCCAGGTAGCACCCAGCCTGAGGCTCCTATGTGGCCCAGTAGGACAAGAGCTGAGACAAGTGGCCACCTGCCCGGGGTGATTTAGCTACTAGCCCTAAGGACAGGAACTTAAAGCCATGCCACATACAAAGGAGCTGCACCAAGAGTCAGGGACAGAGCTGACAGGGGAGCCCTGGCTCCAGGCCACAGGAATCACTCAAACCTGGCTGTCTCTCCTCTCCCACATCTCCTCTTCAAATCTGGCTTGCTCCAGTTTTGACCCGGCCCCTGGGGCTGCAGCCCCACCCACCCACCTCCTTGTTGAAAGCTCCAGCTGGGGCCAGTCCATCCAGAGTCCTCTGGCTGCAGCCAGCAGCTGCAGTAGATCCCTCAGGCCCCTGCATTCAAGGAACCAGCTGCCCTCTCTGTTCCTGGAAGCTCAGCTTCCTGGGGCCAAGCCAAACCACAAAGCCACCAGGGAACAGAACTAGCATGTTGCAATAAGGGGGACAATATTTTGGGTGAAAAACGATGCTCAGAGACGTGAAGGGACTTGCCTAAGGTCACGTCAAGAAGTGCCTCAGAAGAAAGGCTGGGCGATCTACTTCCAAAAAAATCAGCCACCAAAAACCCTATGGAGCACAGTCCTACTCTGACGCACATGGGGTCGCCATGAGTTGGAATCAACTCAATGGCGCTGGTTATTGATTAGGGCCCGGGGAGGGCGTAGAGGGTAAGGAAGAATGGGAAGCTACTGCTCATGGATATGGAGTTTCTTTTTGGAGTGATGAAATATTCTAAACTTAGATTGTAGTGATGGTTGCACAACCGTATGAAAATTTTTAAAGCAACTGAACACTTTAAATGGTCAACTGTATGGTATGTGAATAAAGGTGTTCAAAAGAGTGAGCTGAATATAAGAAAGGAGAATGAAGGGTTAATTTGGGAGACATTACAGAACACTTGCACACTGAGGGGAATGATTTAATAGAGAGGGTGAAGTTAATCACGCAGGAAAGAGAATAACTGAGAGGGAAAGTCCTTGAGTAACAAGAGGAGATGGGGGCCGTCTGTGCGTAAGTGGAGCGGGTGTGTGTGTGTAACAGGAGGAAAGCAGAGCACAGGGCCACAGGCACAGCGGGGCTGATCATTCAGGGCTTACTACTGCTGGGGTTGGAAATTCAGAGAGATGAGACGTGAAACAGTCATCTAAGAGAGAAGGGGAGTAACTAGAGAAATTTAGTAGGGTCGTAAGGCAATATAATGGTCTTATAAGAGGTTTGTGGGTCACAAATTAGGCAAATTTGGTGAGACCATTTAACGATAAACATCCCCTGAATGGCTGGCCACTCAAGATGATGACGCTGAACTGAGATCCAAAAGGTCAGGGCTAGCAAGGGCCTTGAAGAGTAGATGAGGCCATCTCCCTTCTCCAGAGCCTTCCACCAATCAGGGGGTACACACGTGAGTAATTGCACCGAGGACAGGGAACCATGGAAGCTCAGAGGAAGCCCAGGCTACCTTCAGGTAAAGTAAAGGAAAATCAGGAGAGCAATGGGCTGAGGAACAAAGGGTACCCCAAGAGAACAGTCTGGGGGTGGCTGTGTTTTGGAGGCTGTGTCGGTTTTAGAGCCATCCTCCTGTCAGTTCCGGGGAGATGAGCTGCAGAATTAACCTAATGAAGCACAGGACAGCAGGCCTCAGGCCAGCACAGCTGGACACAATCTTCTTGGCAGGCAGAGAAAAGAAACATCAAAATAAGGCCCCTGAGATGGGCTTGGGATGGGGGGATGGGAGATGCTTGCCCCTGGGAGTTGTGGGGAGAATGAAAAAACACCCAGCCCAGGCTCTTTCTAAAGGTGTCAACCACAGATTAGATTACTCGGATTACATGATGTTTCATGAGTTTCAGAGTATCTTTGGGTACAGTCTCTCATCTGGTGTTCACAGAAGTCCCCAGGCAAAGAGAATAAGGCCAGCCAAACGGTGAGCAAGAATGCTTTAATGTCACTTCAGATGTGATGGTTCCAAGTGCAGCACTCCTTCCACAGCCGTCCACTGCCTTCCAAAGCAGCTTTTCCACACTAAGAGGGGTATGACCATTGAAGGGTTCCCACTGGCCCAAACCTCTGCCAACTTATCGACCCAGCAAACTCCCTGCTTCCTGGGTGTGGTAACAGCCAACCCTAGCAGAAGGTTCCCAGTGGAGCCAGTCACTATCGTGAGGAAGAGGCCTGATAGCCCCTCCCTTACACAAGCACACAACACACCACACACACACATATACCACACATAGCCCCTCCCTTACATAAGCACACAACACACCACACACACCACACACACACACACACACCACACAAACCCAGGGAGGCATGTCCTCACCGTGTGTGTGAGATCTAGTCATTTCGCCATAGAATGCTGGCCTCACTGACATCATCTGCATTGCAACATCCTGGCACCAGCCTCTGGCTCAGACCCCTCACAGCTATCCTAATGGCTTAGCCCCTCCCCGCTCCCCAGTTACAAACCCTCAGGCAGTTTCCTCCTGTCCAGCCCCTGCCTTCCTGCAAGACACCTAGCCACGGCTTGTTCATCCAGTCTGAAATCTCATTTTACCTATCTCTGATATTGCCCAGAGTCAGGAAATATCAGAAGACCTGACAAACATGTTCAAACTAATGATCATAACTACTGCTTTCAATGTAACCCAAAAAAACCCAGTGTAAAGTCCTACAGATATAAACCATTAGTCTCCACTACAAGAGGACCAGTGTTGTACCCTAAGGAAGAGCCTCTTAGTTAGGGGAGCAATGCTGGGCTCAGAGGCAGGGGGAAGGGGTGGGACTGGGAGAAAAGTGGGATCTAGGGTTCCTCAGATCAACCGTCTGCTCTGCCCAGGCCAGCTCTACACCATACTTACTCCCTCAGGAGGGAGCCCCAAGATGGTTTGGTTTGTGTCTTATAGGGGACGGAAGTCCTGGAATTTGTTTTAATGCATATTAATATTAGGGCAGGAAGCAAAACCTAGAAAAACAAAGTTATCTCAATAGCTAGGCAGGTAGGTCAGAGAAAAATAGTTAAGGAGAGAAGGAAAAAGATGGGGAAAGAATATAAAATGGCTCCTTTTAAGTCCCTGTTTCCAGCTGACCAGATTTCTCCATGTTCCATGCTCTTATTTGCTATTTATTCAGTCTGATAGTCTGGTGATTTTCTAATATGTGAGTTTAATTCACTATATTTACGTAATTGGACTTATGTTACTTATTCTTTGTTTCCTCTTTTTTTTTTTCAGCTTTTTTCTCTTTTCATGACTTCTGTTGGATTGACACATTATTCCCACGCCCACCCCTTCTTTTCCCTCCTCTTCTTTTAACAGTTATCTTAAGTTGTTAGCATACGGACATTTTTCTAACAAAGTCTACAGTTTTTCAGTAGTGCTCTTCTCTTAAACAGGGCAGAATCTTGGTGAGATTTAATGATGAAATTCCCTACTTTATTCTACCTTGATAATGTGGTCCACAATTTTATCTTTTTTTTAATTAAAAAAACAAATCAGATACTGTTTTTCTGTTGCTGTGTTTTGCCATCTGTGGCAGACCCTGTTGGTTGCCTACCAAGTGCCATTCCCCCTTCTTCCTTGCCCACAGAATCCTGATTTTGTTCAGGTGGCTGAGGACTCAGTCCCAGGAGATGAAGCAAGCTTGGTCAAAGCCAGCTGCAGTAAGCCTGTTCCCTTTCATCAGGAATTCATCTAAGGATGGGCCACTTTGGGCCAATGAGACATAAGGGGATGTTTGCTGGGGTTTTCTTGGAAAGGCTGTCCTCCTTGAAAAAGCAGCACACGAGGAGAAAACTTCCTTTCTCTAGCATCTCCTTGCCTTCTTGCTTGGGAAGATATAGGGTGCTGATACCAGCATTTGGAGCTGCAGCGTCATCTCACGACCATAGACGGGACACCTTACACCACTAGGATGGCACAGCAGAAAGATGGAATGATCCAGCATCCTTCATGTCATTACTGGACCACTGCCCCAGGCCTGGACCTCCCTACCTATAGACTTCTCATTATGGACTAATTAAATATATATTTTTTTATAGTTTAAGTCACTGTAAGTTATTCTGTTACTTGTAACAGAAAGCATTGTGATATACTGTTGACAGTCAAACTTACCAACATTATTAATTTCTGTGCTTGCTGTTGGCTCCTTTCCTCTAGGTTTACTTTTCTTCTTACTGAAGTATACCTTTAGTAGTTCTTTTAGCAAGGGTCTATTGGCGATTAAAAAGGAGCTCTGGTGGTGCAGTGGTTAGGCACTCAGCTGCTAACCGAATAGTTGACGGCCTGAACCCACCAGCCGCTACCACAGAAAAAGATGTGGCAGTTTGCTTCCATAAAGATTACAGCCTTAGAAGCCCGGTGGGGCACTATACTCTGTCTTATAGGGTCACTATGAATAGGAATCCACACGACAGCAGTGGGTTTGTCTCTTTGTTTTTAATAGGTGGTAAAACTAGGGTGTCCAGCTGGATATGGGACTTCTAGGTTGACAAGTAGTTTCACTAAGATAAAACTAAAAAAAAAAAGCCAAACTCCTTGCCATCAAGTTAATTCTGACTCACAGCAACCCTACAGTACAGAGTTGAACTGTCCCACTGGGTTTCCAAGGCTGTAAACTCTACAGAAGTAGATTTCCACGTTGTTCTCCTGCAGAGCAGCTGGTGGATTAAACAGTCTGACCTTTCAGTCAGCAGACAAGAGCTTAACCACTGCGCCACCAAAGCTCTAATATCTTCTGGCATCTAACATTGATGAGATGTTGTCTGCCAGTCTAATTGTCACTTCTTTGAATTCTTTTTTTCTCTGGTAGTTTTTAGCATTTTCTCTTTATTCTTGTCTACAGTTTCACTATAAAATGTCCAGGGGTCACCAGCTTCATATGGAAAGGAAAGAAACCCTGAATAGTGAAAGCAATATTGAAGAAAAAGAACAAAGCAGGAGGCCTCACACTTCCCAATATCAAAACATACTATACAGCCACTGTAATCAAAACAACCTGGTATTGGTTCAACGACGGACACATAGAACATGGAATAGAATTAAGAACTCAGAATTAAACCCAGCCATCTATGGACAACTGATTTTCAACAAGGGGTCAAGGTCCATTCAGTGGGGCAGAAACAGTCTCTTTAATAAAGGATGCTGGCAAAACTGGATATCCACCTATAGAAAAATGAAACAGGACCCATACCTCACACCATACGCAAAAACTAACTCAGAATGCATAAAAGACCTAAATGTTAAACCTAAAATAATAAAATTCCTGGAAAAACAATATAGGAAGAAAACCATGAGATTTAATCTTTTGTAAAAATAGGATAACAAACATTAAAACAAATGCACAAATAGAAGAAAATAGATAAATGGGACCACATAAAAATTAAAAACTTATGCTCATCAAAAGACTTTATTAAAAGAGTAAATAGACAACCTACAGGCTGGGAAAAAAATCTTTGGAAACATATAATGGTCTAATCTCTAAAATCTATAGAAATCTGCATTAACGCAATAAAAAAAAGACAAACACCCAATCACAAAATGGGCAAAGGACATGAATAGAACCTTCACCAAAGAGGACATCCAAGCAGCCAACAAGCGTATGAAAAGATGTTCACAATCATTAACCATTCCAAAACCAAACCCAACCCATTGCTGTCGAGTCAATTCCAACTCATAGCAGCCCTATAGGACAGAGAAGAACTGCCCCATATGGTTTCCAAGGAGCACCTGGTGAATTCAAACTGCCGACCTTTTGGTTAGCAGCTGTAGCTCTTAACTACTACACCACCAGGGTTTCCCATTAGCCATTAGAGAGATGTAAATCAAAACTACAATGAGATACCATCTTACCCCTGGCTAAAATGGCATGGATTAAAAAAAAAAAAAAAAACACATAGCAGGAAATGTTGTCGTGGATGTGGGGAGACTGGAACCCTTATCCATTGCTGGTGGGACTGTAAAATGGGAAAACCACTATGGAAAATGATATGGCACTTTCTCAAAAAATCTGAAATAGAACTACCTTACCAGCAATCCCACTCCTAGGTATATACCCTAAAACCAAAAACCAAAACCAAACCCACTGCCTTCAAGTCGATTCCTACTCATAGTGACCCTACAGGACAGAGTAGAACTGCCCCATAGAGTTTCCAAGGAGTGCCTGGCTGATTCGAACTGCCGACCTCTTGATTAGCAGCCGTAGCACTTAACCACTACGCTACCAGGGTTTCCGGTATACACCCTACAGACCTAAAAATAATGACACAAACAGACATATGCACACCTGTGTTTACTGCTGCTTTATTCACAGTAGCAAATAAATGGAAATAACTGAAATGTCTATCAACAGATGAAGCAAACTGTGGTACATACATACAATGGAATACCACACAACCATGAAGAACAATGATTAGTCTGCAAAACATACTGTAATGTGACTGGACCTGGAAGACATAATGCTAAATAAAATAAGTCAAGCATATAAGGACAAATATTGTATGATCTCTCTTTTATAAGAAGACAAGAATACATAAATAGGGAGAGAGACAAATGTTCACTGGTGGTTACCAAGGAGAGGGGTGGGGGGGAAGTACACTTTACACAGTAGAGACCAGTTATTTTTGGTGATGGGAAAAGTGGCACTGAATGTGGATGTAATGAGAACAGCACAACCAAAGTAAAATCAAGCATTTGAACACATATGGATGGGTACAGAGAAATTAGTATATGGTTAGGTACAGATGTGTACATAGGTTAGAACAGACAGAAGTTATCCACAGGAACATGTACAAATATGTGGGTGCAGGCACATATATTCATAGAAGACACAAATATGGATACTCCTCAGATATAACCAAATACCTTCCAACATTGGTTTTCTGGGCTTGAAGGCTTAGGACCATAGTTTCACAGGACAACTCAGTCAACTGGCATAACATAGTTCACAAAAAACATGATCTGCTTCCTAGTGAAGTGAGTAGCATCTGGGGTCTTAAAAGCTTTCAAGCATTCAACTAAGGCACAATTACCGGTCTCTACGCACCAGGAGAAAACAGTAAGAAGGTAATCAATCAAAAGCATAGAGAAGAAAGAAGTCTACATGAGCCACAACCTCATCTACCCTGAGACCAGAAGAACTAGATGGTGCCCGACTACCACCACTGACTGTTCTGAATGGGGTCACAATAGTTAGTCCCGGGCAGAATGAGAAAAATATGGAGAACTCAAATTCTTATTAAAAAAAAAAAAAAACGCCAGACAAACTGGAACAGTAGAGAACAGAGACTCCCTGAGACTATGGCCCTGAGACAGTTTTAAATCTAGAACTGAACCTATCCCCGGAGATCACCTTTTGGTGAAACAGCAGAGTGACACACAAAATAGGGTATTACCAGTAAGATCAGTGCGCTACTTAAAAACCATCAGTATGAGACCAAAAGGTCAACAATTACTCAAAAGCAAAGATGAGAAGATAAGGGAGCAAGGAAACTGGAGTACTGGAAAAGGAACAAACTGAACACAATTAAAGAGAATGCTGACACATTGTGATAAATGTAACTAATGTCAGGGAACAATCTGTGTGGAAATTCAAATAGAACCCTAACTTGCTGTGTAAACTTTCACCAAAAACTCAATATTATTAAAAAAAAAAAAAGTCTAGGTGTCTATTTGTCCAGTGTTCATGCTGTTTTTTCTCTTCTGAAACGCTCAGCCATTACTGCTTCAACTATTATTTCTCTGCTATTTCCTCTATTCATATCTGGAATTCCTACTAGAAACATGCTGAAGCCTTTCAATCTGTTCTCCATATCTGCACTGCATTCTAGACGAATTCCTCAGTACTATCTTCCAACTCATGAATTCTCTATCCATGCTAACATTAACTCTTGAATTTCAAATTCTAATGACATGATTTTTCATTTCTAGAATTTTTAATAGGCATTTTTTCATATTCACACTTTCTTGTTTTGTTTCCTTTCATAACTTCCCTTTCTTTTCTGTAATGGATTTAGTGTTTCCTTATCTCTTCGAGGGTCCTAAACCTATTTATATCAAAGACATTTCCCAATTACTCTGTTATTTTCATTTCTTGTAGGATAAATTCTTTTTTGATCTTACTATTTTTCACATTAGTTTTCTTTGCATGTTTTAGAACTTTAATGTTTAAGCTTATTGTGGAGTTCGAATTAATTTTACCTAAAGTAATTTGGTCTTTGTTCTTGATTCCTGAGAGCAGGGCTTTGAACTGGTTCTTCCTGGTTCAGTCATGAAGACTAAGTAAAACCAGAACAGACTTGAAGTTGTAAAATTTGGTTAATCCAGAATGATAACCGGAACAGGAAAAATTATGGGTCAAAGCCCCAAAATGAGAGACCCAGAAGAGGCATAGTGAGCCCTTGCAGAAGCCCTATGCATAAGACTGAATTACTGGCAGGACTGTGGAGAGTGACACGCATTCAAAGCAGTGCAGTCTGCCTCCATCTTTGAGTGGGGCACTGCTGTTTCTGACTGTGTTCAAAATCTGATGGGCAAGACAATAGGAACCTAACTCGCTGTGTAAACTTTCACCAAAAACTCATTTTTTTTTAAATGTCTAGATGCCTGTTTATTTATTTCCATGTAATGTGTATGCTGCCCATGTTTCCTTGAGGGAGATTAAGTGTCTAGCAGGGCTTCGACATGTAATTTTTCCAGTTCCAGCTATCATTCCAATTCAACCAAATTTTGAAAACTCAGGTCTGTTCTAGTTTTGCTTCCTTGGCCATGATCCAACTGGGAAGAACTAGTTTGAAGCCCTGCCTGAGAGAGAACTAAGTCCTTGGAATTTCCTAGGCCTTCAGACCACACCTGATGAGGTGACTCAGACAGGGGCTGGCCAGGCCAGAAAGACCACCACTTGATATGCTATCCATTGACCTCAGGGAGGTAGGCTGATTCAATCAATCATGACTACATAATGAAGCCCAACAGAGGCTCTGGACATGAAAGCTTCATGGGCCTCCTGGTTGGTGAAACATATAAATGCACATGGGAGGGTAGTGCGTCCCTTTTTGAGAAACAGAAGCTTCACATTGGAGCTAGAACCCTCCCAGACCTGCCCTCTTCATTTGTATCCTTTTTGTTGTAATAAAACCATAATCATAAGTAGAGCATTTTCTGTAAATTCTGTGAGTCGTTTAAGCAAATTATCAAATCCAAGGGAGTAGCGAGAGGCAACATGTCAGAAGTGATGGGACTGACATTCTGAGGGGATAGCAGGAACCCCCAAATTTGTATCCTGCAGATCTGAAGTGAGGGACCCTTAGGGTCCCTGAACTTACAGCTGGCATCCTGAAGGAATGGTGGAAAAACTTCAAATTTGTAGCCAGCAGGTCAGAAGTAAGGGCGTCGTCATTAGGACTCCCAGACCTGTGGCTAGCATCTGAGGTCTTGAGTAGACTTGGCAGTCTGGAGGACTGTGTCTTCCAACCTATGAGACCTGACCTAGCTCCAGGTAGTTAGGGTCAGAGGAAGAAGCACTGCTTGTGCACCTGTTACCAGAACAAAAGTAGAACAGAACAGAATTGATTTGATCAATGCATACAGTGTAGTTAAGACAAAGGTGGGATTTGATTTTTCCCATACACTTATCTCTTGTATTACTAGAAACGTTACTTTTCCCTCCCTATCTAGGAGTTCTCATAGCTGTCTTACGCACGTCCCTTCGCTTCCCCAGTCTAGAACCAAAGTCTTCTACAAGCAGTTCAGCTTAAGTGTAGGCTGTAAGGCCTAAGTAAACATCATTTTAAGCCACAGCCCAAGGGAATAGTTGACAGCAACTTTTTTCAGCCTACTTTCGAGAACCCCATCCCAGGTCCTAAGTTCAAGCAATATGTGGAGCACTTTACAGCCTTGCTACCCCAAATTTCCAGCCCTTATGCCTGGTTCCAGGCTCAGGAACCAGCAAGCCTGCAGCTTATAAAAACAGGGTGGTGGAGGCATGTGACCTCCTTTAACTTCACAAGAGCCCAAGGCTGATTCCTACGAGGCAGAGGCCAGACATACCTCCTCTCCCCAACCTTTTTACAAATTCTGACACCAGCCATTCCTCCCATGGCACTCTACTTCTCTGCTGGATTCAATGATTCACTGCAATGGCCATACAAAACTCACAGAGCATACTCACAGTTATGGGGTTTATTAGGGAAGTAATAGGTTATAATTCAGGATCAGGAAGGATTCAGGATACAGTTCTTCAATCAGTACAGCCTCTTTTCAGCCAGGCCCTCAGGTAGGCCTCTCTCTGGTGCTTGGCCCCTTAGTCCCTCGGCCCAGCCTCTGCCCTGCTAGGGCAAGTGTCACCAAGCTCTTTAGCTCCACCAAGTATCTGGGGCCACCCCACTCTGCCAGAAAGACTCAGTCAGAAGGCACTCAGCTTCCTCGTTCCATGGGTCAGCAAGCCTGCTGCCTTTGCTGCCACCGTTTCTCTGCCACTGCTTCTTGCCATCTCTTGCTGTCTTCCATGTTACAATTCCTCTGTCTCCCAGATCTAGAAGGTTCTCAGCACAGGGATCCTAGGTCCAAAGGACATGCTCCACTCTGAGCTCTTCTCCTTGGTGGTACTGGGTCCCCTTCCCCAACGCCTGAGGGACTTCTTTCTTCTTTTATTTCTTGTAAGATAAAAGGTGTGACTCAAGTAAGAGTATGACTTGAATAAGGGTGGTAAAGGTGGTGACTTGAGTCACATCCTCTAATAAGGCAGTGGCTCAATACATCCCACCCTAACCCTGCCTCATTAACATAGTGGACAACTCACTGCGAAACGGGACCATAACCACAGGTATAGAGGCTAGGATTTATAACACATCACAAAATGGAGGATAATTATATCAGATCACAAAATGGAGGATGGCTACATCATTACATAACTGCCAAATTATATCATTATATAACTCCAAACCAATGAAAATCATGGCCCAGCCAAGATGACACATAACCTTAACTATCACAGTTTCATATATCTTATTTGCATAGTCCCACCCAATCACTGCGTGGGAGTCACAAAGTCTATGGCTAGAAGAGCCATATTAAGTAATTCACTGCACTGCACAGCTTCATCCTGCTTTCATCTTTGTGTTCCTGTTGCAGTCTCTCCACAAGGATGTTTATCTTTGTGTGTGGGGGGGGTGCATTTCATCTTTTCCTGTATTACCGCTATGTATTTGGAGCTTAAATTTACAGGATTATCTTGACTGGATGAATTGAATTAAACTATCTGTACCAGGGAACTGGGGGTACCTACCAATATCAGTCCCCTGGGAGGGGATATCAAACCATCTCTAAGATGATTCATAGAACTCCGGCCAGCAGATTGAAGGAAGCTGATTGAGATAACCTAGCGTTGTTGTTGGTAGGTGCCGTCTAGTCAATTTGCTTCACAGCGGCCCCATGTGACAGGGTAGAACTGCCCCATGGGGTTTTCTAGGCTGTAATCTTTACGAGAACAGATCACCAGGTCTTTCTCCCACGGAGCCGCTGGGTGGATGCCAACTACCAACCTTTTGATTAGCACCTAAGCATTTAACCATTATGCCACCAGGGCTCCTTGCATGGACTGCTCACTGCTTAGCTCAACAACCATTCTCACCTTCGTCCTTTATAAAAAGATCCCCAAACCAGGCTCCATGCCCACACCTCATCTCTCACCATACCCTACCCTCTAGGGGTCATGAACTAATTTGGAACACATTTATTAAGATCCTACACTGAAGCTAAAAAGACACATGTCTATCCTCCTTGCTTCAAATATAAGCTCCATGAGTACAGACCATGTTATTTTATTCTTCATCTCTGTATCACTGTAGGACTTAACATTGCTCTACGTATAGTAGTTGTTTTGTGGTTAGGTGCAATCAAATCGATTTTGACTCATAGTGACCTAGGCATCAATAAATATTTGCTTAATTGAGTATAATCTCTATATATCTGCTCCCCAGGGTTATAAGAATGAGAAGACATAATAGTTATGAAAAAGTGCTTTGAAACCATTTTTATAAATCCTACACAAGTGCGCCAATGGAAGTAATAATTATATTCTGCCCCCACTCTTCCAACTCTGACATTATAAAAATGAGAGCTTTCTCTAACTTCTCCTGGACCACCAAAAATCATCAGGAACAAACCAGATTTAGTAAATCTGAGGCAATGGGAAAGGGAGGGTGTGTGTAGAAGCTACAGAAGCTACTTGGACTGTGGGAACAGACAAACTTAAATGTTCTGCTCTTAAGTTTATGTCAGCAGACACATTAGGGCTGCTAAACTGGAACTCTCTCTGATTACTCCCCTAAGTACATCAAGCTACTGCCTGTAGTCCTCCCTAACTAGGCTTTCCAGATCTTGCATCTTTTCTCCCCAGCTCAAAGTAGCTTTCCACAAGTCTTCCAAAATAAAAAAAGTGTCTAACCTTGGATTAAAATTCTAGCTTTTCTACTTGCTGACTGTTAACCATTTAATGTCTCCGATCTGTTTCATTATCTATAAAATGGGAATATCACCCACCTTGAAGGGTTTCTGTAAGGATTAAGGTATAAACCTCCTAGCTCAGGACTTGTGGTCCTGGGTTGGGCAGGGCTGAGGGCCACAGCTCTATTAGCCCCAGCCCCAACTTGGATGATTCCTTCTGGACTAGAGTCCGTGACCCTGCACAGGTATCCCAAGGCATAACCCCTCCTGCACAGCCCTGGCTCAGGGTCACCAGCACCACTCTCCACTCCTGCCTCTCCCAGGTCAGCACTGCCACTGTCTTTCTTCATTTCCTGGGAAATCACAGGCACTGCCCTACCCCCTTTTGCTGCCCCAGTGGCAGGCAGCAGCTGCCAGGCAGGCTGAGTGGATAGAGTAGACTTAAGGACTCAAGAGTCAGCACTACCTCAGTGGACCCTTACCCTTAGGCTGAGCAGAGAAGAGTCCTGTGTGTGTACATCTGTGGCAGAGCTCACAGGCCATTGAGTCTGTCACCTCTTCCCCAGGTGACACTTCATCAGGTCACATAGAACAGACACCTGACCTGAGCTCGTTCTAAACATCCCCAGTTGTCCACCCATCTCCAGCCACAGGTCAGCAGCAAGATTTCCGAAAAGACAAAGTTAATAAGGGGTTTCTCCCCAGGCTGAAAGCCTCATATATTAAGAGAGGCAGGAGATGGGTGGGAGATTACTAAAGGTAGAAGTTTGGGAGAGAACTCTAAGTTCCTTTGGGGACTTTTGCAGGAGTCTGGGAGATGAATAAATGGTGGTACTGGGGAGCCAGAGGAGTCTGGAGAGCTCAGGCTTTAGATCTTCATCTTCCTTGCCACATCTCTACCCTCTGACAATCTGCCTCCAAGGAGCAATTAAACTTTACCACACTATTCCCAGGGTCAAGAGACTATAATGCTTACAGTTGGTCTGACTTCCTCTAAAGATAAGGCTTATAGACAAACTGGAACAAAAGAAAACAGAGGACTCCCTGAGGCTATTGCCCTGAAACACTCATTAAACCTGGAACTGAGCCTATCCCCTGAGATCGCCTTTTAGTGAAATTGCAGAGTGGCACACAAAATAAAGGATATTACCGGTAAGATCAGTGCCCTACTTAAAAACCATCAGTACAAGACCAGAAAGTCAACAATTACTAAAAACCAAAGGTGAGAGGATAAGGGGGCAGGGAAATTATAGAGCACTGGAAGGGAACAAACTGAATACAATTAAAAAGAATGTTGACATGTTGTGATAAATGTAACTAATGTCATGAAACAATTTGTGTGGAAATTGTCAAATGGGAACCTAACTTGTGTAAACTTTCACCAAAACCTCAGTAAAATATTATTTAAAAAAAAAGATAAGACTCAAAGTACCAGGTGAGCTGGCTATTCATCACTGTTCATGATCCTTAACTTAATCATAGCACGAAGTATAATGAAGAACAACAGAGAAGATGCTCAAGGTCCTCATTTTCCTTCTGCACTTGTCTAGGTCACTGGAGTATGCTTTGAATCTCAAGAGAAAAGCAAAGAATGTGTTCAATCAGCAAATGTTTATTGATCAATACCAGGGGGTGGAAGCCAGCACAGGAAGAGCCCTAGCCCTCTCCCTCCTTGTCAGGGCCCACATCACTGCTCCTTGGCAAAGCCCTTCTTTCTAGGGCCTTGTGCATTCTCTCTAGAAACAATCAGGTCAGCTTCTTCCTCTTTCAAGGAGCACAGCAATAGAGTTCCTCTGTGTTAAGGATTCCCTCCAGCTTTTCCAGCCTGTCACCTGCCCATAGCCAGCCTTCCTCCAAGGAGGGTTGCCCTTCCAAGGGTATGTCAAGGGACAGCTGACCTCAGAGAACAGATCCCAGGTCTCAACGCCAGGCCTCACCCTCTTTCAAGAGGTGAGAGTTGGTGAGGTGTTTTCACAGCCTATCCTAGAGGCCTTTGTTGGGATATAACCAAAGCAATAACCACTACCACAGCATTAGAGCCGAAGGCAGAGCCTAGGGCTTCAAGAAGGAAGAGATAAATTCAATGCTCAACTTTTAGCATCACTTGGAGACAAGGACCATGCTCCCTGTCGAATTCACTCTCATCAAAAGAGCCCTCTTTGCTCTTCTCAGAAATACTGCTTAATCCGATTCCCCTCAACCCCTGACTTCCCCAAACACACATACACACTCTCTCCCCTGGTTTCAGAGGACCAGCCTGGGTCTAAGAGAAGGCTTGCAGGAGTCCCCCACTGCACTCCATCACCCTCTCCAGAAGAAGGGTGAAAAGGAAAAGATGTACATGGTTTCTCCATATGACCTTCATAACCGTCAACCCTCTCCTCTTCAACCCATGTACCCAACTGGCTAGAAATCAGCCAGTGATAATACAGCACATCACACCCAGAGGGGCTCCAGAACAGTCCTGGACAAGGGCATGTAGACTGAGAGAAGCTCCAGGTGACAAAAAGGCAAATGTCTTCTTGAAGGAGCTGTGCCAGGGTGACTTATATAAAACAGTGGAGAGGGCGCAGGGCATTCCCTCCCTAACTTCCAAGTTTTTTCTCCCAACTCTTAAATACCAATACCAAGAATTCCCAAATCTGATCAGTTCTCCCTCACCTAGGGGGAAAGGATAGGACGGGGCCTGTGCTTTCTACTATTGCTTTCTGGCCCCTTCCCAAGCCCGGCCTGTGCAAGGGGCCCTAGTCTGGATTCTATTCCTTCCCCCTCCTGTAAACACTGGAAGGTTGGTCACCCTGGAGAAGGCTCAATCCTGCTAGACCACAGCCAGGGCTGATGGAGAGGGGCTGAGCTGGTGTGTACTTAGGGAAGAGAGAAGCTAGGCCTCTGGAATCCTCCAGGCCACAGTCTCTGGAGCTCGAAATTCCAGCCAGGCCTTGGTCCAGGCCGAGTTAAAAAACCTAAGTCAAAAATTGAGCATCTAAGGAAGACTTAACATTGTAAAAATGTCATTCTACCAAAAGCGATCTATAGATACAATGCAATTCTGATCCACATTCCAGCAACATTTTTTAATGACATGGAAAAACAAATCACCAACTTCATATGGAAATGAAAGAGGCCCCAGATAAGTAAAAGCATTACTGAAAAAGAACAAACTGGGAGGTCTCACTCTACCTGATTTTAGAACCTATTATAGCGCCACAGTAGTCAAAACAGCCTAGTACTGGTACAACAACGGATACATAGACCAGTGGAACAGAATTGAGAATCCAGACATAAATCCATTCACATATGAGCAGCTGATATTTGACAAAGGCCCAAAGTCAGTTAAATGTGGAAAAGTCAGCCTTTTTAACAAATGGTGCTGGCATAACCAGACATCCATCTGCAAAAAAAAATGAAATAAGTCCCTTACCTCACACCCTGTACCAAAACTAACTCAAAATGGATCAAAGACCTAAATATAAAATCTAAAACAAAAAAGATCATAGAAGAAAAAATGGGAACAACGCTAGGAGCCCTAATACATGGCATAAACAGTATAACAAAACATTACTAAAAATGCAGAAGAGAAACAAGACAACTGGGAGCTCCTAAAAAATCAAACACCTATACTCATCCAAAGACTTCACCAAAAAAGTAAAAAGATTACCTAACCCAGAAAAAAAGCCCAGTGCTGTCAAGTCAATTCCGACTCATAGCGACCCCATAAGACAGAGTAGAACTGCCCCGTAGAGTTTCCAAGGAGCGCCTGGTGGATTCAAACTGCCAACCCTTTGGTTAGCAGCCGTAGCACTTAACCACTACGCCACCAGGGTTTCTCTAGGATATATTCCAAGGAGTGGGATTGCAGGATCGTATGGTAGTTCTATTTCCAGTTTTTTAAGGTAGTGCCAAATCGATTTGCAAAGTGGTTGTACCATTTTACATTCCCACCAGCAATGTATAAGTGTTCCAGTCTCTCCACAACCTCTCTAACATTTATTATTTTTGTGTTTTTTGGATTAATGCCAGCCTTGTTGGAGTGAGATGGAATCTCACTGTAGTTTCGATTTGCATTTCTCTAATGGCTAATGATCATGAACATATCCTCATGTATCTGTTAGTTACCTGAATGTCTTCTTTAGTGAAGTGTCTGTTCATATCCTTTGCCCATTTTTTAATTGGGTTGTCTTTTTATAGTTGAGTTTTTGCAGTATCATGTAGATTTTAGAGATCAGGCGCTGATCAGAATCTTTTTACCTACAGACTGGGAAAAAGTTTTTAGCTATGACATTTCTGATCAGATCAGACGGTGATCGGAATCTTTTTACCTACAGACTGGGAAAAAGTTTTTAGCTATGACATTTCTGATCAGCGCCTGATCTCTAAAGTCTACAAAGAGTCCAGAGTGGCTGGACTGGAGATACCAGGGGGAGAGCTGAGAGTGCTACACCATATAGTGCTTTATAGCCAAGTTTGAGTGTTATTTAAAGAAAGCCAATGAAAATTTCTAAGCAAGGGAGTGACATGGACTAATCTGTATTTTAAAACAATTGTTCTTGCTGGCATTGGGGAGATAGATGGAGAGGGGTGTTATGGATTTAATTCTGCCTCCCTAAAATATAAACTGAAGTCCTGGCCCCTGTACCTATGGATGTGATCCTATTTGGAAATAGATTTTTGTTATGTTAATGAAGAAATTTACCAGTGTAGGGTGGGTCCTAAACCCAATCACTTTTGAGTTATAAAAAGAGCAGAATAGACAGAGACACACAGGAAGAAAACAATGCCATGTGAGGACCCATCTTCAAGCCAAAGGAACACCACAGATCGCCAGCAGACACCAGAAACTAGGAGAGAGGCCTCAGAAAACTGACATAGTTAAGACCCTGAGTTGGGCTTTTTGCCTCCAAAACTGTGAGAAAATATATTTGTTCTAAAAGAAAAAAAAAAAAAAATTGAGCATCTAACCCCAAGAGTACAGCCCCTGGCCACCGTTTTAACTCATACTGAAGTCACTCCTGAGGGTCACCCTACAGCCAAATATTAGACAGGCCTATAAAACAAACAACACACGTAGTTCAACCATGTATACAAGACTAAATGCGCACACCAGCCCAGGCGTAAGGACAGGAAGGTGGGAAGCGACAGGAAAGCTGGACTTGAATGGAAACGGGAAACCTGAAGTTGAGATGAAGACAGCATTAACACACTGCGAAGTTGGCAACCAATGTTACAAAACGATATGTGTACTGTTTAATGAGAAACTACTTTGCTCTGAAAACTTTCATCTAAAAAACAATAAAAAAGAAAAAGGAAATAAATATCTTTTAAAAGAAAAAAAATGACATAAGCTTCATGCTTAGGTGAATAAGCAACCTCAGATGGCAGTGAGTCATCTTATCCAGTTTGGGGAAAAAATAAAGTTGCTACTTCCCAGTTGTATGACCCTCTCACAAGGAAGTAACTCTAAAGCATTACAATTTGTACCTTAAAGTTCATATTTTGTGACTTGTTTTAAGTCTTACTGCATAAGAAAGTTGTAATTTTTGTCATTAAATAAAGTACCTAAAAAGTCCAAAAAAAAGAAAAAAAATTGACCACCTATCCCCACCTCCTCTGTGGGAGAGAAGAGGGGAAAGTGCGATGGGGAAAAGGGTAGCACTCTGAACTTGTAAGAAAGGGGCATGTGAAGGAGGGTGACTCACTGCTTCTTTGGAAGTCACATCACAAGACTGGGGTCTGGGGAGTCATTGCATATGCACAATCCAGCAGGATCCCAGGGCCCTCAGCAAACAAGAGGGCAGACACCAGAGCATCCTGGTTGATACTGGGACAGGCTTCGCCCAAAGCTCTGAGAATGCTACACCCCTGAGAATGCTGGGACATAAGGATCCAGAGGAAATCCTGGTGGCGTAGTGGTTAAGTGCTACGGCTGCTAATCAAGAGGTCTGCAGTTCGAATCCACCAGGCATTCCTTGGAAACTCTATGGGGCAGTTCTACCCTGTCCTATAGGGTCACAATGAGTCGGAATCGACTGGATGGCAATGGGTTTTTTGGTTTGAAGGATCCAGAGGGTGGCAACCCCGATTCAGAGATTCTTTTGGGCTGAGAGTCAGGAGCAGCATGTTCACTTGGCTAGGCTACTGTCAGCATCGCGCTGAAAGGTGTAGATGAGAACAGGGTTATCTGTCATCAGCCCTTGTAGAATTTCAGTTCTTGAGGCCCAGCCAAGCTACCCAGGTAGAATGTCTTCCAGAGCCTCTGGGACCCAGGACGACCACAAAGGTGAATACCCAGGTTTCAAGAAGACTTAGCACTGGGCAAATTACTCCAAAGGGCTCCAACCGTAGTCAGGTGGGAACAGGTGGCTGTACCTAACAATACAACCTCCCTTTTCCTATCTACCCCCCACTGACATCTCTTTGTGAGGCAGTGGTTCTTTTGATTTTTTGCAACTTCATCCGAACATTTGGTAAGAAATGAGAGTATTGTGCTTGCTGGCTGGCAGGCAGCAATTTGGCATCTGGATACGTGTAAGGCTCCCGGGCCCTGCCCAAATGCCAGGTGGGATGCAGAAAGTGGTGTTACAGGCTTGAAACCCACCTTTGTGGTCAGGTTCTTATCTACTTGGTTCATCAAGACTGGATAACTTCAAAGTGTTGTTTTTTTGTTTTTTTAATTTTTTGTTTTTAACCCAGAACAATCTTTTTCCCCACCCACCCAAAAAAGTTCTACCAACCAGGCCAACTTATCAGTTTCCATTCTTGTGGCCCAATGGGAGGAAGGAACCAGGTAGGCAGTCATCTGCAATTCCTGCCAAAATAGATGTTAGGGAGCCACTGGCCCTTTAATATGGCAGCTAATGGGCTAAGCTGGGGCCTGGGTGCCATGTCAAGAGGTGGATCAGAGTATAAAGCTTACTTAGAATAAAATCCACTCTCCTAGAATGTACAGTCACTTAGGTGCCAATCCACTGGGGGAGCCCAAGGAAGGAGCCCAAGTAAAGAAGAGTTGGGACTGGGACCATGAGGTGTCGAGTTGTTTTGAAGAGGATTCATGATAGTATGGGTCAGACAGTGCCTTAGGGAGACAGGCCAGATGCTAGGAACCAGAGATCCTGGCAAAAGGGCATGCACAGGTAAGCCAGCCCTAGAAGTAGGTAGAACACAGCAGGGTCACAAAGCCCTGGAAACAAATCAGTTTGTGAGCCTTTGTGAACCAGGCTGTTTTCACTCTTCGTACACCCTATCTTTAGCTTTCTTTTGTTCTCCTTTTATATTTAGTAATGTGTTTTGTAAAGGTCAGCCTGTGGCCACTATGCTAACGAAAACCCAAAGAAGGTGTATGTATCAGGTTTGAACCAGAAGCCTAAAGGGAAGCAATTGCCTGCTGTCTCCCCCCACCCCACCCCAAAAAGGAGTGGAGGTAGAGAGAAAAGGAGTAAAAGGATGGAGGAGAGCAGAGCTGGGCCCCTTGCTCAGTCACCGTATCCCATGAACGTCTCCTTTCCAACAGAGACCTCAGCAGTTGTTCTAGTTAGGAAGAGTAGTACCTGAGCTCAGCAATGTACTCTGGGCTTGGGGTCTCGTTGCTTAGCAAGAGGAGACTTCAAGTTCAATCTTGCACAGCCTTCTTGCCTTGGGTAGATCACCTCCCTGGGGCCTCTGGTCCAGAAAGGGAAGGCTGTCCCCATGAGGGGCTTTGAGCAATTTGAGTGGGGAATTATGTATTAACAACATGCTGGAGATCCTGGGGCTGTGGGGCTGTGCTCAGGAAGTGAGCTCTGTTGTGCTCAGGAAGTGAGGCGGGGCTCTTTCAAGTTTGGAACTGAATTCCTCTTTCATTCTGACCATCTCTCTCATGCATCTTTCTTCTGCTCTTCAGAGATTCGCTGACAGTCAGTTCTTCTCTCCTGAACTGTCTGCCTGCCCAGACTAACCAGCGTGCTCTCTCTGCCCCTCCTGCTCAGCTCTCAGAAGCCCCCTGGTCTGCCTGTTTCTGCCTGGGTCCGGGTGCTAAGTGGTCACCCACCCTTGTTTCCTTAGCTTGGCCACAGTATCTATTCTTCTCGTGGCCTCCCTCCTCCTCTGTGAGGCTGAAATGCAGTGCTGATGCCTCAGGTGTGTGGTGCTTCACAGTTTACTAGGTGCTTTCACAGACCTTGCATATTTAATCTTGGCAAGGACCACACAGGTAAGTTGGTCAGGCATTATTATGTCCATTTTACAGATGAGAATACTGAGGCCCAGGGACGTTGCAATTTGTCCAAAGATGCACAACTGTTGGGTAGCAGAGCTAGTCTTGCAACTGAGATCCTCTGGCTCTAGGCCATAGTTTACTACAGAAGTGTTAACTCACAGGTTCAGGTTGGGGTAGGGATGCCCCAGCCTCACCAAGGCAAGGCAAGGAGCTTGAAGGCAGGCCCTGGGCCTAACTTTTCACAACCCCAGGTCACCCTTGCACAGCCCCAGTCCCAAACAAGCACCATCATGCTAGCAATCCAAGGTACATAATAAAGCCAGATAACAAAGACCACAGTCTGTGTATTCCTCTGCTCCACATCCCACAAAAGTTGATAGCCATAATGCATGTCAGGATGGATATCATTTTGGCAGAGGGCTTATCACGCAGGCCAGATCTAGGAGGATGAATCACTCTTGTGGACGGACAACAGGGGCAGAGGTGCTCCTCGCTTCACCCGCCCTGGCTCCCCTCAGTGGAGGTGGTGGGGGTGAGGGTCAGAGGCAGTACAAAAAGAAGCCTCCCTCCCTCTTACTCATAGCAGCTGACATTGCCATTGGTAAAGTGATTACCTAGCAACATTGGGAATGTTTTTTCCGCCCAGGGGCCTTGCCTGAGTAGGTGGTAGCATATTATCAGCTCCTCTTTGAAGAGGAAGACTGCTCAGCCCCAGAAAGGGAGGAATGAAAACAAAAGTGTGTTGGGTGTGGCTCAGCCCCAGAGCTGAACTCTCAGTTCATCAGCCACCTGCCCTGCCTCCTGGAGCCAAACATTAGTGACAGTGGCACCAGCTGGCACCAGGCTGGCACCTACAACACCTACTCCTGGTTCTGCCAAGCTGGGTCAAACTTTTGTATTGTCACAAATTGAAGATGATGGGGAACTGGGACCAAACTAGTGCTATTTGTCTTTCTGTACCTGAAACTGCCACCACTGTTCTAGGCCACAGGATAAGTGCATTCTCTTCCAAAAGAGAAGATAGAGGGACACAACTTGCCCTAGAGAAAAATATCCCAACATAATGAGAAAGCACAAGAGCCCTAGAGCTACTCTTATATCAGGCCCAAGCAAGAAACAACACAAGAAAAGGGTGAGCAATGAACATTTAGAAAGCCAAGATGAGCCAGCAGACAGAAAGTGGGAGGAGGCAGCACCAGGATAGAATCTGGACAGAGTTGGGTCAATGCCTCCTCTACTTACTGGGACCTGGTTGAAGCCACAGTGAGTGAGTGTCTTTTCCATCTCAGACCCCTTCATAATGCCAACCACCATGCAGATCACCTTGGGCCAACAGGAGGAAGGGACCATTTCCCATAACTTGTCATGCCACCTCTCTGTCCTATGGTCCAGGGGTTAAATCAATCACTTCTTGTGCATGGGCACCTGGGGAGACAAGGAAGCTCCTCCCTAAAAGACTCCACTTCATACTGGAAACAGCTTCCAGCCTACAAGGCAGAAGACCTGTGCTCTGGTCTCAGTTCTACCTTTTGGTTTTAAGATCTCAGGCAAATTTCTTTTTCTTTTTTTTTTTTTTAATTGTACAGTAGATGAAGGTTTACAGGACAAACTAGTCTCTCATTAAGCAGTTAGTACACATACTGTTTTATGACATTGGTTAACAACCCTATGACATGTCAACACTCTCCCTTCTCAACCTTGGGTTCCCCATTACCAGTTTTCCTGTTCCCTCCCTCCTTGCCCCTGGGCTGGTGTGCCCTTTAGTCTCATTTTGTTTTATGGGCCTGTCCAATCTTGGCTGAAGGGTGAACCTCAGGAGTGATTTCATTACTGAGCTGAAAGGGTATCTGCGGGCCATACTCTCAGGGTTTCTCTAGTCTCTGCCAGGCCAGCAAGCCATTGAGCAAATTTCTTAACCTCCACTTCCTGAATGGGATGAATGGGATGACTCAATGATTCTAAGTTCCGTTCTACATTCTAGCATGTGGTTTTTAACAAGGTAAATTAACAAATGGCAATAAATCCTTATTAGTTGTCTACAGGAATGTTTCTGACACATAAGTCAGTCCACAGAGTTACTGCAAGGTCTCCATGTATCCAAATGCAACCTAGCACTGTCTGCTACCCCCATACATGATGTCTTTATGGTGGAGCCTAGCATCCATCTCCCCTTTTATTAACAACAACAACCCCATTTTCCTTTGGGGAACCATCTTTCCCTAAATTTTCCATCTCTGTGCAATATAACTGAGGCCTGGATGATCACAGCACCAAATACATCCAGCCAGAGTACTTCGTCCAGGGGCTGGGCATGGGCCCCAATTCAGAGTGACTCCTAGGACTCCTCTGGAATCCTGGGTGGAGATGCTGAAAGGATGGAGGCCTGCCACTACAGGCAGGCACCTCATACTATATGGGAATTAGAAGTGGCATCAACATGGAGAAGAGCAGAGGTGAGATAGATGCTGTTTGAGGCCCTCATCCACCTGGCATGAGGCCAGCCATACCCTCAGGTATGTGAGTCAATAGATTCCCTTTTATCAAATGCCACTTTGAGTTGGATTTTTGGCCCTAGTAACTGAAAGAGTCCAAGTGATACAATCTTGCCCACACCTACAACTACTTTCCACTTCACTTAAAATAATTTTTAAAAGCGACTTACTGTATTGCTTGCCATCTGATGCAGAAGGGGTACCATGAATTTGTTCCAAGAACTCCTGTCCTTAAGAGGTCAACTCAGCTCAAGGGGGCACAAACCCACAAGAACAGAAGTAGAACTGCCCTCAGAGGACCTGGCCAGGGTGTGGAGGTTCTGGGATTCTAGTCAGTGGTTCAGTTCTGGCCAAGACCCAAGTCCTTCTCCAGCCAGAGACATTGCCCAGACTTGCAGATGGTGAGAGAGGCTCTGAAAAGCGTGGCCTTCCAGAGTGGCCTGGGGTCAGCACTGCCCACTGCCAGAGTCCCCAACCACAGAGAAGACTCAGCAAGGGGCTCTGTCTTTTGCTGTCCAGCCAGACCCTGAACCAGCTAAAGTGGTTCAGGTCAACTGAGCTATTTAGTCAGGGAAAGAGATGACCCCAGACATGGCAGGCAATCAAAAGTCAGGACCCTAGGTTCCATTCCTCCTCTTGCAATGGATTTTGGGGAGAATCCTTGCCAAGCCTGTTTCTCAATCTGGGTTTTCAAATAATGCCAGATCCTTGCCTGAACTCCAGACCCCTATAGCCCACTGTCTTAGTTATCTAGTGCTACTAAAACAGAAATACCACAAGTGGATGACTTTAACAAAGAGAAATCTATTCTCTCACAGTCTAGGAGGCTACAAGTCTGAATTCAGGGTGCCAGCTCTAGAGGAAGGCTTTCTCTCTCTGTTGATTCTGGGGGAAGGTCCTTGTCATCAATCTTCCCCTGGTCTAGGAGCTTCTTAGCACAGGCACCTGGGTCCAAAGGATGTACTTCCCTCCTGGTTCTTCATTCTTGGTGGTAGGAGGTCCCCATCCTCTCTGCTGATTCTTTTATATCTCAAAAGAGACTGACTCAAGATACAACCTAATCCTGTAGATTGAGTCCTGCCTCATTAGCATAACTTCCTCTAATCCCGCCTCATTAACATCAGAGGTAGGATTTACAAGGCACAGGAAAATCACATCAGATCACAAAATGATGGACAACCACACAATACTGGGAATCATGGCCTAGCCAAGTTGACACACATTTTTGGGAGACACAATTTAATCCTCTTGATCCCACTCCTTACATAAAAAAAAAGGGTACCCAAAAGTACCTCAAGCTCAACCTTCTTTTTGTGCCCCAATTTCTGGGAAAGGGACCCCACCCATCCAATTCTGAAACCTGGGGGTCATCTGTGACCACTTCTTCCTGTGATCTCCCAGATCCAATCCACTACGCAATCCAACTAAGGTTTACCACCTAAGTCTCTCTCTAATCTCTCTGTTTCTCTCAATATCTACCACTAGTCCAAGGGACTGCCATCCTTCACCTAAAACCCTCACATCTACTGAAAAGATCCCTCCATTTCATTTTCCACAGGGAAGCCAAAGTGCTTTTCAGAAATGCAACCCTCAGGCCCCCATCTCCAACCCCTCCCAGCAAAAGAGCCAGCCCTCCCTGGGACAACTTCCCAGTGCTCTGGGGCAAAGGTGGAACTCCCCACAGGCCCCCTGAAGCACTCTGCTTCCACACCTCAGAGGCTGGCCTGGCTTTGAACCCTAAAGATACAGATTTCTAGGTGGTGAGAGGCCTGGCCCTCTCCTCAGTGGCCCCAAGTTGAGCTGGCTGAGGATCAGGGCAACTCAGACCAAAATGGGACAGGAAAAGCCTGTAAGCCCTGGTCCCACCCCTGAAACACCCAAAAACCCTGTTCCCATTGAGTCGATTCTGACTCATAGTGACTCTATAGTCGGAGGAGAACTGCCCCATAGGGTTTCCAAGGAGCTGCTGGTGGATTCGAACTGCGACCTTTTGGTTAGTAGACGGGCTCTTAACCACTGCGCCACCAGGGCTCCCAAACACCCAGGTCAGGCTTCAAATCGGTTCAGTCTTGTCAGGATAGACTCCTCCCCCAGTGCAGACCTCATCTGACCACAGATAGGAAAGCTGGTGGCCAGGCAGGGGAAGCCCAGCTGGGTTGAAGCCAGGCACTGTGTATTTCAGGAAGGAGAGCAGCAAGAACAGCACTACAATAGACTGTCAGCATCTGTGGGGCTGTCTAAGAGACAGCAGCTGTAGAGAGTATAAAACTCAAGGAGTCTATCTCTTCCCTCTTATCAGACTGACTCTTGGGCAGCCTCACAGCCCGTGGAGAACAAACAGGGCCATTAACAACCCCTCCCACACTTCCTACGAGCACAATCCTTGTATGACCAGCCCAGCCAAAGGCCAGTCTGAAAGCCTGCACTTCCCTTCCTGCCAGGGTGGGTCTTGGGGCCCATTTCTCAGCCAGGCCCCTCCATCCTACCCCTCCATCCTGCCCCTCCTTATTGGGCAATGATCCAAGAAACATTATGCTCTGCTCAAACCAGTCTCCTCAAGGGCCCCAAGGCCCCACCCCTTCCTTCTCTCCTCCACCTACCCCACCCATTCCAGGCATGTTCTCAACTCCTAGAGGACTCAACATGTGTATGTACGTCTGACCAGGCAGCTCCCACGATCAGCCTGTGATCCCATCCCCACTCTGGCTCTGTGAAAAAACCTGGCTAAAGCAGAGTACAGGGAGTGATGGGTGGGGCAATTTGGAGCAGAAAAAAACAGAAACCCAATAAACAGTCACCCCAGGGTCTACGAGGTAGCCAGTGTGGGAAGGGAAGAATGCAATGAGACCTGCTGGGTGCCTCTGTGTGAACCCAGGACTGAGCCAGACAAGGGCTAGGAGGTGGTAATGAGAAACTACTGGGAATGGGAGGCACGGAAACAGCTCCCTTTGCTGCAGGAGCCCAAGCTCTCCCAAGATACCAGAGCAGGATGGCTGCCGTTAGCGCATCTAAGCAGGTTAGAGGCAGGCCAGAACCAATTCCCACAGACAACTAGGCCTCACGGTGGCATCCCGGCCCCCAGTCCCATCTCCCACTCAGGATATTGTGCTCCTCTGTCAGGTCTACCAGAGTGTGGGAGAGGGAATCCCTGAGCAGGCCTTTAAATTCTTTATTCATAGATGAGGAATCTGAGGGCCAGAGAGGGGCAGCAACTTGCCCTGGGTCACACAGCACCAAACCCCCTCTGAGTCACACCCACCAAACTACCTCTGGGCAGCTAAGGTAGCAAGAACCCTGTATGCATCTGACCAGACTGGGCCCTGGACTGTGAAAATCATCGAGGTGCCCCCTGATCAAACAAGGTGCTTGCTTCCTCTTTGGAAGAGCCAAACAGCCCTGTGCTGAGGCTCTCAGGCCCTCAGCCAGATTAGGCCTTCACCTGGGCCTTGCTGGCTGCCCACAGAGGGCCTACTGGCTCCTTTCCCTGTTCCCACAGGACGAATGGCAAGGTAGGCCCACAGATCCAAGGTAGGATGGGCAAGAACTACTAAAACAGGTGGTATGGGTGGAAGAAGTCACCCTTCAAAACCTCATCCAGGCATGAAGGAGGTGAGGAACCCAGACAACTGGGTATATATCCTCTATCCTAACCACAAGAAATGCCTCCTGAGAGATTAAAATTCACATTTGCCCTACATGTTTGCCCACTGCTGCTTTAAGGTCAAGTACAACTTACTTTTCAGGCATTAAGGAAATTCCTTCAAATAGCTGCCACTTGGCCTCCCTGACACAAACTGTCTACCCTGCTCCCCACTTTACTGTATCTTCCTAAGGAGTGCCAATGGTGGCTCCCCCTTCCTCATCCCCTTCAGGTTTTCCCATCTCTAGAACCATCTCCCCCTACCTGTGGTACGTGGGGGCTCCTCCTGAGCTAAGTTGGAGGCCCCAGCAACCAGCCAGGGCTAAACAAGCATGGGTTCTGGGAAATGCCAAACCCTCTGGGGCAGGGGAAACCCTGGTGCCATAGTGGTTAAGTGCTACGGCTGCCAACCAAAGAGTTGGTAGCAGTTCGAATCCACCAGGCGCTCCTTGGAAACTCTGTGGGGCAGTTCTACACTGTCCTATAGAGTCGCTATGAGTCGGAATCGACTCAGTGGCACTGGGTTGGGTTTGGTTTTTTGGTCTGGGGCAGGAAGGAACACTAAGAAGGTCTACCCCTAGAAACTCCCTAGTGGCCTGGCAACCTGGGACCCACACTGCTCCTAGAAACACTCCCATTCTGAAGACAGATAAGATGGAGGACTCAAGAGAACCTCAGGGCTCTCTCTCCCTCCCTTGCCTTTCCCACACACCCGAAGAATTCCCTTCAGTCGCTGTCTGTTTTGCTTGCGCAATCAAAAGATTTCAACAAAAGCCCACAGAAACTTTCATTTCCTCCTGACAAGCTGGTTCTAATTCACCATGTGTTATCACATATAGGTATTTTTTCCTTAGCTGAGCTTAGGTAGGATTGAAGGTTGGGGTGAACCTCTCACTTATGTGGGTAGGGGAGACGTCAAAGTTATACAAATGTCCCTTTCAAGCCCAAAGGAGCTACACTGCAGAGGAGGAAGGAGGAGGCACTGGGTGGAGCTGTAGGAGTTTAGGAGAGAGGGAATCCCCCTTGGTCACAATTCCCTTACCTGTGCCTCTTCCTACATTCCTCCTCTGGTCTTCCCCTCTTCCCCTCTTTTAGCCATAAAAACAAATAACTTCCACAAAAATAAATAACTTGTTGATTTTTCCTCACCAGAACAGTTGCCTCTAGACCAATTAAAAAAAAAAAAAATAGCTATTTGTATTTGTTGCTGATTTTCTTCCTCAAAAGACAGCAGGCCTGCTAAGGCTGGGAAATTGTTTCCTGCCCACAGTGCCAAGACTTAACACCTGAAGGATTCAAGACAGAAAAAGCAGAGCAGCATGAGAATCTGCTTCTCCAGGATCCCTGGATCATTCCCCAACACCTTGGGGTCTCCTCCCCTCCCTTGAGCCCTGCATCAGCTGACATTTAGGGGCACGAAAGGCCTTGTTGCCTGAGGACACCCTCACACCCTCTGCTAATAGCCCCTGCCTTGACCACATAAAAGTAGGATTGTTTTCTATGTTCTTTTTAGTATGTTTTCCCCCCAATCCCAGAAATGAAGAAGGGAAAGAAACAGAAAGGATGCTAATGGGCAAACATCATAACCCAGAGACAGGACCTGAACAAAGAACTACTGGCTAAAGAACAATGCCCCTCAAGGTCAGAGACCCACGTCCTGCTGTGCAGTAACCTCCCGCTTCTTCCCCCTCTCCCTCCCTGCTCCACACCCCTCCCCACCCCAAGCAGCTGGGTGACTGAGTAAATCTGTTTCCCTCTCTAGGCTTCCTCATTTGCACAGAGGATCACATCCACCTGAAGGAAGAACTGGGTTGAGGATCCTCTTCAGCTTCTTCAATATCTGACACTAGAACTTTGTTTTGTGTTAATATTACCACTGTACAAATAAAAATTTAATATTAATCGACACAAGCCCAAGAGACAGAAGGGGCCACATGAACCAGAGACGACATCATCCTGAGACCAGAAGAGCTAGATGGTGCCCGGCTATAACCGATGACTGCCCTGACAGGGAACACAACAGAGAACCCCTGAGGGAGCAAGAGACCAGTGGGATGCAGACCCCAAATTCTCATAAAAAGACCAGACTTAATGGTCTGACTGAGACTAGAAGGACCCCAGTGGTCATGGCCCTCAGACCTTCTGTTGGTCCAGGACAGGAACCATTCCTGAAGCCAACTCTTCAGGCATGGATTGGACGGGACAATGGGTTGGAGAGGGATGCTGGTGAGGAGTGAGCTTCTTGGATCAGGTGGACACTTGAGACTATGTTGGTATCTCCTGCCTGGAGGGGAGATGAGAGGGTAGAAGGGGTTAGAAGCTGGCGAAATGAATACGAAAAGAGAGAGTGGAGGGAGGGAGCAGGCTGTCACATTAAAAAAAAAGGGGGAGAGTAATTGGGAGCAGGTGGCAAGGCGTATAAAGTTTTTGTGTGAGAGACTGATTTGATTTGTAACCTTTCACTTAAAGCACAATAAAAATTATTTAAAAAAAATTAATCTACACAAAAATAAAGAAAAATTACAGACAATCCTTGCTACTCTGAGAGATCAACGTTTTTGGTCTTTTTTTCCTAGCTTCCCTGGCTTCTGGGTTCACCTGATTGTACATGGTAGTATCCACTGCATTAATTTACGGCAAAATAAAACCAGCTGCTGTTGAGTCGAATGCAATTCAGCTACCCTATAGGGCAGAGTAAAACTGCCCCAAAGGGTTTCCAGGGCTGTACATCTTTACAGAAGCCAAGTGCCATATGTTTCTCCCATGGAGCGGCTGGTGGGTTCAAACTGCCAACCTTTGAGGTAGCAACCAAGTGCTTAACCACTGTGCCACTAGGGTTCCTCAACGGGAAAATACTGCATATATTTGAATGCCAACAGCTGGAATTAGGGGCACACTCCTCTTCCCTCCAGGAAAATGACCTTGTGCTCTGAGAAGCTGTGGTTTATCAAAGTACTTTGAGCACAGCTCTTCCTCCCCGACCCCAGAGAATGGTGACTGCTCCTGTAGGAGGGAATTTCCCCAGTTCTAGATCTAGCTTGAAAGCCGGGGTGGCCCAAAGCCCAGTCTGTGCCCTGGAGTCCTACGAGAAATCTGCAATGGCAACATGAAAGCTCATAGACAATATGTTGTAATTACACATAATGATGTCTAAACAAACAAAAAGTACTTTGGAATGGCTGGTTAGGGATACACATAGAAGAGTCCCTGGTGTGCACTGCCTAACTGGAGGAAAAGTCTGCTTCCCCCAGAGAGCAGGCAAAGTTCAAATCCACTCCTTGTGAAATGTCACTTGGAGGTGTTTACCCTAGTAGTAAGCAACAACTTATTGATAACAAGCATTCAGAGCAGAAAGGAAGGAAAACCGAAGTCCCCAGAAAGCAGGTCCTTTAACTGGTAAGGGCTCAGGTATGTGGCAATATGGCGTGGGGGAAGCTGGGGCCTGGGAACTGAAAGAAGGGAAAGGGGAAGGAAATAGAACCCCGATCCCTGGCTGCAGATTTTCCTCCAAGTATGAAAACAGAAAGACCACAAACATGCTGAGCCCCAGCTGCTTTTAGGACGTTGAGAGCCCCCAGGGCTTGTAGTCCCACCGCCTCAGGGCTGAGGCTCCAAACATCAGGAAATTTAGGTTCAGAAATAATGAGCTCACCAGGATTCTGGGTGTGCTGTCAGCATCCCACATGCAGCTACTGCAAGCCAAGGGCACATCATCTTCTCCTGCAAACTTCCTCCTTCTGACTGCCCATTTTAAAGGAACCAATTCTTACCCACCCAGGCACTGAAATACCAAACCCGAGCCAACTGTCTGTTCTGGTAGATGATATCTACTTTTGCAATCACTCTAGAATCAGTCCCCTCTTTACCATTTTCACTGCCAAGTTCAAGCCATCATTACATCTCAACTGAACCAAGTAACTCCCTTCCTACTTTTCTGTGTTCTCCCTCCCCATTTTCTTCGTCCCATCCCAACCCAGCCATGCCTCACTGCCAGTCTCCCGCTGCCTGCTCAGAAATTTGTCAGAACTAAGCATGTCCTCCCCATGCTTAGCTAGTCCTTTTCTAGCACCTTTCTGGACCGATCTCTTGTAGTGTCCATTTCCTCTTCTTATGGGCCAATGAGACATTTTCTCCCTGGGATTTGAATCCCAAGCAGTGATAACAAAATTACTGAGAACAGCTGGAGCATATTTATCCTGGTGACAGTGAGGGTGACCTTTGGCTCCTGCTGAACCCACTCGAGGGCCCCTAGAGCAGACCTGGGTTTCCAGTCATCTGTCTGATTCTGTGAGCTCCCAAAGCCTTCCAAGGAAGACATTTCCTACTGAAGTTTGCCAAGTTGTCACTTCCAACCAAACAGGATTTTCCCACTGCTTTCTGAAATATGCCCCCTAAACTCCATCCAAAAGGGGGAATCCCTACCCATGCTCTGTGATGGCCTCTCTTTGCACCTGTTGGCCTGCACACCTTTCCAGCCCATGGGCACTGCTGGAACCCTATCTGCTCCTTCAAGGTCCAACCCAAATGCCTCTCTTGAGCCCTATACAGGGATAACTTCTACCTCCTTTAAACCTACAAGCCAATGCCTGTACCTTCTGCCTCCCACTGTAGATACTGGTATACTTGTCTTATCTCCCTCCCAGAAGACATTGTTGCAGCCTCCACAGCACCCAGCATAATTTCAGGCTCAGTAACTTTCATCAAACTGGAGATGCAGACAACACCAAAGGACAATTACACATTTGCTGGACAAGACAAGCTAGTAAGTGGCTAATAGCATAGGGTTTGCCATCAGAAAAACCTGGGTCTGAATCCCAGATCCCCCCACCTACCAGCTAAGTTTGGGCAAGCCTCATAAGTTCTGTAAGTCAAACTTGCAATGTTGCTGTGAGGACTCAATAACACATGAGTGCATCTAGCACAATGCCTGGCAAGTAAGTAATAAGCACTTGATGAACAGCAGCCATTATCTGAGCTACTAGTTTAACAGCTGCTTCATGGCAGGTCTAGAAGCATGAAACCTGAGGCTGTTGTATGACTCACAGAGCATATATCTTTTCCTAAGTAACCCTACCTGGATCTATATCTGCCTTATAAATCTCTGGCACAAATAACAACAGGTAGAAATTGTTTTGCAAAGTACAAGCACAATATACTTGTACTAATGTACTCGTTTTATCCCCCACCCAGAGGACAGATCCCTCCTGCTTTTTCCAACATTCAGAGATTCCCTAGTGTTCTGTCCAGTGTCTAGCCATGGCAGGACTTCACTGGGCAAGCACCCCAACCTGCTTGGTCCAGGACACAGGCGCAGGACAAATGAGGACCTGGCTTCACATCTGCTTCATCATGTCCACATGACCATCCTTTTCCAGAGCCCTGGTTCCTAACTGTCCTATTTGGTCACAGGGCCTTCCTTCAACTGACCATGAGGCAGTGTCTGCTATGAAAGGAAAAAGCCAAAGCAGCGCAGCTGCCAGAACAAGCTCCGGTGGGAAATGAAGGAGAGAGAAGTCTCCCTTAAGACTTTAGGTCTCTCTGGATTAATCTCCCAAGCATCTGTAATGGCCCCAAAGCAGTGGTTCTCAAAGTATAATCACCAGGAAGTTGGGTAGAAATGCAAATTCTCGGGCTCCACCCAGACCCACTGAATCAGAAACTGAGAGTGAGACCCAGCCATCTGTGCCTCAACAAGCTTTCCAGGGGATTCTAATGCATGCTCAGGTATAACGAACACTGCCCTAGGTCTTTACCATAAGTCCCTCCACTTTAACTCAAATATTTACTGAACACCTACTATGTGACAGTGGGGACAGTGGTGGTTCGTTCAGTGTTAGAATTCTTGCCTTTCATGAGGGAGACTTGGGTTTGAGTCCTGGTCAATTCACCTCAAGCCCAGCTATCACCCATCTGTCAGTGGAAGCTTGCATGTTGCTATGATGCTGAATGGGTTTCAGCAGAGTTTTCAGACTAAACATGCTAGGAAGAAAAACCTAGTGATCTATTTCTGAAAATCAGTTAATGAAAAACCTATAGATCACAACGGTCCGATCAGCAACTTATGGAGATGGTGCAAGACCAGGCAGCGTTTCGTTCCATTGTGCACGGGGTCACCAAGAATTGGGGCCAACTCAACGGCAGCTAACAATAACTAAGTAACATGATCTGAGCTAGGTGATGGTACTTCAGAAATAAAGATACCACCCTGCATTGAAGAACTTCCACAGTCTAATGGGGGCCAAAATCAACTACACAAATACCGCCACGAAAAGGCAGAATGTCATATAGGACAATGGAAAGAAATCCATTCCCAACTCTCTCTCCAGACCCTACTCTTCAGATGTTCTCTTGCCATGACTGGGGGAAAGAGAACACCAGTTCTGGGAAGACCAAGCTGCCTCACCTCCCTCACCCCCAAATCTCCGTTTCAGTTTTGTCAATCCTAGGTGGCCTTCTCAAGAAAGGTGACCCTCACTACAAGGAGGCATTTCGAAAGTCCACATACTTGGGGGGAAAGGGATGCTTCCATGAGACCACACCCAGTGGTTTTTAAGTCATTGCCATGGAGTGGATTCCAACTCATAGTGACCCTATAGGACAGAGCAGAACTGCCTCATAAGTCTTCCAATGCTGCAAATCTTTATGGACGCAGACTGCCACATCTTTCCCCTGAGGAGCAGCTGGTGGGTTCAAACGGCCGACCTTTTGGTTAGCAGCCACACTTAACCACGGCACCACTAGTGCTCCTCTAGTGGTTCTTAGGGGCTTTCAAAATGGCTCTATCTGAGGACTGGGTTCAGAAAGTTTCTAGGGGCCCATGAGCATGCCACAGCCAGCATATCACAACAGCGCATTCCTGGGCAGGGTCACTCCCACAGGCCCCTGGCAAGCTTGCACCACAAGTGTGCAGATGCAGACATAAACACGTGCTGACAGTTGGCCCCCTGGCCTCCATTCCTCCATTCTCAAGTTACAAGGTTAAAAGCACCCTATTCACAGCTATAGGGGAAGGGTGAGAGTATGCTGAAGCAGGAAACCATCTGGTTCAGATCAAGATTGCTCATTCAGAACCCCACCAAACTCCTGAAGCCTCCCAACCTTTCTGGATAGCTCATAGGTTTCCCACTGGGAAACTGGGGATGAGTCTAGAAAGGGACAACCCAAAGGAAAAGTTGCCAAAGGAAGATAAAAAAACAAAAAAAAACTGAATTATACAGGCAAGTCTGTGCTACCTCTCTGCACCCTGGTTCCCCCTTCCCTTCAAATCCTAAACACCATGACTAAACTTGAGGTCACCGCCTACAGACGCCACGCCTTCCTCCACAAAGAGCTCAGAGTACCTAGCAGCCATCCCTCCCTGAACAGGCAGCCCCCTCCAAAGTTAGCAGCAGAAGCCAGATGAGGCTTAGGGGTGTGGTTTCCCAGCCTTCTTTTATGCTGCCATCTCCTTAAGGTATAAGCCCACCAGGCGTAGTGTGAGGAAGGGACGCTCAACCAGCTCTCTAGACAACTGTCCCAAAGACCAGATAAGATGGTACGTTACTGGCTAGCAATGACTGTTTCCCAGAGGCCCTGGGGTTTCCAGAACCCCCTCAGTGGTTTCAGCTGAAAGAGGCCGCAGGTCCTCTTTGTGCCACCAGCACCTCTCTCCCTCCTTCCCAACACCACCGTAGTTCTCTTCTACAGTCCTTTACACAGTGTAAAGCAGGAGGCAAAATGGGAAATGGATGCAGTGGCAAGAAATAGAAAGGCAAACGAGCTAACAAGGAATGGGTGGGTGACTCCTCTACAGATATAGAGGGCGGGAGTAGAGTATGGGAGGGAGGAGGGGAAACACAAGTGGTAGAGAGCAGAAGGGGAGAGCAAAGTGAGCTCAGCCCAAGCTGTAGCAGAGGGCCAAAAGTTTGGTCCAGCCACAAGGGAATGACCAGAGGGGAGAAATGACTCTTTCAGTCCAGGGCATGGGAGGAGAGGCATGGGCCACCTGCTCAGGACTGAGGCACGGCCTTGGCCAAGTTCCTAGCTAGTGCAGTGCCTCGGGTTCTCCAAAGTGGGAAGGAGGTCAAGCTGTTAGGTCTTATCAGAGAGAACTGGGCCCCCGGAGGTACCCAGGAGGCAGTACCAGGCAGGGAAACGAGGAGAGAGGTTCTGAGGGCGCAAAGACAGCCTCTGGCTAAGAAAAGCGGGCAGGGCGCTTCAGGTAGAGAAGAGGCCCGGAGCGCCGGGAACTGGAAGTCAGGACTGGGGCAGGGAGCTCATCCAAGGGCTGGGATCGGAGGCTGCCTGCAAGGAGTGGAAGGGGAGCGCCAGGCTGGGTGGGAGCGGCTTGATGTGTGGAAGCAGAAGGCGGGCATCCGGACTGAGGCCAAGGCAGGCGACCCCTGCCCACACGGGGAGCCCAGCGCCCCAACCTGGGGTAAGTTGCCGGGGTGCACCGGGCCGTTCTGAGTCGCAGGGCCGAGCCAGCTACCTGCGCGGAGGAGGTTTGGAGCTGCTAAGGGCCCGGGGCGCTCCGCATCCCGCCCGCTAGCATCCCACCCGCGCACCTCAGTCAGCGCGGGCCGCCGCGCGGGCCATGCTCGCTGCTCCTGCCGTCGTCGCCGTCGCCGTCGCCGCCGCCCTAGCAGAAGCCGCCGCCGGCGTCCGGACCCGTTAGCTTTGCGGCTCTTGTCGTCCGCCCGCCCGCCGCGGGCCAGTCCCGCCCTTGCCCGGCCCTGCCCTCCGCAAGCACTGCCGCCGCGCCTCGGCCCGGCCCCTCCCCCCGCCCCAGCCGGGCCCGATGGAAAGAGTGGGGGAGGGGGGCGACTGCCCCCTCCCCATTCACATCCTCCCCGTCTCTCCCCTCACTACCCCGCCCCACGTTTGTGGACGTGCTGGGAAATGGAGTCCGCCTGGCGCTAGGCTGCTGGGGGCGCCCCGGGTCCCGGAACTACCACTCCCAGAAGAGAGCGCGCGACTGCCCTAGGGATTGTGGGTTTTGTAGTTCGCCCGGAGCTGGGGTGGAGGTTGTCTCCGGCGCAGGGGGAGGATTGGAAATCTCCATTCCCAAAAGGCCGGGCTCCCTTCGGTTGAAGCTGAGGACGTGGAGTCTGTGGTACCCCGGGCCAAGGTTGGATACCTAGATCCCCAGGAAGGCGCAAACTTGTCCTGGATGCTTCTGAGACCTGGCTGTTGCCAGCGGCGGCTGAACCCGACTGGGGGGCAGAGGTGGCCTGCGAACCGCGCCCCGGGTCCCTTTCTGCTTATCGCCCGAAACAAGCACGATCTAAGGCTAGCTTGGCTTCATGCCCGGGCTGTTGCAACACGGTGCTGCCATGGCTCGAGTAGAGCGGCCCCAGTAGCGGTGTGAGCTTGGGGTTTGGCCTCTGCAGACTTGTTTTCCACGCCTGGGAAAGGGGGGCGAGAGTCTGGGGGTTTCCCGAAGCCCTGGCCCACAGGAACACCTCCTCACTTCAGGCGCACCTTTTCTCAGTTTCCTTTAGCCCACAGTTGTTCAGGGTAAAGTGCTTGCGTTTTAGATATTCTTCCGTGTCCTCTATTAGCATGTCCTTTCCTCAGCTTCCAAACCTAACCTGGCTCTAACCCTTTACGAAGCTCCAGGTGGCTCACGGCTTCGCCTTGAAAGCTTCTTCTCCTCTGGTTGGGGGAGGCCTGTAGGTCAAAGTCTGAGAACAAACTTTGGTGTGCTTCAGATTCACATGGAGAGCTCCTTCAAATGTACAGATTGCTGGCTCTGAGCCCCACTTTCTGATTCACTAGCTCTGAAGTGGGCCTGAGAACTTGCATTTCTAACAAGTTCCCGGGTGATGCTGATAACTGCTGGTATGGGGACCACACTTTGAGAACCACTGCCATGGGTGCTGTCAGCTTTGGCTGGAATTCTGGCATTGTCCTTCAAGGAAGGGTCTGCTGTAAGATAATGAATAGTGCCTGAAGAGAACACTCTTAATCGAGTCAGTCACCCAGTAAAAGGAAGACACTGCATGGGCCATCTGACTGAAAGGTGTTCCAGACTTTGTTGTCAGCTGCCTTCAAGTTGGCCCCCTGACTCATGGCAACCCCAAGCACGATGTGATCCATAGAGTTTCATTGATTGATTTTTTGGAAGTAGGTTGCCAGGCCTTTCTTCCTAGTCTATATTAGTCTGAAATCTCTGCTGAAACCTGTTCAGTATCCTAGCAATATGCAAGCCTTCACTGACAGACAGGAGGTCGCTGTGCTGAGGTACATTGGCCAGGAATTGAATCTGGGTCTCCCACATGGAAGGTGAGAATTCTATCACTGAACTACCACTGCCCCCTGTTGCAAACCTTAGTCCTTGGACCCTGACATTTCCCACTAAAACTGAGAAGGCTTTCTTTGGTTTGGGGTGGGGGGGGTGGGGTAGCTGAGGTATACCAGGTGTCACCTACCAAGCCCTTGACATTGTGATCTCAAACCCCTAGGACAGAATCAGCACAGTAGAATTCTCTGCCTCTGGGTGAATTATGGTCTAAAACAGGCTGAGGGTGAGGTGGGATGGGGAGGTAGAGTTCTGGCCTGTCAGGTATCTGGGAGTGGCTCTCATTCCTACCCAGGAATAAACCAATAAACCAGTTGCCATCGAGTTGATTTCCATCTCGTGGTGACTCCATGTGTGTCAGAGTAGAACTGTGCTCCATAGGGTTTTTAATGGATGATTTTTGGGAAGCAGGTCATCAGGATGTTCTAGGTGAACTCGAACTGCCAACCTTTTGATTAGCAGCTTAGTTATGTAGTGCTGCTATAACAGAAATACCACAAGTGGATGGCTTTAACAAAGAGAAGTTTATTTTCTCACAGTAAAGTGAGCTAAAAGTCCAAATTCAGGGTGTCAGCTCCAGGGAAAGGCTTTTTCTTGGTCGGCCTTCTCATCAATCTTCCCCCAGACTAGGGGCTTCTGTATGCACAGGGTCTGGGTCTGCTCCCAGCACTACACTCTTGGTGGTGTGAGGTCCCCTGTCTCTCTGCTTGCTTCTTTTATGTCTCAAGAGATTACCTCAAGACACAACCCGATCTTGTAGGTTGAGTCCTGCCTCACTAACAAAACTCACCCATCTTCCCTCATTAACATCACAGAGGCAGGATTTACAACATACAGGAAAATCCCACAGTACCAGAAATCATGGCCCAGCCAAACTGATACACACATTTTTTGGAGGGACATAATTCAATCCATGACAGCGGCCAAGCTAATCTTTTGTACCACCCAGGGATTCTTACCCAGGAATAGACCCTCCTTGCTACCTATCTTCTTGCTATTCTTAGAGTTACAAACCTATGATGGGGCAGCTCGGTGTGCACCACCCGCAAGCATGATCCCAGACTCTTTCGGCGATAAGGGGGTATGCACTCTCAAGCTCTGGGGGCCCAGGCTCCTTCCTTCCCCCCACCCACCAAGGGCCAAAAGTGTATGTTACTTCTACCTA
Organism: Elephas maximus indicus; assembly: GCF_024166365.1. NCBI lineage: Eukaryota > Metazoa > Chordata > Mammalia > Proboscidea > Elephantidae > Elephas > Elephas maximus. The sequence goes on along the minus strand of NC_064839.1, from coordinate 40,081,401 downwards.
TGTCCTTGAGCAAATAGCCAGTGACGACCAGAAGTCTTGGACCCTGACTAAGGTTGATTCAGGAATGTTTTTCTGTTTCCTTTACATTTGTGTCCCCAACACAGGCTGGGGGGAGTGGGGGGGACAGGCGTCAGGTAATACTCATACAGACCCATCTCTGCCCATAAAATCAGCTACCAGGGCTTTGTCTCTGTAGCTGAGTCACATGCAACGGCAACATTGCCGTGAAGGCAGAAGTTAAATGAGCCTTTCTGAGTTTACATCCATCTCCTAAATCTCTCTTAGCACGTTATTTGGGGGGAATGAGAATACCTTTTACTGAGCAGGAGTAAGAGACTCTCTCTAGCTTTCAGCTCTAAGAGGAAGCCCCAGAGTCACCCTCACTACCTCCCAATTAGATGTTGAATCCATGCCTTGGCTCACCCAGTCCCTGCCAGTTGTGCTTTTCCTTGCCCTCTCCACGAATCCAAATACTGCTCTGACTATTCAAAGTCCACCTTGAGTTTTCCTTCCTCCAAAAGTTTCTCCCGGACTGTCTTAGCTCCATGTGAACTTCGCCCTTTCTATACACTCATATTTGCATCATTCATTTAAAAGCCTAGCTTTCCTGGTGAGCTGTGGAGTGCAAGAAAGGCAATGGAACATGGTTGATGAGAGCCAAGGGCTTTGAGGCCAGACAGCTACTAAGTAAAAAAAAAAAAAAAAAGCAAGGAGCAAAGAGGAGCTGGCTCCCTCCTTCCCTGGGTTTCAGACAAACCTGGCAGCCTCCCACACCTAAAAGTTTGTGTGACCTTGATCAAATTACACCACATCCGAGCCTCAGTTCTTTCACCTGTAAAATGCGAATCATAGTAATAATAGTCCCTATCTCACAGAGTTGTTGTAAAGATTAAATGAAAGAAATACTATGTTCTTGGATAGGAAGACTCAATATTAAAAAAAAAAAAAATCAAGTTAATTTATAAATTTAATGTGATCTGAATACAAATATGATTTTTTTGAAGTGGGTAGGGGAAGACTCGATAAGTTGATGTGAAAATTTATTTGGACTTCAGGACCAGAAGAACTAGATGGTGCCTAGCTACCACTACCAACTGCTCTGACTGACATCATAACAAAGGGTCCTAGACAGAGTGGGAAAAAAATTGTAGAGCAAAAAAATCAAATTCAGAAAAAAGACCAAACTTGCTGGTCTGACAGAAACTAGAGGGACCCCCGAGACTAAGGCCCTAAGATACATCCTGACCTAGAAATTAAGCCATTCCCGGAGACCAACTCCCAGCCAAACAAGAGACAAGCAAGTAAGATAAACAATAACACTGAGAGGAAAATACTCCGTAGAACAATCAGTTATAAAAATGAGAAGACAGGAAGGGGTAGATAATCAGGACCTAAAAAAATGGGGAAAAAAAAAACCAAGGAGGAAATGGGGAGACTGCTGACACGCTGTGGGAAATGAAACCAAGGTCATGAAACACTTTACATACAAGCTATCAAATGGGAAACTAATTTGCTCTAAACTTTAACCTAAAGCACATGCGTGCTTGTACACACACACTCACACATGTTCCAGTAGTGGGGAATGAAGGCAAGGCCATGAAACACTTTATGTACAAACTATCAAATGGGATTTGAATATACTCTAACTTTCACCTAATGCACAATAAAAAAAATTTTAACTGTAAAAAGTAAATAAATTTATTTGAAAGAATAAACAAGCCAGACAGTTATAACTGTATAAAGCTACAGTTAAAATAGTTTGGGAGATCAATGGAACAGACCAGAAAGTTCAGAAAGAAAGTTCTTTACATATAGCAAATTCACATGGAAATTTGCCATTAGGTAAAGAAGCATGTCAAATAAGTGGGGGAAAAGATTAAGTATTCCATAAATGGTGTAGGGGCAACTAGGAAGTCACCTGCTTAAAAAATTAAGTCAACCCTGAATATATTAATTGTTCTAGGCAATAATCGCCAATGACTACCAAACATCACGAAAAAAAAGACAACTCATTGTCTCCCGATGGAAGTACATGGTACTCTGTAAGTCTTAAAAAAAAATCGCCCTAAAAAACCAAACCCACTGCCGTCGAGTCGATTCCAACTCATAGCTAGCAACCCTATAGGACAGAGTAGAATTGCCCCATAGAGTTTCCAAGGAGTGCCTGGCGGATTCGAACTGCTGTCCTCTTGGTTAACAGCTATAGCACTTAACCACTACGCCACCAGGGTTCCTGTGCCAGCAGGGGTTCCCTAAAAGTCACCCCTAAATTGACAACTACCAGTGCATAGAAAATACAGGTATCAGAGGAACATATTAAGGGATGCCACAGGGATGCAGTCAACAAAATTCAGTGGGAAACTCTACAGGACAAACGACACAGTTTCTTCAATCAATGTTGTTGTTAGACGTTATCAAGTTGATTTTCAAGTCCTAGAAACATTGCAAACAAAAAACAAAGGAAACTTGGGGAAGGGAACCCATAAATTAAAAAGAGACAAGTCAACCAGTTGCAATGTATGGACATTATTTGAATCTTGATTCAAAGAAACTATTAAAAAGATTGTATGTGAATAGAGGAGATTTGAACACTAACTATTTGATACTAAGCAATTTTTAATTTTAGGTAGTGGTTGTGCAGGTCCCTGGGTGGTACGAATGGTTTGTGCTCATCTACTAATCTAAAGGATGGTGGTTTGAGCCCTCCCTGCAACCCCTTGAACGCACACAACAGTGCCTTGGAAGAAAGGCCTGGCAATCTGCTTCAGTTTCAATTATAGCCAAGAAAACTTTATGGAGCAGTACTACACAAGTAACACATGGGGTCAGCATAAATTGGAATTAACTCAGTGGCAACAAGTTTTTTTTTTCCTTTTCTTTTTTAGATGGTGGTGTGGTTAGGTTTTTATTTAGTGATATATGCTGAAATAAGATGTCTTGGGTTTGCTTCAAAATAATCCAGGAGTTTGGGTGGGATTCGGGGGGTGGGTTGTTGGAGGTATAGATACAACAAGGTTGGCAAAGTTGGTAATTGTTGAAGCTGAGAGATGATGGTTACTCGGGATTCATTATAGTATTGTGGGGTTTACATTAACTTTATAGGTCCCCGTGTGGTGCAAGTGGTTTGCAGTCAACTACTAACCTAACAGTTGGTGGCTTGAACCCACCCAGCAGCATCTTGGAAGAAAGGTCTGACAATCTGCTTCTGTAAGGATTACAGCTAAGTAAACACTATGGAGCAGTTTTTTGGAATACATGGGGTTGCCATGAGTCAGACTCAACTTGACGGCAACTATGGGTTTTTTGTTTTTTGTATATCAAGTTTACTCAAAAATTTTGTCCTTGTCTTAACCTCTAAAAACTTAGAATTTCCTGTTACTGAAATGTCTTCATTATCTAGGAGGTCTCCAGACCACACCTGAGAGTTTATGTTAATAAGATACAGGCTGGCCAGACCAGAAAGACCACTTTTGGATATCAGCTGACCTCAGGGAAAGTGGGCTGATTCAATCAATCATGCTTATGTAATGAGGTCCCTAATAAAGGCTCTAGACATGAAAGTTCCATGGACTTCCTGGCTGGTGAACAACACCACTGCATGTGAGAGGATAGCTTGCATGGAAGCTTCAAGGGACATGGAAGTTTTGTATTAGGAACTTTCCCAGACCTCACCTTGTGCATCTCTTCTTTATGGTGATTCTGATTTGTAGGTATAGATCTTTCCGTGAGTTCTATGTATCATTCCAGTGAATTATTAAACCTGGAGAAGTACTGGGAGCCAGTAGGTCAGAAGTGAGGGAGCTGGGGACCTCTGAGATTATGGCTGGCTCCCTGAAGGGGGTAGAGGGAACCCTCAAATTTGTGGTCAGCAGCCTAGAAGTGAGGGGACCCATGGGGACTCCCAAGCTTGTGGCTGGCACCCGAAGTCTTGGCCCCGTTTGGCAGTCTCGAAGACTGTGTCCTTAGCTTGTGACCTCTGACCTAGCTCTGGGTAGTTAGGGTCAAAGGAAGATGTGCCACATATTGCAGCTGGTGTCAGAATTTAAAGTGATGGAAAAAGTGAATGGATTTGATATTTATATTGATTCACATAAGTATCCTCTCTACTTTTACATGTATTTGAAATTTTCCATGGTAAAATGTTTCTAAAAGTTTAAGTCAGATGGCTTCCTCATACCTAGCCAAACAACAAAAAACAAATCAATAGAGAAAAAGAAGAAATTTTTGCAGTTTATATCAGAGGCAAAGGGCTATATGAAGTGCTCCTGTAGATCAGTAAGAAAATGGCCAAGAAGCCGATAGGAAATGTGCAAGGGATATGAACAGACAGTTCACAGAATAGGAAACACAAATGGCTCTGACATGAAAAGATGCAGAGCTTCACTCTTAATAAAATAAAAGAAATTAGCCACACCAAGTGAGATATCATTTTTCACCTATCAGATTGGAAAAGATCAAAAAGCTTGATGACTATCTTGGCAAGAGTGTTGGGAACAGGAATTCTCATACACGACTAGTGTGACAGGAAATCAGTACAACCACTATGAAGAACAGCTTGGTAATATCTTTGAAATTACAAATATACTCACCATTTGACCTAGAAATTCCTCTTCCTAGAACCTATCCTTTCTTGCACACGTATGAAGTTACTCACAGACAAGCATTGTGAGAACAAAAGATTGAGAATGATCCAAATGTTGATTATCCAAATTAAAGATTAAATGAGTAGAGCTGAGGAAGCTTCCAGTAAAGGTATTTTCCTTTTGCTTTTATTACATTACTAGATAATAAGCTACTGGAGAACAGGGAACTGGCTTTTGTAGGTCCAAATAGGCCTTCAAGAAATATTAGTTAAATTAATTAAATTATTTCTTAACATTTGGCAGGCAGGGGCTGAGGGAGGTTAAGTGGCTTCTCCGACATCACTCATATAGCATGTGCTACATATTCCTATGTACAGAGCACAGTCCTAGGCACTATGAAATATATTGAAATAGAAAAATTGGACTCTGCCCTCTAAGAGCTTGCAATCTAGTTAATCACTCTGGCAAATGTCAAAAATATCAAGGCTTTATATTGTCTTTTCTATTATACCAATGGAACCCATTTGTTATTGATTGAGTGATACTGACCAGAATAGGGTGGGTCATAATAATTCCTTCTGAGTAGTATCTTATAAAATTAGAGAACAGACATGGAAACAGTTACGTAGGAGAAAGGAAAATGCCCTGTGAAGATACATTTACAAGCTAAGGCATGCCAAGAGACACCTGGCACCACCAGAAGCTGGAAGAGATATGGAAGAATCTTTCCCTAGAGGGGACAGAGAGAACTTGGCCCTGTTGACACCCTGAATTCAGACTTCTAGCCTCCAGAACTGCAACAATAAATTTCTGTTCTTTAAAGACACCCACTTTACAGCATTCTGTTAAGGCAACCCTAAAAAACTAAGACACCGTTGTTCTGGTGGATATGTTGCAGGGTAGGGCTTCCCAGCTCAGGACTAAGCCCTCACCTAGGTTCTTGCCTTCATCTGACTAAGAATGACCAGGAGAGGCTCAGAGGTTCCACACAAACAAAAGGTTTATTAGTGGCAGAAAGAAAGCAGAGGCTCCTGAGGCAGAGACAAGAGGGGCTTCCACCTAGGCGCTAGCCTCCAGTCTCTCCCCGAACAAAGGATTTCCTAGGATTTATAAAGGCTTTTAGGCGGGGGTTGGAGGGGGGTGGAGGGAGGGGAAAAAAGGCATTATCTTTCTTCATGAAATGGATGCAGCTTTCCAAGAGAAGGGGAGGGATTATTAAAATCTAATGCATGTGCAGCTGGAATTCAAGATGGAGTTCCCTAAAAGGCTGTCGGAACAAAGATGGAGTCTGTCATGAGGGCTGCTAGAGTGTCGAACAGGGCTTATTCTGGGATGTTGCACATGCGTGATATCTCTGGATCCTGCTCATGATTATCTCATGTGAAAGGCCACTCCTAGGTTACATTGATTTTTACTGGGCGTGCTCTTCACCTGGTGGGGGACTTGAAAAACAACTCAGGAGGGTTATCAGTAATTTATAGTTGGTCAAGCATGTAGGGATAGGAAATATGGCCCCTTATCTTGCCTAAACACCTCATTTGTTAATTACAAGCAGTTCTCTGGCGCCAGCAGCAAGGGTTATATGGTGGTCTGCACGTGGGTTTAGATTTCAAGAATACTGAGTCAGAGGCTATTTAATTCAGCCAGCCTGATCTCCTGCCTGTCTCAGATAAACTGAGGCAGAGATCAAGGAAGCAATTTCTCAAAGGCAATACAAAAAGGCGAAGTAGGGTGGTTATTAAAACAGAAATCACCCTTTCATTTGTACCCCAGCCTTAGTGCCCTGGGGGACTCATTCCCAGGAACTCCACTCCCCACCAATGTATCATCCACTAGGTTAGCATTCTCCAAAGTGTGTTACATTGTACCTCCTGTGAGAGCTCCTCTAGAAAAGGATTCACTGGCCTAATATGTTAGAAGTTTCCCCGTGCATATAGGTTTTTAAAAGCTGTAAGAAAAAAAAGAAACTTGTCTACATTGGTTTAGTGGATCTGCATTGCCTCTTTAGCAACAATTATTAACATCCTAATGAACTGCTTTTTGGAAAATAAAACCAAAAACCAAACCAGTTGCCATCGAGTTGATTTTGACTCATGCTAAGTCCATGTGTTTCAGAGCAGAACTGTGCTATGTAGGGTTTTCAATGGCTGTGACCTTTGGGAGTAGGTTGCCAGGCACCTCTGGGTGAATACAAACTGTTAACCTTTCAGTTAGTAGCTCAGCGTTTGACTATTTGCTCCGCAGACTCTTAGGAAAATACTGCGCAAGATATTTGGTTTTGGCAATGGTCAGGCTTCTGGGTAGAGAAGCCACTTAATGACTAAGTGACTTACTAGCTTGTTGTTTGGTTATCCTATCAGTTTTGTGTTTTGATTATTTAAAACCACACTTCTTGTTGTTAATTGCTGTGAAGTTGGCTTCTACTCATGGCGACCTTATGTATAACAGAATGAAACATTGCCCAGTCCTGTGCCATCCTCACATTGTTTGTATGTTTGAGCTCATTTTTGCAACTACCATGTCATTTCATCTCATGGAGAGTTTCTCTAGCTTTCACTGACCCTCAGCTTTACCAAACATCTACATTTCTAGTGATTGGCTTTTGCTGATGATGTGTTCAAGGTAAGCATGATGAAGTCTCCCCATCCTCACTTTGAAGGAACATTCTGGCTGTACTCCCTTCAAGATTGATTTGTTTGTTCTTCTGGCATTCTACAGTAGACTCAGTATTCTTTATCAACACCACAATTCAAATACGTTGATCTGCCTTCCATCTTTCTTTTTCTGTTGTTCAGCTTTCACATGAAATATGAGGCTAGTGAAAAGACCATGGTGCACCTTAGTTGTCAAAGTGATATCTTTGCTTTTTAACATTGTAAAGAGGTCTTTTGCAGTAGATTTTCCCAATGCAATACATCCTTTGATTTCTAGACTGCTGCTTCTATAGGCATTGATTGTTGATCCAAGTAGAATGAAATCCGTGACAACTTCAATTTCTTTGCCATTTATCATGGTATTGTTTATTAGTCCCATTGTGAGTGTTTCCATTTTATGTTTAGGTGTAATCCATACTGAAGGCTGTAGTATTTTACCTTCATTAGTAAGTGCTTTAAGAAATCTTCACTTCCAGCAAGCAAGGTTGTGTCATCTGCATATTCCGGGCAGTTAATGAGACTTCCTGCAACCCTGATACTGCGTTATTTTTCCTATAGTTCAGCTTCTCAGATTATTTGCTCTGTACGCTCAGCAAATATCTGAGAAAGTCATAGTAACTGTCATGGATTGAATTGTGTCCCCCCAAAATATCTGTCAACTTGGCTAGGTCATGATTCCCAATATTGTATGATTGTCTACCATTTTGTCATCTGATATGATTTCCCTATGTGTTGTAGATCCTATCTCTATGACGTAATGAGATGGATTAGTGGCAATTATTTTGATGAGATCTACAAGATTAGATAGTGTCTTAAGCCAATCTCTTTTTTTTTTTAATAATTTTTATTGTGCTTTAAGTGAATGTTTACAAATCAAATTAGTCTCTCACACAAAAACCCATATACACACCTTGCTACACACTCCCAATTACTCTCCCCCTAAGCCAATCTCTTTTGAGATATAAAAGAGAGGAGCCAGCAGAGAGACATGGGAACCTCATACCACCAAGAAAGCAGTGCCGGGAATGGACTGTATTCTTTGGACCTGAGGTTCCTGTGCCGAGAAGCTCCTAGTCCAGGGAAAGACTGATGACAAGCACCTTCCTCCACAGCTCACAGAGGAAGCCTTTGCCTGAAGCTGATGCCCTGAACTTGGACTTAGACTGTGATAAAACAAATTTCTCTTTGTTAAAGCCATCCACTTGTGGTATTTCTGTTATAGCAGCACTAGATAACTAAGACAGAATTTGGTGCCAAGACTGGGGTGGTGCTCTAACAGATACCTAAAATGTGGAAGCAGTTTAAAACTGTGAATGGATACAGGACCAGCAGCATCAGAGAACTGACAGCAGCAGAGACGCAGCAGTAGCAGAGGACCAGCTGCAGCAGAGAACTGGCAGAAGCAGAACCAGGAGACCAATGCCAGACAGCGCTGGAGCTGACCCACAGAACAAGAGAGCTGAGTGGCTATGCGCAGTAGGCTTCCTGGTGGAGGGGGGTACCTCTGGGCACTTATCGGTGGAGCTAAGCTTGCCAACCCACAGAGCAAGAGAGCTGAGTGCCTTCTGGCCAAAGTTTACTGGTGGAGTGGGGTGCCTCCAGGGACTTATCAGTGGAGCTACAGAACTTTGGAACACTTGCCCCAGCAGGGCAGACGTGAATGTGAGGCCTGAGGGCCAGAAGGCCAAGGAACCAGGAAGCAGAAAGTAAAGAGACAAGGAACACAGGAAGCTGAGCTGCCTCAGTCTCCAAAGGTATGGCCAGGACCTTTGGGTTTCAAAGGGTGGAGCCGTGGCCTGTGATGTTTCTAAAGGTGGAGTCGCCACTCAGATGGAATAGGAGAATGGTGCACCTAAAGCCAAGCGAGCAGAGTTGCCATCCCAGTGGGCCTGGAAGGTGGAGCTGAAGCACAGGGCCGAGGGGCCTCCACTTAGAATCCAGAGTGTGGCCAACACCTAGACTCTGGGGGACAGGGCTGTTGTGTGAATGGTCTCAGAGAACAGAGGATTATTTTCAAGCCTTGCAGGCTAATGTAATGTGTTCTGCTAACTTGCTTGTTGCCTGTTATGCCTTCTTTCCCCCCAAATCCTCGCATTTGTAATGGAAATATCTACCCTGTGGCTGTTGCACCATTGTACTTTGGAAGCAAATAATTTGTATTCTAGATTTCACAGATGAATCTAGAATTTTTGGATTTTGAACTTGGAGTTGATTTAAGACTTTTGCTATGATATGATGGGGTGAATGTGTTTTACATGTGGCTTGCTTCTCCTTGGAAGACCCATGACAAGAGGTTAAGGTCCTGTCCCCGTTTTCTTTACCCAGTTTTCATTACTACATGCCAGTCCTCTGTAGCAAATGCTGTTGGTGCCCCCCAACCAGGGCCCTTTTACAGGTGCAGCGCACCTATTCCTCAGTTGTTTTGAGCGTTGGCTGCTAATGGCTCACAGCTTCATCCTCCTCCAGAGAAGCGTTCTCTGTCTACAGGAGCTGCTTTGACCAGAGATGCCTGGGAAGTTATGCTCCCCTTTTCCCCACCTCCCAGTGGCCCATAATCCATGAATAACTGATTTGGGGTACAAATTCTCAGCTCCCTGCTTCTGAGAGGGATAAACTTTATGATGCATTTTATGCTCCAGAGCTCCCATGGGATCAGCCTGAGGCTACACTTAGCTGAACCCACATCTTTTTTTTTTTTACTGTGCTTTAAGTGAAAGTTTACATTAGTCTTTCATGCAAAAATTTACATACATATTGCTATATACTCCTAGTTTCTCTCCCCCTAATGAGACAGCACTATTTCCTTGTATTCCTTGTCCATTCAGCCAACTTCTGTCCCCCTCTGCCTTCTCATCTCCCCTCCAGACAGGAGCTGCCCGCATAGTCTCATGTGTCTATGTGATCCAAGAAGCTCACTCCTCACAATTATCATTTTCTATCTTGTAGTCCAGTCCAATCCCTGTCTGAAGAGTTGGCTTTGGGAATGGTTCCTGTCTTGGGCTAACAGAAGGTCTGGGGACCATGACCTCTAGGGTCCTTCTGGTTTCAGTCAGACCATTAAGTCTGGTCTTTTTACAAGAATTTGAGGTCTGTATCTCACTGCTCTCCTGCTCCTTCAGGGATTCTCTGTTGTGTTCCCTGTCAGGGTAGTCATCGGTTATAGCCGGGCACCATCTATTTCTGGTCTCAGGCTGATGTAGTCTCTGATTTATGTGGCCCTTTGTGACTCCTGGGCTCATAATTAGGTTGTGTCTTTGGTGTTCTTCATTCTCCCTTGCTCCATGTGGGTTGAGACCAATTGATACATCTTAGGTGTCCGCTGATGCATTGTAGATGCCAAGTGATCTCGTTGTCCCCTGAAATCATGGTCCCCAAACCCCCTCCCCTGCTACACTGGCCTTCGAATCATTCAGTTTATTCAGGAAACTTCTTTGTTTCTGGTTTAGTCCAGTTGTTCTGACCTCTCCTGTATTGTGTGTTGTCTTTCTCTTCACCTAAATTAGTTCTTGTCCACTATCTAAATAGTGAATACCCGTCTCCCTCCCTCCCTCCCTCCCCACTCTTGTAACCTTCAAAGAATACTTTCTTCTCTGTTTAAACTATTTCTTGAGTTCTTATAATAGTGGTCTCATACAATATTTGTCCTTTTGCAACTGACTAATTTCACTCAGCATAATGCCTTCCAGATTCCTCCATGTTATGAAATGTCTAACAGATTCATTGTTGTTCTTTATTGATGCATAGCATTCCATTGTGTGAATATACTATAATTTATTTATCCATTCACCCATTAATGGGCACCTTGGTTGCTTCCATCTTTTTTGCTATTGTAGACAGTGCTGCAATGAATGTGGGTGTGCATATATCTGTTCATGTAAAGGCTCTTGCTTCTCTAGGATATAGTCCATGGAGCGGGATTGCTGGATCATGTGGTAGTTCTATTTCCAGTTTTTTAAGGAAGTGCCAAATCAATTTCCAAAGTGGTTGTACCATTTTACATTCCCACCAGCAGTGTATAAGGGTTCCAGTCTCTCCACAATCTCTCCTACATTTATTATTTTGTGTTTTTTGGATTAACGCCAGACTTGCTGGGGTGAGATGGAATCTCATTGTAGTTTCGATTTGCATTTCTCTAATGGCTAATGATCATGAGCATTTCCTCATGTATCTGTTAGCTACCTGAATGTCTTCTTTAATGAAGTGCCTATTGCTATCCTTTGCCCATTTTTTAATTGGGTTATTTGTCTTTTTGTAGTTGACTTTTTGCAGTATCATGTAGATTTTAGAGATCAGAAGCTGATCGGAGATGTCATAGCTAAAAACTTTTTCCCAATCTGTAGGTAGTCTTTTTACTCTTTTGGTGAAGTCTTTGGATGAGCATAGGTGTTTGATTTTTAGGAGCTCCCAGTTATCTAGTTTTTCTTCTGGTGTTCGTGCATTGTTAGTAATGCTTTGTATAGTGTTGATGCCATGTATTAGGGCTCCTAGCATTGTCCCTATTTTTTCTTCAATGATTTTTATAGTTTTATATTTTATATTTAGGTCTTTGATCCATTTTGAGTTAGTTTTTGTGCATGGTGTGAGGTATGGGTCTTGTTTCACTTCTTTGCAGATGGATATCCAGTTATGCCCACAACATTTGTTAAAGAGACTGTCTTTTCCCCATTTAACTGACTTTGGGCCTTTGTCAAATATCAGCTGCTCATATGTGAATGGATTTATGTCTGGATTCTCAATTCTGTTCCATTGGTCATGTGTCTGTTTTTGTACTGGTACCAGGCTGTTTTGACTACTATGGCGGTATAATAGGTTCTAAAATCAGATAGTGTGAGGCCTCCCACATTGTTCTTTTTCAGTAATGCTTCACTTATCCGGGGCCTCTTTCCCTTCCATGTGAAGTTGGTGATTTGTTTCTCCATCTCATTAAAAAATGTTGCTGGAATGTGGATCGGAATTGCATTGTATCTATAGATCACTTTTGGTAGAATAGTCATTTTCACAATGTTGAGTCTCCCTATCCATGAGCAAAGTATGTTTTTCCACTTATATAGGTCTCTTTTGGTTTCTTGCAGTAGTGTCTTGTAGTTTTCTTTGTATAGGTCTTTTATGTCTTTGGCAAGATTTATCCCTAAGTATTTTATCTTCTTGGGGGCTACTGTACATGGTATTGATTTGATGATTCCCTCTTCAATGTTCTTTTTGTTTGTGTAGAGGAATCCAACTGATTTTTGTATGTTTATCTTGTATCCTGATACTCTGCTGGACTCTTCTATTAGTTTCAGTAGTTTTCCTGAGGATTCTTTAGGGTTTTCTGTGTGTAAGATCATGTCATCTGCAAATAGAGATAACTTCTTTCTTACCAATCTGGATGTCCTTTATTTCTTTATCTAGCCTAAGTGCTCTGGCTAGGACTTCCAGCAGGAAGTTGAATAAGAGTGGTGATAAAGGACATCCTTGTCTGGTTCCCGATCTCAAGGGGAATGCTTTCAGACTCTTTCCACTTAGGATGATGTCGGCTGTTGGCTTTGTATAAATGCCCTTTATTATGTGGAGGAATTTTCCTCCTATTTTGCTGAGAGTTTTTATCATGAATGGGTGTTGGACTTTGTGAAATGCCTTTTCTGCATCAATTGATAAGATCATGTGGTTCTTGTCTTGTTTTATTTGTATATAATGGGTTACATTCATTGTTTTCTAATGTTGAACCATCCCTGCATACCTGTGAACCCACATCTTTGCTTGGTTTCTTCCCCTGCTCTATCTGCTTTCCTCACTCTCCCAATATGTCGCTTGCACAAGAATCAGCAACTCAGGCTCTGGACCTAGAAAACCCAACCTAACATATCCCTATGGGCAGCCCTCGTTCCTACAGGGACTTCCTGCTACCAGTGACAGCCACACACCTCATCCAGGGTACTGTAGATTTTACCTCCTCTGAGATGCCTTCCCAAACCTGGACTCTCACACTCTGGCAGCATGTTTATTTGTTGACTTGTTTTAGGGTATTATAAGCTGTAATCTTTATGGAAGCAGATTGCCAGGTCTTTCTTCCATGGTGCCACTGGGTGGGTTCAAACTGCCAACTTTTAGGTTAGTAGAGGAATGCAAACTGTTTGTATAACCCAGGGATCTTGTTTAATAATAATAAGATTAGATATCTATTCTGAGCCAGACACTGTGCTAAACTGGCTATGATTATGTGCATTAGCTCATTAAAGCCTCACAACAACCTGATTAGTAAATGCTATTATTATCTAACAGATGAAGAAATCGAGGGTCAAAGAGGCTGAATGTCTTACTCACACAGGAAGTGATGGGAGCTGGGGAAGATTTGTTAGATTTCAAAGCCCTGGGATTTAACCAGTAGACTCTACCCTGTATTATAACATTGGAGTGGTTTTTATGGCTCTGTCTCTTCCAGACAGTGGCGCTATGTGTAGAGCAGAGAGCTAGGCATTTGTGTGTCTGCTGCTGACAGATTGCACTGAGGGCTTTATCTTAATAAAACGTTTCCTTGAGTAACTTTGCTTCTCTCAGGCTGGGAAGGTACAAGGGTGGCTGGGGGCCCTACCCCCCATGCCTGCCCTACAAGGTAGGCTGGTTTCCATTTTGGGACAGGTTTCCCTGAGGCCCTTCCAAAGCTGCAGCTGCAGGCATCCCTGCCTCCCACTCCACTGCAGAGCCCAGGAGCTGCATTGCTGGAACAGCAGCAGTTGGAGACTACTCATCACTTCCCTAGAAGCCTCCTGGGTTTCCAGAAGAATGGGTAGACACTGAACTAGGAGAAGGGTGAGCCCTGGGACAAGTGAAAACAGGGCTATGACTCCTGCAGGAAAAGACAGAGGGGGAGAGAGATTGTTGGGAGGAGGCTGGTCTTTATTCAATCATTCAGCAAATTGTTTTTAACTACCTACAGTGTGCTAGTCACTGTTCTAGGGGTTGATGATTCAACAGTGAATAAACCAAAGATCCTGCTATCATGGAGCTTACATTCTGGGATGGGAACAGCAATAATAATAATGGCTAATGTGTATTTTGCAAAAAGATCTCTTTTAAGTATTGAAAAGCAAACACGACACTTTGAAGTTTAAGGTGCGCCTGATCCAAGCCATGATATTTTCAGTCACTGCATATGCATGTGAAAGCTGAACAATGAATAAGGAAGACTGGAGAACTGATGCCTTTGAATTATGGTGTTGGTGAAGAATATTGAGTATACTGTGGACTGCCAGAAGAATGAACAAGTCTGTCTTGGAAGAAGTACAGCTACAGTGCTCCTTGGAAGTAAGGATGGTGAGGCTTTATCTCATGTACTTTGGACATGTTGTCAGGAGGGATCAGTCCCTGGACAAGGACATCATACCTGGTAAAATAGAAGGTCAGTGAAAAAGAGGAAGACCCTCGAGATGGATTGTCACAGTGGCTGCAACAATGGGCTCGAACATAGCAACAATTGTGAGGATGGTGCAGGACTGGGCAGTGTTTTATTCTGTTGTACATAGGGGTCGCTATCAGGTGGAATGACTTGACGACACCTAATAACAGCACAAATATATTTTGAGCATTTACTGTGGAGCCAATCACTTATTTAATCCTCATAACAAGCACAAGCATTTAATACTATTATTAATCCCATTTTACAGATGGAAACAGAGAGCCATAGAGTGGCCAAGTGACTGGACAAGGTTACACAGAGAGTTAGAATTGGGTCTCCCATCTCTGCTGACACTGACCCCGGGGCCGCCCAGGCTCCCAATTACTGACAGTAAAACCAATAAAAACCAGTTGTCATCCAGTCTACTCCAACTCATGGAGCCCCAATGTATCAGAGTAGAACTGTGCTCCATAGGGTTTTCAATGTCTGATTTTTCAGAAGTAGATCTCCTGGCTTTTCTTCCCAGGTGTCTCTGGGTGGACTTGAACCTCCAACCTTAAAATACACTATTGTAAGAAAAATTCAAAAAATATGGACAAAGTTCAAGTTTTTCTCCATCCCCACCTGTACCCCCAGAATTTTTTTGACATAAGTGGCTTCCTGTACATGTTGTAGTACAAGTTGCTTCTTTTCCACTAATGAAATGTCTTGAATATCGTTCCCTATCGTATATATTGTACTGTATACATGCATAGTGTTCCACTGAATGGTGTTCCTAGTTTATTTTTCCAGTACCCCCAAAATAGAGACATTCAGGCTCTTTCCAATTTTCCGCTATTACAGCGCTGCCATTCACAACTTTCCCCAAAGCTCTGCAGATCCTCTTCCCACTACAGAGTTGGACAGTTTCTTCCAGAAGAACCAACGTGATGAAACTAGCAACCAAAAAAAAAAAAAAAACCCAAGACTTCTAAGTCAATTTGCAAAATAATTCTATTATGAAAACATTCTGCATCCCACTTTGAAATGTGGCGTCTGGGGTCTTAAATGCTAACAAGCGGCCATCTAAGATGCATCAATTGGTCTCAACCCACCTGGATCAAAGGAGAATGAAGAACACCAAGGTCACACGATAACTAAGAGCCCAAGAGACAGAAAGGGCCACATGAACCAGAGACCTACATCATCCTGAGACCGGAAGAACTAGTTGGTGCCCGGCCACAACTGATGACTGCCCTGACAGGGAGCACAACAGAGAACCCCTGAGGCAGCAAGAGATCAGTGGGATGCAGACCCCAAATTCTCATAAAAAGACCATACTTAATGGTCTGACTGAGACTAGAGGAATCCTGGCAGTCATGGTCCCCAAACCTTCTGTTGGCCCAGGACAGGAACCATTCCCGAAGACTACTCATCAGACATGAAAGGGACTGGACAGTGGGTTGGAGAGAGATGCTGATGAAGAGTGAGCTATTTGTATCAGGTGGACACTTGAGACTGTGTTGGCATCTCCTGTCTCGAGGGGGGATGGGAGGATAGAGAGAGTTGGAAGCTGGCAAAATTGTCAAGAGAGACTGGAAGGGCTGACTCATTAGGGGGAGAGCAAGTGGGAGTACGGAGTAAGGTGTATAAACTTATATGTGACAGTTTGACTTGATTTGTAAACGTTCACTTGAAGCTCAATAAAAGTTAATAAAAAAAACAAACAAACCCCAAAACCCAGTGCTGTCGAGTCGATTCCGACTCATAGTGATCCTATAGGACAGAGTAGAACTGCCCCATAGGGTTTCCAAGGAGCGCCTGGTGGATTTGAACGGCCAACCCTTTGGTTAGTAGCTGTAGCACTTAACCACTACGCCACCGGGGTTTCCAAAACTAGCAACAACCACTGCTAATTGCCAATCCAAGGATAGCAGCTCACGCTCTTGTGTGATTTTTTTTTCCTCCCAGGTGGATTTTTTTTTCCGCAAGAGAAGCGGTGATACTGGCCCATTCCAGGGAGTTCAAAACAAACAAAACACTCTGGCACCCCGATTCCCAGAAAACTTTCCTGTGTCTCTAAGAGGGCTTGTCTCCACTGGGAGTTGTGGTTTTGTTGGCTAACAGAGGGCCCTCTCGCCTCACCTTCCCTTTCCGATCTGGGGACTCATTGCGTTTTAGGAAAGCGCTGCCCTGACCACATCTGCTTGCCCATGCGCTAGCTAGGATTAGGTCTTTTTAGGAGCACACGCCAGGGCGGACACGGATAAAACTACACTTCCCAGGGTGCGCCGCGAGGGACACACAGCCCCGCGTTAAGGCGCCCGCTCTGCGGAGCGCCGAGCGCAGGTAGGTACGTGGGGTCGCGTGTGCTCTCTCAAGTCTTGGGTCCGCACTCTTGGCCCAGGAGGACGAGCCGGGCGGGTCCAGACTGGGAAGAGTGTCCTTCCGGGGATCCTACTGGTGACCCCGTGGTCCTGCTTCCCCTTGGCCTGGGTCTTTCAAGAAATACCCCGGGGCCAGGCCGGTGCTGCGAGACCCGGAAACTATTCTGAAGCCTGTATTCTTTTCCAAGATTTCTGTACAAACGTTAGGTGTCACAGAGGGCAGAAATGCCTTGTTTCTACTGCATAAACCTTGGGATTAGGCACACCTACCCTGCCCCGTATGTGCTCTTGTGTCGATTGTGATTGTTTCATCTCTTAAATTGTAGTTTTCTTATTTATAATGGGGGGGGGCGGTGATAATAAGCACCAACTCAGGGCTGTTGGTGGGTTGTGTGATACATTGAACAATGCTTTTTGGCTTGTTGTGTGCGGTGCAGTGGAGTGGATTCTGGCTCATAGCGACCTTATAGGACAGAGGAGAACTGCCCCATAGGGTCTCCTAGGATGTGATATTTAAGGAAACAGGCTGTCACATCTTTCTACCGCAGAGCATCTGATGGGTTCCAATCATGACCTTTTGGCTAGCAGCCCAGTGCTTAACCACTTCAAGGCCAGGGCTCCTGCCTTCGGCATCTCAAAAATTCAGTGCCGTGGACATAGTGTCTGAATAAAGGACTCCATATGTGTTAGCTCTGTGGATCATTCTCCCTTTTGTGTTATCATAAAATACTCTCTTGGTTGGTCTGGCAGGAGATGTCCCTCAGCCTTGTTTGATTCCCCCAGGCCTTCCCTTATTTTTTCTTCTCTAGGGACATCTCAGGCACAGAACAGCTCAGAGCCTTCAACTCCCAGATGCTTTAGGGCAGGTAAACTCTGCTGTTCCCTTTCCTGCAGAAGAGAGCTACCATTCTTTGAGCCCCTGCTGTGTGCCACATAATTTACGTTTTATTTAATGCTTACAATAGGCCTAGGAGGTTGGTATCTTGGGCCCTAATTTTCAGATTAGGAAATTGATGCCCAGAGAGGTTAAATAATCTGCCCAGGATCACACAGGAAGAGGCAAATATGGGGACAGAGCCCTGGGGGCTGTCCTCCCTACTGTAGCCACAAGCTGTTACCTGCCCATGTCTCTAAGTCACGATGCTGAGACAAAGAGTGGTCTTGGACCTGAGCCATCAGACTCTCCTTGGGGCATTTCTTCTCTCTGTCATTCAGCCCCTTTGTCTGGGGTCCAACATTATTATAATTATCACCTAGTAAGAAGCTGAGTGCCCCAGGTCCCATTCATGGCTGTAGCATCTATAGCTGATTGGTTTTGGGCAACTTAAATAATTTCCCTGAGCCTCGGTTTCTACCTCTGTAAAGGGCAGATAATAACACTTACCTTGCAGAGGTGTTGTGAAGATGAAAAATCATATTGTCTCAACTGTGGCCCAGAGTGGGTGAACTTCGTCCCAGTGGCTGTTGTTATTAGTATCACCCCCATCCTGTTGTCACATTGTATTTGTTTAGGCTTTATCATAATTATAATAGCTGATATTTATTAAGCACTTTACATACATATTTACTCTTTGTTCTGCAGTGATATGACGTAGGTTCAGTGTAGTGATTAAGAGCATGAACTCTGACAAAAAAGTGTCTAGGTTCAAATTTGTCTCTGCAACTTGCTAGCCGTGTGACTTGGGCAAGTTACTTAATCTCTGTGCTTCAGTTTCTTCATCTTAAAAGATGAAGACGTAAAGATGGTACTTAGACAGACATTAGATCAGAGGTTCTTACAGTGATTTCGCCTTTGAAGAATCCAGACACTGAGCTGGGATTAGATGTGCAAGAGATTTATTGGGGGAGGAAGAAGGAGAGGGAGCTGGAGGAAACAGGTAAGCTGCAGGTCTGAGCCCTGTAAAGGACAGCAGGAAAGGAGGAGGGATGGTTAAGTAGAGTCTCAGATCACGGTGCACTTCTACAAAAGTTTCAGTCAGGACATGGGGAGGCCTGTCAGAAAGGAGTCTTAAATCTCACAGAAGTGGGTCTGTCTTAGTATCCCTGTTCTGCGCAGTCATTGGCTGGGAAGTGTGACCTTGGCATGAACAAGGTGGTGGTTTCAGAGCATAGCAGTTGGGGCATCTATCAATTACAGTCCCTGACACAAGAGCCCTGAGAGGTGTAGGGGTGCCTAAGGCCACACAGCTGGGATCCCTCACTTCCCCTTCATGGGGAAGGCCATGTGGGTGTCCTGGGTAATGCCTTTGTCCTCAGGTGCCTGGCCCAGACCTCTAGCTCAGATTTCCCCTCTGGAGTTCACTTCTGGGCTGAGCGGTGAACAGAGCGATTTCTGTTACTGATGGAGGCTTCTCCTCAAAGTTTGTGGGAGTGTGGGTGGTGCTAAATGCTATTGTGTCAGCTTTAACCATAGGCTCGATGGCAGCAGAGTCTGGCACAAGAATAGACTTGCTGAGGCTCAGGTTTCCTGTTGGTGTTCCGTGGGGGCATCGGCTGACTACTGAACATGTGTTCAGAGCACATCTCTGATGGCATGGCCCCTCCCTGCACTGAGCTTTGGGGGTTGGAGGGAAGAGGTGGGGGGTAGGTTGCTTCCTGGATGGCAGCTAGAGCCCTGCCAAAGGCGGAGGCCAGGGCACTCCTGGGAACTCATCAACAGACGGTCTTGGGTAGGCCAGGGGTTCTGGAGTCCAGCTGATTTCCCATCTGGTGGGAGTGGGCCTTCCTTTTGCAAGGGGCAGAGGTGAAGTGATAGCTCTGGCCTCACTTTCACCCCTTTGCTCAGAGTGCCCTGGAGGAAAGGTGGCTGAAAGGTGGGGGTTGCATTCCCCTGACTTGGAGCCTCTAGGAGGAGAGGCCTCCTCTGAGGTCCCTGTAATGGGCACCACTTTAACAGGGTGGTGCATACATTCTGTAGCCGTGTGATGTTGGCTGCTCCCAGCTGCCCCCTTCTCCAGAGAATTACCCTCAGCTGAAAGAGATTCCTGGCCTGGGAGGTTATAACTCCCCGCCCTCCACCAAATCACAGCTAATGACTAAATGGTGAGGGGATGGTGGTCTAGAAAGGGCATCCCCTTGCCTTAAGGTAGGAGCAACTCTAAAACCCATCCTCCTTCCCTCACTCCCTCACTCCTGACATACTCCCTTGGAAATCACATGCATCCAGATTTTATAAAGTTAAACACATACTTACTGCATGATCCAGCAGTCCTGCTCCTGGGTACAGAGAAATGAAGCCTTATGTTCACACAAAACCTGCATATGAACGTTGATAGCAACTCTATTCCCAATCGCCAAAATCTGGACACAGTTCAAAGGCCCTTTGATGGGTGAATGGATAAGCAGATGGTGGTGTATTCATGCAATGGAATATTACTCAACAATTAAAAGGAACGAACTATTGATACACACAAACAGCTTGGGTGAATTAGGCATTATGCTGAGCAAAAGAAGCCAAAACTTGTTGTTAGGAGCTGTGGAGTCAGTTCCAACTCATAGGAACCCCATGTACAATAGAATGAAACACTGGTCCTGCACCATCCTCACAGTCATTGTTATGCTTGAGCCCATTGTTGCAGCCACTCTATCAGTCCATCTCATTGAGGGTCTTCCTCTTTTTTGCTGGCTGTCTACCAAGCATGATGTCCTTCTCCAGGATCTGATCCCTCCTGATAACATGTCCAAAATAAGCCAGATGAAGTCTCACCGTCCTTCTAAGGAGCATTCTGGCTGTACTTCTTCTAAGACATTTGTTCGTTCTTCTGGTAGTCCATAGTATATTCAATATTCTTTGCCAACACCATAATTGAAAGACGTCAATTCTTCTTCGGTCTTCCTTATTCATTGTCCAGCTTTTGTGTGCATACAAGATGATTGAAAACACCATGGCTTGGGTCAGGAGCACCTTAGTCCTTAAAGTGACATTTTTACTTTTTAACACTTTAAAGGGGTCTTTTGCAGCAGATTTACCCAATGCAATACGTTGTTTGATTTCTTGACTGCTGCTTCCATGAATGTTGATTATGGATCCAAATAAAATGAAACCCTTGACAACTTCAATATTTTCTCCATTTATCATAATGTTGCTTTTTAGTCCAGTTGTGAGGATTTTTATTTTCTTTATGTTGAGTTGCAATCCATATTGAAGGCTGTAGTCTTTGATATTCATCGGTAAGTGCTTCAGGTCCTCTTCACTTTCAGCAAACAAGGTTGTGTCATCTGCATAATGCAGGTTGTTAATGAGTCCTCCTCCAGTCCTGATGCCACATTCTTCTTTGTATAGCCCAGCTTCTCGTATTTTTGCTTCACATAAAGATTGGATAAGTTTGGTGAAAGGATATAACCCTGATGCACACTTTTCCTCCTTGTTCTCTTTGAACAACTGTCTCTTGGTCCATGTACAGGTTCCTCAGGAGCACAATTCAGTGTTCTGGAATTCCCGTTCTTTGCAATGTTATCTATAATTTGTTATGGTCCACACAGTTGAATTCCTTTGCATAGTCAATGAAACACAGGTAAACATCTTTCTGGTATTCTCTGCTTTTCAGCCATGATCCATCTGACATCGGCAATGATATCCCTTGTTCGAAGTCCTCTTCTGAATCCAGCTTGAATTTCTGGCAGTTCCCTGCTAATGTACTGCTGCAGCTGCTTTTGAATGATTTTCAGCAAAATTTTACTTGTGTGTTGATATTAATATTAATAATTGATAATTTCTACTTTCTGTTGGATCACCTTTCTTTGGGATGGACACAAATATGAATCTCTTCCAGTTGGCTGGCCAGGTAGCTGTCTTCCAAATTTCTTGGCACAGATCAGTGAGCACTTCCAGCCCTACATCCATTTGTTGAAACATCTCAATTTGTATTCCGTCAATTCCTGGAGCCTTGTTTGCCTCCTGAAATGGTTGAACGTTGACCAGTTCTTTTCGGTACAGTGACTCTGTGTATTCCTTCCATTTCCTTTTGATGCTTCATGCATTGTTTAATATTTTGGCCATTGAATCCTTCGTTGTTGCAACTCAAGGCTTGAATTTTTTCTTCAGTTCTATCTGCTTGAGAAATGCTGAGTGTGTTCTTCTACTTTGGTTTTCCAGCTCTAGGACTTTGCTCATTTCATTATAGTATTTTACTTTGTCTCTCAAGCCACCCTTTGAAATCTTCTGTTCAGCTCTTTTTTTTCCCCAATACATATAGAGATTTAATTAGAGGTAAGGTATTAATTTCTTTTAGGAAGTATGCAGGAAAAATGGGTGGGGGGGATGGATAGACCCCATAGATCGTCTTTGGTTTCTTGATAATGGTTGAATTACAGGCAGTCCCTGGGTTACAAACATCTGACTTACATACAACCCATAGTTACAAACCAACCCCCATAAAGCCAATTATATTACAAATTCGAGGTACATACAATGGTTCATAATAACAAATGGAAGCTAATAATATTATTATTGTATTATTATGTTAAAGCTGTTTTAGTATATCGGAAAATGTTTCTTTAATGTTTTTAATGCATAGAAAGGTACATTATATACTATATACTAAGACAGACATTTGACTAATGTTAGACATGAACATTACCTATTCTGATTTATGTACAAATTCAACTTAATGACAGATTTAGGGATGGAACTCATTCATAATCCAGGAACTGTCTGTAATTAACACATTGCCATCAAGTCAATTCCTGCTCAGCTCTTTTACTTCATCATTTTTTCCACTTGCTTTAGCTACTCTACATTCCAGAACAAGTTTCAGAGTTTCTTCTGACATCCATTTTGGTCTTTTCTTTCTTTCCTGTCTTTTTAATGACCTTCTTCATAATGTCCTTGGTGTCATTCCACAACTAGTCTAGTCTTCAGTCATTAGTGTTGAATGTGTCAAATCTATTCTTGAGGTGGTCTCTAAATTCAGTTGGGATATACTTAAGGTCATATTTTGACTCTCGTGGACTTGCTTTCATTTTCTTCAGCTTCAAATTGACCTTGCATGTGAGCAATTGATGGTCTGTTCTGCATTCAGCCTTTGTTCTGACTGATGATATTGAACTTTTCCATCATCTCTTTCCACAGATGTAGTTGATTTATTCCTGTGTATTCCATTTGGTGATGTTCGTGTGTAGAGTTGCCATTTATGTTGTTGAAAAAATGTATCTGCAATGAAGAAGTTGTTGGTCTTGCAAAATTCTGTCATGCAATCTCCAGCATCATTTGTATCTCCAAGGCCATATTTTCCAACTACTGTTCCTTGTTCTTTGTTTCCAACTTTGACATTCCAATCACTGGTAATTATCAACGTATCTTGATTTCATGTTTGATTGATTTCAGACTGCAGAAGTTGGTAAAAACTTCAATTTCTTCATCTTTGGCCTTAGCGGTTGGTGTGTAAATTTGAATAATAGTTGTTTTAAGTGGCTTTCCTTGTGGGCATATGGATATTATCCTATAACTGACAGTGTTGTACTTCAGTATAGATCTCAAAATGTTCTTTTTGACAACGAATGCAATGCCATTCCTCTTCAATTTGTCATTCCCGGCATAGTAGACCATACCACCATGGGTGACCCTGCTGGTATTTTAAATACCGGTTGCACAGCTTCCAGCATCACAGCAACCTGCAAGCCACCATGGTATGACAAACTGACAGACGCATAGGGAGCAAAAGATTACAATTTGTTTATCTGACATTTTTTTAAAAGACAAAACTACACCTGCAGAGAACAGATCAGTGGTTGCTGGGGTTAGGAATGGGGTAGGGTGTGACTATAAAGGGTTATCATGAGGGAATTTTGGGGGGTGATGGATTGTGATGGTGGCTACAAGAAGCTATACCTGTGTTAAAATTCATTGACTGTACACCAAAAAAGAATCAATTTTACTATATGAAAATTAAAAAAAAAAATTTACGTATACCCATGTCTCTGTCTCAGGCAGCCCCTCCATTTTGACCAGAATGGAGCAGCCGAAAGGTGTTGATTGGACAGTCATCATCCTGACATGCCAGTACAAAGACAGTGTCCAGGTCTTTCAGAGAGGTAGGTGACTCCCTCCTTTGCCCCTAATGTAAAGAACCCTTAGCCCACATTCCCTTGCCCTATCGCTATAGCCTCTAGGTCTGGGCAGACCTGGATTCAAACTCAGATTCCACTTCTTCCTAACTGTGTGACTTCAGATATGTCATATCACTTCATTGAGCCTCAGTTTTCTCATCTGCAAAATGGGAATAATGATACCTCAGAGTTGGGCAAAGATCTAATGAGCTAGTATGTAAAAAACTAATAAGTCAAAGAAAGTAATATAACAACTATCAGTAGGCTTACTCCAGGTGCTTTAGACTGGGGTGGGGAGGCTGGGGGGAAGTTCTAGCATGTGTTATATCCACAGAGCTGGAGGTACGGCAGAAGCGGGAGCAGATCCCTGCTGGGACACTGTTACTGGCTGTGGAGGACCCTGAGACGCGTGTGGGCAGCGGAGGAGCCACCCTTAATGCCCTGCTGGTAGCTGCTGAACACCTGAGTGCCCAGGCAGGCTTTACTGTGAGTTTTCATGAAGTGCATCTCCTCCTGTGCTCACGTCCCCGTAAGTACAGGGATGAGAGTTAAACCAGATGATGTCCAAGGTCCCCAGCTCCTCTGGCTCCATTGCCCCAGCCAGCCCAGCATTTGACTTCAGTTTTCACATCTGTCAAGTGGGTAGAAACATCTTAGCCTTGTTATCCAGGTGAGCGCAGAACGAAAGGTTAACGTCTCCAATGGTTTTTTGTAAGTTGGAGCCAATATCTCAAAGTCAGACTTTCTGGCTTCTCTTGAAAAGTTTGAAGATCTTGCTTCCCTGGGCTATCTTTACCACATGGCTACTGTTGGTGGGAACTGAGGAGTGGTGCCCCCCTGGGCAGGGCCTGAGAGTCAGTGTCTCCACTGGGTTATCTGGGTTATGTCACACACACCCAGCCACTCCATTGAGCCACATTGCCCATGTGGCCTACCCTGACATAGGACATGAAGGTGGTCACAGGCATGTACATGCTGTGGTGATGGAGGCAGCACCAGCAGGGGAGGAGACCACTGTATTGTTGCCATTGGGCTGACTTACCCTGAGTCACCTAGCCAGCCCCATGTTCCTGCCTACAGCCTCCCCTCAAAGCAAGTGGCCCAGGCTGAGGGCCTCTGGGCTTCCTTTTCCCGGAGGGCCAGGGCTGCCCTTGCCTGCCTGTGGCCACCCATCTTGACCTTGCCTTTTGTTCCTTTGGTACCTGAGTGCATTTGTGTTGGGGACCCTTCCTGGAGGGTGCTGTCCTCTCAGGGTGGGTCCCCTGAGAGCTCCATTCAGAGTGCTCTACTGTCTCTGACAGGTGGTCACGTCTGACGTTCTGCAATCAGCCTGGATCCTCATCCTGCACATGGTAAGCAGAGTCCAGGGTAGGAGCCATACAGAAGGCTGGAACAGCAATTTTCAGGGCTGGATGGGGCCTTCGGGTGTTGTACCTTTGTGTGTACGCAGGGTGTTCATTGTGCAAATTTAGAAGAACCAGAAGGAGAATTGGTCTAAATGTCCAACAGATAGGGGACTGGCTAAGTATATGTGGCATATCTTCCTGTTGAAATATTAGATAGCAATTGAAAAGGTTAAAAAGGTCCGTCTAACTCTATGCATTGGTCTAGAAAGACTTAACCTGCTCTGTGACTTTGCCAAGTCACTTGGCCTCAGTTTCCTCATCTGTAAAATGAAATGGCAATAGTTCCTATCTCATATGGATGTGCTGAGATGATCCATGTAATATAAATGTTTAAAACAGGTCCTGGATCATCGTAAGTGCTCAGTGAATATATTTATTTTTTTAAATAATATTTTATTGAGTTTTTAAAAAATAATATTTTATTGAGCTTTTGCTGAAAGTTAGGTTCCCATTTGATAATTTTCATACCAATTTTTCAGTGACATTAGTTACATTTATCACAATGTATCAATATTCTCTTTGTATTCAGTTTGTTTCTTTCCAGTAGTTTAGTTTCCCTGCCCCCTTATCTTCTCATCTTTGCTTTTGAGTAATTGTTGACCTTTTGGTCTTGTACTGATGGTTTTTAAGTAGGGCAGGGTAATATCATTTATTTGGTATGCCGTCACTAAAAGGTGATCTCGGGATAGATTTGGTTCTAGGCTTAAAGAGTGTGTTAGGGCGATAGCCTCAGGGAGTCCTCTGTTCTCTGCTGTTCCAGTTTGTCTGGTTTCTTTCTTTCTTTTTTTTTTTTAATAAGAATTTGAATTCTGCTCCATATTTTTCTCCCATTCTGTCTAGAACCAACTACTGTGACTCTGGTCAGAATAGACAGTCATGATGACTGGGTACCATCTAGTTCTTCTGGTCGCAGGGTAAACGAGTCAGTGAATGTATTTTCATTGGAAAGTGAAAAACACCACAACAGAAGTTTGTATAGAATGATCTCATTTTTATAATTAAATTTTCTATTGAGATAATTGTAGATCTGTATACATCAGTATTTTTTAGAAATAATACAGAGAGAATCTCTTGTAAACTTTGCCGAGATTCCCCTAATGATAACATTTTGTAAAGCTATATTTTGGTCACAACCAAGATATTGACATTGGTACAGTCCTCCCACCATCTTACTCGTGTTTTCTGTTTAATTATACTCGTTTGTGTGTGTGTATTTTCTTTTGTCTCTACCTTTTCAGAATGGTCTTATTTTTTGTAAAAAAAAAAAATTTTATGAGAACGTACGAATAAAAGTCTGATAGGATATACATCAAAATGAGGGCAGTGGTTGTTATCTCTGAGGGATTTTTTATTTGCATATCTGCAGAACTAAAACTTCCTAATTTTTTACAGTAATCTCATAATTAAAAAAATTGTAAGCGAGAACACTAAGAGAACACTTTAAGAAAGTTCTCTAGCTTGATGGCTTTCCGTCCTTGTACAGCTAATGTGGAGTTCCCCAGGCTCAGTGCTCCAAGGGCTCTCTCACCAGTCCCTGTTCCCATCAGGGCCGAGACTTTCCTTTCGATGACTGTGGGCGAGCCTTTATCTGCCTCCCTGTGGAGAATCCCCAGGCCCCCGTGGAGGCTGTGGTCTGCAACCTGGACTGCTTACTGGACATCATGACCCACCGGGTGAGGCCAGGCAACAGCCCATGGGCCTCTTCCCAGATATAACCTTGTCTCTCCCACTATACTACCAGCTGTAGTCTATGCGGCTTAGACTGGGCATCCTGGGGAGAATGGCTTAGGGGGTACTCAGGGTTAGTTAGAGTTTTGAGAAGTTAGTCTTGGCTACAACTAGGGGAAGAGGGGTCATCAGGTAGGATGGGGGAGGGCCAGCATCAGCACGTCAGCAGCAGAGGCCCCTGGGACCAGACAGCTGCTGGAGCAGCAGAGCAGGCCTGAACCTGGGCTGTGAGGGGACAGAGGGAAGGCTGGGCCAGGCTACCAGCTGCGTTCTTTGTCTCTGCAGCTGGGCCCAGGCTCCCCGCCAGGCGTGTGGGTCTGCAGCACCGACATGCTGCTCTCTGTTCCTCCAAACCCAGGTGAGCTGGGCTCAGCCTGGGACAATCCTGCCTAGCCACAGCTGAAGGCTACCTCTGCCTTTTCTCTCCCTCTGTCTCTGGTCCAGCCCCATAGCTCTATTCAGAAGAGAAGCTGTAGGGTGAGAAGAATGAAGCTGGACCAAGAGACAGAGCTTCCCCTGCTGGCCCTCAGCCTGCCTGTCTGTAGAATGGAGATAATCATTCCAGTCTGGCCCTTTCTGCCACACAGGACTTTGTGGAAGAACTTTGGGAGGAAGAGGGGTTGTCATTCTTCCAGAGGAATGTCCACTTGGCTTTGGAAGCCATCTTTTCCTTTTGGAGGTGCCCAGATGCCCCAGCTCTGAGCTCTTGCCTCCTACTAGCCGGGAACTCCCTACCTTGGTTTGGGGCCCCTGGGAAGCTTCCTGACTGCTCCACCCCTACAGGGATCAGCTGGGATGGCTTCCGGGGAGCCAGAGTGATCGCCCTTCCAGGGAGCTCGGCCTACGCTCGGAATCACGGCATCTACCTCAGTGACTCCCAGGTAAAGCCCCTGGGAGCTGTGGCAAGGGGCAGCAGAGCAGGCCTGGGTCAGCCCTCTATTCCATGCTCTGGGCAACCTCTTTTCCTGGGTTTCTGAGGGCCTTGATTTCCTCCATGGTAATAGATCTCGTGCTCCCTTGCTGTTTTGGCAAGCATGATTCATACTGACTGTGGGCCACGCTCTGTGCTCAGGCTTAGATGCTATAAAGACATTTAAAGCCTGTCCTTTCCCCTCCCCGTGGCAGTCTTGGGGGCTTGTGTCACCATGAGTACGCTGGTGTCTGTCAGACTTGTGTCCTGAGCTTTCATTTGGAGAACATCAGTGCTGACTTCTACGGCTCTGTCCACCTTCCCGATCCTTTCTTGCCCCTTCCCTAACTCTGTTTTCTCCCCCAACATAGGGTTTCGTTTTGGACATTTACTACCAGGGCACTGAGGCAGAAATACAACGCTGTGCCAGGCCTGATGGGAGGGTGCCACTGGTATGGCTGCCAAGCGCGGAGTGGGGGCCTTTGGGGACTTTGTGGGGTTGGGAAGGGAGAGCTTGCCTTCCTGCCCGGGGCAGAGCCCCATTTTTTCAAGAAGCATTCTGGGGCAGGCCAGAGCCAGCATCTGAGGAAGATCTGGACCTGGAATTTGAGGAAAATCTAGAACTGACATTTAGAGGACCAGCTAGAAGCAGAGTCTGAGGAAGAGGCAGCCTTGGAATTTAGGGAACTGGTCTAAACCACAAGGCCTAGATCCAGAATATGAGCAAGGGTAGGGAATGCAGTTGGGAGGAGGCCTAGACCAGATGCCTGGGGATGTTCTAGAGTGAAGGACAAGGATAGGAGTGATGGGGAGGGGTTTGGGACTGGGCCATGGGAAGATGGAGAACTGGGTTTGGAAGGAGTTCTGAAAATTGAGGGGAATCCTAGAGGGTACCTGCCAAGGGCTCCCTTGGTAGGAGCTGCCTCAAGTAAGCCTGGGATCTGGTTGCTGGAGGCTCTAAAGCCGAAGATCCCTGCCTTATATGGCGATTGGCCTTGCTTGGCCCATCTACGTATATCCTTCCTGACTCATGCCCATGCCTGCCCTCGAGGCCTCCTTACCTGACTCTTGTGGTGGCCCCTCCAGGTCTCTGGGATTGTCTTCTTCTCTGTGGAGACTGCTGAGCGCCTCCTGGCCACACACGTGAGCCCACCCCTGGATGCCTGTACCTATATGGGCTTGGACTCTGGAGCCCGGCCTGTTCAGGTGACTGGGGATGGGGCTGGGGGTCCTGGCCTGGGGAAGAAGACACCCCAACACTGGCCCTAACACTGGCCACTTGGCTGTGTGACCTCAGGCTAGCCCTTCCCCTCTCTGGGTCAACATCTCTGGGGTGGGACTGCCCCAGCTCAGCCTAGGAACTGTGAGGCCCAATCCCTGCCCCCCTAATAGCTGTGTTTCCCACCCTTGCTCCAGCTGTCTCTGTTTTTCGACATCGTGCTCTCCATGGCTCGGAATGTGAGCAAGGAGGACTTCCTGGTGGGGCGGCCTCCAGAGATGGGGCAAGGCGACGTGGGCGTAGCAGCCTATCTCCAGGGTGCCCGGGCTGAGCTATGGAGAGAGCTCCGTGATCAGCCCCTCACCATGGGTGGGTACTGCTTGTCGGCTTCCTTGGGTGGGGAGACCATGGGAGTGAGGACCACCAGAATGAAGCTGCCTCCACCTGGTTCCTGGGTTCCTGAAGGAAGCCTAGGGATGGACTGGACAATTACCCTACCCCATCTAGAGCCTCCCAATGTGATAACTCTTCCCTTTCTCCTTTTGTCTCATTCCCGGGCTCCAGTTCCAGTCCTTCCACTCTCTGGCTGTTTGACTTTGAGCAAGTTGCTGAACCTCTCTGGTTCTCAGCTTCCCTATCAGCACAACAGCCTCATCACTATGCCTGCCTTCCCTGGGCATGATGAGGATATGTCTGTTGGCGAGAAGCCCAGCCTGGCACCAGTCCTGCAGCAGGCGTGGGGCTGGGGTTGGTACTTGTGTCTTTACAGCTTATGTTCCTGACGGCAGCTACAGCTACATGACCTCCTTAGCCAGTGAGCTCCTGCACAGCCTCACGGTCCCCAGTACCCCCAGGGCCCAGACTGTGCACTCCCAGGTAGAGGTGAGAGCTGCCTTACCCTCAGAAGTGCTCGCTGGGTACCTGGGGTCAGGTGGGATGGGGACTTTGAGGAAGGGAAAGATGGCCCATGCTCAGATTACCTATGAGAATAAAACCAAAACCAAATGTGTTGCTGTTGAGTCAGTTCTGACTCATAGTGACCCTGTATGACAGAGTAGAACTGCCCCATAGGATTTCCAAGAAATGGCTGGGGATTTGAACTGCTGACCTTTTGGTTAGCAGCTGAGCTGTTAACTACTGTGCTGCTAGGGCTTCCCTGTGAGTATAGGTGTTGATGTTATTCCCGTTGCAGGTAAGGTACTGGAGGCTCAGAGGCCTGAGGCCACAGAGGCAGTAAGTGGCTAAACCAGGATTCTAAAATCCAAGTCAGCCTGATTGAGGAGCTAAAGAAGACCCCTTCTCACACTTTATGTAGGGTCTCTTGGGGAGACAAACATACTCGAAGTAATGGGTCTGGGTGGCAGGGCCAGTGCCATGGCATGGAAGAAGGGGGCAGATAGAGTACAAAGGTGGCCCTTGGGGCACTGGGAGAGGGTAGCTGGACAGGTGGGAAAGGTTTTCTGGAAGAGCTGTCATCTCAGTGGGACCTCTATTATTCGAGTTCAGCTTTGCTCTGGAGGAGAATGTAGCGAGAACGTGCCCCTTGGGGGAACAGCATGAACAAGGCTGGGGGTGAGAATAGGCCTTAGGCTGGCATTGGGGTAGGTACAGAGAGGGGTCTGGCTGACTGAAGGGCATGGGGTTCGGCAGGAATTCTGGCAGAGGCCTTGAATGCCAGATGCTTGGGTATGGAGCAGGACTGGAGGAAGTTCCCCTCTCCTGCCCTTGGTCCTCATGACCTTCCACCCTGGCTTCACAGGAGCTAGAGCTCCTGGAGCCTGGGAGCTCTGTGGTCAGCTGCGTGCTGGAGGGTCCTGTTTGGCTGGGTCCTGGGAGTGTCCTGCAGCACTGCCACCTGCGGGTGAGGCCTGAGATCATGGGCAGGAAGGAGGGCAGGGGTAGGGGGGCTGGGGTCCTGTGCAGGGGGAATGCCTGGGGCTGCACTGCCCACCCAGGATGCCTGCACTCTCCCCTGCCAGGGCCCCATTCACATCAGTGCTGGCTGCTTCCTGAGTGGCCTGGACATAGCCCAGTCGGAAGCACTGCATGGCATGGAGCTGCGTGACCTCATCCTGCAGGGACACCACATGCGGCTGCACGGCTCTCTGGGCCGGGTCTTTACCCTCACTGGCCGTCTGGACAATTGGGAAGTAGGTGCCCTACATCTCCCCCACCTCTGTCTTCAGACTTTGGGGAGCTCCGGGGGGCTCTAGTTCCCACTACACCATGGGGTGTTGGAGGACACTCCAGGGCTCTCTGAGTGCTGGCCTGAGGGATAGGCTGTGAGGACGGTGTGGCCAATAGAGTCTCAACAGGCCTTTACCCCCTCCTCTCTTCTGCTCTGCTAGGCTGGGTGGGGATTTTTATCCCCATTTTACAGGCTGGAGACTGAGGTGCAGAGAGGGGAGGTAACCTGCTTTGGGCCACACAGCCAGGTTTGGTGGATCAGGCTTGGAACCCAGGGCTCTACTCCCAAATTCCAGGCACCTGGGCAGGAGTGCTGGGGCCTTAGGGCTTAAAGCACTATATACCCATGTTTCTCTTCCTGTCCTCCTTGAGGAGCTCGCTGGCCTAACGTCCCTAATCCCTACCTGTTGCCCCTCATCCCTTATGGCTTCCTCCTCTTCCCCCAGAGACAGGGAACAGGCACATATCTCAACATGCCTTGGAGTGAATTCTTCCAGAAGACAGGCATCCGGTAAGGTTGATGGTGCCCATGGGCCTCTGGACCTAGGGAGTTTCCCTGAGGCTCATTCCTTCCCCTGGCCCAGAACAGCACCCAGCCCTTTACCCTCCCACTGGACCTGGGGTAGTTTGGGGGCAGACTGGTTCTCCTCAGCACCCTCCCTCTTAAAAAAAAAACAAACCATTGCCATTGAGTCAATTCCAACTCACAGCAACCCTATAGGACAGAGTAGAACTGCCCCATAGGATTTCCAAGGAGCAGTTGATGGATTCAAACTGCCAACCTTTTTTTAGCAGCCAAACACTTAACCACTGTGCCACCTGGACTCCACCCTCCCTCTGGGTACCCCTAAATCTCTGGCAATCTCAGGCTTGGGGATTTTTGTTCAGTGGCCTGGGAGAGGAGCCAAGGCTGAATTGTCATCCCTGGTGTGGCTTCTTTTTTTTAATATAATTTATTTTTGTTGTTGGGAATATACACAGCAGAACATATACCAGTTTAATAACTTTGACATGCACAATTCAGTGACATTAATTACATTCTTCTTCAAGTTGTGCAACCTTGTGCCACCTCTTGGTAGTAGCAACTGAAGGAATTTGTCCTGTCCTCAGCCCCCAGCTGAAGGCCCCCTCTGACAGGCAGGTCAGGGCTTGGCAAGGGGGCAGGAGCCCTCGATTCCCTCCCCCTAATGTGCCCTCTCCTCCTGTCAGAGATTGGGACCTGTGGGACCCGGACACGCCTCCCACAGAGCGCTGCCTTCTCAGTGCCCGCCTCTTCCCTGTATTCCACCCCTTGAGGGCCGTGGGGCCCTGTGACCTGCTGTGGATGCTGGATCCCAAACAGGATGGGGGTGAGGCCCTGCGGGCCTGGCGAGCTGCCTGGCGTCTGTCCTGGGAGCAGCTGCAGCCGTGCCTGGACCGGGGTGCCACGCTGGCCTCCCGCCGGGACCTGTTCTTTCACCAGGCCCTGCATAAAGCACGGCATGTGCTGGAGGCACGGCAGGACCTCAGCCTGCACCCGCTGATCCGGGCTGCTGTCCGTGAGGGCTGCCCTGGACCCCTGCTGACCACGCTGGACCAGGGTGAGAGTGCTAGGCATAAGTGCTAGGGAGCCAGACCCACGTTATCTGCTGTCCTGCCATCTGGGCATCAACCTGAGGGTGCTAGGGAGCCACAGGAGACTGTAAAAGCAGGGGAGAGAGGCAACTGGAATTTACTTTTAATTGGGTCAGAGGCTGGGGCCTGTTAGCATCAGCAAACCCTGCATACTTTGTCCTGGGTTGGGGATGTGGTAGTGTGGCCAGCTCTACCTGAGGTTCCAGCAGAATGCCTGGGGGTTCAGAGCTGTAGCCTCATATGTGGCCCCAGTGACTGTGGAAAATTAACCCCACTTAAGCCATTCACTAACAGCCACACAGGCAGTTTGACCCCGAGATAATGCTGGGTGGGGAGTAAAACGGCTGGGGCTGGCAGGATGAGAACTTTGCCAGGCAAAGGAACGGGGAATGCACTCACTGGCGAGGAAACATCTTGGGCAAAAGCAAAGTGGTAGGAAGGTCCTGGAGTCTTTGGGGACTGTTCAGTAGCTGCCTTCTCTTGGCGGGCAGTGGAATTGGGGGTCGACTCCCTTCCCATCTACTCTTAATTCCTTGTCCCTCAGTTGCAGCTGGTGCAGGAGACCCTGGTGTAGCAGCGCGGGCGCTGGCCTGTGTGGCAGATGTGCTGGGCTGCATGGCAGGGGGTTGTGGAGGTCTGCGGAGCGGACCAGCTGCCAATCCTGAGTGGACACGGTCCTTCTCCTACCTGGAACGTGGTGACCTGGCAGGGGGTGTGGAGGCGCTTGCCCAAGAGCGGGACAAGTGGCTGAGCAGGTGGGTGCTAATGGGAGTCAGAGACCTTTGAGAAGTGTGGGCCATCCTTGGAGACTGAAATCTGAATAGAGCTGGGGACTTCTCTGGGTCATCCAGGGCAGTAGAGTCCCCAAGCCCAGGCTGTCCACCCCCAGCTTGGGCCTCCATACTACCATCTCTCCCCCTCTTGGCAGGCCAGCCTTGCTGGTTCGAGCTGCCCGCCACTATGAGGGAGCTGAGCAAATTCTGATCCGCCAGGCTGTGATGTCGGCCCAGCAGTTTGTCTCTACAGAGCTGGTGGAGCTGCCAGCACATGGGCAGTGGGTGGTGACTGAGTGCCCTGCCCGTGTGGACTTCTCTGGTGAGCCTCTTCTGGTGGCTGGGGGTGAGGGTAGCCACCCAGAGCCAGGTTGGCAGTCCCTGTGACCACCTTGGTTTTGCCATACTGCCGCAGGCGGCTGGAGTGACACACCACCCCTCGCCTATGAGCTTGGTGGGGCAGTGCTGGGCCTGGCTGTGAGAGTGGACGGCCGTCGGCCCATTGGGGCCAGAGCACGCCGCATTCCTGAGCCAGAGCTGAGGCTGGCACTGGGGCCTCAGCCGGACGACATGACTGTGAAGATAGTTTGCCGGAGCCTGGACGACCTGCAGGATTACTGCCAGCCCCACGCCCCAGGTTAGGGCACCCCTGTACATCTGTGGTGGGGATGGCACACACAGCTAGCTGGGGATGGGGGTGGAACCTGTGGAACTCTCCACGGACTGGGGCCCTGACCTGGGGGGCTACCCAGTCTGGCTGAGGGGCCCGGAGAAAGGAAAGGGCTGAAGTCATCCTGCCTAGGCACATGCAGGTACAGAAAGGTACAGATGACATATTTGTTCATGTTGGGGAACACCCTATGACCTCAAGTCCAGAGGCCCTTTTGTGGCTTGGGGATAAGGCTTTTATGCTGCTGGGCTTTCGTCCCATCAGATGAGCCCTATGCTGGGCTGGGAAACAGCTGGTCTAGGGGTGTCCACTTCTGCCCTCAAGAGACCAATCTCCTGGCTGGGGTCTATCCCTCCACAGGGGCCCTACTGAAGGCGGCTTTTATCTGTGCGGGGACCATCGATGTCTGCTCCAAGATCCCGCTGAGCGAGCAGTTGCTGCGTGCCTTTGGGGGTGGCTTCGAGCTGCACACCTGGTCTGAGCTGCCCCATGGCTCTGGCCTCGGTAAGTGGACCCTACCCCCAGCTGCCCTCTTGCCCATCACCTCTGTCCTCACACTCTAGCCTCACCTCCATTCCCCTTCTCCCAGCACAGAGGGAGTAGGGCAGGACTGGGTAGGACACTACCATTTCATGCCTGGCCCCCTCCTCCACTCCCTGCAGGCACCAGCAGCATCCTGGCGGGCACTGCCCTGGCTGCCTTGCAGCGGGCTGCTGGCCGGGCGGTGGGTACAGAGTCCCTGATTCATGCCGTGCTGCACCTGGAGCAGGTGCTCACCACAGGTATGTCCTGTGTGGGAGAGAGGTCACTGGCACTTTAAGGGTCTCCGGAGGCTCCCCTGGATTTGCATGTGATTTGCCAACAGCCACATAACTGCTGCCCCTTAAAATGCTTAGTTTTTTCTTATCAGAGCACTGACTCTGACTCTCCGTTGGTTTTCAACTTGAAATATTTCTACTTCAAAGCTAGTATTTGATGAGCATCTACTAAGTGCTTCTGTCCTATAGGGCCGCTATGAGTCGCAATCGACTTGACGGCAATGGGTTTGGTTTTGGTTTGGACTAAGTGCTAGATTCTGTGCCGCACCTATGACTTGTATTAGGCACCTGTTTTCACTAGGTGCTGTTCTTCATGACTGTCCCTCGAGGGCGAGGCTGGGGAGAGCTGGACTTGGAGTAGGGGACAGGATTGTCAGCCTGCCCTTCTGGTAACTTGCCCTTCCCTTGGCTTATGATCATTTGTACCACTCCCCCTTGTCCCCACTCCATGCCCCTACTCTGGCATGTGGCTGTGATCATAATGGAATGTTACCAGCACCAGACTTCTCTCTCCTCTTTGCCACTGGGGCCCCTAGGAATCGATGCCTAATGTAGAGCAGCCAGAGGTTTGTCTGGCTCCAGATCCTAGGGTATCCTGTTCACCTCGGGAGGCCAGTCCTTGTCTCTGGGAAGGAAACTTCCACAGACGTGTAGATAATATGGTATCTTCTAGTCACTCTGCAGCCAGCTCCCTCTTTCCTTGTAATGACTCACATCCCATAATAAGTAGTCATTAGCAACAGGGACAGATGGGGAGGTCTTTTCAGTTTCCTTTTGAGGTATACCAATCAAATCTTTATTCAGTCCACTGATGACTATGTATTGTGTGTCCACTCTGCATTGGGCCCTGGGGATAAAATTACCAAAAACAGCATCCTTGCCCTCAAAAGTTATCTCGTTTATTGGAGGAAGACATCAATCAATAAGCACATGAATGAATGTATAATGCTCTGATGCTCTGGTGCAGAGGGGCATGTTTAAGGAGTTCTTGGCATTCTGGGCCCTGCAACACCACCATTTTCCGGCTGTAAAGTTCTAGTTGCCTCCTGCCATTTGCATTTTATACTTTAAATCTTTGCTGGTCCTTCCCCTAATATCGAGGGACATCCCAGAACCATCTCAAGTTTTATAGTTTTTATATAGCTGCAAGAGGAAAAGAGATCTGTACCTTTCATTATTAAAGTTAAGATGCACACAATCTCATGTTAGTTAAGAGATGCTAAAAACTTACTTTTAACAAACTTTCTATCAGAAAAGACAGAGTACAAGGGGACTGCTAGGCTACAGAGAAAGTCCTGTATCACCTCCATCTCTGGCTAGAGCTCCCGTAGGAGGGGGAGAGGTTAGTGTAAAATCTTTATCCTTCAGTGATGTTTACCCAAGTGCCAGTTACACATAAGATCTGAAACAAAACTCAGGCCTTGTAAATTCCAGGCTTGGCTCCAGGGTGAAAATGCTTTCCCGCGCTGGGATTGTCCTGCTCCCAGGGCTGAGGGCAGAAACTGCAGAGCCCACCTGCCCCACCTACGGTTAGGGGAAGCTGTCTTCCCACACAAGTCCCAGCCAGGGGTGCAAGCCAGGAGCCTGGGTTGGGAGAACGAAGCTGGGGAAGGTAGACTCCAAGAGTGACAGGGCCCTGGGATGGATTGCAGGAGGTGGCTGGCAAGACCAAGTGGGTGGCCTGATGCCTGGCATCAAGATGGGGCGCTCCCGGGCTCAGCTGCCCCTGAAGGTGGAGGTGGAGGAGATCACTGTGCCTGAGGGCTTTGTCCAGAAGCTCAATGACCACCTGCTCCTGGTGTACACGGGCAAGACCCGCCTGGCCCGAAACCTGCTGCAGGTGAGCCACAGCCCCAGGAGGAAGGGAGGCAGGTGGCTCAGCTGGGCCCAGGTCCTCATGCCACCTCTCCTGTCCCGTCTGCAGGATGTGCTGAGGAGCTGGTATGCCCGGCTGCCTGCTGTGGTGCAGAATGCCCACAGCCTGGTGCGGCAAACAGAAGAATGTGCTGAGGCCTTCCGCCAAGGTGAGGACTTTCTCCAGGGGCAATCAGGGCAGCAGGAGGGCCTTGTCTCTGTGGGTCTCAGAGGCCAGGGCCTTTGCAGGCTTGGTATAGGCCCCAGGTATTAGGCCACTGGGCAGGAGCTCTTGACTAGCTTTCTGGGAACAGAAGCCCTCTGTTTGAGCTCTTGAGGGTCTCAAACCTGGGTGGGAGCCAATCTCAGGACAAAACTTGCATCATATGGAAGGCCCTCAAGCCCCCTCTCCTCCCACCCAGATGCAGATGAAGGAAGAGGCTTGGCCCCATAACAGTTCTAGGGAAGTCAGCTGAGTAGGGTTCCAAGTGTGTGCTAGGCACTGTGCCAGCCACTTTATGCTAATCAGTCTTTAAAACTACCCTGTGAGGTAGGCTTTCTTACTCCTGTTTTCCAGCTAGCACTGGAAACCAGGTTCTTAACCATGACACTGGTTAAGTAGTGCCTCACGGCACTTCATTCAGTCAACAAATAGGCACTGAGAGAATATCCTGGCCCAGGCACATCATATCCTTCTGCCCCCACCAGGAAACCTGCCTCTCCTAGGCCAGTACCTGACCTCATACTGGGCGCAGAAGAAGCTCATGGCTCCAGGGTGTGAGCCCCTGGCAGTGCGGCGGATGATGGATGTCCTCGCGCCTCACGTGCATGGCCAGAGCCTGGCAGGTGCAGGTGGCGGGGGGTTTCTCTATCTGTTGACTAAAGAGCCACGGCAAAAGGAGACTCTGGAGGCTGTGCTGGCAAAGACTGAGGTACCTGATGTTGTTGGGGTACAGTAGATGGTGGGGGCTGGCAGACCTCCCTATAGCCCACCAGCTAACCAGGAGCTACTCCTGCAAGCCCCCCGGCCCTTTAGCCTTTGTTCAGCCTCCAGAAGACCCAAGATTTGCCCAGAACCCTCTAAACACTTCTTGTCCTTTGTTCGCAGGGCCTCGGGAACTACAGCATCCACTTGGTAGAAGTGGACACTCAGGGCCTGAGCCTGCAGCTGTTGGAGAGGGGAGCCTCAACATGATGATCAGTCCCACGAGGCCTGTCTGCAAGAGGGGAAAACCTGTTGCTGCAGCGGCCCCTCCCTTCCCCCACGAGAGCTCACAGCCCTTTCCTCACCACCCATCACTTTGCAAATCGGCTTCCAAAGGAAGGCGACCTGAGTTTAGACAGCCTTTCTGGAGATTGGTGCAGCAAACAGTGCTTGGGAGCAGCACTGCGACCAGGCTGACAGTGGCCTAGGTTTGGCCTCTGTCCCATCTGGACATAGGAAAGTTCTAAGCTCAGTATCCCATGTGGCCTTTACAAATCCCATGGCCTAACTTGGGCCATGGCCTTCTCACTTAGCAAATGACTGGGGTCCTGTGATAAGGCTTGCTCTAAAGAGGCCATTTTTGAAGCATTTTTAGAGTTCAGGCTTCTGCATGAGTACAGACTTCATGCTCAACACTCCCTCCCTAGGCTGACTTGCTGCAGTTTGCAAAGTCTCAGTCTAGCCATAGAATTATTTGAATTTGTTAGGAGGAGAGAATATTTAGGGGTTTAGACAGGGAAGGCAGGAAGGACTGGTGCCCTCTGGCTGAGACTGCAGATTTGCCTGAAGACTTTGCAGATACTTTTGGGACACCGCTCCTTTCAAAGCCTATAGCAAGTAATAGGTGCCCATAATGGAGGTGACCCAGGACCTGGCATGCCTTTGCCCTGAAGCCTCAGTGGTCCATCCTCAGCTGCTCCCTCCCCTCTATCATCTGACTCCAGATGTTCCTCCTCCTAGCTCTGGGCCTTGCTCCCTTCTTGTACTCCCATGGGTCCATGTCACTGCTTTCTCTCATCCCCTGCTTGAGCTGGGGAGCATAACTGCTGAGGCCCCAGCTTTCACTTTTGATGGGGGGTGGGTGGGGAGTCCATACCCAGGTCCGTGTCAATGAGCCAGTGCAGTCTCGAAGCAAGCCACTGCCAACCCAGGTCTTAGCCAGTGACACTGTGGACTGTGCCAAGTCACCCAGTGCCTATGGACAATCGCTTCTCAAGACTCCAACCTTCTTGGAATAAATTCACCTTGCCCTTCAAGGTTGTCTTTTTTGATCCTGCTGGGAGCAGTTCTCACTTTCCCCTGGCACTGAGGGAAACTGCCCCTGGATGTTGTCGTGAGGATCCAAGAGGGGGGATAAAGGTCCAGGATTGGGTGAGGGCTCCTGATCTCACGTGGGTCCCCAGAGGTGGCCATGCATCTCTCTGGGTATGGGAGGAGGCAGATGTTTTAGGCTTTCACCTTCACATTCCGTGCAAGTGTGGACTCGCCTGCCTAGCAGCACTCAGGCCTCCCTGGGAATAGCACACTGGCATCTCTCAAAGGAGTATCTTTATTCAGGGTGATCATAAACATTACAGTCTCATAAACATTATAAGTCAAACCTAATCTCCTAGGTCCCCAGATCGTACCCAAGTGCTCTAAAGGCTGCCAGGAAGCGGCCTGTTTGCTGTAGTGTCTGAGGATGAGGGAATGCTGCCCATTCAGAAAGTTGGCCTGGTCATCATGCTGTCTACCCTGGCTTTCCCACCTAATTAGGAGCCTCGGGGGACTGGCCTCTCGTGGAGGAGAACAGGTTGCCCTGAACGCGGCACCCAGCTAGGTCTGAGGGCAGAAGAATGGAGTGAGCCCAGGCCTTGTTTCCCTGTTGTAGATGGTCTGGGCTGTCAGAGCTCCCCGAGCCCAGACAGCCTTTCTCAGCGCTTGGCCATAGCTGCTTAGAGAATGAGCCCTGACCTGTCTGGCCCAGGTGGGCTCACCCTGGCAGCTATAGGCGCAGCCTCTTGATGTCCTCACTTCGGAAGTCTATGCGCAGAGCTAGCACCTGGCGGACTTCAGCAGGGGTAAGGCGCCATGTTAAGGGGCCGGAGTTGGCACCCCAGTAGTCTAGGATCTCGGTCACCTGTGGGAAAGGCACAGAGAAAAGTTAGCAAAGAGAGGGCCAGCCTGAGGGAAGGCTTCATGAGAGGCACAGCAGGGTTGCTCAGGAAGAAGGTGCCCTGCAGGGCTTGGCCACCAGTGTAGACATGGTTTGGAGAAAGTGGCAGGGATCCAAACACTGCCTCTGCCTCTCTTCCCAGTCACCTTCCAAAGGCCAGGCTGATGAGCTGCACTAGGGAGGCCGCCTCACGTACCCGTTCTAGATTGAGGATTGTGGCCATCTGGGAGAGCCGGGCGAACTTGTCTCGGATGGTCCAGGTGGTCACTGTGGTAAGGTAGGCAATGAGTGACCTCAGCTCCTTGTCAAACTGCAGGCCGCCCAGCTGCAGGAGAACAGAGCCATCATTCTTTTAAGGCCTGACTGTCTTAGTTACCTAGTGCTGCTAGAAAGACCACAAGTGGGTACAAGTGGGCGGCTTTAACAAACAGAAATTTATTTTCTCACAGTTTGGGAGGCTAGAAGTCTGAATTGAGGCTGCCAGCACTAGGGGAAGGATTTCTTTCTCCGTCAGCTCTGGGGGAAGGTCCATGTCTCTTTGAGCTTCTGCTCCTGGGCAATCTTTATGTGGCTTGGCATCTCTCTTCCCCCATCTGTGCTTGCTTACTTGTCCTAATCTGCTCTGTTTATATCTTGTAAAAGATTGACTCAAAACGCACCCTACACTAATCCTGCCTCATTAGCATAACAAAGACAACCCATTCCCAAATGGAATTATAACCACAGGCATAGAGGTTAGGACTTACAACACATATTTTTGGGGGACAATTCAATCCATAACATTCTACCCTTTGGCCCCTCAAAATTCAATACCTTCCCACATGCAAAATGGATTTACTTTATCACATGATCCTTAAAGTATTAAATCGACTCCAAGTCCAAAATCTCATCTTCTGAATCATACGCAGAGCCCTGGTGGCACAGTGGTTAAGAGCTACGGCTGCTAACCAAAAGGTCAGCAGTTTGAATCCACCAGCTACTCCTTGGAAACCCTATGAGGCAGTTCTACTCTGTCCTATAGGGTTGCTATGAGTCAGAATCAACTCAATGGCCATGGGTTTGGTTTTTTTGGTTTTGAATCATATGTGGGTGATACTAGGCATATTCCATCCTGGGACAAAATTCTTCATCTGAGAACCTCTGCAATCTAGAATACAGGTTATCTGCTTCCAAAATACAATGGTGGAACACCTACAAGGTATACATTTCCATTACAAGTGGGAAAAACTGGAGGGAAAGAAGGCACCAAGCAAGTCCAAAACCCAGCAGAACAATTTACATTACCTTTCAAGGCTTGAAAATAATCCTGTGTTCTTTGGGACCATCTAGGCAAGAACTCTGCCTCCATACTCTGGGTGTTGGCCATACTCTTGGATTCTGAGTGGAGGCCCCTGGTGGGCCCTGAGCTTCAGCTACACCTTCCAGGCCCACTGGGAAGGCAACTCTGCTCCGGTGGTTTGAGGCGGGCCCATTCTCCCTAGTCCATTTGAGTGGCAACTCCAACCGCTCAGCCCCGGCAGGCCCCGTTCTTCTGCCCCTTGGGCGTGGCAGCCCAGTCCCCTCAGCTTTGGGCATCAGCCCTATCCTCTTGGCCAAACTGAATGGCCTGAATGGCAGCCTGACACTCTGGAACTGAGTTGGTAAAGATCTGACTCTTTGAAACCTAGGAGGCCGTGGCTCTACCCTTGGAAACCCCAGAGGCAGCAGCCCCACCCTTTGAGACCCCAGAGGCTGTGGCTCCACCCTTTGAGACCAAGGCAGCTCTGCTTCTTGTGCTTCTTCCAAAACTTCTGTTCATCTCCTTGCTCCAGGGATAGTTCTGTTCTTTTCTTGGAGAACAACCGATGTAGCTCCTTTGGCATGTTTCCTGCCTATAGAATTCCAAGAGGCAGATATTGTTCTTTCCCTGTCCCCTTCAGTTTAAGCTGATGTTTTCTGCTGTGGTAGTTGGTTAGATCCATCAGTCACAGGCTTAATCTCTTTAACAAAAGATTGTGTAGCCACGTCCTTGGTAAAAATTCTAGGACATGTGTCCTTAGTTTGTACATAATTTTCCAAATCTTTATGTTTTGTTTTCATTTTGCACAATTCATTTTCAAGTCCATCTGTTTCCTCTTGCATTTTACTATAAACAGCAAGGAGAAACCGCATGGCCCCTTTAAGAACTTGCTTAGAAATTTCCTTAGGCCATTCAAATTCGTTATTTATAAGTTCTACTTCCACCAAACCTTTGAACATAATTCAGACAAGTTCTTTGTGA
This sequence comes from Elephas maximus indicus, assembly GCF_024166365.1. Lineage (NCBI taxonomy): Eukaryota > Metazoa > Chordata > Mammalia > Proboscidea > Elephantidae > Elephas > Elephas maximus. The sequence goes on along the minus strand of NC_064839.1, from coordinate 40,038,797 downwards.
CTGCATAAAAAGCAATGCCCTTCCTCCGTTGTCCAATCACGTGTTCATCATTTTCTTTTAAAGACTCACCAGAAGCACATTTAACATCCACCTTTCTAGCACCATTCTATTGCTAGTGCCATATGTACTCTCCAGACGACAGAGACCTTCTCTATAGCTCTCCTCACTTCCTTCTGAGCCCTCACCAGAACTGCCTCTGAGATCCACAATTCTACCAACAATCTCTTCAGGGCAATCTAGGCTTTTACTACTAAAAAAAATAGGCACCTTAAAACTCTTCCAGCCTTTCCCCATTACCTAATTCCAAAACTGCTTCCACATTTCAGGTATGTTAGAGCAGCACCCCACTCTTCCAGTACCAAATTCTGTCTTAGTTATCTAGTGCTGCTGTAACAGAAATACCACATGTGGGTACAAGTGGGTGGCTCTAACCAACAGAAATTTATTTTCTCAAGTTTAGGAGGCTAATAGTCTAAATTCAGGGTGACGGCTCTAGGGGAAGGGTTTGTCTCTGTGGGCTCTGGGGGAAGATCCCTGTCTCTTTGAGCTTCTGCTCCTGGGTGATCCTCGTGTACCCTGGCATCTTTCTCTCCCCATCTGCTTGCTTGCTTGTCCTAACCTGCTTTTTTATATCCTGTAAGAGATTGACTCAAAAGACACCTTACGCTAATCCTGCCTCATTAACGTTACAAAGATAATCCATTCCCAAATGGGATTATAACCACAGGTATGCTGTTGTGTACCATCAAATCAATTCCTATAGGACACAGGAGAACTGCCTCAGAGGGCCTCCAAGGTGTAATCTTTATGGAAGCCGACTAACACAGCCATAGAGGTTAGGATTTACAACATCTATTTCTGGAGGACACAATTCAATCCGTAACACTGGCCACCTGGACACGAAGAACTGCCCCCTAATCTCCCCAGAGCTGGGCTGCGCAGCCAGCTGGGCCTCTGAGGTGCCCTGTGGCTCTGGTTGCTCCAGTGCCTCAGAAGCCAGGGCAGGACTGGGCCAGATATGTAGGCCTGGAGGTGGCAGAGAGGGGAGAGAAGTCCTGGGGTGGCAGGACGTCTCCGTCAGAGGAGAACATAGCCTTACCCGGTTGAAGGTAGATTTCAGCACCACTTTCTCCAACTCAACTGCAACAAGGCTGGTCATGAGGCTGGTCAGGCTGTCATAGATGACTGGGGACAGGCTGGCCTGCACACAGAAGGGAGACATTAATGAGAGCCCTTTTCTGGCCCTCTGCTTCCACAGGGGAGTCTTTGGGAGTGGGAGCTGTTACATGAGGCCACTGGGATTATTTCTGCAGGCTGGAGCTTGGAAAGGCTTTCAGAATTCCCAGAAGGACTGAGATGAGAAGCTACAGCTGCTGGTTTGGGCAGAGATGGACAATTCCATAAGCTGGTCCCTAGAACCCCTGCTCACCTTGAACTCTGCCATTTGCTGCTCCAAGTTAAGGATGAACTGTTGTACCCAAGGGTCGTTGGCCTCATAGTCGTTGAATTCTTCCTATCATCAGAAAGCAAGGTGGGTCACTGTGGGCCTCTCTCCAGGAAGTATCATTCACTCTCACCTCTCTAAGGAAAACAATGCAAGCAGTCCTTCTTCCCCTGTAGCTTCTGACAAATCCGGCTTAAAAACAGCTTGGATACCCAGGCCGGCAGACACTGCTGCCGCTTCTGCATAACACTTCCAGCCAGCAAACAGCCTTGCACCACAGTAGTGGCTCAGATAACATGGTGGCATTTCATTCCTTCTGACAGTTCATGTTCAACGGGAATGAAATCACTAGGCTAGGGAAAAAAGCTTGTAAGTCTATGATAAAAGTCTATGATAGGTGGGGCAAAATAAAAGGGGATGAGTCTGGTCAAGGCAAACTCCCTTTAGATGCCTCTCCCTGAGCCCTTTTTTTTTTTTTAATTTTTATTGTGCTTTAAGTGAAAGTTTACAAATCAAGTCAGTCTCTCACACAAAAACTTATATACACCTTGCTACATACTCCCAGTTGCTCTCCCCCTAATGAGATAGCCTGCTCCCTCCCTCCACTCTCTCTTTTCCTGTCCATTTCGCCAGCTTCTAACCTCCTCTTCCCTCTCGTCTCCCCTCCTCCCTGAGCCCTCTTGATCGCAGGAACAAACTGGGGAGGAAACTGGCCTTCTGAGGGTGAGGGAAGTAGGCTTGGGAAGCAAAGGGAGGTCTAATCTGTTCAGACAGCTCCACTGCCCTCAGCTGGGGAGTGGGGGAGCAAAGGGTAATCCTGGGCTTGATGGCTGCTTCTGGTCAGGCTGACCTCCTCGATGTTGTGGGAGACGGAAAGAAAGGTATTGATCCAGGGTTGCACCTGCGGCTTGACTGCTGTGCTGTTTAGCTCTGTCAACCCTTCCTGCATAAGGACAAGGCAGTGACATGTCAGACACAGGAGGCGTACGTCCCATCCCTTCTCTTTCTTCTCCCCCATTCAGTCTTTGACTGCCAGGGCATTCTTCTAGCTCTGAGGCTTTCTGCAGGCCCTGCCTGAAGCATGGCAGAAATAATGCTAATAAAAGAGGCCAGGAACAACCTGTCCCTTTCCAGATTTGTGCTGATTCAGGTCCGGGCCAGAGTTGAAGCCTTGAAGCTCTTAACGTAAACTGGTAAACTCAAAAGAGACATTTTTGAGCCCTGATGGTGCAGTGGTTAAAGCGATCAACTGCTAACTGAAAGACTGGCTGTTCGAAACTATCAGCGGCTCCACAGAAGAAAGACGTGGCAGTCTGTTTCCACAGAGATTTATAGCCTTGGAAACCCAATGGGGTTGTTATGAGTCAGAATTGACTTGAAGCCAGTGGGTTTTTTTTTTTTTTTTTTTGTAGTAGGCAGCACTATGGGTAAGGCCAAGGAGCAGGTCTGAATAACCACATGGATCCATTTCCTCTAAGGGTCCTTTGGCATAGTGGGGGCCAAGGGAAGATCAGAACTCTGGCTTATCAACCTGACAAGAGGGAGAGAACTGTACTGCTGAAAAACCAACTGTTCCTTTAGTCTCAAGGGATGCGTACTTCAGTGGCTCGGACGCTACTAACCCTGTCTCCTGTTTCCTTGTACACCATGGGGCCCATTATAAGCCAGTAACAATTTTCTCAGAGCAACATGCAGGTACTGGGTTCTGTTAGCAGTTGAACCTGGGGCTTACCTGCAAGAGATCTCGGAATTTGTTGGACACAGCAGCCAAGTCAGAAAGGCAGCTGTCAAACTTGGCCTGGGCCTGCTCCCCTCCAATGCCCTGGCTGAAAAGCTTGGTGCAGTCACTCTAGGAGAGAACACCCAGCATTGAGCATGCCTGGGACATAGGAATGTGAGGAGGGAGGAAAGGAAGCCAATGTGCAGCCAGTCTTTTCTCCTACTCCAGCCTTCTTTGGGAGCAGCCTAGGGCCTATCCTAGGTAAGAGCCTCAGAGGAGTTTCAGAAAATCTGGATTCTGTCCTACCCAGTTTGTCTCCCACTCCCCGCTTTGTAATATAGGGGTACCAATATCTGAGGGGTGTGAATAAGAAACAAAAATACCAGAAAATTTTTCTAACCTTAAGTCAGACAGTTCTAAGTTCAAATCCTGGCTCAGCCATGGATTAGTTGAGGGACCTTGGACAAATGATTTAAGGTTCCTGAGTTTAAATTTCCCTGTTTATAAAATGGGAACACGAATTCCAGCTCCCACGGGTGTTGTGAGAGTTGTATGAGATGATGCATAAATTGCTTAGGCCACTGCTTGGCACACAGTAGATATTGAGGAGATACAAGCTATTGCTGACATGGTTTCTCCTTCTTCAACGTTTTGGTCTGGCTGACAAAGGGAGATCATCATGATCATAACTAAGGCTTACTGTGTACCAGGCTGTGCTCAAGGCATTTACTTTTATTAATTAAAGCTCCTACCCTATAAAGTAGTGCTGCATTGTACAGATGAAGAAACTGAGGCACAGAGAAGTAAATAACTTACCCAAAGCCACACAGCAGTAAAGTCACAGAGCTGGGATTCAAGCCCAGGGATGCTGGCTCCAGAGGGCCTGATCCTGAACACTGCACTAGAGCCTTAGGTCGAGAACGCCACAGGGGGAATGGCTTAAAGCTCAAGATGCTTTAGGTGGCCAGGAGCTGCTCACATTTCTTGTAGCTGCCTTAGAAAGTTTGTGCTGTGTTGGCTACAGCAGGAGAAGCCAAAGCCTCACTTGGGGTATGTACTACTGTAAATTCTCATCTGACTGCTCTCTGTGAGCCTCCCTTAGAAATCTGCTAGCTGTTAGGCCTCTCTTCCCTGTGTGCTGGCTCCCAGCCTTCTCCTCAGTCTGCCCAGCCCTAAAGCCAACATTTAACACCAGCTTTGAGCTCACTAGCTTTGGGCCCTTTGCCTCTGCTGTAAAGCCCCCTCCTCTCTACAAGTGCCCACCTGGATACAGGACTCCTGGCCTCCTCCCTTTCTCCAGAGGCAGAGTTTGGGAGTGGGGAAGAGCTGGGCTCCTCATTTTCTAATAATAAAGTAACTGATACATACTGTTATTTTTAATTATTAAAACAATAAATATCACTGCATGCCTATCATGTACCAGGTGTTTTATATCATTATTTCATTCAATTCTCACAACAACCTTTTGGGGTAGAGATCATTATCTCTGTTTTATAAATGAAGAAACTGAGGCTCAGGGGAGTTACAGAACTTGCCTAAGACTACACAGCTGGTCACTGGGCAAGTGAAGATTTGAACTTAGGCGTCTCTGATTTCAAAGCCCAAGCAATTTCCGTTATATTATGCTGTCTTCCTTTCAGAAATAACAACAGCAACCAGCTTTGTACAGAGTGTGGTGAATCCTATACCATCTTAACTTCTTAAATTTATAGAAGTTGTTATCACTTTTTAAAGTGCTTTCAACTATATTTTTTTGTTATGCCACCCAACAAACCAAAAGTAACGTACAGAGATCTGTATCTCATTTTATAGACAAGAGAACTGAGGCTCAGAGAGTTAAGGGACTTGTCCAAGCATTTGCTGGGAGATTTAATTTGAATTCTAATTAATTAACTAATTAATTAATTCTTCCAAATCTTGGGCCAGAGCTCTTGCCATATGGTCAGTCACTAGTAGACACCTTCGAGTGGTCTGAAGGAGACCTGGCTCATGCCAGGGGATGCCACGATCTCTACCAGGATGAGTGCACAGGGCTCGCTCCCAAAATGAGGCCTTGGGGAGGCTACAGCTGCTGAAAGCAGATAGGTTACTTCCCCTGTACCTCCAGTGTCTTCTTCAGAGTGGATATGTTTTCACTGCATACCTCCACGTTGTTCAGAGTCACCTAGGAGATGAAGACAGAAGAACATGACTTCCTGCTCATTGGTACTTGCTGCCCTCCAATGCCAGATTTGTTGACAGTTACACTCCATGTGGCTCAGAGATGGGCTACCTGGAGTTCAAACTCAAGTTAAGGAAAGCACACACTACTGTCATCCAGCAGGATGCTCTGCTCTAGTGTTGGCAAAATGGTGAACCAGGCTCCCCCTTTCTGCTGTTCCTGACACCAAGGCAGCAAAGCCATCTGGATCTCTGAGGTAGAGACCCCAGGTTTCAGGTCTTTTTGCTCCACGTTAGCTACAGACCAGAAATGACGTAGACACACAGCTCTGTGGTAAGTCCTGGGCTCCAAACCTCCAGCCCAGGTCAGTGATGTAAAGGTTGACACTCATTCAAGAAATGCTTCTGTGGGCCTACACCTAGGAGCTGTTTTCCTGTACATTATCTCACTGACCCTTCCTGATACCCATGCAAAAGAAGCATTAAATCTATCTTATAGGAGGAAATGAGACTCCTTAGAAGGTGAAATGACTCACCAAGGCCAATCAACAGGTGAATCAGCAAATACTTATTGAACGCCTGGTATGTGCGAGGCACTGTTCTAGGCATTGGGGATAAAGCAGTTAACAAAATACACAAAATCTACTCCCTCATGTGAGTTTACATATCAGAAAGGAAGTCAGATAATAAACAAATATGACTATATGTATTCTATATAATATTCTATATGCATTACATCATATCAGATAGTGAGAATGCCATGAAGAAAAATAAAGCAGAGAAAAGGAAAGAAACTTTGTGACAAGGTCACAAAGCTAGAGCCAGAATACCAGTTCAGGCTCTGGCTTAGGCCTAGTGCTCCTTCTCCGGTCCCAGGGCTGCTTCTGTTATAACTCACCTGCCTTATAATCTAGGTACAGAAATACCAATCATAAAAAGTAGCACATGACAAAAGTGGTAATTAAGGCACAAACTGCTATGGCCACTTTAGAGGAAATAAAAAACATTTTCATCTGAGGTATTCAAGGAGGCTCCACAGCAGAGTTGGTATCTGAGCTGAACTAAAAAGCCTGGAACACAACTCTAACAGGAGATGAGGGCGTGTCCACTCCTCCACCCCCACCATTCTCTCTAGCTCATTGTCCTCTTAGATATTTTCTTAACAGTACTTAGGATTACCCATTATCTTGTTTGCTCTCAGCCTTCCCCACTAGACTGAGAGCTCCATTAGGGCAGGGATCTAGTCTGTTTATAGTTTTATTGCTCAGGCAGCACCATCCAACAGAAAGTTCTGTGATGATGGAAATGTTCTTGAGCACTTAAAATGTTGCTAGTATGACTGAGGGACTGGATTTTTAATTTCAATTTAAGTAGCTACATGTGGCTAGTGGCTACCAAATTGGGTAGTACAGCTCTAGAACGGAGAACTGTGCCTGATACATAGAAGTTCCTCATTTGTTGAACGAATGAATGAGTGAACAAATGTGTTCTGGAGAAAGGATAAAAGGTGTTTGGGGATCGGCAGGATCAGTTCGCAGACACGTGCAGGGAAGTGGCAAGAGGCAGAGCTGCAGAGGTGAATGAATTGGGTGCTAGGCTGAAAAGTCAGCCCTTTGCCCTGTGGATAATGGGGTGGCACTGAGGATTTGTTGTTGTTGTTAAGAATATATACAACAAAACATACCAATTCAACAATTTCTACATGTACAATTCGACAACACTAATTGCATTCTTTAAGTTGTGCAACCATTCTCGTCCTCCTTTTCTGAACTGTTCTTCCCCCATTAATGTAAACTTATAGATTGAGATTAGAGAATCTCCCTCATCTTCCCAAGAGTGCTTTTCTTGTGAATGCTCAATATTAAAAAACCATGTTGGTGACAGTGCTGCTAAGGCCATTCTGTGGTTCCAAGCATAGGGCATGCCAAAACAAAGGCCACTGACACCATAGCTTGCTGGAGAAATAACTAGTGTCAGAACAGCTGAAGGATGAAAGCCACAAAATAAATGTTTTCAAGGCAGTTAAGGGCATCAAGAATAATTTGTCATGAGGGGAAAATGGATTTGGGTTCAAATGGTATGGATTTCAAAGTTTCTCCTGTGCCGATAGTCCTGCATGGATGCACTCAGCTTATCCCCTGCTCACAATGAATGATGTTTCGGAACAATGGGGAATTCATCTTCATTGCCAAATGAGTCAAGGTCACGTAAGAAATAGGCCCTGTGCTGGGAGTGATGACATTTTAAGTACTTGGTGTCAGGAAAACTGGAAACCTGTCAGCAAGCATTTAGCATCACCTTCCTCATTGGCCTTATCTCCTGTAACCTTGAACAATCAAACTGTTTGACTGGGAGGCCCTGGCAGAGAGAGAGTGAATGAGCAAATGTACACAGGCTGGCAGGGGAACTACTTAGAACTAAGGGTTGTGTAGTGAAGTGGTGAAAATAAGACCACATCAGCAGGTCAGGTCACATTCTGGAGGACTTAAGCAAAGGAAGTCTAGCTTTGATGTAGTAAATAGCAAGGAGCCAAGGAATTTGTCTGAGCGGAGAAATGAAAAGAATGAAACTAAGTTCTGCTAAAAAATGAAATAGAACACAAAATGAAATATTTACATGAGTTCATGACCATAGGAGACTGGTTATCAGACCTTTGGCAAAGTTCTCCAAAGGAACCATATTTCAGAGGCAACAGTTTCTTGGAGCTGATTCTCTTTTTTTGGCAGCCACTGTGACATCCCAGATTGACAGACCCTATGCTCAGGAAGCATATTTTCAATGACAGGAAGAGACAGAGGCTGCCTAAACAGTCTTCCTTCTGATCAGTCAGATGACTAGTTACTGTGGGCTGCCCTGTGCAGGAACAGGATAGATATTAGCATGGTTAGGTGTCCGAGTCTGAAAGTAACAGTTCTTAACTCTTCTGGGGTCATAGATTCCTTTAAGAATCTGATAAAAACTAAGAACCCTGTTTCCCATAAAATGCATGTACGAAATTTTTATAAGCAATCCCAGGGTGTTCAGAGACACCTTCTGTGGACTATTGGTTGAGAGCTCTGCTGTTGGATGCTTCCTTCAGGCTCTGGGCCCCAGGAGCCAAGGAGATGCACAGCCTAGCCAGTGTAGGGGAACGCAGCAGGACGGACCTCTGATAGCACTATTTCCATTCATGCCTGACATGGCACATGCTGGAGAGGCCTGATCACGAGCTTGGGATGCATATATGTTTTTTTTTTTTTTGACTCATCTCAGACTGGCTGTTACCTTGTATAAACCTTTTCTTCCTTCCATGCTTCTTCTTCTCCAGCTGTCACGCAACTGGTAAGACTCACTGCCTCATCATATCTGTCATTCTGGGGAGCTAAGGGCTTTAAGAGGGTCACCTTTCCAGAGAAAGCTGAAAGCCTAAGAAGAAGTATGCTAGAAAAGCAGCCCTTTTAAGCCTTAGGGGATTGGCCCATCATGCTGTGTGAGACTCTCAGAGAAGAGGTCTGGAGATGTAGCATAGATGTTACAGTTAGTTCAGTGGCAGATACAAGCCAAGCTTGGTACTCAGTGCTGCCCTGAACAGCTGGGTAGTATATACTCCGGCTCAGGCTGCTTGGAAATGGGTTCTAGGGTAAGAAATGATTTGGAAATCTTTAGGAAGAGCTTTCCTTAAAGAAGGAAGTTTCCTTCTACACAGACACTGGAGGAAAAGTCTCCACCTCAAGGCTGAGCACACCGTGGCTTAGAAGTCATTGTTTTACCTCTTAAGATAAACCAACCCAGCTCCTGACCTGTGAGGCTACCTACCAGGAAGGACAGCTTGGCTTCATCAGTGCTCTCGATGCCTTTTGTGTCAAATTTGCCCTGCTGGAGGCTGCTGTGCATGATGTTCACCGCACTCGTCACCCCACGCTGGATGTCCTGTAAGGTGGTAGCCGGGAAGCCCATCCGCAGCTTGTTACACAGAACGTCCCTGGGGGGCAGAATGGGATATGGGGTCAAGCCTGACAGCACTCAATCTAGTCTTCAGAATAGCAGGACCCAAGTGTCCACTATCTTGATCCAAGAGCAGGGGTTCCTCTTTTGGAGGAATAACCAATCCTTGAGAACACTGTTGGAGACTTTCAGGAGCCAGGATACAAGAGCCAGCAATAACTCTCAAGGGCCAGATGTGGCAAGAACACACAGAGGAGCTTGGCCAATTTTTTACTCCCTGTAATGCAGTGAACTGTTTCTCCCCCAAAATATGTGTCAACTTGGTTAGGCCATGATTCCCAGTATTGTGTGATTGTCTTCTATTTGGTGATTGTAATTTTATGTTAAAGAAGATTAGGGTGGGATTGTAACACCCTTACCCAGGTCACATCCCTGATCGAATGTAAAGAGAGTTTCCCTGGGTTGTCGCCTGCGCCATCTTTTATCTCTCAAGAGATAAAAAGGAAAGGGAAGTGAGTAAAGCAGGACCCTCATACCACCAAGGAAGCGCGTCCTTTGGACCCGAGGTCCCTGCGAGAAGCTCCTAGTCTGGGGAAAGATTGATGAGAAGGCCGACAGAGAGAAAAAGCCTTCCCCTGGAACTTATGCCCTGAATTTGGACTTTTAGCCTACTTTACTGTGAGGAAATAAATTTTTTTGTTAAAGCCATCCACTTGTGGTATTTCTGTTGTAGCACCACTAGATAACTAAGACACTTCCTAAAGAGGCTTTTGGTTATCACCACTGAGCTCCAACAAACTCAAGAGAAGGCAGTATAGCTTAGTGAAAGGCAGTTCCATGTAAGAGTTGAGACCATGTAAGAGTTGAAAGAATAGATTTTGAGTCAGTCAGGCTGGACTCTATTCCTTATTCCACCACTTAAGAGGTATGTGAGCTTTGACAATTGATTGAATCTTCTCCTAGTTTCCTAATCTACAAAACAGAGCTAATAATTCCTACCTCATAGGATTGTTATTAAGACCAAATAAAAACAGATTAACAAAGTGCCCAGCCTGTAGCAACGGTGACTATGATTGTTATTACAACTACTGCCTTCATCTGAACCACCTGTTCTCTTTCCTAGGGCCTGAGGGCCAATATCCCCTTCAATCCATCCCAAGGACCACAGACGTGACCCAGAAGACACCTGGCTGCTGGACAACTGCCTGGAGCCAAAGATGTTGTAGCATGGACAGGAGTTATGTCCGGTATAGAAATGAGCTAGAATCATAAGGTGGGAAAAAAAAGGAAGAAATAAATGTGGCTCAGGAATCAATCATGACTAGAGATTTTCTGCCTCTGGAAAAGGAGTCAGCCGTACCTGAAATCAGACTCTAGCTCTGTAGTGGCGAGGTTGATCATGGCACAGAGACAGTCGATGCTGGAGCTGGACAGAGCCCTCCCAATGCACTTCTTAACGATGTAGAAGACGTCATCCACCATGCTGGATGTCAACTGGCCCTTCTCATAGCTGTCCAGAGCCACAGCCTACCCAAAAGGCAAAGCACCCAGTGAGGGCTGCTGTTCTAAGATTGTTCTGGTTACACTGGCCCTGGCTCTGCTCCCTTTTCTATGCTTTACCCGTATTTTTCCCCCCAACATGGCTTATGCTGGTCACAACTTGGAATGGATCCTTTTTACCAAAATAGCTCACTCCATCTGGGTCTGTAGCACAATGGATAGCGCATTGGACTTCTAATTCAAAAAAATAGCTCACTCCGTATTGATCACTGTGTTAGGAAATTGGACATTTAGGGCCTATGTCTTGGGGAGATCCGTAACCTGGGCCCATAAGACATCAGGAGAGGCCCTTCTTTCCCAAGGCTCCTCACTTAGGTACTTCCAGGAAGGTAGGGAACTCGAAGTCTCCCTGAGGAGCTAAGGTGTCTTTTTGAGATCCTTGGGAAAAAAGTCCCAGCTGGATATATGAAGAGCATGACAACTCCAAAGATGCCCTTTAACGATAAAAAGAAGTGACACTCAGTCTGCATGCAAGAGTATTCTCATGGAAATGTGACATGCCTCAGCCATTTCCTTGAGCCTGGCTTCTTGGACAGGAAGCCCCATTTCCAAGAGACTGTATCCTTTCCTACCTTATTGACAGTTTCCCTCATGAAGTACTCCTCCATGGTGATATATACGCCAATTAGCTCCTGCATGGTACAGCTCAACAGGCAGTTATTGAGGAGTTTGTCCAGACACTTCTGATGCTCTAAGGGAGAGACAAGAAATGAAGACTCATTTTTCTTCATCAAGGCAATTAAGCCAACTTTTTTCATCTTTTCCAGGTTCGTTTATAGTCTTTGTTCCAAATATGCACATATTTCACATAGTTATCATATCCTGTACCTGTTGCCTTTGAGTCAATTCCGACTCATAGCAACCCTATAGGACAGAGTAGAACTGTCCCACAGGGTTTCCAAGGAGCAGCTGGTGGATCCAAATAGCTGACCTTTTGGTTAGCAGCCGAGCTCTTAACCATTGCGCCACCAGGGCTCCATAGTTTTCAGAGTATGGGTATAATTTTGTATTCTTTTAAAATGTATATCATAAATATTTTCCATGTTTCTATATAGCTTGATATTTTTTTTTTCTTTTTAGCCTTATTTATAATGGCTGTGTGATATTTTATCAGATGAATAATACACATTTTTTAAAAACACTCTCTTATTTTTAGAGATCTGGGTTATTTCCAAATGTTTTGTCATTGCTCCAGATAATTGGAGATGATAATTATTGGAGACTACAGTGAACATTTTTGTACAAAGAACTTTTTTACTTCTTTTCCATTATTTCCTTAAAATTAATTAATAGGAGTGAAAAGATGTAACATTTCAGGGCAGAAACGGTAGTATATTGGGTATAACCTACTGCCGTCGAGTAGATTTCGACTCATAGTGACCCTATAGGACAGAGTAGAACTGCACCATAGAGTTTCCAAGGAACACCTGGCAGATTTGAACTGGCGACCTCTAGGTTAGCAGCCGTAGCACTTAACCACTATGCTGCCTGGGTTTCCATATTGGGTATAGAACATTTCATTCTCTCAACCAGTGCTGTCCAACAGAATTTTCTGTAAGGATGGAAATGTGCTGTCTACTCTGGTAGCCACTAGCCATGGTAGCTATTGAGCACTTGAAATGTGGCTAAATGTGACTGAGGAGCTGAGTTGTAAATTTTATTTAATTTTAATGGATTTAAATTTAAATGATCACATGTGGCTGGTGGCTACTGCATTGGACAGCACAGCTCTGAACCATGATGGCCATTATTAACACAAAGAGTGCCAAGCTCCAAATGAGCATGCATCTTCCTTTAAACACCAATTCATGGCAATGCTACCTGGGTCATATGAACAACTCCCCTGCCATGTATTATAAGCCATGGCAAAATGCCATAGATGCTGTCTTGGTCATGAGTCTCCAGTTCAGGAAACCCTGCATATACTTGCCCAGCAGGAATCAGATGATCTTAAAAACCTAAACAGTCAGTTTGTAATGAGACTGGGTTGCAGCATACCTTTTTTTTCTGATGTCACTTATCCCTTCAAAAATTGTGGTTGGGGGAGATGGAAGACTGAGGGAGGTAGTAAAAGACTTTATTTATTTTTAAGCTTTATTGGCGCAGAATTTATGTGTCATAAAATTTACCTATCTTACATGTATAGCTCACTATGTTTTAGTAACTTTATAGAGTTGTGCAACAATCATCACATGCCATTTTTAGAATATTTCCATTGCTCCCAAAAGTTCCCTCATGTGCATCTGTAGTTATGTATAACCTATTTGGACTGTTTAAGTGTTTAATCTGTCTATTTATTTACTATGTGCACATATCACCTACCTAAACCAAAGAACAAAACACCACACCAGGGCTGGTGAAGAAGCATGGTGTGGGAAAAAGAGCACAGGAAGATCATTTAATGGTTCTGGGCATCAGTTTTCCTCATCTGTAAAATGACAAGGTGATCTCAAAGGTCCAGTCCGATTCTAAAATGCGGTAAGTTTAGGTTTCCTCCTGGAAGTCATTTTGTCTGTAGATCCCCAGAGGATAACAAGCCTCAGCGATTTCCTTCATAAGAGATCTGTGGCTTAACTCTCATAAAAACAGTGAAAACTATATGGCCCAGACCACCCAGGGAATACAGGAAACACATTTTACCTTGCTTTACTTCTTCTGAGGCCATGGAGTCCCCCACCTCGAAATCTGAGCTGACCCTCTTCCTGAGAAAGCGCAGGTACAGCTCACTGCGGGCATTCATCAGGGTGACCTCAGTCAGGATGGGGTCCAGTTCCCTGAGGCACAAGGGGCAGAAGGGCTAAGCAGGAGTACACAGGATTCCCTCAGATAGGATAGCTATAGGGCAAACAGTTCCAACTCCCCTCCCCACTGGGAGGGGTCATCCTGGGTCTGCTGGCCCAATTATAATCAGAGACAGTTGTCAACCATATTTTCTATTTACATGTTTCACCTGAATCATTCACTTCCTAAAATCCCACCAGAGCTAGTCAAGAGGCTGGAGATTTTCTTTCACATGAGGCATAGACAATTTTTAATTTAAACCACAAAAACTAAAGATGGAAGCAAATAACATTTAGAAGTGCTGTCATCTTAAAAAGCTTTGGTTGTGGTTTATTTAGATCTCTAATTTACAGCGAATAAAGGAAACATCAGGCCCTAAAGAGTAGGCAATACCACCTTATATTCATATAATCCAGTGGGGTTTGCTGCTAGGGCTTGGATAGTAGAGTCAACTGGGGTGCCAACACTCAGGTGCCATGATTCTGGGTACTAGGAACAGTGCTTTTCAATTTCTAATGTGCAAAAAAATCACTTCAGCATCTTGTTAAAATGCAGACTCTGATTCAGTACATCAGGGGTGGCCTGAGATCCTACATTTCTAACAAGTTCTCAGGTGCCAATACTGCTACCACACTTTCAATAGCAAGGGTGTAAGATTCAGAATTTCCAATTCAACTAAACAGAAACTCACAGAACCAACATTTTTATTTTATGGAGGGATGTGAGGGAGAAAAGTCAGAGACAAATACTACTAACACACCTGTGTGACCCTGGATAATTCCATTTCCTCACCTACATAACAAGGGGGCTGGATGGATGAGTGCTAAGGACTTTTTCTAGTATTAAATTCTGCCCTCTATTCGTAGGGAGAAAAATGAACATTGACCTTTGCCTCACATCATACCCCAAAATTAACTCCAAGGGATCAAGGACATAATGGAAACCTGAAACTATGAAACTTCTAAAAGTAAGAAAAAAAAATCTGCAAACTTGGAATAGGCAAAGGTTTCTAAGAACAGAAAAAGGAAAACCATAAAAGAAAAAATTGATTGGACTTTATTAAATTTAAAAACTTTTGCTCTTCAAAAGCTACTATTAATCAGTACAATTCCCATAAAAATTCCAGCTGACTTCTCTGTAGAAACTGATAAACTGATCTTAAAATTCATACAGAAATTCAAGGGACTCAGGTTAGCCAAAACAATTTTGAAAAAGAAAAAGTTAAGTTCTCAAACTTCCTTATTTGACTCTCCTCTTTCTCCTCCCTGACAGGTAACTACTACTCTCCTAAAATTTTAAACTTTTACTTTTTTATAGTAAAAATAATCTATGTTGTTAAAAGAAAATCCAAACATAAAAACATATTTATTCAATCAACAGATTTTTACTGAGTACACGTTATGTGTCAGATACTGGTCCTTGGTACTGGGGATATGCCAGAAAGCAAATTATTTTATCTAGGGTAAAGATTTCTTGACTGAATTGAGTATAATCTTTGCATTTCTTTTAACAACATATACCTCTGGCGGGGAGGATGAGAGTCAATCTGGGGCCTTCAAAAGTATTGGTAATGATCTATTTCTTAAATAGCTGGTTAGTACAGTGATTGTTTTATTCTTTGCAAACCACACATGTGTTATATACACTCTTTTATAAGCATTATACATTACAATAAGAAATAATCAATAAAATATTTTAAAAACATATACCACAGTGTAACAGTGTATACTCTGAATCAAACATGATTACCAACTCAAACTCCTATGAGCTGAAGAAAAGAAAAGAATTATTACCTTGGCTCAATTTTTTCTGTTAAGGAATTTCTCATCAAGTTGTTCTGGACATGCCGGAACTGCAATACACCACAGAAATGAGATACCCCCCAGCACCCACCTATCTGCCTCTTGCTAGTCACTCCAAACTTTTGGCATATAAGAACATTTAGGTTTAGTTTGCTTACTCAGCTTACCTTTCTGGCAAGCCAAAAGAAGGCTTTCAGGATGACGGGCCAACAGTTTACTTTTGGTTTAGACTCTAATGCTCATCTCCCTACTGGACTTAAAAGAGATACTAATGGTGTTCCAGTGGACTGCTGTCTGGAGTCTCCTAGTCTGGAGTTTTAGAAATAAAATTTTATGGGGGTCACTCCTATTTCTATTCCTACTCTTACTCTCTCTGATCAAAGGAATGAGGAAATAAAGTTCTGTAAAAAAACATTATTGTAAACACTTAAGGAACTACGGGGAAATTTAAGACAAATTAAAAAAACAAACCAACCCTTGAAGTCAGTTTTGACTTATGGCAACCCCATGTGTGCCGGAGTAGACCTGTGCTCCATAGAATTTTCGATGGCTGACTTCTCAGCAGCTGATTATCAGGCCTTTCTTCTGAGGTGACTCCTGAGACAAATTAAACCCAAAAAACCAAACCCACTGCCATCGAGTTGATTTCCAACTCACAGCAACTGTATAGGACAGAGTGGAACTGCCGCATAGGGTTTCCAAGGCTGTAAATCTTTACGGAAGCAGACTGCCACGTCTTTCTCCCTTGGAGTGGCTGGTGGATTAGAATGTCTGAACTTTCAGTTAGCAGCTGAGCGATTTAACCACTGCACCATCAGGGCTCCTTGAGACAAATTACACTTAATAGGACATTAAGAAATAAAATCCTTTATTCCATCACTAGAGGGCACTGTTGTGCGTTCTGTGATAGAGAATTGGTCAAACAAGAAGCCCTTCCTATTTCCTTCTCAGTCCTGTACTGAGGCCATCATCATCTCATCAACACCTCAAGTCCAAAGTAAGCTGGTGATAGGCAAGGTGCAGGGCAGTTTGCATTTATTTTCCTCCTGTCTGTACCTTTTGTCACTTTTTAATTTTTCATTTTTTTCTGTTCAATGTCCCTGGCTAAAGCTGCTTCCAAGCCCTTTGTAGCTCCCCTAGCTCACCTGCTGGTGGTAGTCTCTCTGCTTGATGAACTTGTCCACCACCTTCTCCACCTGTCTGTCACATTCCACCTGCAGATATTTTATGAGGGTATAAAGTCTCCCTGGCCCATAGTAAGTCTCCACGATTGGTTGGTGGGTTTCCACAATGCGGGCAATCCCTAGAAGGGAGAAAGTGAGCGGGTTAAATTCCAAACAGGATTCTAACAAAATAAACTCTTTTCTTTCATCCAGGACTAACCCAGGGCTCAACCCTTTTTGGCTGCTTCACCTCCCAAAAAGAATACAAATACTTCTAGTCAGTTATGAGAGTTGTTAAGTAGATTTGTTTGTTAAATATGCATAGTCCTTGGTATTACAGCAGGCATTTGGTAAGTTATATTGATACTGTTTTCTTCAGGAGCATCTTTGGAAATCGGTGTCACCCTCTTTCCAGTCACTGATCTTAAAAAAAAAAAACATCCATTGAAATTGCATCAAGTCGATTCTGACTTATAGTGACCCTGTGGGACAGAGCGGAACTGCCACATCCTCATAGAGTTTCTAAGTCTGTAATCTTAATGGAAGCTCACTGCCACATCTTTCTCCCACTGAATGGCTAGTGGGTTTGAACTACTAACCTTCTGGTTAACAGCTGAGCGCTTTAACCACTATGCCACCAGGGCTCCTCTTAGAGTTTCGTCTTAAGCACTAAACCAAAAACCAAACCAAACCAAAACCATTGCCGTTGAGTCGATTCTGACTCATAGTGACCCTATAGGACAGAGTGGAACTGCCCCACACAGCTTCCAAGGAGTGCCTGGTGGATGTGAACTGCCAATCTTTGGGTTAGCAGCCATAGCTCTTAACCACTACGCCACCAGGGTTTCCTTAAGGGCTACAGAGGATCAAAACAGCTGACCACCAGTTGCTAGTTGTTGCCAGTTGATTGCAACTCACGGAGACCCTATGTGGGTCAGAGTAGAACTGCTCCATAGGGTTTTCTTTTTCTAAATTTCATTTACTTTTTTGTTGTTGTGAATATACACAGCAAAACATAAACCAATTCAACACTTTCTACATACACCATTTCGTGACACTGATCACATTTTTCGAGTTGTGCAACCATTCTCACCCTCCCTTTCTGAGTTGTTTTACCCTCATTAAAATAAACTCACTGCCATGTAAGGCTCCTATTTAATTTTTCCAGTTGCTGTTGTCAATTTGATACCATATAGACAGTTCTTAAAAGAGCATAATGCTCAAGGCAGACCTTTTTTTTTTTTTACTAGTTAAGCTAAACTATTGCTCGGTTTTAAGATGACTTCAGGGGATATTTAAAGTTTAAAGATTATCTCAGGGCAATAGTTTCATGGGTTCATCCACTCTCCATGGCTCCAGAAAGTCTAGAGTCCATGAGAATTTGAATTCTCTTCTGCATTCCCCCCTTTTTGATCAAGATTCTTCCGTGGAATTTTTGATTAAAATATTCAGTAATGGTAGCTGGGCACCATGCAGTTCTTCTGGTCTCATGGGAAAGGAGGCAGTTATTCACGGAAGCAATTAGCCACACACTCCATATCCTCCTCCAATTCCTAACTCTCCTTTCTCCTCTGTTGCTCCAGGTGAACAGAGACTAATTGTGCCTTGGATAGCCACTTCCAGGCTGTCATGGATTGAATTGTGTCCTCCCAAAATATGTGTCAACTTGGTTAGGCTATGATTCCCAGTATTGTGTGGTTGTCCTCTGTTTTGTCATTGTAAGTTTATGTTAAAGAGGATTAGGGTGGGAATTATAACACCCTTACTAAGGTCACATCCCTGATCCAAAGTAAAAGGAGTTTCCGGGGAGTGTTGCTTGCACCACCTCTAATCTCACAAAAGATAAAAGGAAAGGGAAGCAAGCAGAGAGTTGGGGGCCTCATACCGCCAAGAAAGCAGTGCTGGGAGCAGAGCATGTCCTTTGTGCCTAGGGTTCCTGCACGGAGAAGCTCCCAGTCTGGGGGAAGATTGACAAGAAGCACCTTCCTCCAGAGCCGACAGAAAGAAAGCCTTCCCCTGGAGCTGATGCCCTGAATTTGGGCTTCTAGACTACTAGACTGAGAAAATAAATTTCTCTTTTTTAAAGCCAACCACTTGTGGTATTTGTTATAGCAGCACTAGATGACTAAGACACAAGCTTTTAAGACCCCAGGCACTACACAACAAAATAGGAGGTAGAGCAGAAGCACTAAAACACATTATGTCAATTAACCAGGATGTCCCATGAAATCATGACCCTAAACCTCGAAACCAAGGAACCAAATCCCACGAGGTATTTGGTTGTACATTAGCAGCCTTAGCTACTCCTTTTTTTGTTGTTGTTGTAAATATATCTATTACATGATTTTTGCCAATTCAACTTTTTAAAGGTGTACAACTTATCGACAGCATTTTTTTTTAACTGTGGTGAAAATATACACAACAAAACATATGACAATTTAACAATTTCTGCATGTTCCATAGGGTTTTCAAGGGCTGATTTTTCAAAAGTAGAATGGCGGGCCATTCTTCCGAGGTGCATTTGGGTGAACTTGAACCAACAACCTTTCGGTTAGCATACAAGTGTGTTAACTGTTCGCACCACTCAGGGACTGCGAACACCTGACAGACTCTAACTAATCTTTGTTAATCAGATACTGAATTAATATCTAATAAATCAATACACAGTAAGCTACAGGACGGAATTAAAGGGATCATAATAGGCAGCGAGAAGAAAGGCTAGGATGAAGGAATCAGAAATGTCTGAGTGCAGAAAGGGCTCACCTTCAAACAGGAGAGTGAGTGTATCTGCAAAGATGACTGCAGCTCTTCGATCACTCATGTCCGTCCCCAGCACTAAGAGTAGATTCTCCTCAGCTTTACTGGCCACCTGATAAAAGTAGAAAACAACATATATTTCTCAGATGAAATGCCAACCTCACACCAGGTATGTTTCAGTTTTCCAAAAAAGGCCTCCCATTGGCTTTTTTTTTTTTTCCTATGGTTATGTTTTCCTTGATGCTTGGAAGCCTGGGTAGCACATTGGGACTTCTCTTGGAAGGCTCTGTGTTGTCTGAGCCCAGGCAGGACAAAGGACTTGAATATGGTGGTAGCTCTTCTTCTATTCAGAGGTATAATGCTTTTTTTCTCTTTGAAAATATGTACTGCCATTAGCCAAGGCAGAGAGTCTCCACTTTTAATAATCTTCTCCAAGTATAAATCGCCATTATTAATGGTACTTGGTTGAGCAGGACAAGGAATCTGGGTATGGTGGAAGGGACGTTAAAAGTATATCCTCAAAAGGCAAAATAGGATTGCCCTGTGTTATATAAAAATGTTGTTGGGTCAAACAATGTTTCCAACCGAAAATGTATTTCATTTCCACTTCAACTACTTTTACTCGTATTTATTAAGTAAAGCAGTTGGTACTTTTTAATTTTATAATATTTTGTGAGTTTTGTATATACTGTATTTGTACGATAGAACAATTCTTGGCTCATGGAATGAATGAATAAAATGCATAATCTTACTTTAAAAAAATTAAAAAAGCAGAAGCTGTTTCTAGGTCCTTGGTGGCAGAGTACTAATAAAGTAGTTGTATTTAATATTAATTAATTAATTTTTTAGAATGGGTAAAAATACACACATTTAAACATTCAACAGTAACAAAGCAGTGTTCAGTGAAAAGTGATCCTTCCCGTTACCTGTCTCTTGATCTCCTAATTCTGCTCTTCAGAGGCAACTATTATTAAGCCTTTCAAAAATATCCTATGCTTACGCAAGCATATGGAGCCCTGGTGGTGCAGTGGTTAAGTGATACAGCTGCTAACCAAAAGCTCGACAGTTTGAATCCACCAGCCACACCTTGGAAACCCCACGGGGCAGTTCTACTCTGTCCTGTAGAATGGCTATGGGTCGGGATCAGCTCAACGGCAATGGATTTGGTGGTTTTGGGTTATACAAGCATATATCTTTGTTGGCATCCCCCCTCATCTTAAACAGAAATGACAATACATTGTTTTGCACCTTGTTTGACTTAACAACGTTATGTTGGAGAGTAAAATACATTAGCACACATTTTTTCCTAATGGCAGAAGAGTGTTCCATTACAGAAACTAGGGGAGAGGCCAGGATGTACCCTGATATATAGTTAAAAAATAAACAAACAACCCTACGCACACATGCCTGCTGAGATTTACTTCTCTCCAACTAAAGGGAAGGAGCCCTGGTGTTGTAATGGTTAAGCGCTCAGTTGCTAACTAAAAGATTGGCAGTTCAAACCCACCTATTGGCCCCGTGGGAAAAAGACCTGCTGATCTATTCCCGTAAAGATTACGGTCTAGGAAACCCTATGGGGCAGTTCTACTCTGTCACACGGGGTCACTATGAGTTGGTATCAACTTGAGGGGACCTAACAACAACAACTAAGGGGAAAATGGCTCACTTGAGACTTTAACTCAAGTTTGTCTGTCCCCTCCTTCCCAGGATTTAATCTTAAGTGACCTCATCTGCTTCAACTCAATGTAGCTTATTTTGAGACTCAGGCCTGGTTATAAAGCCTTAAAACCATTAGCCAAGAACTCAAATTGCTCTTAAAAGAAGCTGAGTCCTGACTGACAGTTTGCAAAGGAATGTTTAACTTGTAGAGAACTTGCATTTTAATTTTTCTATACTTCACCTGGTGTGTTGAAAATGAATGTGCATCCCTAGATGTCTCAGCACTGCCCGGCACTCAGCAGGCTGGAAGTAAACAAGTGTGGAATGGTTCCAGCCAGCTCTGCCAGACAATCGCAAAAGCAGAGAGGGGAGTCATATCCAGAAGAGAGAAAGGATACACAAAAACTGGATCTATCCAGTGCCCCAATCTGCAGGCAGAGAACCATACCATTATCCTGCCAAGTAATCAGGATCCATACCTGCTTGCAAAGGTATTCTGAGAACTTGCTTAATCCCTCCTCATGCAATCCCAGTAAAGGGAAGATCTTGAAGAAGCGCTCCACCTGGGGCAGATCCCCTTCTTTGGTGGCAATGGCAAACTTCTCTGTCACAATGGCTTTGAGACGCTGCTCAGCTTCCTGCAGCAATTTCAGGTTGGCATCAATCATGCTGCCTGCTCAAAGGGGAGAAAATGAGAATTAATGTCAAGAATGATAACACGTCAGGTCCATGCCACTTAGTCTGTGCACTACTATTTGTTCAATAAACATATATCAAGCACCTACTATGTGTCACAATACTGTACTAGCTAATATGGGTGATTAAAAGATGAATCAGCCATTACCCTACTTATCATAGAAATTACAATCAAGTAAAAGAAATAAAGTCTGCGCATGAATAACTATAATAAAATTTATTGTACGATAAGTGCCATAAGAAGGGTGCCAAAAAGTCATACTTCTGGTTGAAGGAATCAGAAAAGCCTTCATAGAAAAGCCAGTCTCTCAAAGATGGGCAGGATTTTTTTTTAAGAGTTTTGGCATCTGAATAGGAAGGATATACATTCCAGGCAAAAAGAATGAAATGAGGAAAAGGATACAAACAGAAAGGTAAAAGACTATTTCCGGAATAGGTTCAACAAACATTTGAACAATGAATGAGTGGATGAATGAATACACGAAACAAGACTAGAAAGACAGAATGAGTCAAGATCATGGAGAACCTAGAATATCAGGTAAGAATTTCATTTTATAAGTAGGCAATATGATCAAGTGGAAAGAACCCTCTGGCCAGAGAATCAGTAGATTTGGGTTCAGTTTCCTTTTCCATAAAACAGGAATAACAACATCTGTCCTGGGATGGTACAGGGCCTATTTAGGGCCTACTTTTACCAGACAAGGGAGCCCTTGTGGCACAGTGGTTAAGAGCTCGGCTGCTAACGAAAATGTCTGCAGTATGAATCCACCAGCCGCTTCTCAGAAACCCTATGGGGCAGAATTCTACTCTGTCCCATAGAGTTGTACTGAGTCAGAATTGCCTCAGTGGCAATCAGTACTAGACAAGGAAGCTTCCTAACAATGACCCCTTTTTCCTGGTTGTTTGCTATGTTCAGATTATAGATGCCGTGACCAAACTAGAAATCAATAGTTTGGGATGCCGACCTTCTTTGCCCTGTCGGCTGAGCTCAATGACCGACTTGTCCAGGCATAAGTAGCGATGAATGTGGGCTGCAGCTTGCTCATAATCTTCGTTCCTCAAAGCAGTCTGAACTCCATCCATGCAGAACTTCAGATCCAAGATGTCATCAGCTCTCTGGATGGCCTGATAGAGGCGATTCTGCAAAAGACTTAGGGTTCAGAAACAATGTTCTGTTCTTACAAAAACATCTTTTTTTCTAGGACTTAAGAAGATTCAGGAGCTGAATTCAGTTAACCATAGGTCCTTTTCAGCTTTCACTGGTGAGCTCACAAGCACCACCACTACCACTCACAAAACTGTTATTGGTGATGATTGAGAACACTGACAGTTATCACACAAGTCTATTTCTGTGGTCAAATGATTTATTTTAACATAAGCAGGAACAGAAATAATTCATATTTAAACCTGGCATATAGAGGCAGAATATATTTGACATTTTGGGAACAAGACACGGTAAAGCTTAGTAATAAAGTAATTAAAACATGTAGAAGGTATCTTCTTTCAGAATAAGTGATCATGATTTAAGAAAAAATAGTATGTGACTTGGTGGCTGTGTGGATATGGTGTTCTGTGGTGAAGTTATTTTTTGCAGAATCTGAACAAGTTAGGAAGAGTTGTGCTATTTCACAGATGCAAATTGAGGTTAGCACTGACTTGTTAAAGAGCTCGGACCCTGTGCTATCCAATACATTAGCCATTAACCACATGTGGCTATTGAGATGTGCTATAGGTGTAAAGTACACACCGGACTTCAAAGACTTAGTACCAAAAAAAAAAAAGGTAAAATATCTCCATAATATTGTTTTATAGCTATTACATATTGAAATGGCATTTTAGATAAGGGTTAAACAAATACATTGTTAAAGTTAATTTCATCTACTTCTTTTTACTTTTTAAAAATGGCTATTAAAAAGTTTTAAATTACGTATGTGATTCACATTAAATTTCTTCTTTTCCAATCTGAATGATCTAGATAAATGTAACAATATATGCCAAATATAAATATGCATTATTCCTGTTTCTACTTCTGCTAAAATAAATCATTTGGCCATATAACAGAATTTGCCCATTTGCCCTGGCTAGGACCTCCAGTACAAATTCTAATAGAAGTAGGGAGAGCAGACATCCTTGTCTTCTTGCTGATCTTAGAGGGAAAGCATTCGGTCTTTCAAAATTAAGTATGATGCTAGCTGTGCATTTTATATAAATATCCTTTTTAAAGGTTGAGGAAGTTCCCTCCTATTTCTAGTTTGTTGAATGTTTTTACCATGAAAGATGTTGAATTATGTCAAATGCTTTTTCTGCATTTACTCAGATGATCATGCAATTTTTATTCCTTGTCCTATCAATATAGTGTTTATATTAACTGATTTTTAAACCAACTTTGCATTCCTGGGATAAATCCCACTTGGTCATGGTGAATAAACCTTTTTTTTTATGTTGCTGGATTTGGTTTGCTAATATTTTATCGAAGATTTTTGTGTTTACACTCACAGATATTAGTTTAGAATTTTCTTGTGATGTATTTGTCTGGCTTTGGTATCTCACATTTGATTCCTATTGGATGATGCTATTCTAATCTGTACTGTTCTCTACTAACTTAAACACCTAAAGCTCAGTAGGGGAGTCCCTGGGTGGTATAAATAGTTATACCACTCAGCTGCTAACTGAAAGGTTGGAGGTTTAAGTCCACCCAGAGGCATCTCAGAAGAGAGGCTTGGAGATCTACTTCCAAAAAATCAGCCATTAAAGGAGGGGAAAAAAAAGTTCAATGGGATTACCTTGGCCAGGTCAAGCTGACGGACTTTGCTAGATACATTCTCAGCTAGGTTGCAGGTAAAGGTGATCATTCCAGCCAGTTGCTTTGCATCTCCCTCAATCAATTGCAGGTTGGGACTGGAGACACACATTGTCACCACACACATATTCATAGGGGCAGAGGGTGGGAATGAGAGATGGAAAATTTTATTTTACAGATAGAAACTATGTCTTCTTCTTCTTTTGTACCTCCACACAACCCATAGCTGAGTTTGCTCTACACACAGCTTTTCTAGACTGTTTTACTGTAAATTCAAACCTATACTTAACAGAAAATTAATTTCTGTAACTACTAAAGATACTTCTAGTAGGTACAAAGAACCAGACAACAGAGTCTCCTAATTGTTAAGTGACCAAAAAATGCACTAACCAACAATCTGAGAGGATGAGATCAAAGAGCAAGTTTTATGACTAGCAAATACAGTCTGTAAAAACAGTGGTTCTCAAACTTTAGCCATGCATCAAAATCACCTGGCTGGCTTGTTAAAGCACAGATTCCTAGGACTCGCCCCAACCAAGAGTTTTCGATTCAGCACTTTTGGGTTTGGGCCCCAGAATTTGCATTTCTAACAAGTTTCCATGTGATGCTGGTGCTGCTAGTGGAGGGGCACACTTTGAGAATCACTGAACCATATCCTTTAATATTCACTTTACCTTGATGTTATGTTCCTCTACATTTCAACTGAAAATTTGTAAGAGAAAGTTAGGAAAAATAACACCTTATGCAGTGGATCCTGCAGGAATTTACAACAGCTCTTACTGAGATGCAGACTTACCCCATTCGGTGGAGACTGACCATCTTACTTTCAATGGTGTTTTGCTGTTCCAAAAGAGCATCCAGTTCTCTCTCTACCACTTTCTGAAACAGAGAAATGTCTTGTCATTAGAATGGTCAGAGGAACCTTAAGAATTATCTAACATAATCACTTAGCTGAAGTGTGAATCCCATTTCAAATTTCTTCATTCCTTCTACTAAGATTATAACGAACAACTCCATTTTTGCACTTATCACATTGAATAATGATTACTTTACGTGATTCTTATTACATCTACATTACCACCACAAAAGGAGAAAATAAACCTTTACTCAGTACCATTAGCATAGAGTGTAACAGGAATGTATTTAAATCATAATGACTAAACAAAAGAAACTTCCAAAGTGGCAATGCAAATCTATCTCAGCCAAGCCATTTACTGTGTTATCAAACAATTTATGTAAACTCCTTCCAGTTTCTTCATCTGTAAAATAGAGATATTAATACCTACGCCCTAGGATTATTGACCGAGTCAAACTGGATAACAGACATAAAATGCTTAAGATAGTACGTGGTGTATGGTAGTTTTCAATAAGTTAGCCATTAATATTAGCTATCCATTTTTATTAAAACAGCCCACTAGAATTCAGAGGGAAATTTCCCCCGACAGTCATTACCATAAATACTGTTCTTTCTGTAAGATCTCTTTAATCTTTCCCTAAAGTACGACTGACTCAATAGGAGTTTAGGAGTGTTAGGTCAAGAATACTGAATTTTAAAGTGTAACTTGCTAAAAAATCAGAACTGCAAGTTGTTGCAATTTAGTGTCGGTGCTAACTAGTTGGTCAAGTTAGTGTTTGAAAATCTTCAAAGGTATAACAATGATCCTAATCCTTCACCCCTAAACTGCCTTTTGTACTCAACCTTACTTGAAAAGTTGGCTTAGGGAACAGCTGCTAATTTCTTAGATGAGAGCTTAGACCTTTCTTCTGACTGGCAAGGAACCCCAAGACAGACATTGGAAAGTCAACTGACAGCATGAAGTTGCAATGGAAAAGCAAAGGCAGAAAGGAGCTAGACTACTATGAGTTTAAAGGAACCTTGGAATCTAGTCCATGTCCCGCATTTGACACTATGTCAGGGGGACCGATAGAGGTCCAAGAGATTAACTTATCCAAGATTAGACAGTTGAGCTGGGGTCTTAAAAGCTCAAGCTTCTACAAAGTTGTGCACTTAATCGAAATGCTCAAATTACACCCCGAAATCATTCTCTACAAGAAGAAGTCTTAAAAAAATTCAACAAGTTTATTTACAATGACTTCCCGCTTAAATGACATAAAGGGGTAAAAACGTTTCGTAATTTTTCAATTGCTAAACCAAGACAAAAGAGCCTCTATTCTTATTCTGTGAACCAAGCAAGCTGGCATATACTCTCAGTCTTACTTCACTATGGTGGAGAAATCTAGTGCCTATAAAAAGTGCCTATAGGCCTGGAAAATCAATAGCGAGGGAGGGCAGGGGGCGGCGAAAATCCCCAGATCGCGTAGATACCACGGAAGATCAACCTGGGGGCCTCCAACCGAGTGAAAAGGTATGACAGGTCTCCCCAGCTATCCAACTACACTCCTGCTTCTCGGAAAGTGCTTTTTTGTTTCCCCAGGCAAGGCGAGAACTTCCCACAGCCCAGATTTCCAAGACTGACGGCTCCTACGCCCACTGTCCCTGATCCTCCTGGAAATGGAGGCTCAGCCCCCCACCTCCTCGCCGCAGAGCCGTTCGTACACAGCCTCCAGCTCCTGCAGCTCTGTCAGGGAGCGAATGAGCTCGGTGGAGATTTCCGAGCATCGGCTTCCTCCCACCCTCTCAGACGGTGGAGGAGCCCCGGACAGCTTTTGAGGAGACTCGAGATCCGCCATGTTGGTCCCAATTCGTTGCTTCCGGTCCCGCGAGGCCCCCTCCTCGTTGGCGCGCCAGGTCACTGGGGCTGCCCGCTTAAGTGCCCGACGAATTTATTTATTTTTAAGTTTACTTCTTAAAAGTATATTGCTTTTCTATTCTCCTGTGACGGTAACGGGCATAAACTATGTTCAGATAGTTTTTAATGGGGTGTGGAAACAAGACTGAAACAGTTAATAAAATTATATATATATTTTTCAGGCGCGGGTTGGGGTCCTTTTCCCGCCGCGCGCCACCGGAAGGTCTCCGATTTGAGAGCTAATGGGGAACGCCAGGTGGCTGGTGTTGGTTGTGACTTAGGCCTTGAAAGGATTCACCATCCGTCGGCTATCTACGCCATCCTTACCGCTGCAGGGTAAAAGAGCGGCCTCGTCACTTTCCCGGGCCCGGTGAGCCGGAAAGCGACCTTGTGGGAGGGTGGGCCGAACCTTTGGTGGGGGTCTGAGGTAACCTAGGCCCTAGAGGTCCGGGCAGGGGGCAATGTGGGGAACTCTTGGGGCGCGAATCTGAAACCCTTTTCCGCTACCGTCTGTAGACTGGGAACGAGTCTTGGCTCGAAATAAACCTTCTAGAGAGATAACTTGCTTTTAGTCCCAGTGACTTCGGAGGCAGGAGAGGTTCGGGGGAGCAGTAGCGAGGTCTCCCCGTGGAAAGTGTGAACGACGGAAAGGTATTAAGACGCTGCGTGTTAAAAGCGTAAATAACGGAAACAGTTACTGGAATCAAGACCTTGATTTGAATTTCCGCTTTGGTACTCGTCAGCCTTGGACAGCTTGTTGCCTCTTGTGAGGTTCTGTTGTCTCACTTCCAAAACGGGGAAAAATAATCTCTGGAGATACACTGTCTTGGCACGTGGAGAAGGTGCGGAGCTAGCTCTTTTTCT
Source organism: Elephas maximus indicus (assembly GCF_024166365.1). NCBI lineage: Eukaryota > Metazoa > Chordata > Mammalia > Proboscidea > Elephantidae > Elephas > Elephas maximus. The sequence goes on along the minus strand of NC_064839.1, from coordinate 40,010,717 downwards.
ATAAAACAGAAGTGGAGGAAGTCACAAAGTTTACCAAATTTTGGGAGTTAATGAAGCCCTGGTGGCGCAGTGTTCAAGAGCTCGACTGCCAGCCAAAAGGTCAGCAGCAGTTCAAATCTACCAGCCGGTCCTTGGAAACCCTGTGGGGCAGTTCCTGTCTGTTCTATAGGGTCGCTATGACTCGGAATCAACTCGACGGCAACGGGTTTGGCTGTTGATGGTTCCTGGTACAGTAGTTCCTGTGGTTCTAGGTTGATTTTCCTCCAAAATGTACCTTTTTCCATATCCGAGGGAGTAGCAGGGGAGCCTGGATACAACTGGGCTTGGGGTTGTAATGGATGGCATCATTATGAAGAAACGGGAAAGTAGGCTGTGTTCTTCGGAACCGCTAGGAGGAATGAAAATAACCTGGGCGGGAGCTGTTTAGGACTTAAGCAAAAATAAAAAAAAAAGCACCCTTGCCATCGAGTCGATTCCGACCCATAGCGACCCTAGAGAACAAGAGTTGAACTGCCCCATAGGGTTTCCAAGGAGCACCTGGTAGATTCGAGCTGCTGACCCTTTGGTTAGCAGTCGTAGCACTTAACCGCTTCTTCAGCAGCGGCACAAAATTACCTTTATTTTTCTTGTCAGTTGGTTGGGCCATTCTCTTCTTTTTCCACCGTGGACGTTTTCCTTTGTTTTTGCTGTGATCCTAGAAGAACATTTGAAGATGTTCCTTAGTTTCAAGTAGAAAAATTTTATATCAAGAGTCATTAACCACTCTTTTCCTCTTTTGGTCACCCTGCTTTTGCCCTGCTGAGAAATGATTATGAAAAGATTTACTCATAATTCTCTCTTCAGATTTAACAACTAAATGAAATTCACATGTTAATTACACACCATTTTGGATTTCTCAAGTTTCCTTTTGTTTGTAAATAGGCACATTGAGGAAAAATAACAAGTTTATTTCTTAGCTGTAATTGTGTATAGAGACACTTCCGTTTATGTAGTCTTCAGTTTCCTGTGACTGCAACTGTAAACTATAAATGAAAAAGCCCTTTGTTTATTGCTATCTCCAAGATAGGTAAAATAATAAAGTGCAGGGTAGTGTGATTGTGTGTAGTACCCAACCTTTGATTGAAGGAGAATAAAATGCAGTATAAATGAATGTTTTTGCTTTTTTATACATCTGAAAGGCTGTGCTGTAGCATGAAATTAATTCTCTTCCGGGGCGGACACAGGGTTGGAGGAAGCTTTTGCTGTACTTATGAATCCTCAACTGTGTGAATGTATGACCTATTTAAATACGAAGTTAAAGATCTAGTGTCTGTGACAAAAGGCAAATAGGCAATACACATCCTAGTTCCCAATATTCCCATTACTTGTTATGAGACCCCGGGCAAGTGATTTAATTTCTGAACTTTAGTTTCCTTGTCTATAAGATGAATGTAATACCACATACTTTAAAGGTTTCTTGTGGAATTAAAGACAAAGTTTATAGCACAGTGCCTATACATTATTCCTCAGTAGGCCTTACTGGTTCTGCTGCCTTCAGTCAGAAGTTTCCATACAGATGTGTCTGCTAAAATAACCATTTCCCAGCTGATATTTTTTCTGCTTTCATATGCCATTAGCTTGCTTTGACTCAGAACTGTTGGTATAACTAAGGCCTGGATTCTGGACTAAGGTGGCTCAGTTTTGCTGCCACCGCCACCATGTTCCTGTATAACTTGACCTTGCAGCGAGCCACTGGCATCAGCTTTGCCATTCATGGCAACTTTTCTGGTAAGTTCTCCAGTTACTGTTTCTCCGAATTGAAGTACAGTTGTACATATTGTGTCTATTTATTTTTATTGTGTTTTAAATGGAAGTTTACATCTCAAGTTTCTCATAAAAAATTTTGTACACACATTGTTATGGGACCCTTTTTGCTATCCCTATAGTATGTCAGCACACTTCTCTCTTCCACCTCGTATTTCCCGTGTCTGTTCAGCTGGCTCCTGTCCCTTTTTGCCTTCTCACTTCTGGACAGGAGCTGCCAATTTAGTCTCATGTGTCTACTTGAACTAAGAAGCACACTGTTTACGAGTATCATTTTACATTTTATAGTCCAGTCTTATCTTTATCTGAAGAGTTAGCTTCGGCAGTGATTTTAGTTCTGGGTTCCCAGAGCGTCTGGGGCCATGTCTTCTGGGGTTCTTCCAGTCTCTGTCAAACCATTAAGTCTGGTCGTTTTACTAGAATTTCAGTTCTGCAACTCACTTTTTTCTTGCTCCGTCAGGGACTCTGTTGTGTTCCCTGTCAGGGTGGTCATTGGTGGTAGCCAGGCACCATCTAGTTCTTCTGGTCTCAGGCTGATGGAGTCTCTGGTTTATGTGGCCCTTTCTGTCTCTTGGGCTCATATTTTCCTTCACTCTGGTGTTCTTCGTTCTCCTTTGCTCCAGGTGGGTTGGGACCAATTGATGCACTCACTAGCTTTTAAGACCCTGGATGCCACTCACCAAAGTGGGATGCAGACCATTGTATATTAATCCTTTGAATTCTACCTCTGGTATTTCAGAAAGTTCTCTTCCTCTGGAAGGTTTCTTGATTCTTTGTTCTGGGTGCTTGCTGAAGCCGTCGTGGTCTGCGTCTTTATGGGATTTGATATTGACTGTTGACTCCAAGCCATCAATAAGTTATTTTGTGTTTGCATACTGGGTCCTAGCTTCTTGTTTTGTTTTGATATGCCCAAATAGGCTGGTCGTGTGAGCTAGTTTGATTTTTGGCATCTTTGAAGCACTCATGTCCTGTCACCAGGCAGTTAGAGCTGTTACTAGGTATGTGAGCCCAGGAGTTTGCTTACTCTCCTTGTATGGATTCAGTTCAGGTGTCCAGGTAGTCGGTCACCAAGTGTGTGGTGCAGGCTCTCACCTACAGTCTTAGACGAGCAGGGGTGATTGGAGTAGGCACAGATATCTGGTTGCAGTAGGGGGTCATGCGCTGACCAATGTAGGGGGCTGACGGCTGCCCCTGAGTGTCTGAGAGGAAAGCGTGTCCCTGTTCCCTAGAGTGCATAGGTGGGTGGGTTTTGCAAGCAGACCGTGAGCACCCACTGTTGTTGGCTGTGAGGATCGGGAGGCACCACTTGTTCTTGGGCCCCTGTTGCTTATTTCTCATGGAGGCCTTTTTTTTTTTCGTTCACGAGACTAACTGAAAACAAGAGTTGGTAAGTATGAATGAACCAAATACAGCTTATCGGGTATGAGATTTGGTGTGAAATTGAGGGACATTATCTGTTGTTATCTAATACCAGATACATTTCCTAGTCTGTGGGTGTAATTTTATCAGGGATGTACATTTCTTGATGCTTATTTTGTGCCAGGTTGTGTGCTTGTTGCTGTGAGACATAAAGAGACATGATCCTTGATCTTGAATTTGACATCAGGTTGGGGAGAAAGAGTGTCTAAAGGTGTTTGTCAAGCTGTAAAGAAAGTATTGTTAAGAAAGGGAGACTGAACTTTGGCTTGGTGCTTGAACGGATAGTAGGACTTTTACTAGGATAGAGATTAGAAAGTGAAATTTAGGTAGGGGGTGCAGCTTGAGTAGAGGCAGGAGATCATTTGCTAATGTTTGTTCATCTTCTACTTTGTGCCTTACATAATGAGCTGGAATGGCGGGGGATATGTTTGGAAAGATGAATTAAGATCAGGTTGTGGGAAATTTCAAATACCAGTTTAAGAAAAGAAACATTAGGCAGTAGAAAATTATAGAAAATGGGAGCCCTGGTGGTGCAGTGGTTAAACGTTAAGCTGCTAACCAAAAGGTCAGCAGTTCGAATCTACCAGCTGCTCCTTGGAAACTTTATGGGGCAGTTCTACTCTGTCCTATGGGGTCACTGTGAGTTGGGATCGACTCGACGGCGATGGATTGGGATGTGCATAAAACAGCCTTTTACAATTTGCAGACTAAATATTTGTGAGTGAAGTTAATTCTGATTAACACAGAAGGTTTGTGATTTTATGGAGTAGTATATAATTTTGCTGAGATTCAAATCTGAATACCTGTTGTGGTACTGAGCAGGAGCCTAGCTGTCTGACCACATGTGTTATTTTCTTTGATCATCATTATTACTTTTATAAGGGTCTGAATGGCTTACTGGGATAATTTAGTTATTCTGTCCTACATTTTATGAAGAAAGTTTTATATAGTTTTGGTAGGTATGAATTTGGGTATATAATGCAATGATTCTTGCTGTTTGAATAGGAGAGTTTCTGAAAAAGTATTTTTAATACTGCTTTTATGCTTCAAAACCAAACTTTTTTTTCCCCTTAAACAAATTATAGAAAGAGTTATTTGTGCCATTGAGAGAACATTGTAATTTATATAATGCTTTACAAGTTCTAAAGCACTTTGGAGTACTTGGTCTTATTTGGATTCCAAAGGATATTTGGAAAGTAGGGTAGCTTATTTTAAACATTTAGTTTAAAGTTAATAACAACTCATGTAGGTGGAATTATGTAGCAGGTAGAAAAATATTTTGACAAAATTGGCTTTTATGCATTTGGAGGTGTTGATTACAGTTATGAAAGCTAATGGATTTTTTAGGAGTGAATTTAGAAATAAAATACATTAGATGTGTCAGCTTTAAGATTTGTTCGAGACAATACATCAAACCACACAGAAAATTTCTAAGAACGGTAGCCTTAAAGATGTACTAGAAAGAAGCCGCCTTTGGAACATTCAAACTTTATAAAGCTAAACGTTATACGTTAATACCGTTTTAGACAACTCCCAGTTATTCAAGTTTGTGAAAAATCTTAGAAAAATGAAAAGAGTAGATAGTAGAATAGAAGCTTTAAAAAAAATTATAGGAACATTTTTAAAAAGCTTCTGTTAGTACTTCTATTAGAGCATTTCAGTTCTATGAAAAGTACATTTTCAAACATAAGAAACTAACTTAAAACACAGAGCCCCCAATTGGTGTTTTGTATATGTCCAGGTTACTTTATAGACTAGTTCTGGTTGCTTATAATCTTTCTGTCTTTGGTGATCTAGGAACCAAACAACAGGAAATTGTTGTTTCTCGTGGAAAGATCTTGGAGCTGCTTCGCCCTGATCCCAACACTGGCAAAGTACACACCCTTCTAACTGTGGAAGTATTTGGTGTTATCCGATCTCTCATGGCCTTTAGGCTGACAGGTGGCACCAAAGACTACATTGTGGTTGGCAGTGACTCAGGCCGGATTGTTATCCTGGAGTACCAGCCATCTAAGAATATGTTTGAGAAAATTCACCAAGAGACCTTTGGCAAGAGTGGATGCCGCCGCATCGTTCCTGGCCAGTTCTTAGCTGTAGATCCCAAAGGACGAGCTGTTATGATCAGTGAGTGCCTTGCTCTGTTGAGTGCATCTCTGGCTCTTCCAGGTGCTCAGTTTAGGATAGCAATGCTGTGATCTTGGCTGTGTGCCAGTGCAGCACTTAGCTGGGAAAGTTTGCCATCATATTTGAATGAACTCCATGGTTTAAAGTTGCATTTTCCTTTTAAAACAATGAGGAAATAGATGTTTTTCAGGTCGAATAAAAAAATTAATTTTTTAGTTTATCTCCAAAAAGACTGCAATGAAGTGATCTTTCATTATTAGGCAGTGGATATGGTTGCTTTCCTCAGCCTGAAGTGATGACTCACATTCATGTCTCTTCTCTGATGGATGTCTTGAAGAAATTTTTGTGTATCTGACCAGGACTTTTGAGGGCAACCTTCTCTGAGCAGTTCCCAAATCATTAGCTCTAATTCAAAGAATAAAGCTAGCAATTTTATGATCTACTGTTTAGTTTTTCAGTATTCTTAAATCTAAGGGACACATTAAAAAAATTCCAAAGACTTAGTGAGATACTAAGATCCCTATTAGGAATAGGGGGCAAAAAGTGGTGCTCCCTCTATTCTAATGATAGTAGAATTCTGAGTTAAAATACTTTATGAGTTAGTGCTGGCTGTTAATAATGACTTTTTTTTTTTTTTTTAAATCATTACGTTCGGTGAGTACCTCTTATCATCTGGAGATCTTATATATTTTATCTCCTTTGACTACAGGTGCCATTGAGAAACAGAAATTGGTATATATTTTGAACAGAGATGCTGCAGCCCGGCTTACCATTTCATCTCCCCTGGAAGCTCACAAAGCAAACACTTTAGTGTATCATGTGGTTGGAGTAGATGTGGGATTTGAAAATCCAATGTTTGCTTGTCTGGAAATGGATTATGAGGTAATGGGGACCGTGTCTCTTTCTCTTTGGGGTTCTTCCAGTTACTTCTGTGCTTTCATAGGGTTGTTTTCCTCTATGTGCGTGTCTTTTAACTATCTTACCAGTAGTTCTTTTCTGTATTCCAAATGCCTTGTTGAAATTCTTTGAAATGGCAATATAACAGCACTTTGCTCTGAGTTGAACAGTCTCCCTATAGAGACAAGGTATCTATTGAGAAAAATTGCATGAAGAGGTAAAATTGTATTTGGGGAATTATTTCACAGGAAGATAGTGAAAGCCAGAGTATACCATGCTTTGCTTTGAATAGAAGGCAGTGATCTCTAATATGGGTAACTCAGGGTTCCTGTTTCAGCTCTGCCATTATCTAGTAGTATGAGCTTTGGCAAACCATTTGGCATCTGTGGACCCTGAATCCTCGTTTGCATAATGGAGGGGTCCTGAAGTCCTTCTTTTCCAGCTCTAAGATTTCTTTGATTTTTCTGTATTGATTAGCCTTTTTGCCACTGTGTTCCTCTGTAGGAAGCTGACAATGATCCAACAGGCGAAGCAGCAGCTAATACCCAGCAGACACTTACTTTCTATGAGTTAGACCTTGGTTTAAACCACGTGGTCCGAAAATACAGTGAACCTTTGGAGGAACATGGCAACTTCCTTATTACAGGTACTTTTCTCAGAACTGCTTCGTACCCTTCTACTTGGTTCGTTTTATGCCCCAGGCATAGGAGGGTTTATTTAAATATAATTTGAAAATTAATCCATTTGTAGTAAACTCGTATAACTTTTCTATGCTTGTGTAGAAGTTTATGGCTAGGTTAGAAGTTTGCATGATGGAGTGATGAAAGAAGCCTTGTATGGAAAAAGAGAATCTGTGTCCTTAGTAACTCTTATACTCTAGTGGGGGCAGAAAGGAAAGCACCAGGAGAGCATTCAGCTTAGAATATCGATAGCCTCTATATTTGATTATAGTCACTTTTCCTCTTGTTAAGAAAAGTCAAAATCTGGTTCTTTGAAAATATAAGTGAAATAGGCAAACCCATCAAGATAAAACTATAGGTCAGTGAATTTGAAAACTTAGATGAAATTTGAAAACTTGTCAGAGTTGGTCTAAAGAAATTAAGAGCTTGAACAAACCAACATACATTAAAGAAAATTGGAACAGTAGTAAAAAAATTTCCTACACCCAAGAGGATTAGGTCCAGAGGGTTTTTTTTTTTAATGTGCTTTTTTTTTAAGTGAAAGTTTACAAATCAAGTCAGTCTCTCATACAAAAATTTATATACCGCCTTGCTATGTACTCCTAATTGCTCTCCCCCTAATGAGACAGCCCGCTTCTTCCCTCTGCTCTCTCTTTTCATGTCCATTCCACCAGCTTCTGACCCCCTCTGCCCTCTCATCTCCCCTCCAGATAGGAGATGCCAACATAGTCTCAAGTGTATACTTGATCCAAGAAACTCATTCTTCACCAGCATCGTTTTCTATCCCATTGTCCAGTCCAATCCCTGTCTGAAGAGTTGGCTTTCCTGTCTTGGGCTAACAGAGGGTCTCGGGGCCATGACTACCGGGGTCCTTCTAGTCTCAGTCTGGGGGCCAGGACCACCAGGGTCATACTAGTTTCATTCAGACCATTAAGTCTGGTCTTTTTAAGAGAATTTGGGGTCTGCATCCCACTGCTCTCCTGTTCCCTTGGGGGTTCTCTGTTGTGTTCCCTGTCAGGACAGTCATCGGTCGTAGCCAGGCACCATCTAGTTCTTTTTGTCTCAGGCTGATGGAGTCTCTGGTTTATGTGGCCCTTTCTGTCTTTTGGGCTCATAATTACCTCGTGTCCTTGGTGTTCTTCATTCTCCTTTGCTCCAGGTGGGTTGAGACCAATTGATTCATCTTAGATGGCTGCTTGCTTGGCATTTAAGTAGGTCCAGAATTTTGAGGGAAGCTTTTATCATGTTGTAAAAGGTACATATTGCCTTTTAAGACAGATTTTTCTAGAGTATAGAAAATGAAAAGCTACTGAGCCACTTCATGAGCCTGACATAATTTCATTACCAAAGGACAGTAACAAAAATTTACAGGATGGTTCTATTTATAATTATAGATAAAAAAATATAAAATTTTAGCAAATTAAATTCAGTGTTTTAGATACATCATAGCTAAGTTAGATTTTTGTAGGAACTCAAAGATTATTTAGCATTGGAAAATTAGTTTAATTCATTATATTAAAAGACTAAAGAAAGAGAGCTGTATTCGTAGTCATTTACATTTCGTTAGACTTGGGGAAGACAATGATTCCAGTCCTTTCTGTTTTTTAATCAGTTGCACTTTAATTGACAACTGTCTTGGGGGAGGATTTTGAAGAAGACTAATACAAGACATTACTTTTCTTTGAGCATTAAACCTTGGGAAGAGACTTACACTAAGCAGGTGAACCTTGGAAAGTGTATTACACATCTCATTCCTTACTTCAACCTATTATCATACTTTCAAATTATGGCGACTTAGTTCAGTCAACAAATACTTTTTGAGTGTCTACTATTAGTATATGCCAAGCCAGTCTACTAGGTCTTGGGATTACAGTAGTGAAAAATTGGCTATTGCCTTCCTTTGTGCAATATGGGGGATATAGTCAAGTAACAAAAAAATTGCCATCGAGAATGCCAAGTGCCATGACAGCATGTGGCGGAGAGAAGTAACCCAGGGAAAGGAAGGGAGTATGCTGGTAAAAGCTTTCTGTGCTGTCTTAAGCTGAGACCTGAGGACTAGTAGGAGCTAGCTAGGTACAATTAGGGGTGGTAGAGGAGGGTGTCTGTTAAAGGGAACAGACAGCACATACAAAGGCCCAAATGCAAGGAAGAACACAATCCAGTCTGAGAACTGAAAGCTCATTATGACTGGACCATTAGAGTTCTAGGAGTAGGGGTTGGTGTGGTTAGCTACTTAAAGATTTTAGACAGGGGAATAATAACCTGGTAAGATTGACATTTTAGAAGGATTACTGACATTTTGTCTGATGGAATGGAAGATACTTAAGACTAAGCAGGGGAGACTGTTCAGGAAGCTATTTCAGTAATCCAAGTAAGATAGTGGCAACATGAGAGAAATAGATAAACTTAAGAGTTGCTAAGGATGTAGAGTGAAAAGGGCTGGGAGAAAGGTGTGGGAGGGGAGAGAGTTGAAGAATGACACCCATGTTTCTGGTTTGGCCTACTGGTAGATGGTAGTATTCTCCTAAGATGGAGACTCCAGAAGGTGGAACCGTTTTGGGAACAAACTTGAGTTAGTTTATGAACACATTGTATTTTTGAGGTGCCTGCGGAACACCCGGACCCTGGTGGTACAGTGTTTAAGATCTCGGCTGCTAACTAAAAATTCAGCAGTTCGAATCTACCAGCTGTTGCTCAGAAACCCTATGGGGCATTTCTGCTCTGTCCTTTCAAGTTGCTATGAGTTGGAATTGACTCGATGGCAATGGGCTTGGTTTGGTTTTTTTGGTGGAACATCCGTGTGGAAGTGTCCGGTAGGCAATTGATTATTGGTCATAATCTGACAACTGAGTTCTGGGCTTGGAGGTAAAAGATTGGATGCAATTTTAAAAATCTGAGCAAGTGCTGGGTGAGATTCCCCAAACCTTCCATATAAACAAACTGCTATATCCATGTCTGGCATGAATATCAGGAAGAAAAAAACACTTGAGATGTTTCTCGGCCTTGGGCACAGTGTACCTTCATCACGTTGTGCTGAAGGAGAGAAGGAAGTAAAAGCTAAATTCTTGTAATTCATGGTTTTATCAAATCACTGCTAAATTTTCTTTGACAGTTCCAGGAGGGTCAGATGGTCCAAGTGGAGTACTGATCTGCTCTGAAAACTATATCACCTACAAGAACTTTGGTGACCAACCAGATATCCGTTGTCCTATTCCCAGGAGAAGGGTAAGGCTCTTATTTTCTTTTTTTTTCAAGGTAGTGTGTGATCTCTTAATTTATCTATTATCGAGTTTGTTTCTTTATAAATGCTGTTTTTAATAAAGTGAGAGGATTATTTTAGTAAAAGTAAAGCGAATTTTTTGAGAAAAGAAATTAAAAACTAAAGCTTATTAGTTAAGAGGAACTCATGGGCACTGTCATTTTGAAATTTCTGAAGATTTCTAGTTTGGAGAAGCCAGACGTCTTTGTTGAAAATAAATTGTCTTTTTTTTTTTTACCCCATTTCCACCAACTTTACATTTTGAAAAATTCCAGTGTACAGAAAATTTAAAAAGAATAGAGTAATGAATGCCTGTATGCCATTCACTAAGATTCACCATTAATGTTTTGCCATATTTGCTTTTTCTTCCTCACGATATATCTACATTATCACATGTATTAGGCTAAAATACTTGAAAATATGTTACAGACAATTCAAGAATCCTCTAAGATGTAGTTCCTAAGAAAGGATATTTTTCTACATAGCCATACTAGTAATATCACGCCTAAGAAATTTAACATTTTGTAGAATACCACTATCTTTATGTATAGTTCATGTTTAAGTTCTGCCTATTTTAATCCAGAATCCAATCAGGGATCACATATTAAATTTTATTGTAGTGTCTTTTTAGTTTCCTTTAATTTAGAGCATTTCCTCTTACCGGTTGGTTGGTTGGTCTGTTTGTCTTTGGTCTTTTATTATATTGACAGTTTTGAAGTTTACAATAATTTTCATATAGACTGTGCCACAATCTGTTATGTCACGATTATATCCAGGTTAATCTTTTTGATAGCATTATTACATAGGTGCCATTCAGGACACATCAGCTGGGTCAAAAATGACTCGACACCTAACAACATTGGTTCGTTTCATTGATGACACTAAATTTTGGTCATTTTGTGATGTTTAGGTAATCTCTTTATTATAAAGGTATCTTTTTCTTTTTATAATTAATATGGAAAGTATAGGGGTGATCTTTGTGACTGAACATCCCCTTCACCCAGTGGTTTTGGTATTGATTGATCTTTTCCCTAAATTGGTTGTTACACTGGTGTTTGCAAAATGATATTTTGTTGTCTTTTAACTATACTATGGAAATGACTAACCGTATCCCAAAATAGAATATAATGAACTCCTGTGTACTCATAATCCAGCTTCAACAATTACCAACACATCAGCAATGTTGTTTTATCTCTGCTTCCCCAGTCTCCCTTCCCCCCCGATTATATATGGTCCTTTGAATATTTATAGGCCTTGGGGTTAAGCCTTTTAGAATTTAGCTGATCTAGCATACGGTATCTGAGTGAGATTCTGTGAATTTTAGAAAACCTGATGGGAAATTTGTCAAGTTAGGTATGAAGCTGTGGGTAGTCACTCGGTTTGGTTGATCACACGTTTACTGAGTACCTCACTGTACTAGGCAGTGCACTTGGCTTTGCGGATACAAAGAAATATAAAACATGTTTTGCCCTTGAGAGCTTGCTTAGTGAGAGAAGTACAAAATGTTGAAAACGTTTTAAACAATTTTTCAAATCTTAACCAAGGGGAGTCATTGTGGGAGGCATTTGGGAATCATTAAGTTACTGTAGAACAGAGCTGATGATAGATAGTTTGGATGGAATGTTGTGGTTGTATGTGAGTGTTTATTCACAGCCTGAAATGATGATTCTTTAAATTTCATGTCTCTTCTCTGGAGATACTGCTTGCCTTACTGATCTGATCAGGCTGTATGTAGAGTGCAACTGTGGCCATTTTTTGATGCCCAGGCTTTGTTACATAGTTGGAGCAGACAATAATTTTCAATTACTATGTTTTACTGTCTAGGCTGGCAGGCTTCTCTGGGTCAAAGCTTGTATAGAGAAGCCCCAGGTGCCTCTGAATAAGAAATACTTATTCCTAAGATGTTCGTGTGTCTGACCTTTCTAGAATGACCTGGATGACCCTGAGAGAGGAATGATTTTTGTCTGCTCTGCCACCCATAAGACCAAATCGATGTTTTTCTTTTTGGCCCAAACCGAGCAAGGAGATATCTTCAAGATCACTTTGGAGACAGATGAAGATATGGTAAGCAAAGCGTGGATGGAGGGGGGAAAAAAATGAAAAAACCCCTTTGTTGTTGTTAATCTAGTTTAATAAAAGTGCTGGTAATCTTATTTTAATATAATTAAGTAATCTTTTTTAAAAATGTCATTTCTATGTACATTTAAGGCCTACAAAGCTGTTTCATACACCGTTTTTGTTTACAACCCTTGTCTGAGATAGGACAGTTTAATACTTTACAAGTTAATGAAAACAGAATGCCTTGGAAAATGGTTGCAACTAAGGTGTTAAAGCCTAGTTTGGGACCGGTATATAAATGTAGGTTTTCTCCCTCTGGTTAATGGATTTCTGTTCTTATAGCCTCATGTGTTATAACACTGAGTAATGTCACTTTCTAGTGATTATTTTCAGGTGGTAGAAATTGGTTTGAATAACAAGAGCAAGCTCTCCATGTTTACTGAAAACTGGTAATACATATGATCTGTTTACTTCTTTTGTCTTACACAGGAGCTCCTTGAACAACTGTCCAGTTCCTTAGATAACTGTTAGATCAAGGAGTCTGCAAACTTTGCTTATTATTAAGGCCAGACAGTGAATATTTTCAGTTTTTGTGGGCCATACGCTCTTTTCAACTACTCAACTCTGTCATTGTAGCACAAAAGCAGCCATGGACAGTATGTAAAGAAATATGCACGGCAGGCCTATTTGCTCCCCCGCTGCCCCCCGGTTTAGATAATAGAGTCCCTGGGGGGTACAAGTGGTTGACATGGTTGGCTGCTGAAAGGCTGGAGGTTTGAGTCCACCCAGAGGCTCCTTGAAAGATAGGCCTGGCGATCTACTTCAGAAAAATCAGCAATTAAAAAGCCTATGGGGCACAATTCTGCTCTGACACACGTGGTTGCCGTGAGTCAGAATCCACTGAAGGCAGCTGGGTTTACTGGTTGGTTTAGATGCTAAGTACAGCATTTTTTTCCTACTCTGTCTGTTGCTAACTTATGATAGCACTGGGCTGTCTGTGGTCTAGCTGCAATTGCCTACACATTGGAATCTTTTTTCTTTTTCCTCCCACTCCAGGTTACTGAGATCCGGCTCAAGTATTTTGATACTGTGCCTGTTGCTGCTGCCATGTGTGTGCTTAAAACAGGCTTCCTCTTTGTAGCATCAGAATTTGGAAACCAGTGAGTAATCCTTTTATTACCATAGTTCATCCTAGATATTGTTAAAATCGACAGGAAGTGTGACTTTAAGACCAGAGTTTTTCACAAGAATGTCTTAGTCTTTTCGAAACAGAAGTTTTGTCCTCCTTCCAGCATTGCGTTCTTTCTCATATTTATCTTCATTTGCTTCACTGACTTCACTCAATACCTCTGTGGGTGGCTGTAAAAATGTCTTTAGAAATGATAGCTTCCATTAGCTGGTTATTTTACTGAGTAAATATTTATCAGAATACTTAATATTTAAACATAAGTTCCATAAACACCTCACTTGTACAAATCTAAAGTTGAAGCCTATCAGTATTCTCTGCTCAAATCAGCAGCCCTCCCAACCTCAGTATTTTTGTAGTAACTAACAGGGCGGTTCTAGCTCTTCAAGTATATAATCTCAACTTGTGTTGTCCTGCACCACTTTCAAGTACTAAGTTTTGTTTTTTCTCCTGTAGCTCTTTTTTGAGGTGCTAGTCTGAACTAGTGCACTAGTTGTAAAAGTGGCGCTAGGGCATCTGACCTCCTCTGACTTCGCGAGGGGGAAGAGAATCAAGATCAATAGCCCAAGTTTGATTTCCTATGAGATGAGGGTCAGACATGCCTTCCCTCTCCAACGCTTTAACCACTTCTGACTAGCCATCCTTCCCATGATACTGTACTCTGCTGGGTTTAATTCACTGCAATGGCCACACACAAAACTCAGACAATTCTTAGGATTTTGAGGTTTATTAGGAAAGTAACAGGTTATAATCCAGAATCAGGAATGACTCAGGATATAATTTTTTCGGTCAGGATGGCTTTTCTGTTGTGCCTACAGGCAGGCCTCACCTTCAGCCCCTGGGTTCCTGGGCCCCTCGGCCTGGCCTCTGCCCTGCTAGGTAAAGTGTTACAAAGCTCTTTAGCTCTGCCCGTAAGTGCCCAGAGACATCTGACTCCTCCAGGAAGCCTGCCCGAAGGTGCTCAGCTCTCTTACTCTGGGTTGGCTTGACAACTGTAGCCGCCTCACTCTGTCATCTGGGAAGCCCACTGTGCTGTCCTTCTCCGGGTCCTGCTGCCGCAGTTTTTCTGCCACTGCTTTGCACTGTCTCCAGTGTTATAGTGCTCTCTGTCTCCTGGGTCTAGGAGGTACTCAGCACAGGGACCCTAGGTCCGTAGGATGCACCCTACTTCTAGCTCTTCTTATTACTTTGTGTTAGCGAGGTCCCCTCTCTGCTCTGGGATTGGCTCTCTTTTAAGCCTAGTGGGATGGCGTGACCAGTCCTCTCTTTAATGTTTCATACACCTTATTTGCATGGCCTAACCCACCTGGGACTTCATGCATCTTAATTTGCGTTATTACCAAGTTGTCCAGTCCCCTTGGTGGGCCACAAGCACCTTATCTGCATAGTCCCACCCAGTCATTTTGTAAGAGTCACAAGACTGGTGAGAAAGGCCACATAACGATTCTTCACACTGTACTAGTCTTATTGCATTTCACTGCCTTTCCTGCAAAACTCAACCTTTATAGAGTCATTAAGCAAAGAAGACATAACCCTGACAAAGTCATTTTCTCTCTCCCTGTGTTACAGCTTTTGCATTGTAAAATAGAAACCCCTTGCAGTTGAATTGATTCTGACTCAGTGATCCTATACAGAACAGAGTAGAACTACCCCATAGAGTTTCTGAGGAGTGGCTAGTGGATTCAAACTGCCAGACTTTTTGGTCAGCAGCCGTAGCTCTGAACCTCTGAACTCTTCATCCTTGAATTTAAGACCATTAGATAATGCAAGTTACTTATATGAGGTAGCATGACAAGATTTTGCTTTTTAGTTGAGGTTTGGCCAGGGTCTACTGAAGTCTGTGTAGACCACTCAACTAATGCTCAGTTTTCTCATAATTAAAATGAAGATATTGGCTAGGATTCTGTGATCCTCTTTCGTTTCTGCCCTGTCTCCATCTATAGGCCTATCTTTTGCCCAGTCAAGTTGAATTCTTCTCCCATAAGCATTAGTTTTACTTCTTTTACTTTGTTCCTACTGTTTTTGTATTTTTTCCTGGTTTATAGCTCTGATGTGATACTTTCCATCTGTATCCTTTTATTATTTATGTCTATTTTCATCAGTTTCTCATTTTTTTTTTAGTTTTTTATGCAAGGAATTTTTATTGTATAAAAATTATGAAGTGCACGCAAGAAAAATGTTACCCAATAATCTTTCCACCCAAAGGTAACATTGTTTTGTGACTTGTGTATATGTATGTAAATTTTTTACAGAAGTACAGTAATGCATTATATACCATTTTGTAACTTTTTTTTTTTTACACAGTGAATATTTTTCTGTACTGATAAACACAGATCTATAGGTTTTTTTTTTTTTGGTAGCATTGTTTTTAATGTTCAGCTAATATTCTGTTATATGTGTGTATAGTTATTTACTTAAACAAGCTTTATTGCTGGGTAGATTTTTTTTTATTGTACTTTAGATGAAGGTTTTCAGAATAAATTAGTTTCTCATTAAACAATAATAAGTATATTGGGACATGGGTTGCCAACCCCCCAACATGTCAACACACTCCCCTTCTTGACCTTCAGTTTCCCGTTACCAGCTTTCCTGCCCCCTCCTGGGTTCTTGTCCTTGCCCCTGGGCTGGTGTGCCCCTTTAGTCTCATTTTGTTTTATGGGCCTGTCTAATCTTTGGCTGAAGGGTGAACCTCAGGAGTTGACCAGTAAGTCTGGTCTATTTTTTGTGAGTTAGAATTTTGTTCTGTATTTGTTTCCAGCTCTGTCTGGGACCCTCTGTTGTGATCCCTGTCAGAGCAGTTGTTGGTGGTAGCCAGGCACCATCTAGTTGTGCTGGACTCAGTCTGTTATGGATAGACTTTCTTAAAAATATGGTTTCTGGATCAGAATATGTACATTTTCAAAGCTTTTGACATATTGCTATGTTATTTTCCTAAAAGTTTGTACTGATTTCTACTTTTACAGCAGTGTGTGTATCCCTTTTGCTTCATATTGTCAACACTGGATGGGTATCATAAGTATATATAGCTTTGCCGACTTGTTGGGTGAACATATTATTGAAGAGATTGGACTTCATTTGCCTAGTATGTCTTGTGAATTGCTTAGTCACATCTGTGCCTGTTTTCCTTTAGTATCTCTTAACAGTGAGGGATGCTTTATGAAGGCAATATAGCATAGTGTAAACTCTGGAGTCACTGCTTGAACTATAGTCTTGACTTTCATCTTTTAGCATTGTGCCTCATTTTTCTCATCAGATATGAGGATAAGCACTGATAAATTCTTTATGTTGGAAGCATTTAGTAAATGTTGATTACTAACATTTTTATTGGTTTTATTCTGGTACTGTAGAAAGCTTGAAAATGAAGAAAGATCAAATAATAAAATTCACTGTTAATCCTAGTATCTCAGAATAGTCACTTTAATATTTTCTTTATCTACTTCGAATATTTTTACTTTCTAGTACTTATATGTAACTTTTTTTTTTTAAAGAGAGCTGCATCTTTGTGTAAAAATCTGTTAGTCTGCTTTTTTAGATTAGGAGTACTTAAAATTTTTACTTTATTATGGAGAATTTCAAACTTATACATAAGAGAGAATAGTATAATGAACCGTCATCCAGTGTCAACAAAGATCAGTCCATCACTAGTCTTGTTTTAAAACATTTCTACTTAGTCACCCAAACTCTTGAATTATTTTGAAACAAATCCCTTAAAAAACCAATAACTTCTTATAAAATATCTAGCCAGTATTCTAATTTCCCCACTGCCTTAATATTTTTGAAGCTGACTTGTTTAAGTTAGGATTCCTTCAAGACCCACTTTTTATTTGGTTTCTGTGAAATATGATTTTTAATGGCTTCATGTTTTATTTTATGGCCATGTCCTCTATTTATGGGTAGTTAGGGTGTTTATACTTCTTTTGTTATTATAAACAATGCTGCAGTGAACATCCTTGTAGATGTATCTTTGTGTTTGGTAAATGAAGTTGTAGAAAAAAGGTGGGGTGAAATTTTGATAGGTACCGCCAAATTTTGGTCCAAAAAGGTGGCATCAGTTTGCATTCTCACTAACACGTATGAGAGTTTTTTCCTCTCATTACATGACAAAGGATTAATTAATAGCCTTAAAAATTTGTGAAATAGCTCTTTTTCCGGCTGGAACCATGGAGGGTGCCAAAGAGAAGAAAAAGAAGGTTCCTGATGTGCCAGAAACTCTTAAGAAAAAGTGAAGGAATTTTGTAGAACCAAAGATCAAGCGCCTGAGAAAGAAGTTTGCCCAAAAGATGCTTCGAAAGGCAAGGAGGAAGCTTATCTATGAAAAAGCTAAGCACTATCACAAGGAATATAGGCAGATGTACAGGACTGAAATTCGAATGGCTAGGATGGCAAGAAAAGCTGGCAACTTCTATGTACCTGCAGAACCCAAGTTGGCATTTGTTATCAGGATCAGAGGTATCAATGGTGTGAGCCCAAAGGTTCGAAAGGTGTTGCAGCTTCTTCGCCTTCGCCAGATCTTCAA
Source organism: Elephas maximus indicus (assembly GCF_024166365.1). Taxonomy (NCBI): domain Eukaryota; kingdom Metazoa; phylum Chordata; class Mammalia; order Proboscidea; family Elephantidae; genus Elephas; species Elephas maximus. The sequence goes on along the minus strand of NC_064839.1, from coordinate 39,992,775 downwards.
TGGCACCTTTGTTAAGCTCAACAAGGCTTCAGTTAACATGCTGAGAATTGTGGAACTATATGTTGCGTGGGGATACCCAAACCCGAAGTCAGTGAATGAACTGATCTGTAAGCGTGGGTATGGCAAGATCAATAAGAAGCGAATTGCCCTGACAGATAACACTTTGATTGCACGATCTCTTGGTAAATATGGCATCATCTGCGTGGAGGATCTGATTCATGAGATCTATACTGTTGGGAAACGCTTCAAAGAAGCAAACAACTTCCTTTGGCCCTTCAAATTATCTTCTCCATGAGGTAGAATGAAGAAAAAGACCACCCATTTTGTAGAAGGTGGAGATGCTGGCAACAGGGAAGACCAGATCAACAGGCTTATTAGAAGGATGAACTAAGGTGTCTACCGTGATTATTTTTGTAATCTGGTCAGTGAATAAAACCGTAACTGCTTTCAAATTGGAAAAAAAAAAAAAATTTGCGAAATAAAGACAGCACTTCAGTCAGTAGAAAGATGAGCACAGAATTTGAGCACGCCTTTCACAGTGAAAGACATGTAAGTTGTCTAGAAATGTATAGAAAGATTTCAAGCTCCTTCATAATTGAAGGAATGCCAGTTTTCACTCAGCAGATTGGCAGACATTAAAAACTTAGATAATAATCTGTCTTTATTAGGTATGTTTGGAAGCAGTTAGGTGCAGACACAGGTGATAGTATCTTCTTGCTCATTGAATCGTGCAGATTGTTTGCTAAGATTATACATCCTGATTTTCTATTAAAAAATCTAAAAGGATTTAGGAATAATACAAGGAGTCTTTTAGTTGTGAAGAAAAATAGTGAACACTTTTTTAAAATAATTTTTATTGTGCTTTAAGTGAAAGCCTACAAATCAAGCCAGTCTCTCACACAAAAACCCATATACACCCCGCTACACACTCCCAATTACTCTCCCCCTAATGAGAGAGCCCTCTCTCTCCCTCTACTCTCTCCTTTTGTGTCCATTTCACCAGCTTCTAACCCCCTCCACCCTCTCATCTCCCCTCTAGGCAGGAGATGCCAACATGGTCTCAAGTGTCCACCTCACCAACATCCCTATCCAAACCATTGTCCAGTCCAATCCATGTCTGAAGAGTTGGCTTCGGGAATGGTTCCTGTCCTGAGGCAACAGGAGGTCTGGGGGCCATGACCCCCGGGGTCCTTCCAATCTCAGTCAGACCATTAAGTCTGGTCTTAGATGAGAATTTGGGGTCTGCATCCCACAGCTCTCCTGCTCCCTCGGGGGCTCTCTGTTGTCTTCCCCATCAGGGCAGTAATCGGTCGTAGCCAGGCACCATCTTGTTGTTCTGGTCTCAGGATGATGTAGTCGCTGGTATTAGTGAACATTTTTTGAGTGCTTGTCTGGCACTGTTTTAATGCTTTTCTTGTATTGTCTTAGTTTAGGTTCCCCTGCAAACAGAGCCTGAGATAAGGACTTAGGTGCAGACAGATTATTGGGAGACAGTTGTTGGAAGCAGGAGTGGGGGATCAGTGGGGAGAGAGTGAAGGAGGAAAAGCCAACATAAGGGCATGTTACTGAGGTTTCTGCTGTGGATAACAGGAGCTCGGGTTCCTTTGGACCTACGGAGAGGCGTACAGAATGCCTCCCAGAATTATCCACCTGAAGGTGGGAACCCACGAGTTCCTCTCTCTCCTTGGTGCACAGTTACCCCGCTGCACATTCTGGTGCTCAGGCAACCTCCCACAAGATAGGAGAAGGTCTTAGGGATGGAGTATAGAAAGTCTACAGTATCAGATGGGATGCTTGTTACAGTGAGATGAGTTGAGCTCATGAGAAATTACGCATTGCTGCTGAAATCTGGAAGGCTAAAGACTTGTGATTTGGGGCATCAGAATCATCTGCTGTGGGTGTTAACTTATTTTAATCCTTCCAACAACCTATTTTTATCAAACACTGATATACAGCATTTACTATGGCCCAGGCACTGTTCTGAGTACTTTATAAATATTCATACATAACGTTGCCTGTGAGATAGTCCCATTATTCTATTTATAGTTTAGGAAACTGGGTCACAGCATTTAAGAAACTTGAGTAAGATCGTATAACTGGATCTAAATCAAACCCAGATGGTTTGGCTCCAAAGTCCCTGCTGTTAAGTATTACACTAAAGTCATGGAAGCTATTTTATTGGGATTGAGCCAAAGCAAACTTTACTGTGATGGAAGTAATGAGCCCAGCATCCACTTGGTTATCTGGCAGTTAGTAGGACACTGAAGGTATCTTTGACAGGCTGGTCTTGTCATCTGTACATAGACATCTTATCTGAATAAGGAGTTTGTATTAGTTAATTTTTTATATGTGTAGGTTTTCTCAGTTCTAATATTAGTCTCTCAAGGATAATGACCCCATTTATTTTTTTCATGATTTAGTATAGAATCTAGTGTTTACTGAAAGCGTTAAATGCTATGGTTTATTTGGTTAGCATTTATTGAGTACTTTCTGTATTTCAGACACTGATTTAGTCATTTTTATCCTGCTTCTAAAAGGCTGCACTCAGTAGTATGCACAGTGCTCTTGTATTGAAGGTCTGGTACATTGCTTAAAGAATCAACATGACCAGTGATTTAGTGTTTTATTTTAGTTGAGCTGCTTCTGAAAAGCTTGTTGTATGTTGGTATATGTTGGTGTGTTGAGCATCAGTTTATGATTATATTTTATTATAGTTTATCTATTCTCAAATTGCTTTCTCTTTCATGGTTTGCCTTTGAATCAGTTATGAAGCATTATTAGCCAGAGGACAAAATGGAAAATGGCAAGATGATTTTGTTGCTTAGATGCAGAGATGTCTGAGTCTCTTTGTTTGGGCAGTAATACTGTAATATCTGTATAGTTTTATAAGACCATCACCAAATCTTGGTTTTTGGTAGGTTTGGGCTGGGTATTGGTTAAAGTAGGAAGTGGTTGTGGATTTTCTTTGCGTTTCATTTATCTATTTGATTTGGTAAACGCTGCTTATTACGTATCATGCATTATTCTAAGTACTTGATACATATTAACTCATTTAATCTTTTGGGAAGATATTGTTATTTCTATTTTATAAGTGAGGCAAGTGAGGCACAGAAAGGTTAACTAACGAGCTTAAGGTTAGGTGGCTAGTTAAGGGGCAGAGCTGGGGTTTGTCTAGGTAGTCTAGCTCCAGAGACTACTTTTAACTGCTATGATACTAAAATCCTTCCACTGTACCAGTTTGAATTCAATAATCGTGTCTCTTCATCCCTGTTCTTAAGAAAAAGAAGGAGAAAATCCAATTCAGAGAGGGAAAGATGGCAAGCCATAGATACTGATTCGATAATGCATGCTATAATTCTGATTAGGTATTTGTAAAATGCTTTATGGGCATTGTGTTGGTGTCAGACATCTTAAAATGTTCTAACTAAATTCTCTCTTCCTGTCTTCGTAGTTACTTATATCAGATTGCACACCTTGGAGATGATGATGAAGAACCTGAGTTTTCATCTGCTATGCCTCTGGAAGAAGGAGACACGTTCTTCTTTCAGCCAAGACCGCTCAAAAACCTTGTGCTGGTCGACGAGTTGGATAGCCTCTCTCCTATTCTGTTTTGCCAGGTGTGGGCCTTTCCAGTCACCTCCATAATGAGCAGAGATGACTATTTTTGAATCTGTAGTTTAATGAGGTTAAAGTTTTTACTCCAGTTAAAGTCTAGTCTGTGAAATAGGTTTGTTAGCATGTTCATGAAATCTCCAAAGTGTAAAGGTGAAGCAGCTAGAGATAGAAATTTGGGAGCTAAGACCCACTGCATAAATCCTTAGGCTCTTTTTTTCTTTTTTAATTATAAAACTTATGAAGTGTAAAATATTAACATACAAAAGATGAGGGGCTTGGATCTTCTTCACCTTCCACTCCACTGAGACAGTTGGTGTTAAGTTCTTGTGATTGCTTCCAGGTATTTTCTCTGCATCTACAAGCGTATATATATTTATATGAAATCTTTTTCTTTTTAATTTAATGTAAATTGGCTCATACACTGCACAGTATTCTGAAATTGACCTTGTATCATTTAGCTATCTATGTATAGCTGTGTTTTAACACTTATATCTCATTTTAACACTCAGTTCCTCTCGAAAATATTTCAGAGACACTGGGATCAGTCAATAACTTTTTAATCACATCCTCAGGGAGGAACCTGAGGTGGTACAGATGAAGATTGTACACTCAATTGTAGCAGCTAGGGATTTTACCATGGTATTGTGTTCTGGATTGCAGGGGTTGAAGTGGCCACTGAGGACCACCCTGTCTAGTTGATCACACTTCAGTGGGAGAGGTGCTTGCTCATTGTGTTGGGGAAACAAGAAATCAGCATTCAGGCACTCCCTGGTGTCATTAACCAGTTTGAAATAAACTGCTTTTGTTCTTCCTTTTTGAGAGTGGGGTTAGTTCTAAGGGCAGCAAGAAGTAAAGCCAAAAAAACCAAACCCAGTGCCATCAAGTCAATTCCGACTCATAGCAACCCTACAGGACAGGGTAGAACGGCCCCATAGAGTTTCCAAAGAGCGCCTGGCAGATTTGAACTGCCTACCTATTGGTTAGCAGCCGTAGCACTTAACCGCTATGCCACCAGGGTTTCCTAGCAAGAAATAAGTATGAGTAATCCCTAATTTGATTGTTAGTGATTTTTCTCCCATCATTGGAATTTGAAGAAATAATTGTGTAAATAATTTGCAGATTAAGAGTAAAATTAACAATTTAATTATACAGAAAAGCAGCTAAATGTCCAGGTTATCAGTATGAAAACACATGGCTTCCCCATTTGGTGACTAAACAACCAGATGCAGAGTTGGCCAGTTACATCATAGGAGCGTCTGTAGATAAGTAAATGAGGCAACTGTGGTCATATGCAATCTAGCAGCAGGTCTAACGAGTAAAATTTTGAAGTAGTGATGAGGATAAATGATAATTGGAGGTACCTGCAGACTTTAATGTGATATGAATAGATTTGGTTTGTATTAGTGACAAAGCCACAGGTACTAATAATACTGTAGTTTATTACCTTTAATGCTAAATTCCAGTTAAAAACCAAAGCAAACCAAACCTGTTGCCGTCAAGTCGATCCCGACTCGTAGCGACCCTATAGGGCAGAGTAGAACTGCCCCATAGAGTTTCCAAGGAGCACCTGGCGGATTCGAACTGCTGACCTTTTTGGTTAGCAGCTGTAGCACTTAACCACTCTGCCACCAGGGTTTCCAGATTCCAGGTAGAGGTTATTATATAACACTTCATGTCACCAACTGTAAAAGGTTGTTAGCTTCAGAACTGATTTAAGCCTTTTGTTGTTAGAAAAACTCTTGCTGCTTCAAACTGATTCACGTTTTTTCCCAAAGCCAGTTGATAAGTTCAATAAACTCAAAGTTTGTCCCTTGAAAATCAGGGTTGGGTGTGAAAGACTTAGCACAAGTAGACATCTTTTTTTCTTCTACTTCCTTTGCAGATAGCCGATCTGGCCAATGAAGACACTCCACAGCTATATGTGGCTTGTGGTAGGGGACCTCGATCATCTTTGAGAGTCTTAAGGCATGGACTTGAGGTAAGATTGGAATTTCCAGACCATCTCTAGGTTTTGGGGAAAGAATTGCCCGGGCAGCCTATGGCTTTGATGTATTTAATGTTTCTATGAAAGAAAGATTATTTTCTTCCCCACATTTCCCTAAAGTTTCTTGATAAAATCCTTTGATGTACAAAAGTTTTTGGTTTTGATGAAGTCCAAATTATCTGTTTTTTCTTTTGTTTTTCCCATTTTTGGTGTCATGTAAGAACCCATTGGCAAAACCAAGATCTTGGCACTTGACTGCTGTTTTTTTCTAAGAGGTTTATTGTTATATTTGGGTAATTGATCCATTCTGAGTTAACCTTTATGTATGGTATGAGGCATGGGTCCAACTTCATTCTTTCGAATGTGGCTATCCATTTGTTCCAGCATTTGTTTGAGACTGTTCTTCCCCCATTGAATGGATTTTTTTGACATCCTTGTTGAAAATCATTTGGCCATAGATGGTTTATTTCTGAACTCTCAGTTCTGTTCCATTGATCTGTATGTCTTTTCTTAAGAGGGCTTTGATTACTATAGCTTTATAGTACATTTTGAAAACAGGAAGTGTGAATCCTTCTGCTTTGTTTTTCTTGTTCAAGATTCTCTTGGCTGTTTGTACCCTTTCCAATTCCATATGAGTTTGGGATTGGCTTTTCCATTTCTGTAAGAAAAAAAAAAAAACCTGTTGGAATTTTGATAGGGATTGCGTTGAACCTATAGATTACTTTGGGTGGTATTGATGTCTTTTATTGTGTGTTTTTGTATGTGTGTGCTTTATGTGACAGTTTACATTTCAAGTTAATTTCTCATACAAAGACTTATACACATATTGTTTTGTGGCATTAGTTGCCGTCCCCACAATGAGACAGCACACTCCCCCTTTCCATCCTGGGTTCCCTGTGTCCATTCAGCCAGTTGCTGTCCCATTCTGCCTTCTCATCTTGCCTCCGGACAGGAGCTGCCCATTTGGTCTCATGTACTGATTGAACTAAGAAGCACACCTGTCACATGTATTATTTTTTGTTTTATAGTCCTGTCTAATCTCTCTGTCTGAAGACTGGTCTTTGGGAACAGTTTCAGTTCTGGGTTAATAGAGTGTCCAGGACCATAGTTTCAGGGGTTCCTCCAGTCTGTCAGACCATTAAGTCTGGTCTTTTTATATGAATTTGGGTTTTCTGCTCCACACTTTTCTCCAGCTCCATCTGGGACTCTCTGTTGGGTTTCCTGTCAGGGAGGTCATTGGTGGTAGCCAGACACCATCTAGCTCTTGTCTCAGACTGCTGGGGTCTCTGGTTTATGTGGACCTTTAGAGTCTCTTGAGCTAATATTTTCCTTGTATCTGGTTTTCTTCATTCTCCCTTGCTCCAAATAGGATGGAACCAATTGATGTAGGTATTAGTATCTTAACAATGTTAAACGCAGGGTATATTCTCATTTATTTAGGTCTTTAATTTCTTTCAGCAATGTTTTATAGTTTTCAGTGTACAAGTTTTTTACCTCCTTTATTAAATTCGTTCCTAGGTATTTTATTCTCTTAGCTGTTATTGCAAATGGAATCGTTCTCTTAATTTTCTTTTCAGATTGTTCATTGTTGGTGTATAGAAAGAACTGATTTTTGTGTGTTGCTTTTTTTTTTACCCTATAATTTTGCTGAATTTGTTTATTAGCTCTACTGGCTTTCTTGTGAATTCTTTGAAATTTTCTGTATAAGATCATGTCATGTGTGACTAGAAACAGTTTTACTTCTTCCTTTCTGATTTTGATCTCTTTCATTTCCTTTTCCCTAATTGCCCTGGCTTGAACTTCCAGTATAGTGTTCAATAGCAGTGGTGAAAATGGGCATCTTTATCTTACTGATCTTAGGGAGAAACCTTTCAGTCTTTCCCCACTTGAGTATGATTAGCTATGTTTTTAGTAAATGTCCTCTATCATTCTGTAGAATTTTCCTTATATTTCTAGTTTGTTGAGTGTTTATCATGAAAGTGTGTTGGACTTTTTTGATGATGAAGTTTTCCAGGATTCTCTTAGCCATGATCAGGTCTTCTCCCTGATATTATCATAGCAGTAAACTATGAAAAGATTAATGCTTTTCATGAATGTACTTCAGTTCTTTCTACAAAATACTGTTGAACCATATAATGTGTTAAACTGTTTAATTTATTCTCTAGGCCATAAACTTTTTATCTTGGAATGGTTTTAGATTTACAGAAGAGTTACAAAGATAGTACAGAGTTCATGTGTAACCCGTGCCCAGTATTCCCTTCTAGATTATTTTAGTTAATTTTAGATAGTTCATTCACCCTGATGTTGGAGGGCCTACAGAACATTCAGGGAGATACAGAATCTAAACTTTAAAAGCACAAGTCTTGTAAGAAAGAAACAATTCCTGAAATCACTTCTGTAGATAAGTGCCCTAAGAGGTAGTGATACTTGAGAGTTTATAGGAGGAAGATATGGCTGTCCACCAAGTAGATAAGGGAATAGTTTTTCTAAGGGATACAGCATTTGAATTGGTCCATAAAGAGAGGTAGGATTTGGCCTTATGGAAGCTAGGGAAAGAAATGAGATGCTAACTTAGATTGCCTGTTTCTTTCCCAAGTGCTTACTCTCCTTCTGAGGAGGATGTAAGCATGCCATACCCAAAGGAAGCACACGTGTTTGCCTGCAACAGCTGTGCCCACGGAAATATTCCATGACTTCTTGCTAAAGTTGGTCACGGGCACTGCCAGCATCTCTAATTTTTTTGGTTCTTACATTCTCTTTCGAGTAGCTGGTTCCATTCTTTTTTGTTGTTGAGAATATTTGCAGCAGAACATACACCATCCAATTCAGCAATTTCTGCATGTACAATTCAGTGACATTGATCATATTCGCCAAATTGTGCAACCATTCTCATCCTCCTTTTCTGAGTTGTTGCTCCCCCACTAACATAAGCTCTCTGCTCTCTTAGGTTCTTACCTAATTTTTCAAGTTACAGTTGTTGATTTGATCCATATAGATAGTTCTTAAAAGAGTATAATGCTCAAGGCAGGCCTTTTTTACTAGCTAAGCTAGACCATTTGGTTTTAAGAAGACTTCAAGGGATATTTTTGGTTAAAGTTTTAAAGATTATCTCAGGACAGTAATTTCAGGGGTTTATCCATGGTTCCAGGAAGCCTGGAGTCCATGAGAATTTGAAATACTGTTCTGCATCTTCCCCCCTTTGATCAGGATTCTTCTATGGACTCTTTGATCAAAATGTTCAGTAATGGTAGCGGGGCAGCATTCAGTTCTTCGGTCTCATGACAGAGGAGGCAGTTGTTCATGGAGGCATTTAGCCACACGTTCCATTTCCAGTTCTATTAATCCAACATACAGTCTTAGCATTGCCTTTGTGACCTTTTTCTAGTATAGTTGTAAACAAGCAGCTGTGTTCCGTGCTCATTGGATTTGTGACTTGCCTCATCTCCTGTCAGGTGTCAGAAATGGCCGTCTCTGAGCTACCCGGTAATCCCAATGCTGTCTGGACAGTACGTCGTCACATTGAAGGTAAGCAGCCTGTTCCCAACAGTCCTAATGAGGATTAGGGTGCCGTTGATGAAGAATGCTTAAGAGGCTGCATTCACAATAATTCTGTCACTTTCATCTAGCACCGTTTATTAGAGACTTTTTTCTGGCCCAACACCATGCTTTTGAATCTTTCAGTCAGCATGCCTTCATCTACCTCTTTTTGTGGAAGTGGGTGAGGGGGCATAGGGTAGCTGTGAACATTCTGAGTGCATATACACTTAGTATTGTAGAGCTATCATATGTGGCAGAAACCCTGGTGGCGTAGTGGTTAACTGCTATGGCTGGTAAACCAAGAGGTTGGCAGTTCATGTCCTCTAGGCGCTCCTTGGTAACTGTATGGGGCAGTTCTACTCTGACCTGTAGAGTCGCTATGAGTTGGAATCAACTCGACAGCAATGGGTTTGGTTTGTTTATTTTTTTGGTCATATGTGGTGTCCTTTGGCTTTATGTTCATCTTTAAAGCACTGATTCCTTCTATGTAAGAGCTGTGGTATGGGGGAAAAGTTGTTGCTTCCTCATTTTTCTTCAATATGTTCTCTAATGTGCTGAAACCAAAGTAAGCAGTGAAATTGAAGGTGTTCTTCTAGGTATTAAGAGATTTGGTAAAGTTTATTAACTAGTCCTATTCATGGGTGTAGTTATGCTTAAGGAAAGCAGAGATAGATTGAATGAAATAAGAATTTTAGAGCCAGTTGAAAGGTGGAGAGTAGGGAGAGGAAAGGGAGTCTGATGAATTCCTGGTTAAAAATGGTCACCTTATTCTAAAACTTTTAAAAACTAAAAAAAAAAAAAAACACCAAACCCATTGCTGTTGAGTTGATTCTGACTCATAGCGACCCCACAGGAGAGGGTAGAACTGCCCCTTAGAGTTTCCAAAGAGCACCTGATGGAGTCAAACTGCCGACCTTTTGGCTAGCAGCTTTGGTTAGCAGCCATAGCACTTAACCATTACGCCACCAGGGTTTCTGCGCTGTAGTGCAACAGAAGAAAAGTCTTGTGACAATTGAGTTTCAGTGTCAGACAAATAGAACTCAGTTCTCATTTTCCCTCTGATTCACTTTGTGACTATAGGTCATTTCATTTCCTAGACCTTGTCACCTTCTTACTCCCTCAGGAATGGTGAGTAAGGTCATGCTGGCCAGCATACAAAGCTTTTTTTTTTTTAAAAAAAAGTCTTCTTTCTGGTATTTACATGTTTTGGTTGTGTGAAACAAATTTAAGGGAGCTAGGAAATGTGTAGGAGCTAGACTTCTTTATATTAGTGGGATACACATTTTGATGGGTTTTGTTTTCATGTAGGCATTGGAATAAAATCTGAGTTGCATAGAAAGAAAAGCAAAAGTGAATAGTAAGTTAGGCTCATTTTATCTGTGAGACCTTGATACATAAGAAGATAATTGTTTGGTAATTGGTTTTGAAAGATTTCCAAATTGTTTATAATGTCCACGTAAAGAAGCAGCTGGTCAGTGTTGATATTCACCTGTTAGATTGCTAACTTATTGGTATTATGGCTCTTGAAAACATTGCCTGTACTGTTGGAAGATCCTTTGGCATAACCTAATGTACTCTTCGTGTATATATATACGTATATACATATATACATACACACTTTTTCTTTTTAAATAAACTTTTAATTTTAAAATAGATTTAGATGTACCAAATTAACCCTTTATTTTTAAGAAGGCAGAAATGGTGGCTCACAGGGGTTGACTCCCAAGCCAGCACATCTAGGTAATAAAAAAAAAATAGGGACTGAAAATCCTGTCTCCTAAATCCCAATCCAGTGCTCATTTTGACTGACTGCAGTGGGAATCTCTGGGTCCTGCTGGTTTTTATCAGGATAAGTTCTATATGCTCACCCTACAGTTGTTTGAGTGCTTGCCCACGTACTCAGAGTGATTAAGATACGATCCCTGCCTGACAGCACTTGCCATCCAAAAAAGACTAGTATACAAAACTATTTTGTGTTCTGATGTGATGAGAGGCACAGCATATTGCAGGAGGGGTGAGAGGAGAACATTTGGACATACCATTGAGAGTCACAGAAAGCTTTTTGGAAGAGATGACATTTGAAAAGTTAGTGGTAGACAGTATGTTGCATGATGGTACTTGTAGCTGAAAATTTTTTTCCCCGTTAAATATCAAGATCTAGGAAAGAACTACATTCTGATAAATTGTACTCTTCAAAAACTACAATTATGACTAATCACCCACAAAATCGGGTCAGGCTGTCTCTGTTAATTCTTTTTCCAGATACCCCAAGTTACAGTTCAGTGAACATCCCTTCTGTTCACACATGCTGCAGTCTTCCAGGCAAATACTAATGTTGGCTGGTACTTGGTGATGCACACTACCAATACCAAGCCTTTTTTTCTCTTCCACAGGTGGCTGGTGAAGGTGCTGATCACCACAGGTGTGTACCTACTGCTAGGGTCTACCTTGGGGCCTTGTAGTTTACCCAGGGAGAGGGACCTGCGTAAAATATTGAGGCCTGATGGTATCTCTTAGAGGGTAACTTTGCAGCTGGCCATCCACGTGCATTATAATGATGCACACCCATCTGCCTGTATATTAAGTGGTCTGAGGCAAGAATCAGTTTCTCTTGGCTTCTCCCACAGAACTTGGAAAAGAATGACTAATTTGTCTTTCTAAGCTGAGCTAGAAAACCTTAGCTTCACACTCTCCTGTAGAGTTTTGTATATTCCAGATATACTGACTGAAAGATCAGTCTCTAGAGAAAACTTTTGAATATATTCAGGACTGCATTAAGGCAAGACAAGCACCAGGTAGTCTGAATGTAAAGGAAGAATGAAAACTCAGTCCCTAGAGAAAACTTGAGTATATTCAGGACTGCACTAAGGCCTGACAGGCAGTTTTGAGAGAGAGAATGAGGTATTAGAGGGTTAAATCATCTGCATGATCTCACTTTCCGTTTTGGAGTGAGCTGCTTACTGAGTCTTAGATATAGATACTAAGGCAGGCGAAGTGAAGTATTTCCTCTGTAGAGTCCTTTAACAGTGCTAACACAGGTATATTTCCTATTTAATTGACACCTAAAGATTCATTCTCACACCCTTACAGATTCTAGCGCCCTTTGATGAGACTTGGAACCCCTAGAAAAATGCTCCATGGATATTTATAGTTCCTAGTCATTCACCGTAACTGCAGCTTAATTTTGTTCTGAACTCCAGCTTTTAACCTGTCACCTTACTGGGACATAAAAGCAACTAATCTGCCTGTTCTACTAGCTATAGAATGGGAGAGGTGAAAATTATAGTGTTCTTAGTATTCACAGGGTAAATGGGTATTTTGAGGGAATCTGTGATGGAAAGCGGCTTTCAAATACCAGCCATTGTTCTCCTGTTCGTTGGAGTTTATTAGCAAAAGCATGACCCTATTTAAGTCCACTGGCCATTTCTTTTCCTTTATACCTTAGTGGTGTGGGGCCTCGGTCAAGTGGAAGATAAGGGCCCAAGCAGCCTTCTCTCTTCCCTCCTACCAGTCTCTTGTGTATAAGTCAAGGTTTACTGGTCTCTTTCTGGAAGCCACTTTTTTTTCCTTGGCCCAAGGAAGAGACCAATTAAAGCCCTTGGTTTAGCTTTAATTTCCTCCGACACAGCTTTTAAGGCATTAGATTCCAATAATGAAAACAGGGGAAAGGATACAATGTTTATGTAGTGATAAAATTTAAGCAATTTTTGTTACTTTTACCCACCAGAACTTCCTGTTCAAAAACAGCTAGAATCAAGGCACCAAAGTTGGTGCCACATGCAAACAGATTTTGGTTTTGTTGAAAGCTATTAAAAGACATCCATTTCAGGGACAACCATGTCCTTACTCATATTTTCTAATAGTGAATAGTGCTAAGTCTTAAAAAGCTATCCTATCGGGTATCCCCAAAAGTATTTGATACGTGTTGATGGTTATAACAAATAACCAAAAGCACGTGTCAGCTCATCCAGTGTTACTCCTTGTGATTTGGGAATTGAACCCTTATTCTGTGGATTCCTGGTTCTGGCCATTAGAGCACACCCACTGGGAAACATCTCCTGATCTTTGCCTTTAGCCGCCCAGCACAACATGTATTAACTAGAACGAAAGTTTAATAGCTTTCTATATAAAAATGCTGAATCTGGCCCATGAAATTGATTTTATGTCCTATTACAAGGTCAGAACACGCTGTAGGATACACCAATGATAGATCTTCACTTGGGCCCTCTTTCCGGTAAAGAACGCCGATTCTGCTGAGTTGATCTAGTAACGTTAGTTCAGCTAAACTGCATTTGGAGCCATCAAAATCAAAACTCCTCTCCATGTGGGTGGGGAAGGCCAGTGCTGTGGCTGGGCTCTGATAGGTACTCAGTCAAATAGAGGGTCGTTTAGCTGCTTCTGCTAGGAGTGAGGCAGCCACTCCTATTTAATATCTGGTTGGCTTGTTACTCAGTACCTTGTTTACCTGGTTTTGGGGTACAGAGGATAGAAAGGGGGGAGTTGATACAGAAAATTCAAGTGTAAAGTTAGAAAATCTCAACTCTAAAAAATAAACACGGCTTTATTTAGTATTTATCAAGCTTTATGCTAGAATTATGCTCGATACAGGAGACATACAGAGGCTGTTTCATATTATGTAATGGATTATATGGGAAATAGATGACCTTTAAACTGTGAAATTTGCATGAGAAACTTTTGAGGTTTCCTTATACCTCAGGTTCTCTGACCTCCTTGAGCAACTCAGTGTTTATCCAACTATATTTCATTAAATGAAAAGCAAATCCTAATTGGATTGCTCATGATCACTGGGGAATTGTATTTTTTAAATAAACAGTTCCCCTCTACCCTCTACTTCCCAGTTATCTAGCGTTCTTACTATTAGAATATGACAATATGCTAGGATTCTCAGTTTCCAACTCTAGAATGACATAGTTCACAGAAGCTTAAGTAATCTCTGGTTTATTCATTAGCTTCTTTTGGAGGAAGCTGGGAATTTTTCCTGGTTAAGAATGGGTTATTATTGGCAAATAACACAAATAAATGAACTCTGTCTTCAGTATAAAGAGCCCTGATGGCTCAATGGTTAAGCACTCAGCTGCTAACTGACAGACTGGCGATTTGAACCACTCAGTGGCTCTGCAGGAGAAAGACCTGGTGATCTGTTCTTTAAAGGTTGCGGCCTAGAAAATCCTATGGGGCAGTTCTACTCTGTCACGTGTGGGTCACTGAGCTGGAATTGACTCGACGGCACCTAACAACAACAGCAGCTTCAATATATATAAATATTGTAGTGTTCAAAATTTCCTCACACTGCTGAATCCCTTGCCATATCCTCTCTCATTTCTCCAGTGAATGTCTCAAGAAAATATTAATTTATGAGGTGTTGGATATTGAAGTAAAAGCAAGTCATATCTGCAGGCTATTATGACCCTGAGTTATCTTTTGGACCATCCTGTGCTGTTTGTCACATGACTCTGTGTGGTGACTACACATAAAAGAAGTTCCTTGGAAGGTTTCTAAGAGAAAACTCTTAATGTGTCTCATTTGGCTTTGTAACTCTAATGAGTTCTTAGCTAACCAACTCCTTCTGTTTTCATTTTTCAGATGAGTTTGATGCCTACATCATTGTGTCTTTCGTGAATGCCACCCTTGTGTTGTCCATTGGAGAGACTGTAGAAGAAGTGACTGATTCCGGGTTCCTTGGCACCACTCCAACGTTATCGTGCTCCTTGTTAGGAGATGATGCCTTGGTGCAGGTGAGGGTTCTCAGAGAGCTTGCATGCCTACTCACCTTACTTTGTCTTCTTTTTGTCCTAGTGGTATAAGTTGCTTTATTCATGTCTCCGTATTCTCACCTGCCAGAAAGCCTTAGGGAGAAGGAAACATATTTTTTTCAGCATGAAGAGTTGCATGAGAATTAGGTCTTTCAGATTTTAAATAACTTAGGGGTTCACTTGTAGAATTTTTGGCACTTAAACATCCCCTCTCTGGCCATTTCCCTCTTTGTTAAAGAGACACATTGTTCCTGCTTTTATCTCAAAGATTTTTATAAGTATTTTATTAATGAACTTTGAACTTCTTTGACGTGGACATTGCAAAACTTTTTTTAAGTTGACCTTGCCTGGGGCTTATTGACTCTTTGTAATTGACCCAACTGGTGCCTTAATACCAATGCCTCCAGATCTGATAGGGCTGAGGTTCATTCTGAGTGATGAATCAGGTGGCTAAAGTCAGCCTTCCTTCTGTTATTGGTTCTAGGTGTATCCAGATGGCATTCGGCACATACGAGCAGACAAGAGAGTCAATGAGTGGAAGACTCCGGGTAAAAAAACAATTGTGAAGTGTGCAGTGAACCAGCGGCAAGTGGTGATTGCCCTGACAGGAGGAGAGCTGGTCTACTTTGAGATGGATCCCGTATGTTATTTTAACATTCAATGATGGGACTTCATGCAGGGCCCAGAGATAAAGATAGGAGTTGTAGGTTCAGGTGTTTACATTCACAAGAAAGAGAATTGGGGAGTGCAAGTGTCCATCCACAAGCCCATCTGTGACCCCTTTTCCCCAGCGTGGGGAAAGTTGATGTCCAATTGTGATCATGAAATGCCATTTTGGAAATGAAATACTTGCTCTCCTGCTCTTCACACTCTACTTTTCCACCTAATATTTGGCATAGATAACAGTTTCCGCAATGGTGAATCCATTTTAGAAGTTCTCTTGCTTTTCTGTGTGGAAGGATGTTGGGTACACTTAATTATCTTGCTTTCAGGACGTCTGAGGATGTGGTCAACTTGTAGAACAACTAAGATGTCTGTTAGTCTAACTGTGCACCTATGGTTGAGATTGCTTTATCTTTAACCTTTATATTTTAATTCCCTTTTATCCAAAGAATTCTCATCAATAGATAAACATATTTGTGTATTTCCAGTTTCTTGAGAGGGAGATTGACTTAGAAAATTTGTGAATCAATGAAATTGTCAAAGGCCTCTTGATTCTTTTGTCAGTAGGAGGCAGTAATTTTGCTTGCTATTAGCTTTTTTGGTTCAGAGTTGGGATCTCAAATGGGGAAGTTCTTTGTCTATAGTAAGAGGATTGAGAGAAAGCAGAAAGAAACCTAAATGCCCTCCTTGCCCAGTTCCAGAGTTTGGGGGTGAGTTTGAGCATCTTAGCGCATCGCCTTCTGGTTTGTGACCACTCTCTGTCCTCACTCCTGTAGTCAGGGCAGCTGAATGAGTACACAGAGCGAAAAGAGATGTCGGCAGATGTGGTGTGCATGAGCCTGGCCAATGTACCCCCTGGAGAGCAGCGGTCTCGATTCCTGGCTGTGGGGCTGGTGGACAACACCGTCAGAATCATCTCCCTGGATCCCTCAGTGAGTGTCGACCATTGACTTAAGGATCTTCCAGTTGCAGCCTGAGTACCTGGCCCACTCCTGATGTCCATCTCTGAGATCACCTGGGCTGGACTCTGACATTATATCAGCATCCCTCAGGAGTCTTTTGCTGTGGTTTAAGAATACTGATCTGAGGCCACTAAAAGCTTTTTTGGCTTAAGTAAGCCTTAACTCCCTTTTGTAGTTTAAAAAACAAAAAACCTACATATAAAAGAAACTCATTCCAGGGCTTCAGATGACTTTCAGGGAGGTGCCCTTTATTTACATTTACCACTGTTCACTTTATCAAAAAGGTCTTCCCAGAGCTTATTCTGAAAGTCACCTTGTTATGTGCTGTAGATTCAGACTCAACAACCCTATAGGACAGAGTAGAACTGCCCCTTAGGGTTTCCTATGCTGAATTCTTTAGGGGACTGGGTTACAAGTCTTCTCCCATGGAGCGGCTTATGGGTTCTAACTGCCAGCCTTTTGGTTAGCAGCCAAGCATTTAACCACTGTGCCACCAGGGCTCCTTGAAAGCCACTTAGTAATCCACGACTCTTAGATTGCACTCCTCAGGTTTTCTTTACTCCTAGAATTAGTTTCCTTTAGGTATGTTTTTCTCCCAAGTTGGTCACTTCCTGTGTTCTTACTGTTTGCTCTCTTTCATCCTTAGGACTGTTTGCAACCTCTGAGCATGCAGGCTCTCCCCGCCCAGCCTGAGTCCTTGTGTATCGTGGAAATGGGTGGGACTGAGAAGCAGGATGAGCTGGGTGAGAGGGGCTCTATTGGCTTCCTCTACCTCAATATTGGGCTGCAGGTAAGGAATCCAGATGTCAGACCTTCTTTAGGTTTCATGCTCTTCTTTGTTTGAATATAGGCATTTTCTGTACCCATGGTTTCAGGTATCTGCCTTATGAAAAGCCTATGGTACTGTTCTGCCTTTCACTTATCTTATAAAGAGTCTTCACATCTGTTAAAAATACATTGAAACCACTGCTCTGGGTCAGAATTAGATGGGGGCCTCCAAGGTCACCTATAGTTCCCACAATATGCATCTTATGAAACTAAACGCCATGATGGGCGTTACGATGGTCATGATGGGCTCCATTAACAATAAAGGGCCTGAAGGTGTTCTCTGTTGTTTGCAACGTGGTATTCAAGTATTTTTTCCTTTTTAATTTTACATTCTAATTTAGAAATTCTCAAACATACACAGAAGTTAGAGACTAATATAATGAACATCCATGTACCCATCACCTGGTTTTAACAGTTGACATCCTCCAGTTCCTGTTTTATCTATTCCTCTATTTGAAGATGACATATTTCATCCATAAACACTTGAGAATGAAGTTCTAACCTGTTTTTTTTTTTTTTTAAGGCCTTAATATCATCATACCCAACAATTTAACAATTACTCCCTAATATCATCTGGTATCTTGTCCATGTTGTTCTCCCCCCACCCCCCAGAAAAATTTTTTTTACGGTTGGTTCTCTTCAGTATCCCAACAAAGCCTTGCACACTAGTATTTGCTTGATATGTCTTTTTATGTCTCTGTATAACTGTTCCCTTCCCCTCCTTAAAAAAAAAATTTTTTTTAAGGTCTTTTGTTTCGTAGAATTTCCTGCTTTCTGGATTTGGCAGATTTACTCCTAATGGTGGTTTTCATGTTCCCGTAAACTTGTAGTGAGATCTAGACCAGTGCTTTCCAATAGAAATGTAATGTGAGCCACCTATGTAATTTAAACTTTCTAGTAGACACATAAACAGATGAAGTTGATTTTAATATGTCTGATTTAACTTCATATCCAAAATACCATTTTAACATATAATCATGTAATAATTACTGAGATAGTTTATTTATTTATTTTTTTGTACTAAGTCTTTAAAATCTGGTTTGTACTTTGCGCTTTATGCTTACATCACGTCTCACTTCTGACTAGCCACCTGTGGCCAGTGACTGTTGTATTAGGCATCACAGACTGAGAGATTGATTCAGTTCACATTTAATTGCGGGTGCGGGGGCAAGGATAACATTCATTGATACATATTGCCTAGATTCATTGTTTATTAGGGGTTGAAAAATGATTTGCCATTTCCTTCTGCATTTAATTAGCTGAATTTTTCTTTAAAGACAAAATTTGTTTCATTATCTCTTTGCTTACCATGAAATACTTTTTGTACAGGAAAAGAATAAATACTTTTTTTTAATTTCTCTTTGTTTTTTAACCTGTTTTCAGATAAGGAGTTGATGCCATAGCAATTGTGACAAAGTGGTTTATGATTTTTTTGTTTATTTTTTAAAGTAATATTATGAACCTATGCCTTTATGTATTTATGCTTCAGACTGTTATAATCTTTTTCTTTTTTTTTTTGATCCCTAAATTGCCTGATTTTAGACCAGTGCAAGCTCCCCTTTCAAATTTCAAGTAGGCTTTTTTGTCTTTTTATCATGACTTTAACTACCTTTGGTGGCTACCTTGCCTTCTGAAACATCTTGCCTGAGGCCTGAGTTAGCCTTTTCTCTCAGAAGCCTTGTTGCTTTTAGTGAGTATAAAGAGTTTAACATACATGGTTTAAAAGAAAAAAAAAATCTAATGTACAGTAAAGTGCTTTCACTTATTGATGCTCAGTGCCCTTTTTTGTGTGTGCTTTAGGTGAAAGTCTAAGCTCAAGTTAATTTGTCATATAAAAGTTTTACACACATATTGTTATGTGACCCTAGTTGGCAGTCCCTATAATCTGACAGCACACTCGCCCTTTCCACTCCTGTTTTCCTGAGTTCATTCAGCCAGCTCCTGTCGCTTTCTGTACTCTTATCCCGCCTCTGGACAGGAGCTGCCCATTTAGTCTCGTGTATCTGCTTGAACTAAGAAGCACACTCTTCAAGAGTATTATTTTGTTTTATAGTCCAGTCCAATCTTTGTCTGAAGAGTTGGCTTCGGGAATGGTTTAGGTCTGGGTTAACAGAGTCCAGAGGCCATGTCTTCTGGGGTTCCCCTAGTCTGTCAGACCATCAAGTCTGGTCCTTTTACGTGAATTTGAGTTCTGCGTCCCACTTTTCTCCTGCTCCATCAGGGACTCTCTGTTGTGTTCCCTGTCAGGTGGTCATTGGTGGTAGCCAGGCACCATCTAGTTCTTCTGATCTCAAGCCGATGGAGTCTCTGACTTACGTGGCCCTTTCTGCTTTGGGCTAATGTTTTCCTTATATCTTTAGTGTTCTTTATTCTCCTTTGCTCCAGGTAGGTTGAGACCAATTGATGGATCTTAGATGGCTGCTTGCAAGCTTTTAAGACCCCAGACACTGCTCACTGAAGTAGGGTGCAGAACATTTTCTTAATAAACTTTGTTATGCCAGTTGATCTAGATGGCCCCTGAAACCATGATCCCCAGCCCCCACCCCTGCTACTTTGTCCCTCGAAGTGTTTGGCTGTATTTAGGAAACTTTGTAGCTTTTGGTTTAGTCCAGTTGTGTCGACTTCCCGTATATCGTGTGTTGTCCTTGCATTCACCTAAGATAATTGTTGTCTACTGTCTAGGTAGTGAATTCCCCTCTTCTTCCCTCCCTGCCCTCATAACCATCAAAGAATGTTTTCTTCTATGTTTAAATTTTTTCTTGAGTTCTTATAATAGTCATCGCATACTATATTTGCTCTTTTTCGACTAATTTCACTCTTGATAACTTTTTGAATGAATGGGAGTGATTTAGTAAGAGAGTGAACGAAAGACTGTCAGATTATTAGAATCTTCTTCAAACTCCCAAGGCATTATCCTCCATCTGCTCTGAGCTTATTATATAAAGTACTCAAGGCAGAGGTTTTTTTCACCACAGCTGCTGAGCTCCCATCACGTAATTCTCTCCTTTCGATCAGAATGGTGTGCTGCTAAGAACGGTCCTGGACCCTGTCACTGGGGATCTGTCTGACACACGCACTAGATACCTGGGGTCCCGTCCTGTGAAACTTTTTCGTGTCCGGATGCAAGGCCAGGAGGCAGTAAGTAATAAAAGGGGGTGGTGGGCAGTATGTTCTGATGTTGCTACCAGCAGAGAAAAATTCCCTTGGTATAAATTTTTACTCTTCACTAATCCACCAGCATTTAGCAAGTTAGACATTACCTTATCTTCACGTGGGTATTCTTGGGTCCCTTAATCCAGAGCTTCCTTAACTGGGGCTCCACAGTACTGTGCCATAAATTGATTATTGGAATACTGATCCCTTCAGCCATCAGGCTGTGCAAATGGGACTGAGGATGGCTGGAAACCTTGCATCTAAGGCACCACTGGCCATGAGCAATCTTGTCATTGTCATTTTTTCATAATTTATTACATAATATGAAAGAAGCTAGGAAATATTGTGTCCTTTGTTTTAAAGGGGGAGAAGGGTAGTTGCTGTGGAGTTCTACTCATGGTGACCCTATGCATGTCAGAGTAGAACTGTGCTTTGTAGGGTTTTCAGTGCCTGATTTTTTGGAGGTAGGTTGCTAGGTCGTTCTTCAGAGGTGACTCTAGGTAGACTCAAACCTCCAGCCTTTCAGTTAACAGCCAAGTGTGTTAACTGTTTACAACACCCAGGACTCCTGTGTCCTTTGTAGCTAAGGGTATTGGTATTGTGTACTGTGCTAGTTCTTAACACGTTTTTTAATTCTTGCATATGTCTAGTTTTGTGATAGTATTTACATGTGTGGAAACTGAGGCTCAGAGAGATTAAGTGATTAGCCTAGGTCACATGGCTAATAGTAGCCCATGCTTTTAGCAAACACTAAGCATCTCCTCTCTAGGCATCTTTTTCTTAAGATAGCCTTTTAGGTGTCCTAAATTCCTTAGAGAATTCTTGTGACTGAAATTTGGGGATAGTTGTTGGTCTACATGCTGTGCTTTTGAGTTTTTCCTAAGCTTATCAGAGGTGTTTTTCTTTCCTCAGGTGTTAGCCATGTCAAGCCGCTCATGGTTGAGCTATTCTTACCAGTCTCGTTTCCATCTCACTCCCCTGTCTTATGAGACGTTGGAATTTGCATCTGGCTTCGCCTCTGAACAGTGTCCTGAAGGCATCGTAGCTATCTCCACCAATACGCTGAGGTGAGTGAGCCCTGTGTTGAGATCAGCAGGAAGCCCTTCTGCCAAGGGATTATACTTTGATTCTGTCAGAACATTGGAGGAGGTGGTGAAGAGATGGCAGGGAGCCAGCCCTTCACCATGGGACTAGTGTGTTGTAATTGAAACCTTCATTTGGCTCCTGTTCAGGGATTGAAGTACCTGGTAGCCAAGTTTCGGTGTTTGGGGTTCTAGCTTCTGTTTAGACTTCCAGGGCCAAGTTTTAAGTATTTAGCGGTGCAGTCCAGTCTTCTTGAGATCCAAGCTTCTTGTTTTCTAACAAAAGGGTAGTAACTGTTGGATTAGAATAAGTTTTGGATCACTGATAACTTTTCTCATTATCTTGTCATTTCCAGTATTATATCTTAAATTCCAACCTCAATATACGTTACCTAGGCCCTGGTGTTGCAGTGGTTAAGCGCTCAACTGCTAACTGGAAAGTCGCTGGCTCAAGCCACCAGTCACTCCACAGGAGAAAGATGTTGCAGTTTGCTGCTGTAAAGGTTTACAGCCTTGAAAACCCTATGGAGCGGTTCTACCCTGTCCTATGAGTTGGGATTGACTTGACAGCACACATCAACAGGCTTTTTCAAGTTGATGGAACTATTTATATTGATAAAGTGGACTTGAAGAGTGAGCACTATCTATATAGCATTCCTAACAAGATGGAAAATAACCTATTCAGTTTGATTTTTCACTTCATTTTTCTAAACTTGTAATGCAGTCCAAGTTGTTTATGTCTTGGCTATAACTTTTGGCTGTTCACAATGGAATTGTGACCTCTTAATAAATTAATCCCCGTTGCTTATCAGGTAAATTTCCAAATGTCTTTACATAGCTTTCAGTATTTTTTCACAATCATCTTCCTCTCTCTAACCTTACAGCATCTTTATATACCTTCAATTCCAGGAAAATTGGTCATGCATCTTTCTTCTATCTGCACCTCCTCCTGGAGTACTGCCCCCATGGGCATCTCACCTGTTAGCATCCCACCCCTCCTTTGAGGCTCAGCCTCAATGTAACCTCATCCATGTTCCCTCTGATTGTTTTGTGTGGTTGTGTTCCCTAACTCATCTGAAATTAGACAATCCTCACAGGTTTTCACAGCAGCAGAACTTTTTTTCCCCAAAAAAAAAAAAAAAATCAGGGACAGCCTCTGTTTGAAACAGATAAAAGCAAAGCTCTTTGGAGTGTACTTTAAATACCACTGTTCATAGTACCCGCTGTCAGAATCAATCGTTTTCCCTTTTTGGCTATTAGAAATAATGTTGCTATGAACATTTGTGTAGACGTTTTTGTACAGACGTATATTTTCCTTTCCCTTGGGTTTATATCTTAAGAAAGGAATTGCTGGGTAATATGGTAACTATCATGACCCAGCAATTCCTTTCTTAAGATGTGTACCCAAGAGAAATGAAAACGTGTGTCTGTGGAAACCCTGGTGGCATAGTGATTAAGTGCTGCAGCTGCTAACTAAAAGGTCTGCAGTTCGAATCCACCAGGTGCTCCTTGGAAACTCTATGAGCTATGAGTCAGGATCGACTTGACGGCAGTGGGTATTTATAAGTAACTGTATTTAACTTTTTTGGAACCGTTTTCCAGAGCGACTTCTTTTTACATTCCCAGTTGTAGTGTATGGGGGATTCCATACTAATAAGTATGTCCGTATATTTGTTTTCCTCCTTTTTACATAGAGTGCATACTACATATATTGCTTTACAGCATGCTTTTCTCCCTTAACGTTATGTCTCGTAAATCACTCAGTATCAGAACTATATGGCCCCCCACATTCAGTTTGTAGCCATGGAGTGTTCTGTTGTATAGATGTACCATAATTGATTTAACTAGTCCATATTTGATTGACATTTATGTTATTTTAACAATGTGCTTTTAACTCTGCTGCAATGAAAAAACCCGATACATATATCATTCCACATGTCTATGAATATAGGATAAATTTTTAGATGTGGAGTTGCTGGGACAAAGGGTACATCCATTTATCATTTTAGGAAATTATACTTGCCTGTCTTTTCTCGTTCCTTTAAGACTTAACTGAGATATCCTCTAAATCTGAAGTCTTAAACTTTTGTTGGTTTGGGGGCTCAATTTTTATTTGGGGTTTTGCTCTTGTCATCATTCTCTTTGTCCTTATAGTTTTTGGGGTTTTTTTAACCTTGTAATTTAAACAACAAATAAAACACCATCACCAGAGATCAAGTAACTATATTTTTAAGAGTACCTGGATTCAGCTCATTTTCCACATGACTTCGCCTAGATGTATCTCTATATCCCATCTGACAGAAGCTTGTATTTTCCCTATTTGCCTTCTCTATCAGAATTTCCAAAGCTGAGGTAATTTTCATTCTTAAAGGGATTCACCTTAACCTATGAAACACCATCAGCACAAATACCATGTGTTCAGGTAATTGTAGTTGAGAACAAGTTTGGAATTGGCACTCTTTATTGCAGGGTTTGTCAGTCATGAGACAAAATCTTAGTTCTGATGTAATTCTATCACATTATTGGGGTGATAAAAGATTGTTTTGACTGTTTTAATGAGGGTTTCACTAGTAAAAGCTAGAATCGTCGTAAAATGTGATGGGTGTTGCCTGAGAGGAGGGCCCTTTCTCAGATCTTGTCTCCTATGCAGAAGCTTCCCTATTAGAAGGCTGTAGTTTCATGTTGTAAAGTCCCTTGGTGGTGCAAGTGATTCGTGCTTGTCTACTAACCTAAAGGCTGGTAGTTTGAATCCATCCAGTGGTGCCATGGGAGAAAGGCCTGGCTATCTGCTTCTATGAAGATTATAGCCATGACAACCGTATAGAGCAGTTCTACTCTGTTTGACTCAACAGCAACAGGTTTTTTTTTTTTTTTTTAATGCTAATATTAGAGCTTCAGGGAATGATGGGTTTACAGTGACCATTCATGGTCCATTTCAACACCAGTTTCTAGGTCCTGAGTGAGTGACCCTTTAAGTACCTTGTTTTTTGCCATAGGATTTTGGCATTGGAGAAGCTAGGTGCTGTCTTCAATCAAGTAGCCTTTCCACTGCAGTACACGCCCAGAAAATTTGTCATCCACCCTGAGAGTAACAACCTCATCATCATTGAGACTGACCACAACGCCTACACTGAGGCCACAAAAGCTCAGAGGAAGCAGCAGATGGCAGAGGTAATGAGATTGGCCTTCACGGGCTAAGTTAAAAGGTATTCATGTGAAATTGTGTTGAAAAATTTAAACTCCTATAACAATTGATTATATTCTTTGTTATTTTTAAAGATTTCAGGTCCTTTGTATAGGGCCCTTTGCCGAGTCCTTCGTCTCACAGGCTTTCTTGTGACCCAGGACTAATAAACTGGCTTGGGTTTATTCGGCATTAAGCTCCATCTCTGGAAGAAGTTCTTCAGTCCTTGAGCTGCTGTGCCAGGCTGTTAAATGTTTCCTGGATTTGACCCCAAATGAGACAGTTTAATTTTCCCCACAGCACCAGTTCTTCCCAGAAATCCCAGCAAAAACCAAATAGCTATAACCATGTGGAACCATATCCTGCCTAGAAGACAGGAGACAAGTAGTAGTCTTACCAAGGGAAATCAGATCTGTTAGGTAGAAAATGGTGTTTTTATGTTCATGCTACTTAGACCACTAGTCAGGAGTTCACAGCTGATGTTAGTTGTTCTTTTTGGCACTTTCTACTAATAGTGAATAGTAGAATAAAACCATGGGAAAGACCAGATTTTCTCTCTAGTGATATTCCCCCTTTTGCTTGTCTGTACACCTCTGCATTTATTTTTTATTTTGGGAAGTCCTGGTTTTGGTAGACATACTTGCTACTTTATATATTATGATCTCCCCCCAGAGGTGTTCTTACTATTCATCTACTTCTCACCCAGCACTTGCATCTGAACACACTGACTCATCTTTGCTCTTTGGACTTAGGAAATGGTGGAAGCGGCAGGGGAGGATGAGCGAGAGCTGGCTGCAGAGATGGCAGCAGCATTCCTCAATGAAAACCTCCCTGAGTCCATTTTTGGAGCTCCCAAGGCTGGCAATGGACAGTGGGCCTCTGTGATCCGTGTGATGAATCCTATTCAAGGGAACACATTGGACCTAGTCCAGCTGGAGCAGAATGAGGCAGCTTTTAGGTAAGGGACCCAGGACATCCAGGGTTTTATAGGCTGGAATAGAAATTTTCTAGGTTTGCAACTGATGCCTGACTCTTTCTGCTTCCTTCTGTATGTGCAGTGTGGCTGTGTGCAGGTTCTCCAACACTGGTGATGACTGGTATGTGCTAGTGGGAGTGGCCAAGGACCTAATCCTGAACCCCCGATCTGTGGCGGGAGGCTTTGTCTATACCTACAAGCTTGTGAACAATGGGGAAAAACTGGAGTTTTTGCACAAGGTAGGAACTAGCCAGTGGTTCTCCTAGATCTTACGTCCCACTGATCTCTCCCACTTTTGCTAAGTTTGTGGGCCAGGTTTTTTAGTGATCATTTTGGGGGTTGGCTCATGAATTGTAATCCATATCTTGGGAGCCCAGGGAAAATGCTGGCGCTGTCGTGCTCCAATGCCTGAGTCCCCCAGGAAGCCTGTGTACTAACACAGTGGGGAGTTGTATATGAATCAGCCTCTCATTTACTCGTCTTATTAAGCAGGCAGCAATTTCTGACCAAAATTCATCAGTTTTAAAAGATTAGTATGCTTCTGCACACTAATGGCACATGAATATAACTCATTCAGCCCTACCTTAAGGGAGTATCCTCTAGGAAATAAATACTCTGCATCCCCTTCTTTTTGCTAAAATTATTATCTCCCCCAAAACTAGGATGGATCTAGATTGTGCTCACAGAAGTAGGATTGGGTAATATTTCCCTATAAGTTTAAATTCTATGTGATTTAACGAGTTATAAGGTGGTAAAGTCTAATTTAATTAATACCTGAGCTATAAAAGACCCAGCAAGTGAATATCTCAGTCTTTAGAGCTCCGTAACCCATTAGTCGACCCTACTTTGAGGAGGCAGCTCTTCCCCAGTCATCTTTTGAGTACCTTCCAACCTGGGGGGGTTCACCTTCCAGCACTATATCAGACAATGTTTGCTGCTATTCATAAGGTATTCACTGGCTAATGCTTTTCAGAAGTAGACTGCCGGGTCCTCCTTCCTCCTCTGTCTTAGTCTGGAAGTTCAGCTGAAACCTGTCCCCTATGGGTGACCCTGCTGGTGTCTGAATACTGATGGCATAGCTTCCAGCATCACAGCAACACACAAGCCCCCACAGTACGACAAACTGACAGATGCAGCACTGGAGGTGCTCACTCGTCTATGCCAAGAAATATGGAAGACAGCTTCCTGGCCAACTGACTGGACCAAAAAACCAAACCCACTGCTGTTGAGTCGATTCCAACTTATAGCAACCCTATAACTGACTGGAAGAGATCCATATTTATGCCTATTCCCAACAAAGGTGATCCAACTGAATGTGGAAATTATAGAACAATATCATTAATATCACAGGCAAGTGAAATTTTGCTAAAGATCATTCAAAAACGGCTGCAGCAGTATATTGACAGGGAACTGCCAGAAATTCAGGCCGGTTTCAGAAGAGGACATGGAATCAGAGATATCATTGCTGATGTCAGATAGATCCTGGCTGAAAGCAGAGAATACCAGAAGGATGTTTACCTGTGTTTTATTGACTATGCAAAGGCATTTGACTGTGTGGATCATAACAAGCTATGGATAACACTGCAAAGAATGGGAATTCCAGAACACTTAATTGTGCTCATGAGGAACCTTTACATAGATCAATAGGCAGTTGTTTAGACAGAACAAGGGGATACTGATTGGTTTAAAGTCAGGAAAGGTGTGCTTCAGGGTTGTATCCTTTCACCATACCTATTTAATCTGTATGCTGAGCAAATAATCCGAGAAGCTGGACTATATGAAGAACGGGGCATCAGAATTGGAGGAAGACTCATTAACAACCTGCTGTTATTCAGATGACACAACCTTGCTTGCTGAAAGTGAAGAGGACCTGAAGCACTTCCTCATGAAGATCAAAGACCACAGCCTTCAGTATGGATTACATCTCAACATAAAACAAAAATCCTCACAACTGGACCAATGAGCAACTTCATGAAAAGACTGAAATTGTCAAGGATTTCATTTTACTTGGATCCACGATCAACAGCCATGGAAGCAGCAGTCAAGAAATCAAAAGACGCGTTGCATTGGGCAAATCTGCTGCAAAGGATGTCTTCAAAGTGTTGAAGAGCAAAGACGTCACCCTGAAGACTAAGGTGCACCTGACCCAAGCCACGGTATTTTCAATCACATCATATCCATGTGAAAGCTAGACAATGAATAAGGAAGACCGAAGAAGAGTTGATGCCTTTGAATTGTGTTGGCAAAGAATATTGAATATACCACGGACTGCCAAAAGAACTAATAAATCTGTCTTGAAAGTGTGGCCAGAGTGTTCCTTAGAGGCAAGAATGGCGAGACTGCGTCTTAAATACTTTGGACATGTTGTCAGGAGGGATCAGTCCCTGGAGAAGGACATCATGCTTGGCAGAGTACAGGGTCAGCAGAAAAGAGGAAGACCCTCAACGAGGTGGATTGACACAGTGGTTGCAACAATGAGCTTAAGCATAACAGCGATTGTAAGGATGACGCAGGACCAGGCAGTGTTTTGTTCTGTTGTGCATAGGGTCGCCATGAGTCAGAACGGAGGAACTGACTCGACGGCACTGGACAACAACAACAGCAACCCATTAGTCACTTTTTGCTGTCATTCCTTTTTCATCCCTCCACAAACCATGGTCATTTTTTTAGATACTGAGGTTTTGCTATTATTTAATGTTGCCATTTAAACCAACATGGGCTCTGGGGCAGCATTCGTGAGGCACCAGAACTTCTTTCACTAGTGACATTGATCTACTTGCTGGGTGAAATGCAGCATTGTGGGATCTGTTTACCCAAAGACACTGTGTTTCAGAGACTGCTATGTGCATAGTTGATTTCGCTAATGAGCCAAAGATTTATCCCTAGCTGTGTGTCTTAACTGCCAGATGCTTGCGGAAGGAATTGATTTCTGGGTCAAAGGGGTGGGACTAGTGTATGGCTGTATGTTCTTCTAGTAGCCCTATTACTTGCTTTTTCTCTCACAGACTCCAGTTGAAGAGGTTCCTGCTGCCATTGCCCCATTCCAGGGGAGGGTGTTGATTGGTGTGGGGAAGCTTCTGCGAGTCTATGACTTAGGGAAGAAGAAATTACTTCGAAAGTGTGAGAATAAGGTAAATATGTTGTAGAGGGGCTAGATCTAATGAGCCAGCCAGGGTGGTGAACGTTAACTGTTAAAAACCATGTCTTTATTAGGACTGTGATGTATTTTCCCAATTCCAGGCCCAGAACTACATACTTGAGAATGGCAGGAGTAGATGGGTTTCATTTCTTGGCTTCTTTAAACCAAGAACCAGGTTTCTAGCCTGCTTACTTGTAGAAGAAGGGCTTATATGTCTACTATATACATTAAAAACCATTTAGCACTTTTTCCTGTCTTGTAGAAATTTATTGCTGACAGCAGTTACATGGTGTGTGCCATTCCAATCTTATATATTTTTGCAGTCAGGGTAAGCTGGGGTTTTTGTGGGTTTTGACCTCCAAGATTACACCCTATGCTGTTCTTGTTTTCTAGCATATTGCCAATTACATCTCTGGGATCCAGACCATTGGGCACAGGGTAATTGTGTCTGACGTCCAAGAAAGTTTCATCTGGGTCCGCTACAAGCGTAATGAGAATCAGCTCATCATCTTTGCTGATGATACTTATCCCCGATGGGTCACTACAGCTAGCCTCCTTGACTATGACACTGTGGCTGGTGCAGACAAGTTTGGCAACATTTGTGTGGTGAGTTGATGCTGTCTCCTTGGGTTACAGTGAGAAATGTGTAGGAAAGCTGACTCAGTTCTTAGTGTTTTGGGTAAAGCCAAGGACCCAGGATTATGATCTTTAGTATGGAAAGTAAAACTAGTAACCAGTTTCCATCAAGTTGACTCTGACTCAGGGCAACCCCACGTGTGTCAGAGTAGAACTGTGCTCCATGGAGTTTTCAGTGGTTGGATTTTTGGAAGTAGATTGCCAGGCCTTTATTTCAAGGCTCCTCTGGGTAGACTTGAACTTCTCACCTTTTGGTCAGCAGCCAAGTACATTCACTATTTGCACCACCCAGGAACTCCATGGAAAGTCAAAATGGGTTATAAAATTTAGTCCTACTAAGGCCAGCTTTAAAAAGAAATCTTTGTGCTTTAAAGCCTTCTTGCCAGCCTTTGGGTTTTCCCCCTCCCTGGTTAATCACCCTCCCGGCCCAAAGAAAATGATTTAATAATGATAGGTTTAGTTTGGGCTAAAGGCTACTTAAATTTTGCTTCAATTCTGACTGGTCTTGTTAAGCTCAATCTGACTTGTCTTGTTTATGTTCCGCGGTCTTTGTTTTTTGCTCTTGGCAGCGTTAGACCCTCACTCATGAGTTGATTCTCTTTGAAGTTCCTCGCTTAGACACAGCTCCTGCCCCACCAGACAGGTGCAGGAGACTTGGGCTCAGGCCACTGCCTGGGTGGTGCCTCTAGGCTTGTTTGCAAGGATCTGGGGCAGACATGTTGCGTGGTGACCCAGGTGAGCAGGGGTGTAACCCAGCCCTTTGAATTGTGTCACTTTCTTGCAGGTGAGGCTCCCACCTAACACCAACGATGAGGTGGATGAGGATCCCACAGGAAACAAAGCCCTTTGGGACCGAGGCTTGCTCAATGGGGCCTCACAAAAGGTAAGATTCCAGAAGGGGCCCAGAAGGACGGGTGTTGACCCACATAGTATATTCCCCATTGCCCATTGCCCTCACTGAAGAAACATACTTTAGTGAATTATTCATGGTGTACTGACTATGCTGAATGCTTTCCCGTACCTGGCCTTTTCTTTCTGGAAATTCCGAAGCAGACAGCACACAGCCTGTAATGGATCGATTTTGGGTTTGACACAAGACACTATCCCATCTTTATGCCTTCTTTTCTATCTGGAAAATGGAAACTTTTCAGAAACATTTTAGCAATCAGTGTAAAATCTTTTTGGAGAATAGTAATTGTACATGTTCATTTCTAGTACTAACGCAGTCTTCTCTGAGATGTGTGCTGGGCTTTATCCTTCTCAGCTAGGCAGGTACTTCTTAAGTAGAGACTCTCTGGACTTTAAATCCAGTTTAGAGTTTAAGCTTAGTGATTGCTGTTTTTTTTTTTTTTTTTTAATTGTGGTGAAAATTATATGTAACAAAATAACAAAACATTGGCCATTTCAGCAGTTTTTACGTGTAATAATTCAGTCATATTAAGTACGTTCACTTTGTACAACCGTCACCACTGTTTCCAAATATTTTCGTCACTCTTAACAGAAACTCAGGTGTGATTCCTGTTTTTTAAATTTTTTTTTATTGCAAATTTGTCAATTTATCAAAAAGATTTGTAGATTGTGATTTGTAGATTGCTTATGAGAAATCATCCAACATCAATATGTTTGTGAGGCACCAACTTTAAGTAAATGATGAAAACATTTTTAAGTATTTTTGAGTTTTTATAATTTTTTGAATTTTCATAGATACTGACACCTACTTGTTGGTGGCACTGCTTGCTCTTGGGAACCTAGAACAGGTTTCCCGAAGCACAGGCAGTAACTAATCCGTCTTCAACTTGCAGGCAGAGGTAATCATGAACTACCATGTTGGGGAGACAGTTCTGTCATTACAGAAGACTACACTGATCCCTGGAGGCTCCGAATCACTTGTCTATACCACCTTGTCAGGTGGAATTGGCATTCTTGTTCCATTCACATCCCATGAGGTGAGAGTTCCCACACTACTCTGGCCTTTGCCTTCTCAGGGACATTTCTTGGTGCTGAATCTGCCAAGGAGGCAAATTCATCTGTTCCTATCTCCAAGTAGAAGTGTTCTGGAAGTTTTATAAGACTACAGTTAGAAGTGCCTTGCCAAGATAGGAGACTTGATTTTTGTCTCTGGGGGCAGCCAGTAGTTTTCACACTGTAATAAGATGTGATTCTATTCTGATATCAGTACAGGGTTAGTCTGAGACACAGACACATACATACACACACACACACACACACACACCCCAACAAAACTATTGCCCTTGAGTTGTTTCTGACTCATGGCGACCCCTTGTGTTACACAGTAGAACTGCTCCATAGGGTTTTCTTGGCTGTAATCTTTACAGACACAAATCACCAGGCCTTTCTTCTTGGCACCACTAGATGGATTGGAATTGCCAGCCTTTAGATTACATAGTAGTTGAGTACAAATCATTTGCTCCAAGGACCTAGTCTGAGACCAAAGCCTAAGAAATGAACACCACAGGATAGGAGTGATGGGCTGATGCTTACTGCGGCATTGATTGCCTCGTAGAATTGGCTAAGATTGTTTTGTGTTATTCTAGCTAAGGAAGCTGGGCCAGGAATCTGACTTCACAGACAGCTCTTTTTACATATGAGGTTCTTGTACTACAAATAAGTTAAGACCCTTTATAGTTTTTAGCTATCCTTTTATTGTAGCAGAAAAACCTGCAATCATCAGAGGAGTGATTTTACCATCTCTTTGGTAAAGTCATTGTTTGTTGTGTGTCTGGAAACCATGGAATGGTAGTTGAAATCACTTTTCTTGTAGTGACAAAGTCTGTTTCTTCCTCCAGGACCATGACTTCTTCCAACATGTGGAGATGCACCTAAGGTCAGAGCATCCTCCTTTGTGTGGGCGGGACCATCTCAGCTTTCGTTCCTATTACTTTCCAGTTAAGGTAGGTCTTTGTTGAAAATCTCCGTTGAAGGGGATTCTCAGCCTGTTCAGCTGGTCTTTTTTCTCTGCTTCTCTCTATTAAAAAATTAGAATAATCCTGAATGAAGGAGCAGCAAGGGAGTGGTCTCAATGGAATCAGTGGGATTGGTGTCTCTCTCTTTCACTCCCCTAGGTGGAGTGGCCCTGTGAGGCCCTGCCCATTTTGGCCCTGCCCACCGTAGCTCCCTGGAGCTCCTGCCCCTCCCACTCACACTCTGGCTGACAGTGGGAAGGGGTGGTGATAAAGTTACTGCACTGGGTGACTCCAACCCCAGTGACTGGTGGGTGATGGGGGTGGGGTTGTGGTGACAAGTTACCACACTGGGTGATGGGTGACACCAACCCTAGTGACAGGCCACTGCCTTGGCAGCCCCTCCCCAGCAGCACCAGTCCACCCAGTGCCATGGACCCTGGGGTCATTTTGATGTCACCCCCTCTGACAGTGGCACCACTGAGTGAGCTGATGGAGGCAGTAGTGGGGGCTGGATGGCTAGTGATGGTCAGCATCCTCTCCCCTCAGGGTACACCACAGTCAGAAAAGACTTTATACCCAGCTTTGCTAGTCTGAACTCTGGCTGCGAAAGATCATCTTAGAGTTCCTGGCTCTCCAAGTGGGGTTTAGGTATCAGGGGAGGATAAAAGGCATTCTCTAAAGCTACTCCTTTAACATATGCTGTTTCCTTTGGGCAGTTAACCTGTGCTGCTGCTTTTATTTCTCCACCTCTTAGAATGTGATTGATGGAGATCTCTGTGAGCAGTTCAACTCCATGGAGCCCAACAAACAGAAGAATGTCTCTGAAGAACTGGACCGGACCCCACCAGAGGTGTCCAAGAAGCTTGAGGATATCCGAACCCGTTATGCCTTCTGAGCTCCTCCTTTACTTGTGGGGCTTGCCAGGGACTCTGTGTCCTATTCCCACCACCACAACCACCTGGTTCTGCACCCACGTGGCAGAAGGTGGCTGGGTAATTCAGACTTTGTGAATATTAAAGCTAATAGCTCTTTCCCGTCAACTCCTCCCCTGGAATGATTGGTTCCCCCTAAAACTGGCACTGAGATTGCTACACTTCTCCCTTCCAGGTATAAAATACCTTGCTCCAGGTTCCAGTGTGGAATAAGATCGTCCCCTTTTCCCACGGCCTCTCCCTGCATTGATATTTCTGATTTCTGGCTCTCTTGTCTACTTTTGTACACACTCTTAATTTTTAACTGGTTTTCCTGTAAATATAGTTTTTTGTACAATGTTATTTTTGTGGGAGGGAGAGGGGCAAGCTGAAGCGGGGACCGGGTTAGATATAGTATAACTCCTGAGTTCTGCTACTCTGGAACCTAACCAGAAATACAAACTTAGTTTTTCAGGTGGCTGATGTACACGTGTCATTTTTGGGGGTGAGGAATTAGGTGGGAGATTTGAGCCTGAGTCAAACAGGAAGGACTGAGCATACTTCCTTCTCTGGCACTCTGTAGCCCATTCCTGCCTCCTCCCCTGCCTCAAATTCTATGATGGTTTCTTTGACTTTTCTTCACCCTTTCTGCTTTGCAGATGAAACAGGGTCAATAATAGCCATATTGTGATCTTTGCTTTTTGCTGCTGGATGTTGAGAAAGGGTGGTTGATTTCTCCTCTCCTGTTTTAGCTTTCTTCTACTTTTAGGTCTTGGGGTGAAGGAGATTTAGCATGAATTCCAGCTGAGTAGTCTAATTGAACAGATGTTCCCTTTGTCTCTCTGGATCCTGAAATGATCTTTTCCCTTATGACTACCAGAAGGGGCTCAGTAAGTACAGAAGAACTCAGATACTAACCTGCTCTTGAGAACAATGTGTACGTGGGCCCTGTTTAAAGGCATATGGCTTAACCAGGGGAGGCCTGTCTTCAGTGTAACATCTTGGCCAGGACCCTAGGGGGTTATGAGGAGGGAGCTTTTGGGAGCATGTCAACTCTTTAAGTAGGCCTGATCTCAGAAACTTTCCAGCCTACATCTAAGAATTTGGCCTTCTTCCTGCCTAGCTATGTGGGAAGCCCAGATCTTCCACACACTTGAAGGAAACTCCAAAGTAAGGAAGCAGTTCATTGAGCGTGGAGTAACCTGAGCTCTTGGTGGTTTTCACAAATTCATAAAGTAAAAAATTATTTTGTGTGCGTGTGTTCAGCCACCTTATATTAACAGGTTTTCTGTGGCCAGGACTGGGTTAGAATTAGGAACAGAAACAATGAGCCATAATCTCTGACCCCGAAGAGCTCATGATCCAGTCAAGAGGGGTTCCTGGTGCTTTCTCCTACAAATGATTATCTCTTTAATCATGACTTGGTTTTTAGGTCAGTCAGTAGAGACCCAGGTTTTGTCAAGAATTGAATTCCTAAATAGTGCTTTTCTTGCTCCTTTATTAGCACACAGATTCTCATAGTAATACTTGTGAATTGCGTTTCCATCCAGTGTGAAAGCTTTAATTCCAGGGCCTGTGTTTCCCCACCTAAACCTACTCTGTTTAATCTGTCAATCTCTATGATGCTGACATGCAGTCATCTGAGAAACTCAGCATAGGTATTTGAGCAGTGGCTCCTTATTCCTAGGCTCTTTTCTGACCCGAGTTTGAAACACTTAACCTCATTCTTCCTACTGTAATAGGGTGTTTTTGTAAGAAAGGAAAATTAACTGCACAGAATTGGGAATTGTCACCATTGAGCTTCCATTGGTTGTCTTGTTCTTTGCAAGAGGGGGTACTCTGGTAAGTGGAATTTCTGGAAGACAGGTACAAGGAATGAAGCTTGAGTGTGTTGGAGTAGGAATTCTGTCTTATTCATAGCTGTTGCCCCAGGACTTACAACACATGTGCAGTAAATATTTAGTGGTTGAACGAGGCTTAATTACAGATCCCATCTGTGTAATTGTTAAGGGGACCTAATCAACTTCTTTGGTTTGGTTGGCGACCAGGTAAATAAGGAGCTCTCTCCAGCGTTGCAAAACATATTAGAGGCTGGATAGAGCTCAGAGGTAATGTTAGGACCCTGAGGCATTTGCCCTTGGTCATGAGGCTTGCTCCTATCCTGTTCCTTATCTGTTAGGTTCCTGTGACTTGGGTCTAAGAAAGAACTAAAAACTTTTCAGCTGCCTCAGCTTTCGCCTGACCCTACCGGCAGAGGTTCTGCAGATGTTCTTTCCTTTGGAAAAATCTCTTGCCAAGAAAAGCATTCTTTAGAGGAGGGGGTGGGGAGACCAAGTTGGGTTGTGGATGGAATGTTGGTTTGTAAATGTTAGCAGTCCAGCTGCCAGGGCTGGGAAAACCTCCTGGGGCCTGTGCGTCTCACGGGGAGGTGCTTGTCTCCAGATGCTTGCTGCTGTATGATTCTGCAGTCTTTCTTGAGCCCCTTTAGAGGAAAGCTGGAAATGCTGGGAGCCACTCTCAGATGGCAACCAACCTGGCCTTCAGATTGTTTTAATTCCTGTGTTCTGTTTATTCAAAATAGAAATGACCTGTGTTTATATGATTCATCTATTTGCTTATTTGTGCCTTGGGCTACCAGATTCTCAAATGAGCACCTACTTGGTCAGTGGTTGGTTTCCATTTGAGAATCTGGTAGCCCAAGGCACGGGGCTCTTATGAAGTTCAGATGAACTTGTAAATCAGCAAGTGTAGACTACAGACTAGTCAGAGAAATCACGTTCACAACTCTAACCAGCACAACCGAAAGCTGCTTCTTCAGAAGCCTTGTAAGCCAAAATCAGGAGACACGTCTAACGCACTAGAACAGGTTGCAAAGTTCATTTGTTCAACAAGTATTTACTGAGGACCTATGTGCCATCTCCTCTCCGGTCTGCTCTGCACCCAGAAGTCGGGGGAGAGGTTTTAGAACCTAGCAGTTTCTGTCCGTCTGAGGCTTGCAGTGGAGTCTTCCAGGGTGCCTGGCAGTTTAGTTTCAGAAGAGCCTATGACCTGTGTCTTAGCCTTGGAACTTTCAGCAGGTCCCAGGACTGAAAAATGGAGGTGGAATGGGCAGCCAAGGGTTATAGGTCTGGACATGATAGGAAATCTGTAGCAGTGGTTCTGAAGCCCAGGGGACATCAGAATCGCCTGAGTTCATCAGAATACAGATTCCTGGTTTCTGCCCCAGGTTACTCTTAAGAACATCTACTGGTGATGTCTGGGCATCAGTTTTTAAAAAATATTGCATATGTATGTACTTGTATCTGTATGTGGATGTATATGTATGTTATATATAATATATAACTATTTATGGCATTTCTCAGGAAAGATACACAAAAGTAGAAAACATCAGTGCCTCTAAGGGAGTAACAAGGTAGCTGGTAACCAAAGTGGGAAGAGATTTTTCACTGCATTCCTTTTGTATTAATGTCTCTTAGTTTTGGCGGGGGGGAACATTTTATTGTTTAGGTTTTATTGTTGTTTACAGAGCAAATTAGTTTCTCATTCAGCAGTATACACAGCTTGTTTTATAACATTGGTTGCAAACCCCTGACATATGTCACAATTTGGTGATGATCACACCTGGTAGGGGAATGAGTATTAATCATCAAAGAACATTGCTCCTTGTTCAAAGTGAAACAAACAACAACAAAAAAAAAAAAAAATTGAGAGAAACAACCATGTTTGGAAATTCCAGTTTTAGAACAATCTGGCAGAGTTAGCTTGGCAGCTCAACTGGAAGTAGCTAAAGGCCCCTATTCGATACCACCGCCATATCCAGCAGCTCTGTTGATACCCAGTGAGATTTTTTGTAATCCCAGAGACATTTCCTCCTGAGCTCCCTACTTTCAACTCTGAACTGCCTTCCGGAGCCCTGGCCCTCAAAATTTTCAGTCTATAGGCCCCACCCAGCAGAACCTGCTCTCTGACTGTGAACAAAATCTTAGGGAGTGATGGGAAAGTTTCTTTTGATTAGGTCATTTGGGGAGTTTTCACAAGTTACTAATATCAGGTCATGAATAAACCTGTGTATAGAGTGTAACGTGATAATTGAGAACTATTAACAATTTCCTGGGGCTATTAGGGCCCAGTGCTGTTAGGAAGTCATGCTGGGAGGTCTTTTGCCTTTAAGGAGCTGATGCTGTTACTGGAGAAGAGAGTTAGGCACATAGCAATCCAAGAAGGAGTGAAATCCTGAAAAGAGCACTGGACATGGAGTCAGATGACGTGGGCTCACCAGCTGCTTAGCAGGATCTGTTCCCTGTCTATAAAGACGGAAGAGTAGACCAACCTCCAGGGGGTCCAGGTCACTGGGAAGCACACTCAGCACCCAGGAGCTCTGAGGGATTGTGGCCACTGAAGTGCATCTCTGGAGCCCCCTCCATGCTGAACTGTTGCCGTGTATGTGAGACAGAAAGGGGCATCTTTCCAAGCAAAGAGGCCCTAGAGAGAGCACAGTGGGCTTTGTTCAGGCTTTTGTGAGGTCCTGCTGCTATGTCCCCATCACCTCCACCGCCATCTCCAGTCACTCGCCCTCCCATCCCACAAGCTACCTGATTGGTATAAATCAACCCCTTGGCAAAGCTCTAGCAGGGCCATGTTAGAAGGTGTGGCCAGTGTAGCCACTGTCTCAGACACGCTGGGGGTGGGTGAGTTAGCCAAAATCATTCCAGCGTGGGTATTATTGTCCTGCTGGAAGTTGAGGGCCAAACTAGGAATCCAGTTTGCCAGTCTAAATGAGAAAGCATTTCTTGAACAACCTCTTGTGCCAGATGTTGACATTCAGAATAAGACAAGGGGCAATCATTTTCTAAACTAGATGGCTGTGGAATCCTAGATACTTACAACAAAAAGAACCATAAGTTGAGTCGATTCCAACTTATAGTGACCCTATAGGACAGAGTAGAACTGTCCCATGGTTTCCAAGGAGCAGCTGATGGATTTGAATTGCTGACCTTTTGGTTAGCAGCCAGAACGCTGAACCACTGTGTACCAGGGCTCCAGATAATAAAAAACCAAACCCATTGCCTTCGAGTCGATTCCGACTCATAGTGACCCTATAGGAAAGAGTAGAACTGCCCGATAGGGTTTCTTTTTTTTCTTTCCTTTTATTATTATTATTTTTTATTGAGCTTTAGGTGAAGGTTTATAAACTAGTTTCTCATCAGACGGTACACACATTGTTTCATGGCCTTGGTTAAGAACCCCATGACATGTCAACACTCTCCCTTCTCAACCCTGGGTTGCCTATTACCAGATTTCCTGTTTTTTTTTTTTTTTTTTTTTTACCTACTTCCCAGTACCTCCTCCAGCGCTGGTGCGCCCGTTTAGTCTTGTTTTGTTCCATGGGCCTGTTCAGTCTTTGGCTGTAGGGGTGAACCTCAAGAGTGGCCTCATTCCTGAGCTGAGAAGGTGTCCGGGGGACCATGAGTCTCCAAAGAGTGCCTGGTGGATTCAAATTGCTGACCTTTTGGTTAGCTGCCTTAGCTCTTAACCACTATGCCACCAGGGTTTCCCCGGATGTTAATAGGGCCCTTTAATAAAGGATTCTGTGCTCACATTTAGGGAAACTGCAAACTGTCCTCTTGGATATTTTGATGATTTGAACATAGCCCTGTCTCCTGCCCCTTGTAATGTCTAGTGGTGGAGGAGCCAAAGGATCCCTTGGGGGTTGACCCACCCCAACTACTACAAACAGAAATACAGTGTAAATAATATCAGGGAACTTCCTGTGAAAACAACTTCAAAGACTAGTTCCTCAGTGGAGATGATGGAGCTGCCCCTGGATGTGCACAGAACTCTGACCAAGGCAACGTGGCCGTTGTCTTTGGAGAAAGGCCTGAGGGCAAAGAACCTCTCTCTGCTCTCCCCAGGACCTTTCCGTGCTGCGTTTGAGGCCACACATCATGCCACGATGTCTCCTGAGTCAAGTGGGAAAAGCCCAGGCTTTGGGCTTAGACCTCAGTAACCATCTGTGTAATCTTGGGTAAGACATTTTACCGCTCGAAGCTTGTGTTACATCTGTAAGCTGGGTGATTTATCAGTCCTCAGTGATCTAATCTCATAGAAAGGTCTTGTGTGATCATTATCTCATTGTCTCATAGACACACACTGGGCACTACCACATCACCTAATTAAGTTTTGTAAGAAGAGTTT
The DNA here is from genome assembly GCF_024166365.1 of Elephas maximus indicus. Lineage (NCBI taxonomy): Eukaryota > Metazoa > Chordata > Mammalia > Proboscidea > Elephantidae > Elephas > Elephas maximus. Next base: position 39,953,212 of record NC_064839.1, on the reverse strand, counting down.
TTGTCAGGTTGCATGTGTTCTGGAGAGGAGCTGGAGTAGCTCCTTAAAACAAACCAGCCTGGCTGGGAGGAGGTCTTGGGCTCCAGGGGATTCCTGCCATTAGTGGCCTGGTGGGTCAGAATACTTCCTCTGATGGCTCCTCGGCTGGGGCTGCCTCCTACTCCGGACTCCCAGACAGGGTGGGGCCACGTGGCCCTGCCCCGCCCTTGCTGCCGCAGTTCCTGAAGTGGATCTGCAGCCTCCAGCTTCCCCTGCCTTCCCATCAGACAGGAAGCAGACTAAAGGGGAAGCCAGAGCCTCTTCCCACCTGGCACCCAGTGCCTCCAGCCACTTGGCACCTGCTCTGCACTCTAGAGGCCCTTAAAGCCACCAGCAGTCCTAGAAGACCGTATCGTGGCACTTGAGCAGGTAAGAAGGGAGTTGGTTTTCTGACATGGCTTGCTCTTTCTGTTTCTGGTGGCCCAGCCTCTCTCTCCACCCGGACTCAGCTGCTTCCTCACCGAGACCATGGTACAAGGGACTCGAGCTAGACATGAGAAAAACAGTCCAGCCAAGATGCTCTGAAGTATCTCTGAGAAATGCTGTATATTCCCTGCTCTGGGTTTCATTTTATAATCTTTGCCTTCATCAGCCTTGCAGGAAAGAGCTAAGCTGAAGAACCATAAAACATGACCTCTTTCTGTCCCTTCTGAGTTTTGTAAATAGGTGAGCCCACATTCTGAAATGGTTGTCAATAGGCTACCAGGGACTGCTCACCATACACTGCTTTAGGTCTGTAGACTGTAACGTACCATGTACATGAATTACCATGTGCATGAATTACGTCACCAAAAATTAACTGATTTATGTGCTATTTCAATTTTCAGTAGCAAGTGTATGTGTAGAGAAACTTATTAAAGCTGAGATTTGAAAAACATTGATTTAAAATTCTTCAAAGGAAAGGAGAAAAAAAGGGCATAGGTGAGCCTTCCTCATTAAGACTATGCTGTAATTAAAAATGAGGTTTTGGGTTTTACACTTTGCATTTACTCCGAATGCACCTAAACCAATTAATTCTGTGTCATTTTTAAGGTCCACACTGTGTGCTCTGTTAACAAACCCACCCTGGATGTGCAGCCTTTGTCGCTCTGTTGTGAATCTGGATTGCTTCCAGGGGTTTTGCAATTAATGAGTAAGGTTTTTATGGACAATTCTGTGGAAATAACTTTTGGTCTTTTAGGGTTTTTCCCACTCTCTTTGGAATTTATTCTCCATCCAGGAAGAATGGTTAGGGCAAAGAGCAAGAACATTTTACATTTTCGTAGCTCAGCTCATGTTACACATGGGGTCAGATCACTCTAAAAATTACCAGATTAACTTCCAGGTCAATGATGAGAGGAAGATGGGGGAGGTGGGCTTGTTTTCTCTGGGGAATTTTCAGAAATGGGGATGGAGGCAGTCTAGCAGAATGGTTAAGATCTTGGCCTTTGAAGGCAGGCTAGCCTGAGTTTGCAGTTAACTACATGACCTTGAACACCCACCTAATAGCTTCATTGTGCCTCAGTTAGCTCATATGTAAATAGAGATTATAAAACATTTTAGAGGTATTGGAAAGAGAGGTAGTGTTTGTAAAGCACTTCACACCATGTCTGGCAATTGATAAGCACCCCTGGAGGGCTCTCCCAAGTCTGGAGCTTTCTCTGGGCCATTTTACAAGCTGGGCATCTTCTTACCCGGCCCCATTGTAACTGGAATACAAATCTCCATCACCTTTTAGAGGATTTTTTTGGCTTAGACATGGAGGTGGGATGACCCCTATGTGTTCTAGAGGTGGAGGGCTGGGCAGCAGGGGGCAGCACGTCAGATTGGCCTCCTTCTGAGGGTCCCCAGGCTCTCAGCCTCCCACTGCCATCAAATCTGGGTACCACCCTTCCCATCTCAGCTACCTTCCTCAGAGTTCATGTTTAAAAGATCCCTGGACTGAGTGGAGAGTCCTGGGAAGTCTGTGGGCACACTTTCTGCCATGGTATGTTACTGGGAGACCATACATCGTGGCACAGCAGACTGAGCACAGGCTCCAGGCTGGTCAGACTAGATTCTAGTCCTGGCCCCATTACTTCCCAGCTGTGGACAGTCATTGGATTTCTCTGAGCTTCACTTTCCTCATCTGTAAAATGGAAATGTTGATACCGTGCCACAGAATTACATGAGATAACATAGATCAAGCAGCTGGCACTTAGGTGGCCTTTACTGTGAAAGGTCAAGGCTAGGCTCCAGAGCCATTAGGAAAGGACTAGAATTAGCCATAAAAGAAAGGCATAAAACTCGTGTTAGTTTTCTCAGTCAACATTTATTGGACTGGCTGGCCATGGTGCTGGAAACTGGGAAGAGAGCCTCCCTGTTCTTGATATAGGCTTGTACCATGGGGGCAGAGGAGACACTGACCAAGTCTGCCTGGTCACTCAGGAAACAGCTCCATGCTTAAGAATAACAACAATTTATTAGGCAGAAGGAAGGAAATAAGAACAGCAAGTGGCAAGGCTGAGTCATGTTTGGGGAATGGTGAGAAGTTCCGGGAAGGCTCCAGGCTGGGTATAGGAAAAGGGAGAGTAGGAGATGACAGAAGTCCAAGTGGATCAGAGTTTGAAGAACCTTGAAGGTCAAGCAAGAATTTGGACTTGATATCTCAAGGATGTGGGGATTCAGGCAGGTTTTGGGGACAGGGGATGGTGTTTGAGGTCTCAAATGGCCCCATCCTTCCACCCCAACTCAGGGGCTTTGGTGGCATTCAAAATCAATAACTGTGGAGGGTGGGGTTCTTTCCCGGCCCAGACTTGGGGCCTGGGTTCTGGTCTGAGCTCCACCATCAGAGTAGGTGGGTCTTCCCTTGCTTATTAGATAAGGGCTTAGGGCAGTTAGTCTTCTTATAGCTCCTTCCTTCTAGAGATCTGCAATGTGTATCTGGAGGCCCTAGCTGCCCCCCTCCACAAGGCGGTACTGTCCTATGGCCTTCCGTGACCTAGCCTTGGGAGGAAGAGGCATCTCTGAAATAGGAGGTCTGACCCTTTGACCTTGTGAGACTCTGAGGAGGTCTCGCCTCCAGGCCCTGGATGATCCCAGGAGGATCCTGGGTTCTGGCTGTCCTACAGACTTGTGCGTGAGGGCCATATATCATGAGATTAGAGGGCTTGGGATTGTCCAGCAGGAACTGGGTTGTAGTCTGAAGGGAATGTACATGCCACATGTCCCAGGGGCTGCCGGAAGAGCACCATCTGTACATCCCCAAAGGAAGGGCCCACTGATCACGCCTGGACAACCAGCCAGGACTTCCCTCTTGTAGCCTCTCCAGGTAGGTGGGATTGGGACTTGGCTATAGTTAGGAAGGTTCAGGTCAAGGTGATGAGTATGAAAGGCCAAAGTGATATATACTTGCCTGACAGCTATTTGGACAGGTCAGGTTAGGCCCCTGCCCTAAAGCTTTCCAGGCTGCCTGCTGCCCATCACAGCATGAGAAAGTATACTCTCTAGCCTAGGAAGGCAGGGCCTTCCATCACCAAGGCCCAGCCCCACTCAGGCTTCATCACTCATGCATCCCCTCAACAGTCTCCCTTCCCTCCAGCCACACCAGGCTTCCCTCTGCTGCAAGAGCCAGCACTTGTCATGCTTTCTCGTCTTCTGACTTCCTCATGTCATTAAAATCTCCTTGCAAGCTTTTTAATAGCTTTATTGTTTTTATGGTTATAGAGCCCTGGTGGTGCAGTGGTTAAGAGATCAGCTGCTAACCAAAAGGTCAGCAGTTCGAATCCACCAGGTGCTCTTTGGAAACCCTATGAGGCAGCTCTACTCTGTCCTATAGAGTCACTATGAGTTGGACTCCACTCAATGGCAATGGGTTTGGTTTTTGGTTATTGTTTTTATGATGCAGGCTTATTATGAAAAATACCTACCATTCAGAATAGCACAAAGAAGACAAGAAAATCCCAACCCCCCCCCACCCCAGGGTGACCGTGTTTTTATGGGGCAATTCTCTGGATAGTGCCTTCCTTCATGGCTTCTCCAATTGCAACCTGCACACAAATCACCTGGGGATTTTGTTAAAATGCAGGTTCTGATTCCAAAGTCCTGGGGTGGGGCTCAAGATGCTATATTCCTAACAAGCTCTCACATGATCCTACTTCTGCTGGTCAGGAAACCACTTGGAGTAGCAAGGGTCTGTACATACAAACACACAGCCCTATTTCCTATAGGATCATCTGTACATTGTTTTTCTTATAACCCACTGCTTTATTTTTTTTACTCAATATAGTATGACATGGAAATCTTTGCATAAAGGTAGAAGCCATCATCATTTATAGTGACTATGTAGTATTTTTTTTTTTTTATGTAGTATTACATTGTATGGTGGAACCATAATTTACCTAACTAGTCCCTGTATGTTAATTTTGGAGTGCTACCAAATTATCACTGTTACAAATAATAATAAATATCCCTGTGCCCGTATCTTTGTTTACCTGAAGGAATTTTTTTTGTGTGTGTGCGTTACCTTAGAAGCAGATCAGAATTAATACATCCAAATGTGTTACTCCGCAAAGGAGTCACTTGGGAGGCTGGACCCTTAATCGCAAGGCTCCCTCAACTTCTCCAGCGATGAAGGGTACAGCGTTGAGGGATAGGTGCAGGATAGGTGTGCCATAGCTGTGTGGGAGAAGGCAGTGGGAGCGAGCACTATTCGCCGCCCACTTTTCAGCCTGGCACTGCTTGTTCATGCTCACTTAATGCTCACAGCTCCCTTGCAAGAGTTGAATTCATCTCCCTATTTTACAGATTAAAAAACCGAGGCATAGAGGGACGTTTCCTAGCTTGCTCAGGGTTACGCGGATCGCTGCGGCAGCAGGAATGTGGCCTTCGGATCTGCCTGGGTTCATGTCTGCTGCCTGGTCCCTCCGGCCACACCGTGCTCCTGGCCAGGCAGGGGCGGCCCTCCCCGCCCAGGTTCTGGCCGCCCGCCCCGGCCCTAACTGATTCGAGAATCCCCGCGCCGCCGCCGCCCCCGCGCCTACCCTGCTCTCGCGCAAAATAATCCGAGACGCAACCCGCCTATCTGGCTGGCGGCAAAGCCAGCCCCGAGGCCCGGCGCTGAGGGCGGCCCAGCTTGGCGAAGGGCGGGGGTCGCCACCGGACGGCGCGCGGCCAGGCCCGAAGCAGCCTCCCTGCGCTCTAGGCAGTCGGCTCTGCGGCCGCCCAGCACAGGGTAAGGCCTTTACTGAAATGCTAGTTTTAGGGTCGTCAGGGTCAGGGGAACCAAGGGGGCTGGGATTAGTCATGCACCTCCCGGCGGGAGTGCCTCTCCGAGGTCACCGCCTCCTCACAGGCCAGGCCCTGAAGGGGCACAGACAGTGTTGGAGGCCCCAAAGAGGCCCCTGACCGATTCAGCTGCGTGGAGGAGGGCACCAGCGGGCCCTTGCCTTGCGCTCCAAGGCGGGAAGGCGAGTTGCCTGAGGCCTGGGACAAGCCCCGAGCTTGAATTCTAGCTCTGCCACGTGCTGGCTGGGGGACTCTGGGCCAGGCACCATGCCCCTCTGAGCCCCACTTTCCTCAGCTGTAAATGGGGATAAAAATAGTGCCTCCCTCACAGGGATTTTTGAGGATGGAGTGAGGCAGTGTATGTGAACTAGCTACCATTAGTATCAGGGCTGGGAAATCCAAGGCTTTCTGTCTGCAAGTAAGTGTCATTGCAGAGATGGCAACAGGTCCAGGCGCACATGGGAGGGGTTTGGGGTTCAGGGGAAACTTGCTGGAGGAGTGACTTGGGGGGTGGGGGTGGGGTGGTTGGGGAGCCTGCTGGATGAGTTCCCAGTATCTGAGGAATAGGCAGATTCCAGGCAATGGAAAGCCCCTGGGAGAAAAGTTGCTTCCACTAAGGGGCAGTGTGATGGTTAATGTTATGTGTCAACTTGGCTAGGCTGCGATCTCAGTGGTTTGGCAGACATTGAACTTCTAGCCTCCTAAACTGTGAGAAAATACATTTCTGTTTGTTAAAGCCATTCACTTGAGTATATCTGTTATAGCAGCACTAGATAACTAAGACAGAATTTGGTACCGAGAAGTAAGGATGCTGCTCTAACAAATACCTACAGTGTGGAAGTGGTTTTAGAATTGGGTAATGGGTGGAGGCTGGAAGAGTTTTAAGGTGCCTCCTTGAAAAGACTGTTGATAGAATTATGGGTGTCAAAGGCAATTCTGGTGAGGGCTCACAAAGAAGTGAGGAGCGCTATAGAAAGTCTCTTTCACCTTAGAGAATACATATGGCACCAAGAACAGAATGTTGCTAGAAATGTGGATGTTAAATGTGCTTCTGGTGAGGCTTTAAAAGAAAACGATGAACATGCGATTGGACAGTGGAGGAAGGGCACTGCTTTTTATGTGGTGGCAAAGAACTTGTCTGAATTATGTTCAAATGTTTGGTGGAAGGTAGAAGTGATGAACTTAGACATCTGGCTGAGGAGATTTCTAAGTAAGATCTTAAAGGGGCCATGTGGTTTCTCCTTGCTGCTTATAGTAAAATGCAAGAGGAAAGAGATGGACTTAAAAATAAAATGTGCAAAATGAAAACAGAACTTAAAAGGTTTGGGAAATTCTGTTGTGCAAACTAAGGACATGTGTTCTAGAATGTTGACCAAGGATGTGGCTATACAACCTTTTGTTAAAGAGACTAAGCCTGTGACTGATGGATCTAACCTACTATCACAGCAGAAAACCCATCAGCTTAGACTCAAGGGGACAGAGAAAGAACTAAAGGAAAGAATGCTGTCTGCCTCTTGGAATTCTATAAGAAGGGGAACAGGCCAAAGGAGCTATATCTGTTGTCCTCTAAGAAAAGAAAAGGACCCCTGGAGCAGCTCAGGGATCAGCAAAACTGTTAGAAGGAGCACAGAAAGCAGGGCCTTCTCAGTTTCAAAGTGTGGGGCCACGGTCTCCGGGATCTCCTAGGTTTTGAAGAGTTGGATCTTGCCAATTTGGTTCCACAGTGTGGTATTTCTGTTATAGCAGCACTAGGTAACTAAGACAGACAGTTTGCAAAGAGGAGATTTTGGCTCAGCCAAAAGAAGAACTTTTTTTTTTTTTAATAATTTTTATTATGCTTTAAGTGAAAGTTTACAAATCAAGTCAGTCTCTCACATATAAACTTATACACACCTTACTACATACTCCCCTTTACTCTCCCCCTAATGAGTCAGCCCACTCCTTCCTTCCAGCCTCTCCTTTCGTGACCGTTTTGCCAGTTTCTAACCCTCTCTACCCTCCCATCTCCCCTCTAGACAGGAGATGCCAACACAGTCTCAAGTGTCCATCTGATACAAGTAGCTCACTCCTCATCAGCATCTCTCTCCAACCCATTGTCCAGTCCAATCCATGCCTGATGAGTTGTCTTCGGGAATGGTTTCCGTCCTGGGCCAACAGAAGGTTTGGGGACCATGACTGCCGGGATTCTTCTCGTCTCAGTCAGACCATTAAGTCTGGTCTTTTTATGAGAATTTGGAGTCTGTATCCCACTGTTCTCCTGCTCCCTCAGGGGTTCTCTGTTGTGCTCCCTGTCAGGGCAGTCATTGGTTGTGGCCAAGCACCATCTAGTTCTTCTGATCTCAGGATGATGTAAGTCTCTGGTTCATGTGGCCCTTTCTGTCTCTTGGGCTCATAATTATCTTGTGACCTTGGTGTTCTTCATTCTCCCTTGATCCAGGTGGGTTGAGACCAATTGATGCATCTTAGATGGCCGCTTGTTAGGATTTAAGACCCCAGATGCCACACTTCAAAGTGGGATGCAGAATGTTTTCTTAATAGAATTTATTTTGCCAATTGACTTAGATGTCCCCTGAAGCCATAGTCCCCAAACCCCCGCCCTTGCTCCGCTGACCTTTGAAGCATTCAGTTTATCCAGGAAACTTCTTTGCTTTTGGTCCAGTCCAGTTGAGCTGACCTTCCCTGTATTGAGTGTTGTCCTTCCCTTTACCTAAAGTAGTTCTTATCTACTATCTAATCAGTAAATAACCCTCTCCCACCCTCCCTCCCTCTGCCCTCTTGTAACCACAAAAGAATGTGTTCTTCTCAGTTAAAACTATTTCTCAAGATCTTATAATAGTGGTCTTATCCAATATTTGTCCTTTTGCATCTGACTAATTTCACTCAGCATAATTCCTTCCAGGTTCCTCCATGTTATGAAATGTTTCACAGATTCATCACTGTTCTTTATCGATGCATAGTATTCCATTGTGTGAATATACCATAATTTATTTATCCATTCATCCGTTGATGGACACCTTGGTTACTTCCAGCTTTTTGTTGTAAACAGTGCTGCAATAAACATGGGTGTGCATATATCTGTTCGTGTAAAGGCTCTTATTTCTCTAGGATATATTCCAAGGAGTGGGATTTCTGGGTTGTACGGTAGTTATATTTCTAACTTTTTAAGGAAACACCAGATAGATTTCCAAAGTGGTTGTACCATTTTACATTCCCACCAGCAGCGTATAAGAGTTCCAATGTCTCTGCAGCCTCTCCAACATTTATTATTTTGTGTTTTTTGGATTAATGCCAGCCTCGTTGGAGTGAGATGGAATCTCATCATAGTTTTAATTTACATTTCTGTAACGGCTAATGATCGAGAGCATTTTCTCATGTATCTGTTAGCTGCCTGAATATCTTCTTTAGTGAAGTGCGTGTTCATATCCTTTGCCCAAGTTTTAATTGGGTTGTTTGTCTTTTTGTGGTTGAGTTTTAACAGAATCATATAGATTTTAGAGATCAGGCACTGGTCGGGGATGTCATAGCTGAAAATTTTTTCCCAATCTGTAGGTGGTATTTTTGCTCTTTTGATAAAGTCTTTAGATGAGCATAGTTGTTTGATTTTTAGGAGCTCCCAGTTATCTGGTTTTTCTTCATCATTTTTAGTAATGTTTTGTATTCTGTTTATGCCTTGTATTAGGGCTCCTAACATTGTCCCTATTTTTTCTTCCATGATCTTTATCGTTTTAGCCTTTATGTTTAGGTCTTTGATCCACTTGGAGTTAGTTTTTGAGCATGGCATGAGGTATGGGTCCTGTTTCATTTTTTTGCAAACGGATATCCAGTTATGCCAGCACCATTTGTTAAAAAGACTATCTTTTCCCCGATTAACTGACACTGGGCCTTTGTCAAATATCAGCTGCTCATATGTGGATGGATTTATATCTGGGTTCTCAATTCTGTTCCATTGGTCTATGTGCCTGTTGTTGTACCAGTACCAGGCTGTTTTGAGTACTGTGGCTGTATAATATGTTCTAAAATCAGGTAGAGTGAGGCTTCCCACTTTATTCTTCTTTTTCAGTAATGCTTTACTTATCCGGGGCTTCTTTCCCTTCCATATGAAGTGTGTGATTTGATTCTCCATCACATTAAAAAAATGTTGTTAGAATTTGGATCGGAAGTGCATTGTATATATAGATGGCTTTTGGTAGAATAGACATTTTTACTATGTTAAGTCTTCCTATCCATGAGCAAGGTATGTTTTTCCACTTATGTAGGTCCCTTTTAGTTTCTTGCACTAGTACTTTGTAGTTTTCTTTGTATAGGTCTTTTACATCTTTGGTAAGATTTATTCCTAAGTATTTTATCTTCTTGGGGGCTACTATGAATGGTATTGATTTGGTGATTTCCTCTTCGATGTTCTTTTTGTTGATGTAGAGGAATCCAAGTGATTTTTGTATGTTTATCTTGTAACCTGAAACTCTGCCAAACTCTTCTATTAGTTTCAGTAGTTTTCTGGAGGATTCCTTAGGGTTTTCTGTGTATAAGATCATGTCATCTGCAAATAGAGATAATTTTACTTCTTCCTTGCCAATCTGGATGCCCTTTATTTCTTTGTCTAGCCTAATTGCTCTGGCTAGGACTTCCAGCACAATATTGAATAAGAGTGGTGGTGAAGGGCATCCTTGTCTGGTCCCCGTTCTCAAGGGAAATGCTTTCAGGCTCTCTCCATTTAGAATGATGTTGGCTGTTGGCTTTGTATAGATGCCCTTTATCATGTTGAGGAATTTTCCTTCAATTCCTATTTTGCTGAGAGTTTTTATCATGAATGGGTGTTGGACTTTGTCAAATGCCTTTTCTGCATCAATTGATAAGATCATATGATTCTTGTCTTTTGTTTTATTTATATGGTGGATTACATTAATGGTTTTTCTAATATTGAACTAACCTGTCATACCTGGTATAAATCCCACTTGGTCATGGTGGATTTTTTTTTGATATGTTGTTGAATTCTATTGGCTAGAATTTTGCTGAGGATTTTTGCATTCATGTTCATGAGGGATATAGGTCTGTAATTTTCTTCTTTTATGGTGTCTTTACCTGGTTTTGTTATCAGGGATATGCTGGCTTCATAGAATGAGTTAGGTAGTGTGCCATCATTTTCTATGCTTTGAAATACCTTTAGTATTTAGTGGTGTTAACTCTTCTCTGAAAGTTTGGTAGAACTCTGCAGTGAAGCCGTCTGGGCCAGGGCTTTTTTTTGTTGGGAGTTTTTGATTACCTCTTCAATCCCTTTTTTTGTTATGGGTCTATTTAGTTGTTCTACTTCTGATTGTTTTAGTTTAGGTAGGTAGTGTTTTTCTAGGAATTCATCCATTTCTTCTAGGTTTGCAAATTTGTTAGAGTACAATTTTTCATATTAATCTGATATGATTCTTTTAATTTCAGTTGGGTCTGTTGTTATATGGCCCATCTCATTTCTTATTCAGGTTGTTTCCTTTCCTGTATTTCTTTAGTCTGTCTGGCCAGTGGTTTATCAATTTTGTTATTTTTTTCAAAGAACCAGCTTTTGGCCAAAAGAAGAACTTTTGATCAGAACTGTCTGAACATGGAGCAGGCTGCCTTTTGGAGTGGTGACCTCCGTGTTAGTAGAAGCATGCAACGAGAAGCTGGACAAGCTCAGAGGAGACTCCTGTATGAGATGGGGGTGGAGTTGGGGTTCCCCGAGGCTCTGTCCTCCATATTGTGGAAAGGCTGGGGCTGAAGGCTGTGTGAAGGATGGGGATGGGGGTGAGGCAGGTGGGAGGGCTGGCCATTTTATAGCTGGGAGCTGAGGCCCAGGGGTTAAGTCTTCTGCCCACATTTGCAGTCAACAAGTGATGGAGCTGGGATTTGAACCCAGCCAGTATGTCTCCAGTCGTCTGTGCTGGTGTGGAAGTCTCCAAAATCCACCTCCCACAAGCTCGCCACTCCCTGCTACCCTACTCTGGCAGACAGTTCTTGATTCCTGTTGGGGCTGGGGGAGCGCTAATGCTCTCACAGGCATGGATTTACCTGCTGCTGTGTCCCCCCTTCCAGTGAGTCACTGCTGTGCCCCTTCCCTCTGGCTGACTTAAACCCTGGGTCCAAGGACAACTCTGTCAAGACACCACTGACCTTGACTGGAGGGCAGGCTCTCTGTCACTCAGGGCCTCCCTTTTCCTTCCATTAAATGAGACCCTCGTTAACTCTTCCAGGGCTTGAAGTCAAGTCTTTTCATGGATGTCGAGTTCATTTTGCCTTTTTGGTAACCACGTGTTTTTCATGTGTCTTACGTTGCAAGCTGTGTGGGTGCCAACATCTTGTCCATGTGATTTAATTCGTCCAGCTCCCAGCCTAGTAAGATTGGTAATAGACACCAGCCATAATAGTAGTGATGGGGTGGCGTCCTTAGTCCTCAGATCTGAGAACACTTATAACTGGGGTGGAAGAAGCCCTGGCAGGGACCGCAATTCTTCCAGAATGACCTAGTGAACTTGGGTGACATTCACCTCTTACGAAGGTGGATGGGGGGCAGGAGGAGCGATTGTTTAAGGAGCACCTTGGTGCCAGGCAGTTGCTAAGCCCTGTGCAAGTACTACTTACTTCACGGGGGGGTGAAGTACTGTTGTTATTTCCATATTACAGATGAGGAAACAGGCTCAGAAAGGTGAAGTCATGCTCAGGCACCTGCATGTTGTTCCTCTCCCTGCTGCTGCCCTTTGAGCTCTGTGCTGGCTTCTGGGTCTGACAGTAGTAATATTAGTGCCTCTGGATGCTTGGTGGAATAAAATACATTTAAACCTTCTCTTCCATTGCCTCCTTATACCCCACCACCAGCCTGGAGGTGGCCTTTGTAGCTATTTTATGGGTGAAGGTGATTAGGGGCTGTCCCAAGGCCCCACAGTGAAAAGGGGTAGACCAGGGCAGGGTGGTGGTTCTTCTGGCCTCCCGGCTCTCCAAACTCCTTCCCACCTCCACCAAGGCTGGGTCACAGGTTACATAGTCTTCCCTCTTGCCTTGTTGGAGGGCCTGTCCCAAGTCCCAGTGAAACTGGGGACCAGCTGGCCCAGCTGAGGCTGCATCTTCCCATGGTTTTTCCCAAAGCCAGGAATCCTTCTTTGAGCCACATCTCTGGAGAAGTGCCTCCTGGTCCCCAGCCCACCCCCTACCACCTCCTGAGAGCCAGAAGGTCACTCCTGACCCAGGGCATGGATGTCACATAGGCAACCTAAGTTTTGACTGCCACACTACAGTGACAGAGTTCTGGAGCCCTTAACCCAACCCCATAGGCATGACTGTTAACCCCCCCAAAACCAAAACCAAACCCACTGCCGTGTTTACCCCCAGAGAAAGAAATCAAGGCTCATTCAGGCTATTCCAGAGGCAGATCTGGGGCTTGAACCCTCAGGTGTCTGCTAACAAAGCCCACGACATTTGCTTATAAATTAATTTTTAAGATACTTTTTACAGTTTTCATTTAAAAAAAATAGATTTTTTAAAATACAGTTTTGGATTTACAGGAAAATTAAGCAGATAGTACAGAGTGCCCTATACCCAGTCCACATCTTCCACCCCCCTACGCCGGCACACACAGTTTGCCTTATTATTAACATCTTGCCTTCATGTTACAGTTGATGAACAAATATCAATACGTTATTATTAACTAAAGGCCGTAATTCATGTTAGGCTTACTCTTTGTGTTGTACAGTCCTACGGGTTTTGACAAATGAATAATGTCATTATAGTACCATGCAGAACAGTTTCACTGTGCTAAAAATATCCTGTACTCCGCTATTCATCCTTCCCTCTCTCCCTCTGAGCCCCTAGCAACCACTGATCCTTTTCACTGTCTCAGTAGTTTTGCATTTTCCGAAATGTTGTATAGTTGGAATCATATAGTATGTAACCTTTTAAGACTAGCTTCTTTGACTGTGGTATATGTATTTAAGGTTTCTCCATGTCTTCTCATGACTCGATAGCTCATTTCTTTTTATCACTGAATAATACTCCATTGTATGGATGGATGTACCACAGTGTGTTTATCCATTCACTTATCGAAGGGCATCTCGATTGCTTCCAGGTTTCGGAGATTATGAATAAAGCTGCTGTAAACATTTGTGTGCAAGTTTTTGTGTGGACATAAATTTTCAACTCAATTGGGCAAATATTTGGGAACTCGATTTCTGGATCATATGGTAAGCCTATGTTTAGCTTTGTAAGAAACTTCCAGACTGTCCTCTAAAGTTGCTTTACCACTTTGCATTCCCACCAGCAATGAATGAGAGTTCCTATTGCTCTGTGGTCCTCACTAGCATTTGGTGTTGTCAGTGTTTTGGATTTTACCCTTTTTATGAGTCGGAATCAACTCGAAGGCAATGGGTATGGGTAATCGGTGTGTAGTGGTACCTCATTGTTGTTTAAATTTGCAATTCCCTAATGACATATGCTATTGAGCATTTTTCCGTGTGCTGTTTGCTGTCTGTATATCTTCTTTGGTGAGCTGTCTATTTAGATCCTTTGCTCCTTTTGTAATTGGGGTTTTTTTTTTTCTTCTTATTTTTGAGTCCTTTGTATATTTTGGATCAAGTCCTTTATGAGCTATATGTTTTGTAAAGGTTTTCTTCCAGTCTGTGGCTCGTCTCTTCATTTTCTTAGCAGTGTGTTTTGCAGAGCAGAAGAAGTTTTTAATTTTAATAAAGTCTACTTATCAATTTTTTCTTTCATGGATTGTGCTCTTGGTGTTGTATCTAACAACGCATCACCAAACCGAATATTACCTAGATTTTCTCCTATGTTATCTTAAAGAAGTTTTATAGTTTTGAGTTGTACATTTAGGTCTAAGATCCATTTTGAGTTAATTTTTGTAAAAGGTGTAAGGTCTGTGTCTAGAGTCCTTTCCTTTTTGGCATAAACCCACTGCCATTGAGTCGAATCTGACTCATAGCTAGCCTGTAGGACAGAGTAGAACTGCCTCATAAGGTTTCCAAGGCTGTAATCTTTGCAGAAGCAGACTGCCATATCATTCTCCTGCAGAGCGGCTGATGGGTTCAAACTGCTGACCTTTCAGAAGCTGAGTGCTTAACTGCTGTGCCACCAGGGCTTCTTTTTTTGGCGAATACTTGTTCAGTTGTTCCAGCATTATTTGTTGAGAAGACTATCCTTTCTCCATTGAATTGCCTTTGCTCCGTTGTCAGAGTGAAGTGACTGTATTTGTGTGGGTCTATTTCTGGGCTCTCGGTTCTATTCCTGGGCTCTTGGTTCTATTCCTTTGATTAGTGTGTCTGTTCTTTCACTAGTACTACACTGTGTCGATTGCTGCGTGCTGTTTAAGACAGGTAGTGTCAGTCCTAAAGTCAGATAGTATTAGCTGGTGTCAGTTCCTTGACTTTGTTCTTCAGCATTGTGTTGGCTTTTCTGGGCCTTTTGCCTTTCCATATAAACTTTAGAATCGGTTTGTCAATATCCACCAAATAACTTGCTGAAAATTTGATTGAGATTGCTTTGAATCTATAGATCAAGTTGGGAAGAACTGGCATCTTTACAATAGCAACCCTTCCTATTCATGAACATGGAATGTATCTCCATTTATATAGATCTTCTTTGATTTGTTTCATTAGAGTTTTGTAAGTTTTCCTCATATGGACCCTGTACAGATTTTTTAGATTTCTACCTCAGTATTTTTTTTTTTTTTTTGGTGATAATGTAAATGGACTAAGGTGCATCTGACCCAAGCCATGGTATTTTCAATCACCTTATTAGCATGCAAAATCTAGACAACGAATAAGGGAGACCAAAGAAGAATTGATGCCTTTGAATAATGATGTTGGCGAAGAATATTGAATAGACTATGGACTGTCAGAAGATTGTCTGTCTTGGAAGAAGTACAGCCAGAGTGCTCCTTGGAAGCCAAGATGGCAAGACTTCATCTCATATACTTTGGACATGTTGTCAGGAAGTACCAGTCCCTGGAGAAGGACGTCATACTCTGTAAAGTAGAGGGTCAGCACAAAAGAGGAAGACCCTCGACAAGATGGACTGACACAGTGGCAGCAACAATGAGTTCAAACACAGCAACTGTTGTGAGGATGGCGCAGGACCAGGCAGTGTTTCATTCTATTGTACATAGGGTTGCTGTGAGTCAGAACCAAGTTGATGACACCTAACATCCACAACAACAACAATGTAAATGGTATCGTCATTTAAAAAAAAAAAATTATTGCAGTAAAATATATATAACAAAAAATTGTCATTTTAATCATTTTAAGTGTACAAGTCAGTGACATTAATTATATTCACAATGTTGTGCAACTATCACCATTATCTTTTTCTAAAAGTTTTCCATCACCCCAAACAGAGAGCAATAACCCCCCCGTTCTTCCCTTCCCCCAGCCCCTGGTAACCACTAATAAAGTTTGGTCTCTATGCATTTGCCTATTGTAGATATTTCATATAAGTAGGATCATGCAATTTCTGTCCTTTTGTATATGACTGATTTCACTCAGCATAATGCTTTCATGGTTTATCCATGTCAAAACTTTACTTCTTTTTATGGCCAAATAGTATTCCATTACATGGATATACCACATTTTGTTTATCCATTCATCTGTTGATGGTCACTTAGATAGTTCCACCTGGTACTGTGTTTTTAATGTAAAATCGGTAATATATAAAAAACCGAACCAAACCCATTGCTGTGGAGTTGATTCTGACTCATAGTGACCCTATAGGACAGAATAGAACTGCCCCATAGAGTTTCCAAGGAGCGCCTGGTAGTTTCAGACTGCCAGCCTTTTGGTTAGCAGCCGTAGCACTTAACCACTATGCTGCCAGGGTTTCCAGGTAATATATGCACACATTAAAAAAAAAAAAAAATCAAAATATACAGATCAGCTTACAGTGAAAAGTACCTTTCTCTCCATATCCCATTCCCTAGGGCTCCATTTCCATCTATTCAAAATCACTGATGCCAGGTTCTTGTGTGTCCTTCCAGGGATTACCTGTGCATATTATATTAATTCAACAAACCTCTATGTGCATTTACTGTGGGCCAGGCACAGGAGATGGAGCTGAGAACAAAACAAAGTCCTGCTGTCACAGAGCTCGCATTCATTTCAGTTAGCGTAACCGACTGTGTCTCTAATCCTCACAAAAACCCTGCCTGGCAGATGGTATTATCCCTCAGGGAGAACTACTGGCAGGGCTGAGGGCTGAGGGGGGACTCTCTGGGGTCAACCTTCCTCCCCAAGAGATCAAGCAGATCTTCTCAGAGGTAGGGGTAGGGGTGATGCTGCTTTTCAAGCTCAGCTCAAGGCCAGAGGAAGCAGGTTCTGGAAGGGAGGGCATCCTGCCAAGGCAAATGAGGTGGAGATGAGGAGGAGGCTTTGGGAGGCCACCAGTTCAGTCTAGATCCTGATTCATATCAGAATAATGACTCCAGAGCTTGGAAGCCCTCCTGTTTCTTCTCTAGTTTCTTTGTTAACATTTTCTGAGGAAGAGTCTAACCTTATTTTGCTGACCTCAGGAGGAAATGAATTTGTCCACACTGAGACCAAGACTGCTGGGGGAGGTGGCCAGGGTGTCCCCAGAGACACAGAGGGACCCTGACCAGGATAGGCTGTGGTAGAGAGGCAGTGAGCTGCTTTGAACCAGGAGCCTGAGTGGCAGATTGGGGCCAAGTCGGTGTCCCCGCCTCCATCTCCCTCCCAGGCTGAGGTGACTCCACCTGCGCAATGGGCTCTCTGAAATTCTATTCCCACCTTTGCCTCAGACACTGGAGCCAGTGGACACCCTCCACGTCTCCCCCAATCCTGCCAAAAGTATGTGTGTCCAGTTACAATGAGGGCAGAGCTTTTATTGTCTGGACAGATGCATGTGTGTCATGCATGTAATAATAATAATTTACCACTGACCAGGCCCAGGTCTTCATTTTTGCGTAATTTGTTTTGCTTCACTTGTGACAACAAACTTGCATTGATTTGGAGCATGAAAAATAATCAGTAAAGACAAAAGCAAAAAATCCAATGAAAAACTCTCATACATTGCTTCTATGAGTTTAAATTGTTCCCATCTCCTTGGAGGGCCCTTTGGCAATAGCTTTCAAACATTTAAATGTACTGAATGTACCTGTTAATCTACCCAGTAATTCTGTTTTTACATAAGAATTTGTAGGTTAGCACAAAGACTATCGTTATGGATTGAATTGTGTCCTCCCCACAAAAATGTGTATCAACTTGGCTAGTCCATGATTCCCGGTATTGTGTGATTGTTCGACATTTTGTTATCTGAAGTGATTTTTCTATGGGTTGTAACTCCTACCTCTATGATGCTAATGAGGTGGGATTAGTAGCAGTTATGTTAATGGAGCAGGACTCAATCTACAAGATTAGGTTGTATGTTAAGTCTGGGAGCAGAGCTTGTCCTCTGTACCCAGGGTTCCTGCTCTGAGAAGCTCCTGGACTAGGGGAAAATTGTTGACAAGGACCTTCCCCCAGAACCCATGGAGAAAGAAAGCCTTCCCCTAGAGCTGGCACCCTGAATTTGGACTTCTGGCCTCCTAAACTGTGACAGAATAAATTTCTCTTTGTTGAAGCCATCCACTTGTGGTATTTCTGTTATAGCAGCACTAGGTAACTAAGACAACCATCATTGCAGCATTGCTGGTAGAAGTTACAGATTGGCAACGGCCTAAATGTCTGTCAGCAGGAAAATGTCTGCCAGCAGGAGGTAGATTAAATAAATTATGGTCCATACACAGTAGAATACAGCGGATAAAAAAAAAATGAGGCAGCATCACAGTCTTCAAAATAGATTGAGTGAGAAAAAGTCGGTGCAAGCCAGCATTGTATTAGTTTACTAGGGCTGTCATGGGTGGCTTAAAACCACAGACACTTATTCTCTCACAGTTCTGAAGGCTAGAAGTCTGAGTGAAATCAAGATGTCAACAGGGCCATGCTCCCTCTGAAGGCTGGAGGGAAGAATCCCTCCTTGCTTCTTCCTAGCTCCTGGTGGCTCCTAGCTATCCTTGGTGTTTCTTGGCTTGTAGCTACATCATTCCAATCTCTGCCTTTGCCTTCACATGGCCTTCTTCCCTGTGTGTCTCTCATAAGGACACCGGTCATTAGATTTAAGACTCACTCTGCAATAATGCTGTTTCCAAATGAAATTACATTCTGAGGTTCCTGGTACATATGAACTTGGCAGTGGTGGGGGGGCGGGGGCGGGGCGGCAAACATGTATGGTGTACTACCACTTGGATTAAAAAGTAAAAGAGAAAGAGATGCTTGTTTAAGCCTGGGCACTCTGAAATGGTAGACGGAGGCTGGTGGAAGTACGCATGTGAGGTATAGCTCTGGAAGAAAGCACAGAGAAGCCAGAAGCAGGACCATGACAGGAAACTGCAGGGAAGAGGAATGCAGCCCAAGGTTCTTCAGCCTGCCTTTAGGTCTGAGGTCTAGTGCACTGCAGGTATGCCTGCCCTGGGGAAGGCTCAGGGACTGGGTAAGGAGGAGGGAGGCTGGGGAGCTGGTAGAACCTGGGGCCGCCCACTCATTCTGCCTTGTTGTTGAGTAGAAACAGCTGAGTCCCGGATCCTGCAGGCCACAGACTCTGGTAACAAATACTCTGGAAGCTCAAGGTGTGAGCCCCAAGCCATGCCCAGGCTGTGTCCCATCTTGAGGGGATCACCATCCTCCACTCCTTGGGAAGAGTTAAGCTACCCTAAATTTTGGATTTTCTTTCTTCTCACAGATTCTTGTAGGTGGTCAGTGGAAGGGATGAGGGGAGGAGTCACCTCTTGGGGGACATTTAGTTTTGTTTCTCATTGATTGTGTGAACGGTAGCGAGAGCCTCTTTAGGTTCTGGAAGCCTGCCCCTGTGCATCCTGGGTGGATGGACCTCGTGCCCACCCCATTTCTTGCTCTCACCACCTTGCACTGTGATCCAGCCTCCCACCAGGGTCAGCTCTTGCAGGCTGGACTCCTAGCATTTTTATCTTTGTGTGCCAAGCCCCAGCATACAGGAGAGGCTCTGGTCAAAAATGCATGTGGCAATTTCTCAAAAAGTTAAACCGAGAATGACCATATGACCCAGCAATTCCACTATTAGGTAGAGACTCAAAAGACCTGAAAACAGGAATGCAAGCAGAAAACTGTATGCCACTATTCATTGAAGTACTATTCACAATAGCAAAAAGGTAGAAACAAACTAAATGCCCATCAACAGATGAATGAATAAACACAATATGGTATATAGTATACAATGGGATATTACTCAGCCATAAAGGGAAATGAGGTCCTGAACATGGGTGAACCTTGAAAACATGCTAAGTGAAATAAGTCAGTTACAAAAGGACAAATATTTTATGTTCTCACTTATATTAAATACCTAGAATAGGCAAATGTACCACCACCTACTGCCATTTAATCAATTCCAACTCATAGCAACCCTGTAAGACAAAGCAGAATTGCCCCATAGGGTTTCCAAGGCTGTAAATCTTTATGGAAGCAGACTGCCACATCTTAGGTGAATGTACAGAGACCAAAATTTATAAGTGGTTACTAGGGCTGGGAGGGAAGGCAAATGGGAGATTTTTCTGGTGAAGGGACACTGAATTTCTGTTAAAGTGATGAAAAACTTTGGAAATAAATAGTGGTGATGAGTGTACAACATGATGAAAGTAATTAATGTCACTAAATTGTACATGTCAAAAATGTTGAAATGGCAAATGTTTTATTATATACATTTTTACCACAGAAAAAATGCATATGGAATAGAATTTTAAAAACTCTGATGTGGAGACTTCATGATTCTGTCAAAAAAAAAATGTTGTGTTCTCATACAAAGTGAATATGGGGGGATGGTGGGTGGTGGTGTGTAACCGGGCAGGTCCTGAGTCAGCTGTGAGTGATGTGTCAGGAGGAGGGGATGGGGCCTGGCCAGGTGGGTGCTGACTTTTCCAGCCCCAGACCTTCCCTTTTCTAAGTGGCTTGGGGACAGGGGGGCTGCTTCTCATTCCCTGGTTAGCTGTTCAAAAGAAGTCCTTCCAAACCCCCCATTGCAGGCCACCCTGTGCTAATCAGTTAGACTCAATGATTGAATTCTCCTCATGCCAGTACTGAGCTAGGCGCCGGGAATCCAGTGGGGCTTAAGTTCTAGCAGGGGAGACAGCTGAGAAACTACTAATGAGTGATATATTGTTAATTCTTGTGATCCTTGCCTGGAAGCACAGGTCCTCATTGCTTCTGGGAGGTGTTACAAGCTAGCGGCAGGACAAGGAGCAGAACAGCAGTGCCTGCAAGCAGGGTCTGAGAAGGACAGGGGTGAGCTAGCTGGTATCCTGGAAAGAGCAAGACTTGAACCCAAAGTCAACAAGCGTGAAGCCAAACCCAGGAACAAAACCTTTGCAGTGGGGAAGTCTGTGAACACCCAGTTCCCCTCTCCCCTGTACCACTCCCTGCCACCCAACTTCAGGAAGAGTTTCCCAGGCTGTATTTCTCAGATAGGTAAAGTGAGGCCTAGAGAAAGGAAACTATTTGCTGTCTCCAGTTCCCAAATCACTAAGAATTGGGAACCAAATCCAGGTTTCCTGGCACCCTGGGTGTGCCTACCCAAGTCCCCACACTCCATCTTCCTCATGCTGAAAAATCTGAAACAATGCCTCTCTGTTCACCAAGAATTCCATTTACCCTATTGTTCTCCACTAGGGACATTCCTGAATTAGTTAAAAAGGGACTGGGTCAGCCCATGTCCCGGGCAGTTGATCATCTGTGCCAATTCTAGACTGCAATCAAGGAATTGGGAGGCGGGAGGGGGGAATGGGGAGGTATTGCCTAATAAGGGGTACTGAGTTTCTGTTGTTGTGTGTTGTTGAATTGATTCTGACTCATAGCAACCCTATGAATTAAGGATGATGAAAAAAATGTTTTTGAAATGAGAAGAAAAAGAAATGGGGAAGTCAGGCAAAGTCCCAGACTTCAAGGAGCTCCAAGCCTGGAGCTGAGACATTAAGTGGGTGCTCAGGACAGCATCACCAGGTTAAATGAAGATGAGACACCAGGGGTCTGGGGAGCAGAGAGGCGCAGTGCCCCTTGGAAGTGGGGGCAGCTGGAGCAAACATGGCTCCTGCCCTCCTTTGAGTCAATAGTCACATTCAAGAAAGCCTGAGTGTGTGTATTGGGGAGGGGGGTGGGGGATCCTGCCAGGTGTGTGTGTGGGGGGGCAGGGAAGGCCTCTTAGAGCAGGAATTAGGCCGGCAGGTGAAAGTGAAAGGGCATTCTGCTCATGGGGAACAGCAAGTGCAGAGGTCGGTCAGTCAGTCACCCTGGAGGGGATAGGTGCTGCAGGGGTAGGGGTCTGACCCCCTGGTGATCCTGAATTGAGGCCCATGAAGGCCTTGTCCCTTGAGCAGGGAAGACAGTTCTGTCCCATGGGGATAGGGTTGGAAGGCTGTTCTGAAACCCTTTGGGAGGCTGAGAAAAGCCAAGGGAGGACCCTCCTCTATCCCAAGTGCAAGTGTCCACTTGTATTTGATTAACAAGAACAACAAAATAGCTTATTATGCCTCACAGTCCCTCTCCCCAGGCAGCCACTGCTCTGCTTTCTGCTGCTAGAGATTATTTTAGATTTTCTAGAATTTTGTATAAATGGAATCATGCAGTAGATACACTCTTTCTCTCTTATGGTCTGGTTTCTTTCATTCGACATTGTAATTATCTTGTGATTCCTTCATGTTGCTGTGTGCATCAATAATTCATTCTTTTTATTGCTGAGCAGTACTCTGTTATATGAATATGCCATTAAATATACCGCTGTTTATCCATTCACCTGCTGATGGACATTTGGATTGTGCCCAATTTTTGGTGCTAGTATATAGTGTACAATTGATTTTTGTGTGTTGATCATGTATCCTGCAACCTTACTGAACTTGTTACAGTATTTTTATAAGCCCAGTAGTTAAGAGTTAGGCTGCTAACCAAAAGGTCAGCAGTTTGAATCCACCAGCTGCTCCTTGGAAACCCTATGGGGCAGCTCTACTCCGTCCTATAGGGTAGCTGTGAGTCGGAACTGACTCAACGACAACGGGTTTGGTTTGGTTTAATGTGTATGGTATTTATAAGCTCTATAGTATTTTTGGAAACCCTGGTGGCATAGTGGTTAAGTGCTACAGTGCTAACCAAAGGGTTGGCAGTTCAAATCTGCCAGGCGCTCCTTGGAAGCTGTATGGGGCAGTTCTACTCTGGCCTATAGGGTCGCTATGAGTTGGAATCGACTCGACGGCATTAGGTATGGGTTTATAGTATTTTTGTGGAGTCCTTAGGCTTTTCCATAGATGATTATGTCATCTGAGAGTAAAGACAGTTTTACTTCTTCCTTTGCAATTTGCATGCCTTTTTTTTTTTGTGCCTGATTACTGGCTGGGGTGTGCAGTACCATGTTGAATAGCAGTGGTGCGAGTGGACACAACCCTGTCTTGCTTCCGATCTTAGGGAAAATTATTCAGTCTTTCACCATTTGTCATTAGTTGCCGTGCACTTGGCTCCAACTCATGGTGACCTTATGTATAACAGAATGAAACATTGTCTGGTTCTGTGTCATCCTCACAGTGATTGGTATGTGTGCGCCCATTGTTGTAGTCACGGTGTCAGTCCACCTGATGGAGGGTTTCCCCCATTTTCACTGACCGTCCACTTCAGGAAACATGACACTCCACTTTATGAAACATGGTGTCCTTTTCTAGAGACTGGCCTTTCACCATTTAGCTGTAGGTTTTTTTGTTAACTGCCTTTTATCACGTTAAGGAAGTTTCCTTCTAGTCCAAATTTGCTGAGAGTTTTTATCCGAAATGGATGTTGGATTTTGTCAAAGGCTTTTTAGCGTCCACTGAGATGATCATACGGTTTTTCTTTTTTAGTTCGTTAACATGGTGAATTACATGGACTGGTTTTCTAATGTTAAACCAATCCATTCCTGGGATTGCATGTATTAGAACAAGATGTGGGAATCCAGGCGCCTTCAGCGCATCCTGGGTCTGGCACCCCTGTGAGAACCCGGTTTTGGGTCCCTTGGTCCCAGGAGAGGCAGGGAGAGGGCATAGGGCAAGAACTGGGAGAGTGCGGACCGCCAGAGGCCAGAGCCTCCGCCCGTCCAGGCCCCGGGAGCCTCAGATGAGCCGCAGGCCGACTCTCCCAGCCTCTGCCGGGTGGAGCAGCCTTGGCTTTTGCGGTCTCTTGCCCTGGAAGGCTTCCGGGGCTCGCCATGGGCCAGCGCGCAGCCTGGCGCCTCCTGGAGCCTCCGTTTCAGCACCTGGGAAACCGAGTCGGTACCTGGGAGGTGCAGGCGAAAATCGAGGTTGCAGAAGCGCTTGGAAGGCAGGAAGGCGCTCGGCAAGTGCAAGGGTCGAGTGCAGCCAGGGTGCTGGAGCAGCGGCGCGGCGGCGACTTGGGGTGGGGGCTTGGGGCCTGGAGGGGGGCCTTGTACATGGGAGGCGGCTGCCCAGCCTTAGGTGGGCCAGCAGCGCCTGCCAGAGGGGTCGGGAGCGCACGAGTGGGCGCGGAGGGGGCCCCTGGCGGGTGTGCGCGCCAGGATCAAGGGTCCCGCATGCAGCGCGGCTGGCGAACCTGGTGGGAAGCGCGGCTCCCTTCCGTCAGTAATGAAGGCACGAATAGCTTCCACTCACCGGTGTATTAAATGAGGCGTCGATAAACCATTTCAACAAATGAGATGACTGCGTCAAACGGCTGAGGTCTGAATCCGGATGCCACTGCTCACTGGCTGTGCGTCCTAAGAGACCTAACCTCTCTCAGCCTTAGTCTCCTATCTGTAAAACGGAAACAACGATACCACAAGACGTGGGTTTATGGTGACCAGTCGGTGTCATTGTGCAGATCGAACGAACACGTGCGTGGCGGGCACGCAGGAAATGCCGGGTCATGTTCGCCGGTTCGCCGGACCTTACAGGCACCCAGACGGAGGGCAGCTGCGTGAGAAACTGTCCTGGGACCAGAGCGTCCCAACAGGAGGCGGGGGTGGGGGGAGTGGGGGGTGGGGGGCGGGTGAGGGGGGAATGGTACAATCCAAAGGGAAGAATTTATCCGGCCCTGGTTTTTTTTTTTTTTTTTTGGTTTGGCTTAAGTCTGCAGAGGTGTGTGCCTGAGCGAGGATGACCCCAAGGCTGGCGCTCCCAGCGCCGGTGAGGCGAGTATGAGCAGTGAGCCCCTCAGGTACCGGTGAGGAGACTCAGAGCTGGAGCTAGAACTGGAAGCAAGATGCCCCTACTGTTCTGAGATTTTTGCATCCTTCCTAAGCGTGACCCATTTCCCCTAAAAAAAAAAAAAACATGCAAACTCTGACTCTCAGTTGAGCTGTAGGAACTGAGGGAGCTGGGAGGGAAGAAAGGAATCAAATAGCCGAGGCAATCCTTGGTGGATTCTCTCCTTCCTCAACCTGCCCTTTTGTTGTCTTCCAGCTCCTGGGGGGCCAAGTGTCTAGCTGATCTCTTCTCTAGTTTTTCTCTGTTGGTGGTTCAGGTTCAGTGTTTGGCACAAATGCCCAGTTCATTCACTGGGACATCATCCACCAGATGTCGCAGAGCCAGAGCCACTGCAACACAGTGCTGAGACCAGAACCAGGCTCTGCCCCAGGGAGGCCTTCTCATAGCGAGACAGACAACATACAAGTGAAGGAGCTTAAGTAACACAGAGAGTGGCAAGTGCTGTGGAGACATTGGGTTTGGGGGTGGGGTGCCCAGGAGGGACTGGGAGGGCTGCTCCAGGGTTGGTGGGCAGGGAAGGCCTCTCTGTGGAGGTGATGCTTGAGTAGATAAGGAGCCAGTCAGGGAAAAATCTGGGTGGAACATTACTGGAAGAGGCAACAGGCAAAGTCCTTAAGGAGGAGTCAGTCTGATGTGTTCAAAGAGTAGGAGGACTGGCCTGGCTGGGCATCAGTGCAGGAACAGTGGGTGGAGTTGGGGTGGAGGAGGTGAGCTGATTACCTCACAGCTATGAAGAGCCCTGGGGAGCAGTAAGGATTTTACTCTCAGTGCAGATTCCAAGATTCCTCTGGAAATGAAAAAAAAAAAAAAAAGAACTTGTTTCTTCACTGTCCTTCTCTGAGAGGCTCACGGAATTAGGAGGAAGGGTTGGAGCTCACCCATTTCCTAGCTTCTAAGGGGTGGGAACAGCTGAACCCGTGTCTTTTCTTAAGATCTGCCTTGACTCCCAAGAACCATCTTGTGGAAGATACTTGGGAGGTTATACCACTACCACCCCCCCCAGGGTGGCCATTGACTGAATCAGAGTTGCAAAAGCTGGGCCTCCTTGCCTCTGGGTGGGTGACTTTGTGGTGCTCTAAAAATGCATCAGAGCCTTCTGAGATCATAGAGCTGCACAGTACAAAGAGTGACCCTAATGGGACCTATATCAACACTGGCTCATCAGTTTTAACAAATGTACCATGGGAATGCAAGATGTTACTAGGGAAAACAAGGTGCAGGGGGAAAAGGGTATATGAAAACTCTCTGTACTTTCTGCACAGTTGTCCTGAAAGTCTAAAACTGCTCTAAAAAAGTCTATTAAAACAACAACAAAAATGCTTCAGAGCATGCCGAAGCTTATAGAACTGTACCAGAGGGAACCCTGATGTAAACTATGGTTCATCACTTATAACAAATATATCAGGTGATCCTTGGGGGTTCTTCATTCCAGCTCTGAAAGTCTCTAAAACTGTGTGATGTACTCAAGTCACACAGCAAGTTAATGGCAGAGCCAGGCCCACAAACCACTGACAGTCTGGTAGCCCTGGACTGGGGGGAAGAGGGCTGCTGGTGAACATGTTGCAGAGGTTTACCAGCAGCTGTGCCCCCAGATAAGCTTTCATCCTTGTGTTAAAGCCTCCTCTGCCTTAATTAATTATTTCAGAAACTTTTGTTTCCTGAATTTCTACCCCATTTTCTCTGTGTAAGGAGCCCTGGTGTTGCAGTGGTTGAAGTGCTTAGCTGCTAGCCTAAAGGTTGGTGGTTCAACCCCACCAGCCACTCTGCAGGAGAAAGATGTGGCAGTCTGCTTCTGTAAAGATTACAGCTTTGGAAACCATATGGAGCAGTTCTACTCTGTTGTATAGGGCCGCTATGGGTCTGAATTGACTCAACAGCCAGTAGGTTTTGTTTTGTTAAAATAATTCGCATTATAGTGTGAAAACTTGGCTGCTCCTAACCCTACCAGAGACAATGCATCCATAAAAAGAAGATGCTTAACACAAATAAATCTGTAATTTGATAGATTTTTTTTTTTTGTCAGGGTGACAGTTGAAAAAATGCATACGTTGCATTTTGAGGGTCTTGAAGGAGCTATATATATCAGGAGATTCCTCAGCTGTCCTAAGGATTGGCTTTCCCACCCCCATCTTTGCTCCCGGCCCTCCTCCTTTACTTGGCGACCACACTTGTTGAGAAATCCTGGGTGTCTTCTTCAGGTTTCCATAGCCGGACTTGCCAAAGGTGTGAGTCACCAGAATGAAAGCTGACTCAGCTAAGGAAATAATTTTGTCAAAAGTGTTTTGTTTTTTTTGTCCTAAAGAACAGACTGGTGGTTTGAGCTAAGCTCGCTGGTAAGTGGTTTATTTCTTAGAAGCAGGGCTTTGAGCAGGTTTTTCCGGGTTCAATCATGGCTGGTTTAATCATGGCCAAGAAAGTGAAACTGGAACAGATGCAAATTTTTATAAGTTGGGTGAACTGGAATGGTAACCGGAATGGCAAAAATTACAAGTTGAATCCCTGCTAGAAACTTAATCTCCCTCTTAGAAAACAAGGGCAGCATACATGTTGTATAGCAGCCAGATCTCTTTTTTTTGTTTGTTTGTTTCTCTTCATCCTTCCTGTCTTAGGCTGGGTTCTCTAGAGAAGCAAAACCAGTGAAGCCTCTCTCATTATCTCTCTTTCTACAGAGGCTTCACTACATATATATATATATATATATATATATATATAAAGAGAGAGACATTTATATCAAGGAAATGGCTCACGCAGTTGTTGAGGCTGGGAAGTCCCAAGTCCATGGATCAGGCTGGAGGCTTTTCCTAACTTATGTAGCTGCAGGGGCTGGCAAGCCCAAGATTGGCAGGTCAGACGGCAGGTCAGACAACAGGCCTTTGGCTCACAGGTTGTAGAGGCTGACAAATCCCAAGACCAGCAGGTAAGCTGCTAGCTCAAGTCTCAAGAACCGAAGGTCAGATGAAGAGGAGCCAGCTGCAGGATCCAGAAGGAGCAAAAGCCCATAAACCCAGAAAGTCCACCTATATTGGATACAGGCCACGCCCCCAAGGAAACTCCCTTTCAACTGATTGACTACTCACAGCAGATCCCATCGTGGAGGTGATCACATTATATCAGATCTCACCTTGGAAGTGATTACATCATTATATGACAGCCAAACTACATCATAACTGGCAAACCACTGAGAATCATGGCCCAGCCAAGTTGACACACAACCTTAACCATCACACCTCCTCTCCCTCATAACCATCAAAGATTGTTTTTTTCTGTGTGTAAACCTTTTCTTGGGTTTTTAATATAGTGGTCTCATACAATATTTGTCTTGTTATGATTGACTTATTTCACTCAGCATAATGCCCCCCAGATTCATCCATGTTGTGAGATGTTTCAGAGAGTCATCATTGTTCTTTATCATTGCGTAGTATTCCATTGTGTTTATGTACCATAATTTGTTGATCCATTCATCTGTTGATGAGCACATAGGTTGTGTCCATATTTTTGCTATTGTGAATAATGCTGCAGTGAACATGGGTGTGTATATGTCTATTTGCGTGAGGGCTCTTATTTCTCTAGGGTATATCCCTAGGAGTAGGATTGCTGGATAGTAGGGTATTTCTATTTCTAGGTTTTGCCATATTATATTCAGTAGTGGTTGTGTAACCTAACGCCACTCGGGTTCTCGTCCTGTCTTACTAGCTGATTGAAATAAGACGGACACTGATTGCAACGGAAACAGAAAGTGGCAAGTTCATTGTCTGCGCATACAAGGGGCGCGTGGGGTCTAGAGATGTTAAGGCCACGTGCTCGCTGACTAAGGGGTCTGGGGAACTTTTTGTTTCCAATGGCATCAGGGGGTTGGGTTTGGTACCCGGAATTTTCTGCCTTTAGCCCTCCCATGCCTATGTTTGGGGGTGGGTGGGGGGTCAGCTGAAGGATGTGATTTCAATCTGTGTATGCTTCAAGGTGTAACTAGGGCTAGTCAGTGGACAGAGCCACTACCTGCTGCGACTTCCTGCTCAAAACAAGCTTGTGGTTAGCAAGACAAAGAGGGGGGGAAGGGGTGTTGATTGGGGTTTTCAGTATGGCCGAGCAGCCTGTTTCAGTTGTACCATTTTAGATTCCCATTAGCAGCAACCAAATCTCTTACCTGTCAGATTTTGAGCAGAGCTGGAAACAGAACTGCCCAGCTCAAAGATGGTGGCCTACCACTTTGCTTTGAATGTCCATCACTCTCCAAAGTCCTGCCAACAATCCAGTCTCGCACATCAGGCTCCTGAAAGGGCTCACTCCTTTTCTGAGTTTCCCATTCCAGGGGTTCAACCCATAATTTTTCCCTTTCTGGTTACCATTCCACATCACTCAAATTGTAAAAATTCAAGCGTGTCCTAGTTTCACTTCGTGGGCCATGACTGAACCAGTTTAAAGCCCTGCTTAGAAGACCAGAGGGCAATGATGATTTAGTAAGTTTTTGGGTCATTTCCTAAAGGGTTGGTATCACTTAATTGGCTCAGGCAGGTTCAATGCATAGGTCTGGGGAGGGAGGCAGGAGGGGGGTGGCAGTGCTAACGAATGGTGACTACACTGCATGTGGCCTCACCCAGTCTCTGCCTTTACTTGTCTTAGTGGCCTTGAGCAAGTCATTTATTTTTTTCCAAGGCATGGTTTCCTTGTCTGTAAAAGGAAACAGGGCTAAATATTCCAGAGCCATGGTACTCCAAGTGTGGTTCACAGACAGTAGCATCTGTAACACCTGGGAGCTTGTTAGAAATGCGGAATTCCAGGCCCCACTATGGACCTTCTGAATCAGGATCTGTATTTTAACAAGATCTTCACGTGAATCTGGTCCACATCAGTTTGAGGAGTCCTGTGCTAGACCAAAACACCAAACTAATTCCCTTTGAGTCAACTCTGACTCATGGCAACGCAATGTGTATCAGAGTAGAACTGTGCTCCATAGGGTTTTCAATGGCTGATTTTTCAGAAGCAGGTCGCCAGGCCTTTCTTTCAAGTAGCCTCTGGGTGGGCTCAAATTTCCAACTTTTTGGTGAGCGTATTAACCTTCTGCAGCATCTAAGGACTCCATGGAGCAACCAAAACCAAACTCATTGCTGTCAAGTCAGTTCTAACTCATAGCAAGCCTATAGGACAGAGTAGAACTGCACCATAGGGTTTCCAACACTGTAAATCTTTATGGAAGCAGACTGCCACATCTTTCTCCTGCTGCTCTAGACCAGCCCACCCCAGTGCCTAGACCAGTACCTAGACCAGTGCCCTTTAAATGTGGTCTTTGAGTCAGCAGCAGCAGCTCCACTTGGGAGAAGCATCTCCTTGAAAATGCAAATTCATGGGCCCAGGCCTGCAGAATCTCATCTCTGAGGGTGCAGCCTGGGAGCCTGTATTTTAACACCTTCTCCAGGTGTTTCTTAGGCACACTGATGTTTGCATGCTCAGAAGCTGAGTTCTAAAATTCACTGTAGTTGAGGTGTGGCTGTGAAGCAGCTGCTGTGGGCAGAGCTTCTTTTGTGCTGCTCTGTGCCTGAAGTGTTCACACGCCTGCACTTCGCAGCAATTCTGTAATGTTTGCTTCCTTACCTTTGCTCTGCCAGAGAGAAAACTGAGGTTCTAGGGAGGTAAGTGAGTTGCCCCAGCTCTTTCTATATCACAGTTTATCAATTTTTTTTTTTTTAACTTTTATTGAGCTTCAAGTGAAGGTTTACAAATCAAGTCAGTCTGTCACATATAAGTTTACATACATCTTACTCTGTACTCCCACTTGCTCTCCCCCTAATGAGTTAGCCCTTCCAGTCTCTCCTCTCGTTACAATTTTGCCAGCTTCCCACTCTCTCTATCCTCCCATCCCCCCTCCAGACATGAGATGCCAACACAATCTCAAGTGTCCACCTGATATAATTAGCTCACTCTTCATCAGCATCTCTCTCCCACCCACTGTCCAGTTCCTTTCATGTCTGATGAGTTGTCTTCGGGGATGGTTCCTCTCCTGTGCCAATAGAAGGTCTGGGGACCATGGCCGCCGGGATTCCTCTAGTCTCAGTCAGACCATTAAGTATGGTCTTTTTGTGAGAATTTGGGGTCTGCATCCCACTGATCTCCTGTTCCCTCAGGAGTTCTCTGTTGTGCTCCCTGTCAGGGCAGTCATCGATTGTGGCCGGGCACCAACTAGTTTTTCTGGTCTCAGGATGATGTAGGTCTCTAGTTCATGTGGCCCTTTCTGTCTCTTGGGCTCTTAGTTGTCGTGTGACCTTGGTGTTCTTCATTTTCCTTTGCTCCAGGTGGGTTGAGACCAATTGATGCATCTTAGATGGCCGCTTGTTAGCATTTAAGACCCCAGATGCCACATTTCAAAGTGGAATGCAGAATGTTTTCATAATAGAATTATTTTGCCAGTTGACTTAGAAGTCCCCTCAAACCATGTTCCCCAGACCCCCGCCCTTGCTCCGCTGACCTTTGAAGCATTCATTTTATCCCAGAAACTTCTTTGCTTTTGGTCCAGTCCAATTGAGCTGACCTTCCATGTATTGAGTGTTGTCTTTCCCTTCACTTAAAGCAGTTCTTATCTACTAATTAATCAATAAAAAACCCTCTCCCTCCCCTCCTCGTAACCACAAAAGTATGTGTTCTTCTCAGTTTTTACTATTTCTCAAGATCTTATAATAGTGGTCTTATACAATATTTGTCCTTTTGCCTCTGACTAATTTTGCTCAGCATAATGCCTTCCAGGTTCCTTCATGTTATGAAATGTTTCACAGATTCGTCACTATTCTTTATCGATGCGTAGTATTCCATTGTGTGAATATACCACAATTTATTTACCCATTCATCCTTTGATGGACACCTTGGTTGCTTCCAGCTTTTTGCTATTGTAAACAGAGCTGCAATAAACATGGGTGTGCATATATCTGTTTGTGTGAAGGCTCTTGTTTCTCTAGGGTATTTTCTGAGGAGTGGGATTTCTGGGTTGTATGGTAGTTCTATTTCTAACTGTTTAAGATAACGCCAGATAGAGATCCAAAGTGGTTGTACCATTTTACATTCCCACCAGCAGTGTATAAGAGTTCCAATCTCTCTGCAGCCTCTCCAACATTTATTGTTTTGTGTTTTTTGGATTAATGCCAGCCTTGTTGGTGTGAGATGGAATCTCATCGTAGTTTTAATTTGCATTTCTCTAATGGCTAATGATCGAGAGCATTTTCTCATGTATCTGTTAGCTGCCTGAATATCTTCTTTAGTGAAGTGTGTGTTCATATCCTTTGCCCACTTCTTGATTGGGTTGTTTGTCTTTTTGTGGTTGAGTTTTGACAGAATCATGTAGATTTTAGAGATCAGGTGCTGGTCAGAGATGTCATAGCTGAAAATTCTTTCCCAGTCTGTAGGTGGTCTTTTTACTCTTTTGGTGAAGTCTTTAGATGAGCATAGATGTTTGATTTTTAGGAGCTCCCAGTTATCGGGTTTCTCTTCATCATTTTTAGTAATGTTTTGTATTCTGTTTATGCCTTGTATTAGGGCTCCTAGGGTTGTCCCTATTTTTTTTTCCATGATCTTTATCGTTTTAGTCTTTATGTTTAGGTCTTTGATCCACTTGGAGTTAGTTTTTGTGCATGGTGTGAGGTATGGGTCCTGTTTCATTCTTTTGCAAGTGGATATCCAGTTATGCCAGCACCATTTGTTAAAAAGACTATCTTTTCCCCAATTAACTGACACTGGGCCTTTGTCAAATATCAGCTGCTCATACGTGGATGGATTTATATCTGGGTTCTCAATTCTGTTCCATTGGTCTATGTGCCTGTTGTTGTACCAGTAGCAGGCTGTTTTGACTACTGTGGCTGTATAATAGCTTCTGAAATCAGGTAGAGTGAGGCCTCCCACTTTCTTCTTCTTTTTCAGTAATGCTTTGCTTATCCGGGGCTTCTTTCCCTTCCATATGAAATTGGTGATTTGTTTCTCTATCACCTTAAAAAATGACATTGGAATTTGGATCGGAAGTGCATTGTATGTATAGATGGCTTTTGGTAGAATAGACATTTTTACTATGTTAAGTCTTCCTATCCATGAGCAAGGTATGTTTTTCCACTTAAGTATGTCCTTTTGAATTTCTTGTAGTAGAGCTTTGTAGTTTTCTTTGTATAGGTCTTTTACATCCTTGGTAAGATTTATTCCTAAGTATTTTATCTTCTTGGGGGCTACTGTGAATGGTATTGATTTGGTTATTTCCTCTTCAGGGTTCTTTTTGTTGATGTAGAGGAATCCAAGTGATTTTTGTATGTTTATTTTATAACCTGAGACTCTGCCAAACTCTTGTATAAGTTTCAGTAGTTTTCTGGAGGATTCCTTAGGGTTTTCTGTGTATAAGATCATGTCATCTGCAAATAGAGATAATTTTACTTCCTCCTTGCCAATCCGGATGCCTTTTATTTCTTTGTCTAGCCTAATTGCCCTGGCTAGGACTTCTAGTACGATGTTGAATAAGAGCGGTAATAAAGGGCATCCTTGTCTGGTTCCTGTTCTCAAGGGAAATGCTTTCAGGTTCTCTCCATTTAGAGTGATATTGGCTGTTGGCTTTGCATAGATGCCCTTTATTATGTTGAGGAATTTTCCTTCAATTCCTATTTTGGTGAGAGTTTTTATCATAAATGGGTGTTGAACTTTGTCAAATGCCTTTTCTGCATCAATTGATAAGATCATGTGGTTTTTGTCTTTTGTTTTATTTATGTGATGAATTACATTAATAGTTTTTCTGATATTAAACCAGCCTTGCATACCTGGTATAAATCCCACTTGATCGTGGTGAATTATTTTTTTGATATGTTGTTGTATTCTATTGGCTAGAATTTTGTTGAGGATTTTTCCATCTATGTTCATGAGGGATAGAGGTCTATAATTTTCTTTTTTTGTAATGTCTTTACCTGGTTTTGGTATCAGGGAGATGGTGCCTTCATAGAATGAGTTGGGTAGTATTCCGTCATTTTCTATGCTTTGAAATACCTTCAGTAGTAGTGGGGTTAACTCTTCTCTGAAAGTTTGGTAGAACTCTGCAGGGAAGCCATCCGGGCCAGGGCTTTTTTTTGTTGGGAGTTTTTTGATTACCGTTTCAATCTCTTTTTTTGTTATGGGTCTATTTAGTTGTTCTACTTCTGAATGTGTTAGTTTAGGTAGGTAGTGTTTTTCCAGGAATTCATCCATTTCTTCTAGGTTTGCAAATTTGTTAGAGTACAATTTTTCGTAATAATCTGAAATGATTCTTTTAATTTCATTTGGTTCTGTTGTGATGTGGTCCTTCTCGTTTCTTATTCGGGTTATTTGTTTCCTTTCCTGTATTTCTTTAGTCAGTCTAGCCAATGGTTTATCAATTTTGTTAATTTTTTCAAAGAACCAGCTTTTGGCTTTGTTAATTCTTTCAATTGTTTTTCTGTTCTCTAATTCATTTAGTTCAGCTCTAATTTTTATTATTTGTTTTCTTCTGGTGCCTGATGGATTCTTTTGTTGCTCACTTTCTATTCGTTCAAGTTGTAGGGACAGTTCTCTGCTTTTGGCTCTTTCTTCTTTTTGTATGTGTGCATTTATCGATATAAATTGGCCTCTGAGCACTGCTTTTGCTGTGTCCCAGAGGTTTTGATAGGAAGTATTTTCATTCTTGTTGCATTCTATGAATTTCCTTATTCCCTCCTTGATGTCTTCTATAACCCAGTCTTTTTTCAGGAGGGTATTGTTCAGTTTCCAAGTATTTGATTTCTTTTCCCTAGTTTTTCTGTTATTGATTTCTAGTTTTATTGCCTTGTGGTCTGAGAAGATGCTTTGTAATATTTCGATGTTTTCGACTCTGCAAAGGTTTGTTTTATGACCTAATATGTGGTCTATTCTAGAGAATGTTCCATGTGCGCTAGAAAAAAAAGTATACTTTGCAGCAGTTGGGTGGAGAGTTCTGTATAAGTCAATGAGGTCAAGTTGGTTGATTGTTGTAAGTAGGTCTTCCGTGTCTCTATTGAGCTTCTTACTGGATGTCCTGTCCTTCTCCGAAAGTGGTGTGTTGAAGTCTCCTACTATAATTGTGGAGGTGTCTATCTCATTTTTCAATTCTGTTAAAATTTGATTTATGTATCTTGCAGCCCTGTCATTGGGTGCATAAATATTTAATATGGTTATGTCTTCCTGATCAATTGTCCCTTTTATCATTATATAGTGTCCTTCTTTATCCTTTGTGGTGGATTTAAGTCTAAAGTCTATTTTGTCAGAAATTAATATTGCTACTCCTCTTCTTTTTTGCTTATTGTTTGCTTGATATATTTTTTTCCAACCTTTGAGTTTTAGTTTGTTTGTGTCTCTAAGTCTAAGGTGTGTCTCTTGTAGGCAGCATATAGATGGATCGTGTTTCTTTATCCAGTCTGTGACTCTCTGTCTCTTTATTGGTGCATTTAGTCCATTTATATTCAGCATAATTATAGATAAATAAGTGTTTAGTGCTGTCATTTTGATGCCTTTTTATGTGTGTCGTTGACAATTTCATTTTTCCACATACTTTTTTGTGCTGAGACGTTTTTCTTATTAAATTGTGAGATCCTCATTTTCGTAGTGTTTGACTTTATGTTTGTTGAGTCGTTACGTTTGTCTTGGCTTTTATCTTGAGTTATGGAGTTGTTATACCCCTTTGTGGTTACCTTATTATTTACCCCTATTTTTCTAAGTAAAAACCTAACTTGTATTGTTCTATATCGCCTTGTATCACTCTCCATATGGCAGTCCTATGCCTCCTGTATTTAGTCCCTCTTTTTGATTATTGTGATTTTTTTACATATTGACTTCCGTGATTCCCTGTTATGAGTATTTTTTTTTTAATTAATCTTAATTTGTTTTTGTGATTTCCCTATTTGAGTTGATATCAGGACGTTCTGTTTTGTGACCTTGTGTTGTGCTGGTATCTGATATTATTGGTTTTCTGCCCAAACAATATCCTTTAGTATTTCTTGTAGCTTTGGTTTGGTTTTTGCAAATTCTCTAAACTTGTGTTTATCTGTAAATATCTAAATTTCGCCTTCATATTTCAGAGAGAGTTTTGCTGGATATATGATCCTTGGCTGGCAGTTTTTCTCCTTCAGTGCTCTGTATATGTCGTCCCATTCCCTTCTTGCCTGCATGGTTTCTGCTGAGTAGTCTGAACTTATTCTTATTGATTCTCCCTTGAAGGAAACCTTTCTTTTCTCCCTGGCTGCTTTTAAAATTTTCTGTTTATCTTTGGTTTTGGCGAGTTTGATGATAATATGTCTTGGTGTTTTTCTTTTTGGATCCATCTTAAATGGGGTTCGATGAGCATCTTGGATAGATATCCTTTCATCTTTCATGATGTCAGGGAAGTTTTGTGTCAGGAGTTCTTCAACTCTTTTCTCTGTGGTTTCTGTCCCCCCTTGACATCTTTGCTTTTTAAGACTTTAAAGAGGTCTTTTGCAGCAGACTTGCCTGATGCAATGTCTCCTTAGATTTCTCGACTGCAACTTCCATGGGTGTTGATTGTGAATCCAAGTAAAATGAAATCCTTGACAACTTCAATATTTACCCCATTTATCATGATGTTGCTTATTGGTCCAGTTGTGAGGATTTTTGTTTTCTTTATGTTGAGGTGTAATCCATACGGAAGGCTATAGTCTTTAATCTTCATCAGTAAGTGCTTTAAGTCCTCTTCACTTTCTGCAAGCAAGGTTGTGTCTTCTGCATATCGCACGTTGTTAATGAGTCTTCCTCTAATCCTGTTGCCAAATTCTTTATATAGCCCAGCTTCTCAGATTATTTACTCAGCATACAGATTGAATAAGTGTGGTGAAAGAATACAACCCTGTCACACACCTTTCCTAATTTTAAACTGCGCAGTATCTGTTCTGTTCAAGTGACTGCATTTTGGTCTATGTACAAGTTCCTCACAAGCACAGTTAAGTGTTCTGAAATTCCCATTCTTCCCAGTGTCATCCATAATTTGTTATGATCCACACAGTTGAATGCCTTTGCATAATCAGTAAAACACAGGTAAACATCTTTCTGGTATTCTCTGCTTTCAGCCAAGATCCATCTGTCTTTAGCAATGATATCCCTTGTTCCATGTCCTCTCCTGAATCTAGCTTTTACACCTGGCAGTTCCCTGCTGCTGCAACCATTTTTTAATTATCTTCAGCAAAATTTTACTTGCATGTGATATTAATGATACTGTTCAATAATTCCCACGTCACCTTTCTTTGGAATGGGCACAAATATGGATCTTTTACTGTTGATTGGTCAGGTAGCTGTCTTCCAAATTTCTTGGCTTAGAGATGAATGAGTGCTTCCAGTGCTGCATACATTTGTTGAAACATTGCAGTCGGTATTTCATCAATTCCTGAAGCCTTCTTTTCTGGCAGTGCCTTCAGTGCAGTTTGTGTGTGTATAGCTAAACCTACTGTCGTCAAGTTGATTTGGACTTATGGCAGCCCCATAGAGTTTCCAAGACTGAAAATCTTTATAGAAGCAGACTGCCACATCTTTCTCCTGTGGAACTGCTTGTAGTTTCGAATTGCCAACCTTTTGGTTAACAGTCTAACACTTTAACCACTGCACCCCCAGGGCTCTCTGTGTGTGTATAAATAAAAAAAAAAAAAATTCAAGCCCTTTGCGAACAAGTCGATTCCGACTCATAACAACTCTATACAACAGAGTAGAATTGCCCCAGAGTGTTTTCAAGGAATGGCTGGTGGATTTGAACTGCTGACCCTTTGGTTAGCAGCTGATCTTTTAACCACTCTGCCACCAGGGATCCTCCTGTGTGTGTGTATAGTGGTATTTAATTGTGGATTTAACTTTCACTTTTCTAATGACTAATGAGGCTTTTTTTTTTTAAAGTAATTTTTATTGTGCTTTAAGTGAAAGTTTACAAATCAAGTCGGTCTCTCACACAAAAACCCGTATACACCTTGCTACACACTCCCAATTACTCTCCTCCTAATGAGACAGCCCACTCTCTCCCTCCACTCTCTCTTTTTGTGTCCATTTCACCAGGTTCTAATCCCCTCCACCCTCTCATCTCCCCTCCAGGCGGGAGATGCCAACATAGTCTCAAGTATTCACCTGATCCAAGAGCCTAATGAGGTCTTTATATGTTTGTTAGGAAACCCTGGTGGCATAGTGGTTAAGTGCTACAGCTGCTAACCAAAGGGTTGGCAGTTCAAATCCTCCAGGCGCTCCTTGGAAACTCTATGGGGAAGTTCTACTCTGTCCTATAGGGTCGCTATAGGGTCGACGGCAGTGGGTTGGGTTATGTGTTTGTTGGCCATTTAATATATCCTCTTAGAAACAAATCACCAATTTCATATGGAAGGGAAAGAAGCCCCGGATAAGCAAAGCATTACTGAAAAAGAAGAAGAAAGTGGGAGGCCTCACTCTACCTGATTTCAGAAGCTATTATACAGCCACAGTAGTCAAAACAGCCTGCTACTGGTACAACAACAGGCACATAGACCAATGGAACAGAATTGAGAACCCAGATATAAATCCATCCACGTATGAGCAGCTGATATTTGACAAAGGACCAGTGTCAGTTAACTGGGGAAAAGATAGTCTTTTTAACAAATGGTGCTGGCATAACTGGATATCCACTTGCAAAAGAATGAAACAGGACCCATACCTCACACCATGCACAAAAACTAACTCCAAGTGGATCAAAGACCTAAACATAAAGACTAAAACGATAAAGATCATGGAAAAAAAAATAGGGACAACCCTAGGAGCCCTAATACAAGGCATAAACAGAATACAAAACATTACTAAAAATGATGAAGAGAAACCCGATAACTGGGAGCTCCTAAAAATCAAACATCTATGCTCATCTAAAGACTTCACCAAAAGAGTAAAAAGACCACCTACAGACTGGGAAAGAATTTTCAGCTATGACATCTCCGACCAGCACCTGATCTCTAAAATCTACATGATTCTGTCAAAACTCAACCACAAAAAGACAAACAACCCAATCAAGAAGTGGGCAAAGGATATGAACACACACTTCACTAAAGAAGATATTCAGGCAGCCAACAGATACATGAGAAAATGCTCTCGATCATTAGCCATTAAAAAAAAAGAAATGCAAATTAAAACTACGATGAGATTCCATCTCACACCAACAAGGCTGGCATTAATCCAAAAAACACAAAATAATAAATGTTGGAGAGGCTGCGGAGAGATTGGAACTCTTATACACTGCTGGTGGGAATGTAAAATGGTACAACCACTTTGGATCTCTATCTGGCGTTATCTTAAACAGTTAGAAATAGAACTACCATACAACCCAGAAATCCCACTCCTCGGAATATACCCTAGAGAAACAAGAGCCTTTACACGAACAGATATATGCACACCCATGTTTATTGCAGCTCTGTTTACAATAGCAAAAAGCTGGAAGCAACCAAGGTGTCCATCAACAGAGGAATGGGTAAATAAATTGTGGTATATTCACACAATGGAATACTACGCATCAATAAAGAACAGTGACGAATCTGTGAAGCATTTCATAACATGGAGGAACCTGGAAGGCATTATGCTGAGCGAAATTAGTCAGAGGCAAAAGGACAAATATTGTATAAGACCACTATTATAAGATCTTGAGAAATAGTAAAAACTGAGAAGAACACATACTTTTGTGGTTACGAGGCGGGGAGGGAGGGAGGGAGAGGGTTTTTTATTGATTAATTAGTAGATAAGAACTGCTTTGGGTGAAGGGAAAGACAACACTCAATATATGGAAGGTCAGCTCAATTGGACTGGACCAAAAGCAAAGAAGTTTCTGGGATAAAATGAATGCTTCAAAGGTCAGCGGAGTAGGGGCGGGGGTCTGGGGAACATGGTTTGAGGGGACTTCTATGTCAATTGGCAAAATAATTCTATTATGAAAACATTCTGCATCCCACTTTGAAATGTGGTGTCTGGGGTCTTAAATGCTAACAAGCGGCCATCTAAGATGCATCAATTGGTCTCAACCCACCTGGAGCAAAGGAAAATGAAGAACACCAAGGTCACACGACAACTAAGAGCCCAAGAGACAGAAAGGGCCACATGAACCAGAGACCTACATCATCCTGAGACCAGAAGAACTAGTTGGTGCCCGGCCACAATCGATGACTGCCCTGACAGGGAGCACAACAGAGAACCCCTGAGGGAGCAGGAGATCAGTGGGATGCAGACCCCAAATTCTCATAAAAAGACCATACTTAATGGTCTGACTGAGACTAGAGGAATCCCGGTGGCCATGGTCCCCAGACCTTCTATTGGCACAGGAGAGGAACCATCCCCGAAGACAACTCATCAGACATGAAAGGGACTGGTCAGTGGGTGGGAGAGAGACGCTGATGAAGAGTGAGCTAATTATATCAGGTGGTCACTTGAGAGTATGTTGGCAGCTCCTGTCTGGAGGGAGGATGGGAGGATAGAGAGAGAGGGAAGCTGGCAAAATTGTCACGAAAGGAGAGACTGAAAGGGCTGACTCAATAGGGGAAGAGCAGGTGGGAGTATGGAGTAAGATGTATGTAAACTTATATGTGACAGACTGATTGGATTTGTAAACGTTCACTTGAAGCTTAATAAAAGTTAATAAAAAAAAATTTCCTAATATTGAACCGTACTTGCACTCTTGGAATAAATTCCCTTTGGCCCTTCAGTGTGCTGCACTGCCTACTGGAGAAGCTTCTTTGACTGAGCTGACAGCTATTGTGGACTCCTCTGGACAGGGCCTTCGATATGTACAGAGTCGGTACATAGGGGCTGAAGTCTCGTTTCCTGAGCTAAGGAGCTGTTGGTTTGGAGCAGGACACTCAGCTCTAAACTCTTCCCTGGTTAATGGGCAGTAAGTAGGGAAACTGGGGTTTCCCACTGAGTCAGGGAAAACTTCATGATTCTGGTTTCTGCCTTTCCCAGTATAGCTCTGTTATTGTTTTTGTTAACTTTCATTTAAAAACAAAACAAGACTCACCAAAACCTCAAACCAAACAACTTCTATCCTGTTATACTTAGTTTTATTTATGTCATGTTTTATAGGATGTTCCAATAATATCCTTTTTGAGTCTCTGGGCTATTAGAAAACTAAGATTGGGTCTCACTGCCCTAATGTTTCTCAAGAGGGAAAAAAAAAAAGCAAAAAGTCTCTGGGTCGAGAACCTAAGGGGGCAGGGAAACTAGATTAATGGAAATGGAACAACCAGAACAGAAATAAAGAGAATGTTCAGGCATTGTAAAAGAATGTAACATTGGTCACTGAACAACTTGTGTAGAAATTGCTGAATGGGAACCTAAACTGCTGTGTAAACCTTCACTGAAAACACAATAAAATATTAAAAAAAAAAAAAAAAAGTGGGTCTATAACAAAGAACAGCCCTTGAAGTCTTGGCCACTGACGGATGGGTGCCCCTTCCACAGAGGCAGGCATCCACTTGGCAGTGACGCCTGGTGGTTAAGAGAGTGGTCTCTGGGCCTGATTGTCTGGGCTCAACCCCTACTCTGCAGCTTACTGCTCCTGTGATCTTGGACCAGTTACTTAAACCCTCTGGGTCCTAGTTTCCTCATCCGAAAGTGGGGATGATCATTGTTCCTACCTTTAGCATTGTTGCAAGGGTTCACTGGGTTAATGGACGTAAAGTAATTGGTTTGGAAAGTTCCTTGGAATGTGGTAGGATC
Source organism: Elephas maximus indicus (assembly GCF_024166365.1). Classification (NCBI taxonomy): domain Eukaryota; kingdom Metazoa; phylum Chordata; class Mammalia; order Proboscidea; family Elephantidae; genus Elephas; species Elephas maximus. The sequence continues at coordinate 39,911,976 of NC_064839.1, read as the reverse complement.
CAATAAATGTGGGCGAGCGTTCCTGAGATTTAGAACATCTGTGAGGAGTAGGGCTAGTGGTCTCGGCATTCGCTGTTCATTCCTGACCTTTGCTGATCCAGACCCTCAAGCAGATGGCTGAAGGGGTGCTTCAACAAGCAACAGACCAGTTCTTAAGGTTAGGGACTTCTAAGATGATGCAGAATAATGAAGTAAGTGTCTGAGCTGCAGAAAGCAAAGGAATGGAGCTGAAGAATCCTTAAGTAAGGATAATAAATGTGTGAGTTAATGGGAAGAAGAGTTGAGCCAATGCTCTTGACCCCTAAATAGGCTTTCCTACAGCCTTTAATTCTGGAGCTTGGAGCATCCTCAAAAGTGGGCCGGCCAATTAAAAAATGGGCAGAAAACTTGAATAGACATACTCCAGAGAAGATATATAAATGTCCAGTAAACCTATGAAAATATGCTCACCATCATTAGCATTAGGGAAATGCAAATCAAAATTATAATGAGATACCACTTCAAACCCAGTAGTATGGCTATGATTTAAAACAAAGAAGAAAAATAACAAGTGTTGGTGAAGATATGGAGAAATTTGAACCCTCGTCCATTACTGGTGAGAATATAAAATTGTATAGTTATTCCTCAAAAACTTAAATATAGAATTACCATATGGCCCAGCAGTTTTACTGCTAAGTATATACCCAAAAGAATTGAAAGTATGGACTCAAACAGATACTTGTCCACTAATGTTTACTGCTGCAGCTATTCACAATAGCCTAAAGGTGGAAACATCCCAAGTGTCCATCAACAGATAAATGGTAAACAAAATGTGGTGTATCTAATGTCTGACTGAGACTAGAAGGACCCTGGTGGTCTTGGCCCCCAGACCTTCTCTTCAGACATGGATTGGACTGGACAGTGGGTTGGAGAGGGATGCTGGTGAGAGGTGAGCTTCTTGGATCAGGTGGACACCTGAGACTATGTTGGCATCTCCTGCCTGGAAGGGAGATGAGAGGGTAGAGGGGCTTAGAAGCTGGCGAAATGGATATGAAAAGAGAGAATGGAAGGAGGGAGTGGGCTGTCTCTTTAGGGGGAGAGTAATTGGGAGTGTGTAGTAAGGTGTATATAAGTTTTTGTGTGAGAGACTGACTCGATTTGTAAACTTTCACTTAAAGCACAATAAAAATTATTAAAAAAAAAATGTGGTGTATCCATGCAATGGAACGTTATTCAGCCATGAAGAGAAATGACGTTCCAATACATGCTACGACATGGATGAACCTTGAAAACATACTACGTGAAATAAGCCAGACACAAAAGAGCAAATGTATGATTCCACTTATATGAAAAAAAAAAAAAATGAGGTAGAAACCAAAAAAACCAAACCTGTTGTCATGAAGTCGTAACAACCCTATAGGACAGAGTAGAACTGCCCCGTAGGGTTTCTAATGCTGTAATTTTTATGGAAGCAGACTGCCACATCTTCCTGCTGCAAAACAGCTGGTGGGCTCCGACCGCTGACCTTTCAGTTAGCAGCTGAGTGCTTAACCACTGCGTCAGCAGGATTCCCTTTTATATCTGTTATAGCCAGTATAGGCAAATAAATAGAGACAGAAGATAGATTTTTAGTTACCAAGGCTTGGGGAACAGAGAATGGGAAGTTATTGCTTAATGGGTACAGGGTTTCTGTTTAATTAAGGTGATGGAAGTTTTGGAAATAAATAGCGATAATGGTTGCACAATATTGTGAATATATTTAATACCATGGAATTGTATACTTAACAATGGTTAAGCAGCACACTTTAAGTTATATATATTTTACCGCAATAATTAAAAATAATTAGAAACAAACAAACAGCTTCACACATTAAAATAATAAAAGTTGGCCAGTTCATTTTGGGATATTGGCAAGGTGGGTCTGCCCATGATTCCTATGATTTTTGTGTCTGAGAAGGTGCAGGGGGTTTATTTTCTGTGTGCAGAGGGCATAGGTATGCGTGGTGGAGGAGTGTGAAGGAGGGCCTTGGATGGGTCCAGCTGGGCGACAGTGCTGGGGACTCCCATTAAATGTGAATTCTGAACAGCATTGGGCTAGCTCTCCTTCCAGTGTTGTCTCATTGGTGAAACGTGAGCCAGGATGGAGCCTTCATCGCCAGCTTCCCATTTCCAATTAGCTGTTTTCTATTTTTAAAATTGGAGTATAATTAAAATGCACAGATTGAAGCGCTCAGTTTAATGCCTTTTGACAAGTATGTGTACCCACGTGAGCATCACCCAAGTCAAGAGAGAGAACACTTCCATCACCCCCAGAAAATCCTCTGTTCTGCTCTCCAGTCAATTACTACCTCCGTCACCCACTCCAGACAGCTGTTCTGATTTCTTCACCATAGATGAATTTTGCCTCTTCTTAACATCAAATAGTGGATTTATACAGTCTGTGCCCTCTTACATCTGGCCTCTTCTGCTCAAAATAATGTTTTTGAGATTCATCCATGTTGTTGCATGGATCAGTGTTATTGTGAGTTGCTATCGAGTCAGCTTCGACTCATGGCGACCCCATGTACAGCAGAACGAAACGTCACCCAGTCCTGCCCCATCTTTGTGATCAATGGTGTGTTTGAGTCCATTGTTGAGGCCACTGTGTATTTTGAGTGCCTTCCAGATCAGGGGGTCATCTTTAGCACTATCCTGGACAGTATTCTGTTGGAAGCAGATCACCAGGCCTTCCTTCCTAGTCTACTTTAGTCTGTAAGCTCTCTTGAAACCTGTCCACCATGGGTGACCCTGCTGGTATTTGAAATACCAGTGACATAGATTCCAGCATCATAGCAACACACAAGCCACCACAGTAGGACAAACTGACAGACTGTGGTAGGTATGGATCATTAGTCAGTTCTTTTTTATTAATGAGTAACCTGGCTGCATAGTGGTTAAATGCTACGGCTGCTAACCAAAAGGTCAGCAGTTCGAATCCACCAGGTGCTCCTTGGAAACTCTAAGGGGCAGTTCTGCCCTGTCCCATAGGATCACTATGAGTTGGAGTTGACAGCAGTGGGTTTGGTTTTTTTTTTTTTAGTATCCTGTTGTATGATTATACTACAGTTTGTATATCCATTCCTCTATTGATGGACATTTGGAGTGTTTTAAGTTTTTGGAACTGTGTGATATTCATAATATGAATATAGCAGCAATGTACATTCTTGTTCATTCCTTTTGTGGACATATATCTTGATTTTTCTAGGTTAAATACCTAGGAGTAGAATTGCTTTTTTTTTAGGGTAGGTGGATGTTTAACTTTATTAGAAATTGCCAAACCATCTTCCAAAATGATTCTGCCAACTTATACACCTACCAGCAACATATGGGAATCCCACTTGCTCCATATCCTTGTGAACTTAAATAGTTATTTTGTTAGTGGTGCTCTTTGGTGCATAGATGGGATAACCCTTCTGCTGAGGTGTCCATCCACAGAGCTGTCCTGCTAAAGACTCTTCAATGACTGACTTCCACCTCACTCCTTTTTTTTTTTTTAACCCTGTTGCTCCAGAGAAGCCTGCCCAGAATCACTTTGTTCACTATGTTCTTTTGTCAAATGTCCAGTAGTTTCAGCACTGTTTTCATTTTTTCAGCTCCAGTGTGGACCGTCAGAGGTTGGAGGTCAAAAGTTGGAGCCCTTCCGAATGACATCAGCAGCTTTTGAAGCAAGAGCTGTTTAGGGTATTCAAGGGTCCCATGTGACTAGTTCTACAGTGGACTTCTTTCTTTTTTAATTTCACAATCAAATATTTTTCCCACAGATTTCTCTTGATGGCAGAAAAAAAACCCGAAACAGTTGCCGCTGAGTTGACTCCGATGCATGGAGGCTCCATGTGTGTCAGAGTAGAACTGTGCTCCATAGGGTATTTCATGGCTGATTTTTTGGTTATAGATCACCAGACTTTTCTTCTGAGGTGCCTTTGGGTGAACTTGAACTGCCAACCTTTCAGTTAGCAGCTGCACATGTTAACTGTTTTCACCAAAAAACAATAGTGATGAAGGGAATAATTCAAGAAGAGTAGAAAAAGCATAATAATAATAGTAAATGCCAAGATCATGGGTACCATATTCCAACTCTTGTTCTAAGCTCTCTACATATTATAGAAACTCAGTAAATCCTCACATAACTTTGAGGTCAGAATGTGGTATGATGCTCATTTTACCAGTGAAGAGGCTGAGCCAAGGAGGGATTCCTCACCGTGGCCAAGGTCACATAGTTAAGTGGAAGAATTTGAACCCTGGTGGTCCAGCTTCAGAGTCGGTATCTCACCTGCACATTTTCCCTTAGGATCACTCACATTTTAGAAACTCAAACAGATTTACTTAAAAAGGAAACCTTCTATCACTACCGTAAATGAAAGAGCCACAGCATTTGCCATAAATAGGTAAACCCTAAAAAATAATACTCAGGTAACAAAGTAATGATATCCTAACTAATCCTGTTGTTCCTCCCTCATTTTTTTTTTTTTTTATTAATGGTGTCATACCTATGAACATTTTGCCCAACTCAGAGATTTTCTCCTGCAAGCTTTATAGGTTAAGGTCATACAATTAGGTCTATGGGATGTTTGAGTTAATTTTTTACATGGTGTGAGGTATGTGTGTGGCTCATTTCTTCTGTGTAAGGACGTCCAATACTTTCAGCACTGTTAGTTGAAAAGACTCTCCTTTTCCCATCTTCTCTGAGCCTTGCTTTTCTCAGAAGATGGGAGAACTAATATGCACCACACAGTTGCTGAGTTATTTTGCTACACTGTATGTAAAGCAGCCGGCACATGATCAGCCCTCAATAAATATCAATTTGTTCTCAGATTTTGCTAACTGCTTTCCTGTGGTTCGGCATTTAGGTTGTCTCCAGTTTCTTTCTGCAAGTGTAAACCGCGATGCAATGGATATTTCAGGTGTGCAGCTCTCTTTTCTTCTTTAAAATTATTTTAGGGTGTATTTATGGATCTTTATCCATACTGCAAATTAACGTTAAAGAGGTTTGGATCCATGCGTTCTGCATTGCTTTTGAATTAGCCCTGCTCCAACCATTTAGGAAACCCTGGTTAAGAGTGCAGCTGCTAACCAAAAGGCTGGCAGTTGGAATCCACCAGGCACGCCTGTTCTTTGGAAACCTTATGGGGCAGTTCTTCTCTGTCCTATAGAGTTGCTATGAGTTGGAATTGACTTGATGGTGATGGGTTTGATTTTGGATTTTTTCTAACCATTTAAGAGCTGGAATCATCACCTTTCCTGGGAAACCTTTCCTGCCTCCGAACCCCCACTCACCCCCTTGCCACCTGGTAGGTGATTTCTCATCCTTCTGGAGCAGCACACACTTTCTCATGGTACTGTTTTCTGTTCCTTTATTTACCTCTTAGCATCTCCCATTGGCCTGCATGCCCCTTACTAGAATCATGCCTTACCAGTCCCCAGCACAGTGCCTGGCAGATACCCGTAAACATTGACTGCAAGAATGGTGTCCAGTGTCCCTTCACTGGTGCTGCTGCACTGGATCTGTGGACTCTGGAGTCCTCCCAGATAGACCTTCTGGTAATTGTGGTCTTTTAGCAGGAGTGACTGGTGTAACCCTTCAGTTCTGTGACATTTCATTATGTAGATACTTTTTCAAAGTGTGGGTTGTTAGTAGTTAGTATTGGATAGTTTTATGTCGTACTGGGATCCTGCATAGAGCCCTGGTGGCTCAGTGGTTAAGAGCTCGGCTGCTAACCAAGAGGTCAGCAGTTCCAATCCACCAGCCCCTCCCTGGAAATCCTATGGGGCAGTTCTACTCTGTCCTGTAGGGATACTATGAGTTGGAATTGGCACATGATTAGCCCTCAATAAACAGCAATTAGTTGTCAGGTTTTGCTAACTACTTTCCTGTGTTTCCTCAAGGGTAACGGGTCCTGCGTGAAATAACATCAAATCCGAGAGTGAGGAAATTACTTTTCAGTTCTTTTTCAATTCTTCTTGTTTTTCTAAACAGAGCTTTTCAGCCTCAGTGCTATTGACATTTGGGGCAGGATAATTCTTTGTTGTGGTGGCTGTCCTGTGCCTTGCAGCATCCCTGGCTTCTCTCCACTACCACCCCACCCCCCAGTTGTGACAACCAAAGAAGTCTCCAGACAAAGCCAAATCTCCCCTACAGGACAAAATTACGCCTGTTTGAGAACTACAGCTCTTAGAGAAAGACTCCTTCTGATGCTAATATATTTTAATCACCTTTTAACCCTGACCAGTTTCCCTTTTCCAAAAAGAGAGAGCACATCTCTGGCTCAAAGCCTTCAGTGGGCAAAGATATAACTAGAATTTAAGTACATTGTTTTATTTTCCTTGAAACAATGTTTTTGGCAAGTGAAAACCATTTTTCTCTTAATGAAAGTGTTCTAAAGTTTTCTTTATAAATGAATTTGTTTGAGGGAAAAAGGTGAGTGGATTTACAGAACTATATCTCAGTGTAGGTGGATATGGCTAAAATGGTGGTGTGGTAGGCACTTGGCTCCCAGGTAGGAAATGCCGAGTAAGGGCAGCTCCCTGTTTTGGTGATTCCATCTCTGGTAGCACTGGGGCAAATTTTCCTGTTTTTTTTTTTTTAAGACAACACTTCAGCTTGGCAGGTGCCTTAGGGGCACGGTGTAGGCACCAAGCTTCCCAGATGTGCTGACATTGATTACAGACACGTGGTGCCAGCCAGAAGTGAACTACCTGCTCCAAGCATTTGGTCCTTGGACCCAGGAGTGGGGCCCAGGGTTTAATGATAAAATCTACAATCATCCAGGTGGCTTTGGGTCACATAGGTATAAGCAGGTATAAGTATGCCCTCTTTGAGAAGCAGGCATTTGGAAAGACAAATCCCACAGACCTGGAGCCTTTCTGATTTCATAGAGAGGCCAGAAGTAGGAGGGGAACACAGTACTCATTCATATCAGACATCTTGGTAAAGCCACCCATCTGATAGTGCACCTACTTGCTCCATGGGAAAAGGCTCCATCAGAAAGCCAAGTGAGTTAGGGTATCACATTTAGCAACCCCCAACGAATTGATGGAGCCCTGGTGACGCACTGGTTAAGTGTTGGGCTGCAAACCAAAAAGTTGGCAGTTCAAATCCACCAGCCCCTCCTTGGAAACCCTATGGGACAGTCCTACTGTCTTACAGGGTTGCTGTGAGTCAGAATTGACTCGATGGCAATGGGTAACGAATCAATGGGTCTAGGCATTAAGCATCAGTGACCGCTAACATCAAAAAAGGGTGAGCACCAGGCCTTATATGCCTCTTGTGGCAAGAACCAATAGTTTTGGCAAAGGGTTTGAGCTTACGTCTGATCCAGCCGCTGCATCCAGCTGCCAATGTACAGAAATAGAAAGGACAGAGGAACATGTAGAACCACACTTTGAGTGTCCCATGTAGACTGTGGGACACACTACAAGACAAACAGCCTGAGTTCTTAAATAAATGAACTGTAAGGAAGAGAGTAGGATGCAGGGGAGACCTGTAGGTTAAAAGAAACTTAAAACCCAAACCAAACCCATTGCCATTGAGTTGATTCTGACTCATAGCGACCATTTAGGACAGAGTAGAACTGTCCCATAGGGTTTCCAGGGAACGCCTGGTGGATTCAAACTGCTGAACTTTTGGTTAGTAGCTGTAGCTCTTAACCGCTATCAAATGTAAAGAATGAACACAGCTGAAAAGCTAAGCTGTAATGCCTGGGGAAACATACTTGGTGATAAAGCCATAAAGAAATGCAACAAGACAATTGCCATAACAGTCAGTGCGTGGTTACTTTTGGGGGGTGTTATGATTGGGTTGGGCACCTGGAGGGGTTTCTAGGGCAGCTGGCAGGGTTCTATTTCTCTACCCAGTGGTAGTTACAGGGGTGTGTTTGTCTCAATAATTCATTCAGCTCTATGTTTGTTTGGCATTGTTTTAAAATAAAAAGCTTTTAAAAAGCAGGTGGAAAAGAATATGTGTAGTATGATATCTTTTACAGATAAAAAGAGAGGAAATACCAAAAAATGCTTCTATTAAAAAAAATGAACAATGGAAGGTGTTATGGATTGAACTGTGTCTCCCAGAGGTGTGTGTCAACTTGGCTAGGCCACGATTCTCAGTGTTGCAGTGTTGTGTGGTTGTCCACCATTTTGTGATGTGATGTGATTATCCTACATGTTGTAAATCCTAACCTCTATGATGTTAATGAGGTAGGGTTAGAGGCAGTTGTGTGAGTGAGACAGGACTCAATCTACAGAATTAGGTTGTATTTTGAGTCAATTCCTTTTGAGATGTGAAAGACAGAATCGAACAGAGGGGAGAGGAACCTCATACCACCAAGAAAGCAGCACTGGGAGCCAAGTGCATCCTTTGGACACGGGATCCCTGCACTGAGAAGCTCCCACATTAGGGAAAGACTGATGACAAGGACCTTCCCCCAGAGCTGAGAGAGAGAGAGAAAGCTTTCCTCTAGAGCTGACACCCTGAATTTGGACTTTTAGCCTCTTAAACTGTGAGAGAACAAATTTCTCTTCGTTAATAAATTCCCACTTATATTTCTGTTATAGCAGCACTAGGTAACTAAGACAGAAGGATAAACCAAAAACTAATAAAAATGGTTATTTATTGGTGAGGGAGAGAATGGAGGAAAAGACAGGGACTGGAAGCTAGACCTTTCTGAACAGACCTTGTTCTATAATTTTTACTTTGAAATGATGTAAATATTTATATAATTAAAAGACAAATGCATATCAAAAAGAAAAAAATCCCTAAGAATTAAAGCTAAAACCAAATTGATGAAAAACAAACAAATTGGAACACAGGGCACTTTAAATGTATATCCCTAGTGGGAATATATCCTAAGATAAAAAGAGCCTCAAAGAAATATTAAACTGTACAGACTTATTAAGTTATAACATTGGCGTTACTATTTTGAAACTACAGTAGAGCAAATAATTATTTTAAATATCATTAAGGAATAAGAATTTTAGCATAAGAAAAAGAGCTGCAAATAATAAACTAAAGAAGTTGAAACCCTGTAATTCTAATAATTTATCTATGAGTTGATGATTTATTTTTCTTTTGCTAAAAAATATTAATTTCCTAGGCCTATCCACCTGAAAAGGCCTGTAAGTAATGTCAATCTGTAATATTAAACACCTCTAGTATCCAGGCTGTGGTAACTAAGTACCATTTCTCACTATAAGGATTCCTTGGAAAACTAACTGATTTTGAGTCTGAGGTAGGAAATGGACACGATGAGCCTGGAACATCCTGACTTGCCTGAAAGCAAGGAAGCTAGTTAAAAGGATTGGATTCCTATCAAAAGGACAGGTGCTTACTTGAACCAAACCAAACCAAACCTGTTGCCGTTGAGTCGATTCTGACTCCTAGTGACCCTATAGAAGGCTCCCTCTGTCTTAGTCATCTAGTGCTGCTATAACAGAAATACCACAAGTGAATGGCTTTAAAAAAGAGAAATTAATTTTCTCACAGTCTAGTAGGCTAGAAGTCCAAATTCAGGGCATCAGCTCCAGGGGAAGGCTTTCTCTCTGTGTCAGCTCTGACAGAAGGCCCTTGTCATCAATCTTCCTTTACACCAGGAGCTTCTTGCACGGGAACCCCAGGTCCAGAGGACACGCTCTGCTCCTGGCACTTCTTTCTTGGTGGTATGAGGTCCCCAACTCTCTGCTTGCTTCCCTTTCCTTTTATCTCTTGTAAGATAAAAGGTAGTACAGGCCATACCCCAGGGAAACTTTTCTTTACATTGAATCAGGAATGTGACCTGAGCAAGGGTGTTACATCCCACCCTAATTCTCTTTAACCACAGGCAGAGATTATGATTTATAACACATAAGAAAATCACAAAATGGAGGATGACCACACAATACTGGGAATCATGGCCTAACCAAGTTGACGTATATTTTTGGGGGACACAGTTCAATCCATGACACCCTCAAAATGCCAAAAACAAAATAATCTGTAAACATCAAAACCAAATTGAAAAAACAATAACAACAAAACCCCACCAAACTGAAACACATGGTATTTTGACTGTACATCCTTGTGGGACTATATCCTAAGGTAAAAGAGCCACAAAAGCTGTGAAGCCTACTAATGTCCTATCAAAAGGACAGGCACCTATTTGAAGTCTCCCCGGGCCAAATGATGGAATAATTGGAACCGGAAAAAAGAATAACTCACAGCCATTTTGGAAAACAGTTAGGCAGTTTCTTATAGTTAAATCTACAGCTATCAAATGACCCAGCAACTTACTCCTAGGTATTTACCCAAGGGAAATGAAAACATGTCCACACAAAGACCTGTTCACAAATGTGTATAGCAGCTTTATTCATAATTGCAAAAAAAAAAACCAAAAACTGGAAGCGACTCAAATATCTATCAACTGATAAACAAATTGTGGCACTGTGAAATACTACTCAGCAATAAAAAGGAACAGACTACTGATATATTCAGTACTGTGGATGAATCCCAAAAACATTTGCTGAGTAAAAGACACCAGGACAAAAATGGCAGCACAGTATATGATGCTATTTATATATCATTTTGGAAAAGGTAAAACTCTAGGGACAGAAATTAGTTCAGTGATTGCCAGAGGTAGAGGCTGGGGAACAGGATTGACTGCAAAGAGTCATGAGGGAATTTTTGGGGTGATAGGGGCATTCCTTATCTTGAATGGGGCCCTGGTGACATAGTGGGTAAAAGCCCAGCTGCTAACCAAAATGTCGGCAGTTCAAATCCACCAGCCACTCCTTGGAAACCCTATGGGGCAGTTCTACTCTGTCCTATAGGGTCACTGTGAGTCGGAATCCACTCGACGGCAAGGTTTTTTTTAATACATATATCTTGAATGTAGTGGTGACATATATATCTTTCAGAACTCATCAAACTGTACACTTAAAGAGTGCAAATTGCTCTATGTCAATAAATCTGACTTAAAATTAACTTCGTACATACATAAATAATAAATCATATGTTATAAATACATAAAAATCCATGAAATCAAAGTGATACTAAAATATCTTCATTAGTTACCATTGGAGGATGCTAGGGAACAACTCATTCTGAAAGAATCAAGCTTTTATCCTGCTTTTCCTACACAGACTAAATTTAAAAGTAAGAAAATTGATGAGGGCAAGTCCTGCTTTATGGAAGAATCACAGTAATAAATGAAAAAGAAAATATAGAATTAGAAAATCATTATTTTGCACCTCCTGATGAAATACTGGATCAATGTCTGCTAAAACCAAGAGGTATGAGGTTGATGGAGAACCTTGTAATGGGTGACGCAGGCCGGAAGACTATGACGTTAGCTCACTAAAGTGGAAAAGCAGAATTTATGTGCTTCCTGATGTGATGTAATGGGAAATACAGAGCACCTTCTTGAAAATTATACCTGAGCCCAATCAAGCCTCTCAATCTAAGTATTAGAAATACAGAGATAAAGAAATATGTTCATTGACATCCCAAGTATGCAATCTGCCAAATCCAGAACGTGAAAAGTTACAGGACAAATGACCCCAGTTTCTTCAACAAAATGCATGTAAAGAAAAGAGAAAGAAAAAAAAAGAAAGAAAAAAGGAACTATTACAGAGTTAAAAGACCAAAGAGAGCAAAACTTACTATAAAACTACAGGGATCAAGGCCCAGTGATATTGACATAAAGATAAACATATAAATCAATGGAATTGAATCAGTGGGCTACAATTGAGAGTACAGAAATAAATCCATGTGTCTATGAACAACTGATTTTTGGCAAGGGTGCCAAGACCAGAAAGAGAATGGGGAAAGAGTAGTTTTTTTTTAACAAATGGTGCTGGGACAACTGGATAAAAAAAAAACTGGATAGCTACATGCAAAACAATGAAGTTGGACCTCTACCTTATTCCGTATACAAATGTTAACTCAAAATAGATCAAAGACCTAAACATAAATGCTAGAACTACAGAACTCTTAGAAGACATAGATGTAAGTCTTCTTGACTTTGGATTAGACAGTGTCTTCTTAGATATAATACTAAAAGCACAAGCAACCAAAAAAAAAAAAAAGATAATTGCACTTCATCAAAATTAGTAACTTTTAGTACATTAAGGAACATTATCAAGAAAGTGAAAAGACAGCCCTCGGAATGGGAGAAAAGATTTACAAATCATATATCTGATAAGGGTCTAGATTCAAGAATACATGAAGAACTCTTTTTGTTGTTGTTAGGTGCCATTGGTTCCAACTCATAGCAACCTTATGTACAAAAGAACGAAACACTGCCCAGACCTGCGCATTCCTCACAGTCTTTGCTTGATCCCATTGTTGTAGCTATTGTTTCAATCCACCTTGCTGAGGGTTGTCATGGATTGAATTTTGTCCCCCAAAAATATGCATATCAATTTGGCTAGGCCATGATTCCCAGTGTGATTGTCCACCATTTTGACATCTGATGTGATTTTCCTAGGTGTTGTAAATCCTATCTCTATGATGTTAATGAGATGGGATTATTGGCAGTTATGGTAATGAGCCAGGACTCAATCTACGAAATTAGATGGTGTTTTAAGCCAATCTCTTTTGAGATATAAAAGAGAGAAGCCAGCGAGAGATATAGGGACCTCATAACACCAAGAAAGGAGCACTGGGAACATAGCACGTCCTTTGAACCTGGAGTCCCTGCTCTAAGAAGCTCCTGGACCAGGGAAAGATTGATTACAAGGACCTTTTTTCAGAGCTGACACAGAGAGAAAGCCTTCCCCGGGAGCTGGCGCCCTGCATTTAGCCTACTAGCCTGTGAGAGAATAAATTTCTCTTTGTTAAAACCATGCACTTTTGGTATTTCTGTTATAGCAGCACTAGATGACTAACACAAGGATCTTCCTCTTTTTTTGCTGACCCTCTACTTTACTAAGCCCGATGTCCTTCTCCAGGAACTGGTACCTCCTGATAACATGTCCAAAGGACATGAGAGGAAGTTTCACCGTCTTTGCTTCTAAGTAGCATTCTGGCTGTACTTCTTCCGAGACAGATTTGTTCATTTTTCTGGCAGTCCATGGTATGTCAGTGATATTCTTCACCGACACCAGAATTCAAAGGTGTCAATTTCTTGGTCTTCTTTATTTGCTCTTCAGCTTTCGAATGCATATGAGATTTTTGAAAATATCATGGCTTGGGACTGGTGCACCTTAATCCTCAAAGTGACATCTTTGCTTTTCAGCACTTTAAAGAGGTCTTATGACTGCTGCTTCCATGGGTCTTGATTGTGAATCCAAGTAAGATGAAATCCTGACAACTTCAGTCTTTTCTCTGTTTATAATGATGTTGCTTATTGGTCCAATTGTGAGGATTTTTGTTTTCTTTCCATTAAAGTCCAATCCATACTGAAGGCTGTAATCTTTGATCTTCATCAATAAGTGCTTTAAGTCCTCTTCACTTTCTGCAAGCAAGGTTGTGTCACCTGCATACGACAGGTTGTTAATGAGTCTTCGTCCAATCCTGATGCCGAGATTATTTGCTCAGCATACGGATTGAATAAGCATGGTGAAAGAATACAATCCTGACGCACACCTTCCCTGACTTTAAAACACGCAGTATCCCCTTGTTCTGTTTGAGCGACTGCCTCCTAGTCTATGTACAGATTCCTCACGAACACAATTTAGTTTTCTGAAAGTCCCATTCTTTGCAATGTTATCCATAATTTGTCATGATCTACACAGTCAAATACCTTTACAAAGTCAATAAAACAGGTAAACATCTTTGTGGTATTCCCTGCTTTCAGCCAAGATCCGTTTGATATCAGCAATGATATCCCTTATTCCACATCCTCTTCTGATCCAGCTTGAACTTCTGCAGTTCCCTGTCAATATAGTGCTGCAATGGCTTTTGAATGATCTTTAGCAAAATTTTACTCATGTGTGATATTAATGATATCGTTCAATAATTTCCACATTCTGTTGAATTGCCTTTCTTTGGAATGGGCATTAATATGGATCTTTTCCAGTTGGTTGGCCAGGTGGCTGTCTTCCAAATTTCTTGACATAGACAAGTGAGCAACTCCAGTGCTGCATCAGTTTGTTGAAACATCTCAGTTGGTATTCTGTCAATTTCTGGAGTCTTGTTTTTCGTCATTCCTTCCAGTACAGCTTGGACTTCTTCCTTCAATACCATCAGTTCTTGATCATATGCTATCTCCTGAAATAGTTGAAAGTTGACCAATTCTTTTTGGTACAGTGATTTTGTGTATTCCTTCCATCTTCTTTTGATGCTTCCTGCATCATTCAGTACTTTCTCTGTAGAATCCTTCAGTATTGCAACTCATGGCTTGAATTTTTTCTTCAGTTCATCCAGCTTGAGAAATGCCGAGCATGTTTTTCCCTTTTGGTTTTCTAACTTCAGGTCATTGCACATTTCATTATAATGCTTTATTTTGTCTCTTCTATTTGCCCTTTGAAATCTTCTGTTCAGATCTTTTACTTCATCATTTCTTCCTTTTGCTTTAGCTACTCTATGTTCAAGAGCAAGTTTCAGAGTCTCTCGTGACATCCCTTTTGGTCTTTTCTTTCTTTCCTGTCTTTTTAATAACCTTTTGCTTTCTTCATGTATGATGTCCTTGATGTCACTCGTCTGGTCTTCAGTCATTAGTGTTCAGTGCATCAAATCTGTTCTTGAGATGGTCTCTAAATTCAGGTGGAATATTCTCAAGGTTGTATTTTGGCTCTCATGGGGTTGTTTTAATTTTCTTGAGCTTCAACTTGAACTTCCATATGAACAATTGATGGTCTGTTCTGCAGTTGGCCCCTGGCCTTGTTTTGACAGATGATATTGAGCTTCTCCATTGTCTCTTTCCGCAGATGTAGTCAAGTTGACTCCTATGTATTCCTTCTGGTGAGGTCCATGTGTATAGTCGCTGTTTATATTGTTGAGAAGAGACATTTGCAGTGAAGAAGTTGTTGGTCTTGCAAAATTCTATCGTGCTATCTCTGGCATTGTTTCTTTCACCAAGGCCATATTTTCCAACTACCGATCCTTCTTCTTTGTTTCCAACTTTCGCATTCCAATCGCTAGTAATTATCATTGCATCTTGATTGCGTGTTTGGTCAATTTCAGACTGCAGAAGTTGGTAAAAATCTTAATTTCCTCAGTTTTGGCCTTAGTGGTTGGTGGGTAAATTTGAATCATAGTCGTATTAACTGATCTTCCTTGTAAATGATGAATATTATCCTATCACTGACAGTGTTGTACTTCAGGACAGATATTGAAATGTCCTTTTTGACGATGAATGTGACACCATTCTTCTTCAACTTGTCATTCCCAGTAGAGTAGATCATATGATTGTCCAATTCAAAATGGCCAATACCAGTCCATTTCAGCTCACTAATGCCTAAGATATCCATTTCATTTTTGATGACTTCCAATTTTCCTAGATTCATATTTCATACATTCTATATTCTGATTTGCAGCTGTTTCTTCTTATTTTGAGTCATGCCACATCAGCAAATGAAGGTTCCAAAAACTTGACTGTCTCCATGTCATTAAGGTTGACTCCACTTTGAGGAGGCAGCTCTTCCCCAGTTGTATTTTGAGTGCCTTCCAATCTGAGGGACTCATCTTTTGACACTATACCAGGCAATGTTCCACTGCAATTCTTAAGAGTTTCACTGGCCAATTTTTTCTAAAGTAGACTGCCAGGTCCTTCTTCCTAGTCTGTCCTAGTCTGGAAGCTCCACTGAAACCTGCCCACTATGGGTGACGGTGCTGGTATTTAAATATTGGTAGCATAGCTTCCAGCATCACAGCAACCTGCAGACCATCGTAGTATGACAAACTGACAGATGTGTGGGGTCCAGGAGGCTGGCCCAGACTTATTTACATGAGAAGCTTTCCTGGCAGAGAGAGGGCAAGCCCCGATGCGTAAGCCTGTCCCCTTGGTCAAAACAAGTTACAACCAAGCTCAGATTCAAGGGGGGAGAAATATAGACTCTTTTGCAGATGAGATTTTACTGAATGGGAAGCAAGGTTGCTAGCCAGAGCCTGACACAGGCTACCTCTCTGAAGAGATGGACATCTTGAGTGTGGGTCCTGCATTATGCATGTGTCCCAGGTCTGGGATCCTATTTCCACTGGTAGAACTGGGGTGGTGGGTAAAATATTACCTAGAAGTATAGATTCTGGGCTAATGGAACTACCTAGAACAAATAGGTTCTCTTTCTGCTATTTTTTGTCTCACTCTTTCTGTGGCCTCAACTCAGTCCAGTTTCTCTCTCACCTCCTTATATAGAACATTGTAACTCACTTCTTTTGGCTGCTTTGTTGTTGTCCCTCCCCACATTCTGTTTTTTTAAATATAATTTTTTTATTTTGCTTTTCTTGTTCAGAGTATATGCAGCAAAACATACACCAATTCAGCAGTTTCTGTATGTACCAGTCATATTGATTATATTCTTTGAGTTGTGTAACCATTCTCACCCTCCTTTTCTGAGTTGTTCCTCCCCCATTAACATAAACTCTCTGCCCCCTAAGGTTCCTATGTAATCTTTGGAGTTGCTGTTGTCACTTTGATCCCTTATAGATCTTAAAAGGGCATAATGCTCAAGGCAGAAATTTTTTACTAGTTAAACTAATTATTTGATTTTAAGAAGACTTCAGGGTGTATTTTTGGTTTAGGGTTTAAAGGTTATCTCAGGGCAATAGTTTCAGGGTTTCATCCAACCTTCATGGCTCCAGGAAGTCTGGAGTTCATGAGAATTTGAAATTCTGTTCTGCATTTACCCCCTTTTGATCAGGATTATTCTGTGGAATCTTTGATCAAAATGTTCCATAATGGTAGCTGGGCATCATTCAGTTCTTTTGGTTTCATGGCAAAAGAGGCAGTTGTTTATGGAGGCAATTAGCCACACATTCCATATCCTCCTCCTCTTGCTGACTCTCCTCCTTCCTGTTTTGCTCCAGGTGAACACAGACCAGTTGTTGTGCCTTGAATGACCACTTGTAAGCTTTTAAGACCCAGGCAGTAAGCATCAAACTAGGAGGTAGAAAAAAGCACTGAATGTGTTATTTGGCCAATTAACTGGGATATCCCATGAAACCATGACCCTAAACCTCCAAACCAAAGAACCAAATCCCATGAGGTTTTTGGTTGTACATAAGCAGCCTCAGCAGCTCTTTTTTTTTTTTATCGTTTTTATAAATATATCTATCACACAACTTTTTACACGTGTACAACTTAGTGACAGCAATTACAGGAATCAGCTATGCAACCCTACCCTTAATCAACACGATATTTCCATCACCATTAACCCTCCCTTTCCCCCTTTCTCCCGCCCCTGGTAACCACTAATAAATTTTGTTTTCTATACATTTGCTTTTTCTTGTCTTTTTATATAAGTAAGATCATACAATATTTGTTCTTTTATGATTGACTTATTTCACTCAGCAAAATGTCTTCCAGCTCCGTCCATATCGGAGCATGTATCAAGACTTCATCTTCTCGCTTTCTAAAGGGCAGAGTGGCTTGATTCACAGGAAGAGAATGGGGTTCGTGGCCTGATGGCTGTGTGGACTTGTACCAGCTCTCTTCCCCGTGAGCCCCTGTGTCCTTATCTCTAGGATGTGGGAGTTGTATGGAATGGCTCTGAGGCCCTTCTTCTGGCTCTGCCCTGTTTACAGAGAAGTGGTAAGGCTGGAGCAGGTGATCCAGTGCTCTGTCCCTTGGGCCTGTTAGGTCAGGCCTGGCCACCATGGGGACAAGAATGCTCTGGGTGGATGTAATGGATTGGTTGCAAAAGTGGCCCCAGTTCTTCACACCTCCCCCGTCTATGCACTTTTCAATGATATTTTGCAACTCCTTCCACTGAGAGAAGTCCCTGGGTGGTGCAAATGATTAACGCTCTTATATTCTGACTGAAAGATTGGAGGTCTGAGTCCACCCAGAAGTCCTCGGAAGAAAGATCTGGTGATCTGTTTCTGAAAAATCAGCCACTGAAAAACCTGTAGAGCTCAATTCGGCTCTGACACTCATGGGGTCACCATGAGTCAGAATTGCCTCAACAGCACCTGGTTGCACCGAAAGACGTAGTCTATTCTTCCACCTCTTGAATCTGCTTTAACCAATAGAATGTGAAGGAAGTGATGTGATTATTCTGAGCCTGAGGCCTTGATACTTTCACTCTCTTTCTTGGGACCCTGCCTCTGCCAGGAGAACAAGCCCAGGCTAGCCTGCTGGAGGATGAGTCACCCCAGTTGGGACCACCCTGCCCCATGCCAGCCAACCACATGAGCAAGCCCAGCCTAGATCAGCAGAGCCTCCCATCCAACCTGTGGACTAATGAAAAATAATAAATAATTGATGTTTACAGCAACTAAAATTTGGATTGGTTTGTTACACAGCTAACTGATAGAGTAGGCTCTTGGGGGTCTTTCACTGGCTTGCGTGTGTGCTGAACATTAAATTGCATCTCCTCTTCAGGCCTGGGGTGTAGGATTCCAGTCTGGGTCCCATTGCTCCCTGCCTGGGTAGGGGGAGTGGTCTTGGTTCCTAGGCAGGGAAGAGGAGCCAAAGCAGGTACTTCGGAAAGGAGAGACCACTGAAGTCCCAGGGTGAGCGGGTCCTTGCAGCCCAACCAAGATAAACATGCGTCATGGACCCCATGCAGAAATTCCTCTCCCTAAACTTCATTTTTATGATTTATCAAAGTTATAGCTGCACCTAAATTAAAGAATCAAATAATTCAATATGGGGTGATAAAAACCAGCTGGCTCCAAGACTGGAACCATTCCTGAAGCCAACTCTTCAGACAGGGATTGGACTGGATTATAAAACAGATACCGATGAGGAGGAAGCTTCTTGGCTGGAGTAGACACATGAGACTATATGGACACCTCCTGTCTGGAGGCAAGATGGGAAGGAAGAGGGGGACAGGAGCTGGCTGAATGGACATGGGGTTACGGGGTGGAGAGGAGGAATGTGCTGTCTCGTTAGGGGGAGAGTATAAGTTTTTGTATGAGGGACTGACGTGATTTGTAAACTTTCACTTAAGGCACAATGAAAAAAAAAGTGTTAAGACATCGTATTATGTCCAAATGCCATTTACGTAGTAAAAAAAAAAAAAACAGCTGGCTTTACCTGTTCACTTCTCCCCATTTTCTGCTCCCCAGACACAAGACTTACAACTTTTTAAAAAAGTTTTATTTATTTATTTTTTGTATTGACTTTGCTATGTCTGAATAACAGGTCTATGTGGCTGCTTTTTTATCTGTTGACTTCCTACCATGGATGGTGTATCTGTTTCACCCCCTCCCTCCCCATACACCTGAACCCTGCTGACTCCTTGTCCTCCTAGTACTGGTTACTTGCTCTGCCTTTGAAGATGCTGTTCACCACTGAATCTTGTAGAATAACGTGCCAACTTTGTCGTGAGGAGGGAGTCGCAATGACTACTCCAAACAATTTGTGTCTTTCCACAATGTCTTTATTAGTTATTAGGCACACAGGTTCTTGGCTACCCTGGACGCCAGAGATCTCAATTCACCAGGGGGAAGGAGACGGAAAGCAAGCAAGCTTATGGCAAATGAGGACGCTCTTCGGGCATTGTTGTTTTCTGGTCCGGGGCAACTCTTGACTACGCCGTTGTCGATAGCTCGGATGTCAGATCAGCCTCGATCTCGGAGAATCTCTTGTGGATCTCTGTCACGTCTCTTGAGCACAAGGCTTATTATCCCTTAGCTCCCAACGTATGGCCAAAGCAACATGTGTTGGGTCAGGAGTGAACTAAGAGTAAGCCCAGGCGAGCTGCCGCAGCCCACTGCTTCCTAGCTCACTGAATCACTTCCTAGTCCCAGTCTGCAATGTATGACTGAGTTAGCAACATCTCTAGGACCTGGGAGTAAGCCTGGGCGAGCTGCTGCAACCCACTGCTTCCCAGTCTGTGACATATGACCCAGTTGGCTCTGGTTATGACTCCGAGCAAAGCTGAGTTTTAGTGTCCCTTCTTTTGTACATGTTGGAGCTCTTTGAGCCTGTTTGGTTAGTATTGATAAGTCCTTGATTGTGACTTAGTTGGTCCCGGTGTCTTCTGTTGATAAGGTTGTTTTTCTTCTCTAGGTTGCATAGTCTTCCTTACCTCCTTTCTTCACGTGTTGTTTACTTCTACATTTGCTTTCAGCTAGCTTGCTCTCCCCAAACTTTTACTTTTTTGCACTACTTTTTCCTGTATGAGCTTCCCAATGACTGTCTTGGGGGGCCATATTTGAAACTCTTCATTCACCCCCACCCCTACCCCTGAAAGAGAGAGAGAGATGCCCTGGGCCCTCCCAGGAATGATTGGGCCTCATTTGGCTGGGAGTGACCCTGAGGTTTTGGGGAGTGTCTGTGTCTGTCCTCTGTGAGCAGGCCTGGTTTCCTAGCTGCAGGTAGGCTCCCGCTGCCCCCCATGCTTGGCTCCTGTGCTATCAGGTGACTCTCACTTTGCACACCCCTCAGGCTTTCACACATTCTCCCCATTTCTGGGGTTTCAGTGAGGCTCAAGCGGTGGGACCACTGATGGTACCCAGGTTCAGGATTCTGGTGTGGCATGACAGTGACTGTGACCTCATCTGTCACTGTCTTGGCTTCTCCATCAGGGTCTGGTGGTCCAGGGTGCGTGGTGGGGTTCAGCATGGAGTGGAGGCATCCTGGGAGATTTTGGACCGAGGAGGTTGTGGAGAGAGTTTTGTGGGTTATTGACACGCCAAAGCACTCAATTCTGGGTGTGAATGGGGGGCGGGAGGCTCCGACTGTGGGATCCATGGTCCTGTGCACAGCACAGCTACCAGTGGAGGACCAGGGAACCTTGTAGCATATCTCAACACTTAATTCCTTTGTATTACCAAATAATAGTCCATTGTAATAGCATGATTTGTTTATCCATTCATCTGTTGATAGCCTTTTGGGTTGTTTCCACCTTTTGACTATTGTGAATAGTGCTGCTGTGAACATGTATGTGCATACATTTGTTTGAATTCCTATTTTCATTTCTCTTGATTATTGACCTAAGAATGGAATTGCAGGTTCCTATGATAATTCTATGTTTTTAACTTGTTGAGGAACCACTAAGCAGCCACAGTGGTTGCACCATTTTACAAGGAGTCCTGATGGCGCAGTGGCTAAACACTTGGCTGCTAACTGAAAGGATGGTAGTCCAAGCCCGCCAGCTGCTCTGTGGGAGAAAGATGTGGCTGTCTGCTTCCGTAAAGATTTACAGCCTTGGAAACCCTATGGGGCAGTTCTACTCTGTCTTATAGGGTTGTTGTGAGTTGGAATCAACATGATGGCAATGGATTTGGTTTTTGTTTGGTACCATTTTACATTCCTACCAGCAATATACAAGGGTTTGAATTTCTCTACATCCTCACTGTGATGGTTAAGGTTGTGTGTCAACTTGGATGGGCCATGATTCACAGTGGTTTGGCAGTTATGTAATGAAGTAGTTTGCCAGTTATGTAATGGTGTCATTTGGCAGTTATGTAATGATGTAGTTATCCTCCATTTTGTGATATAATGTAATTACCTCCATGATATGATCTGAGATAATCAGCCAATCAGTTGAAAGGGAAGTTTCCTCAGGAGTGTGGTCTGCATCCAATATATATGGATGTTCTGGCAAAGCTTGCTGGCTTTTGCTAGCTCTGGATCCTGCATCTGGCATGTCATCATCTGACCTCTGGTTCTTGGGACCTGAGCCTGTGGCATTACCTGCCGATCTTGGGATTCATTGGCCTCCTCGGCCTGTGAGCCAGCAGCCTGCCGTTTTACCTGCTGATCTTGGATTCATCACTCTCTGCAGCTATGTGAGTCAGGAAAAGCCTTCTGTCTGACACCTAAGCCACAGGCTTGGGACTTGCCAGCCTGTACAACCTCATGAGCCATTTCCTTTAGATAAATCTCTTTCTGTCTCTCTCTCTCTATATATACACTCTTCACTGTTTTTGCTTCCCTAGAGAACCTAGCCTAAGACACTCACCAATACTTGTTATTTTCCATTTTTCTTTATTATAGTGGGTGTGAAGTGTGTTTCCCTAGCAACTAATGGTGTTGAACATGTTTTCATGTGCTTATTGGCCATTTGCATATCTTCTTTGGAAAAATGCCTATTCAAGTCCCTTGCCCATTTTTTGATTGGGATAGCAACGTTTCATATCTTGATTATTGTAGTAGTTATGTGACTGAATGCATTTGTCAAAACTCCTAGAATTATATGCTAAAAAGGTAAATTTTACTACGTGTAAATTATACCTCAATAAAAAGGAGCCCTGGTGGTGCCTAGGATAAGTGCTCAACTGCTAACCAGAAGACTGGTAGTTTAAACCTATCTAGCAGCTCCGTGGGAGAAAGACCTAGCGATCTGCTTCTGTGAAGATTACAGCCAAGAAAACCCTATGGGGCAGTTCTACTCTGTCATGTGAGGTCGCTGTGACTCGGAACCAACTCGACAGAATGCAACCACAACAACAAAACCAAGAAAAACAAAATACTAAGTACAACAAAAAGTTAAAGTTAAGTTCGTGTTCCTAGTGAAACTGTAACAGGGAAATCACAGGGAGAGACGGGGGGAGGAGGAGCAGCAGGTGGTGGCTTAGGCTGAGAGCCCTCCTGCCCTGTCCAGATACTGACTGATTCCGGGTTGACTTCACACAGGCAGTAAGTGCAAACACACCTGTGTTCTCTGGGTAAGGCTCTGCTTGCCTGTGCTGGAACCCCTGAGGGTCAGGGCCAGCACTTCTGGTGCATTCTATGGGGGATGCCATGGATACCACAGTGGAGAAGACCCCCAAATCATACCTACTTTCCTTTTATGCCATCTACCTGTGGCCATTTCCCCCAACCAGAAGGAAAGGGGAGAGGGATGGAACAGAGACAAGTCAGAGACTGAATTTCAGAGCTGGCTTTGCTGCTAGCCTACATAACCTCTCTGAGCCGCAGTTTCCCCATCTGTTACATGAGGACAATGGTCTGTATCATGCAGAGTCAAGTGAGGGATAGATGAGATGACTGTGTGTGAGTGCTGAGCCCAGTGCCTGGCTGGTAAAAGCTCCTGGACTCCTGTGGGCATGTGGGTGGTCTCCATCCAGCAGGCCGGGTTTGAATTCCTGCTGCACTTTCTATAAACTGTGTGACCGTGGACAAGTCTCTTACCCTTTCTGGGCCTCGATTTCTCATTGATAAAATGAGATTTTATGGTCCCATAAAATTTTTGTGAGGATTCAACAAACGTAAAGGCCTTAGCCCTGGGCCTAACATATAGTAATGAGAACTCAGAAAGAGCTACCTTCATTATTATCATAGGGTTGCCAGATTTAGCAAGAAAAATACAGGACAAATGGTTAATTTTGAATTGCAGTAAACAAGAAATAGCTTTTCAGTATAAGTATTGCCCATGCACTATTTAGGATATACTTATACTGAAAAACTATTTGTGACATATTTATACTAAAAGTATTTGTTGTTTACCTGAAATTCAAAATTAACTGGGTGTCCCAGTATTTTGTCTGGCAACCCTATTAATAGGGAGAGCAGATTTGGGATAATATGAGGGTAGGACTAAGCCTGAAGGTGGATGGAAGGGTGAGTGGTCCACTTCTGCTTTTTAAACCTGCCCTACAGCCTGAGTCACTGACCTTGTTGTTAGGTACCGTCGAGTCGATTGTGACTCATAGCGACTTTATAAAACAGAGTAGAGCTGCCCCGTAGGGTTTCTTTACAGGAACCCATAATCTTTACGGGAGCATATCACCGGGTCTTTCTCCCATGGAGCTCCTGGGCGGGCCCGAGAACAACTGGCCTTTCAGTTAGCAGCCGAGCTATTAACCATTGCGCCACCAGGGCTCATGTACTTTACCCTTTAAACTCACCTCCTTCGAGAAACTTCCCTTGATTTAACCTGCACAGCTCATTCATTCCTGGATCCTCCTTTTGTTCTGTCCCATCCCGTGTCATCATAACTCACTTCTGGGCTGGTGCTGCCGTCTTGCTGTTCTAAAGTCACCTCTCGCTTGTGAGGCTGTGACCCTGAGTAGCCAGGCTGCCAGGGTGGGCTGGCACCCCTGGCCTTCCCCGTTGGCACCGGGGAGGCTGTGGGTGCCCAGTGCACAGCAGGTTCTCCTCGTGAGCTGAGATGGCTGAGTGGCAGCTCTGTTCTTACATAATCGGTTTCTCTCCTCCTCTCTCCCCAGAGCCAGATTTCTCACACTGAGCAGCTGCAGAGGAGGAATCGCAATCCAGCCCCAGATTCCAAGGGGCCTGCAGGGGACTCTGCTTCTCGGGAGGGAAGACCCCAAGGCCGCTTGTCTCAGACCTGTTCCTGGGCTGTGATGGGACTGGCAGCCGCTGCCCCCTGCCTGCCCTCCTCACTGCCCGGCAGATAAGGGTGGGGTGCTGGCCCAAGAAGCACCTGCCCAGACACTCAGCTCCTCCTCTGTGGCCACCTTTGCTGACCCGAGGCCATGTAGCCCCCACTTGGACCTCTGTGGACCCAGCGTCGGCGACAGCTGCCTCTGCTCTCTGAGGGACCCAACGCACCATCATGCCCCGGGGACATGCTTGGCTGCACTGTGAGTACTGGGTGTCCATGAGGACCAGCCCCAGGAGGCCTTGGCCCAGAGCTGGGCTCTGCCATCACCATGACAACCGGGGCATTCTTGCTGTTGAGAAGTTGAGATGCTTCCCAGCTTAACTGCAGCCTTCCTCTGGGACGCCTGCCCCCTGTGCTGTCTCCAGCTGACCCCAGGGTCCCAGACAGGCATGCTGGGTGGGTGGGTCTTACACTGGGTGGGCACAGCCAACAGGGTGGTCATCTCACCTTCTCAGACTTGTTGGCACTGTACTGTGAGAGCAGAGGTGGGCAGAGAGAGGATTCCCTGTATCCTTGGGTGTGGCCAGCCAGGAAGGGGGCCTTGTGAGAGTGTCAGGGCCCTGGGACATGTGGGAGAGGTGTATCCAGGTCCCCTCTGCCCCCTTCTCCCTACAGTGGAGAAAAATTAAAAGCAGAGAGATAAGTGTTGTTGGTAAAAAGAAAAATACCTTGAAAATGAGAATTTAAAAGAAGGGATCTGGAAGCTTCTCAAGCCTTCTGGGTGAGAGGCCAGATCAAGATCCCCTCAGACTCCAAGATTCAATTTGACTTGAATTCAGCACATTTTTCTGGTGCCTCCCACATGCCCACTGGAAAGTCACTGCCATGACAACAAGGACCTTGTCTGTCTTCTTCCTCTGTTCCCCATACCTGGCCCTGGTGGGGATATGGCAAAGGGTCAGGGCACTCAGAACGGATGGAAGAACCCAGACCCTGTGTTCTGGAGGCCTCAAGGTCCTTAGGGTGGTGGAGGGGGGCGTGGACAGCCCAGGAGAGGCACCACCTGGAACGGTTTCAAAGGTGGGGCAGGGTTCATATGGGTAGACAGACGTAGGGTGGCAAGGACACTGTTCCAGGTAGAGGAAACTGTGGGCAAAGGCCCAGTGGTCGGACAGAGGGAGGCTTGGCTGGAGAGCTGGCTTGGGCCCAGATTGCCAAGGCCTTGAGTGCCAGGGTGAGGAGTATGTACATAATTCCCTAGGTAATAGGGAGCCC